>NC_137153.1:64023669-64757419 GCF_951394435.1 Stenella coeruleoalba
AAAGTCTTATTCAGAATATATCTGGCTTTCGAACAAAATAAAACTTCTCAGTCTAATTAAAATATGGGTAGTTGAAGAGAAATAGGAGCCTTCCCATGTCTCCTGATGAATGTGATGTGAAGGTAACATAAGAGTAGATAATCTTAGAAGCAGATGATATGGTGTCGCATGAAAATATTTGCCTGAGATGCTTGTTGGACTAAGAAGAAGAAGAATACAATATAAAAAGTTTAGGTCTCTATGCTTTGGCTGTTTTGTTAGGGTCACCCTATGGCATAAATTCCTCCTTCAAAGGCCTTATAGTAAACTGTTTGTGGTATATCTTCAAGCTTATGCATTGTGTGAATATATATGAACATTTACTCTCCCACACTTTGAAAATATGGTCAATAAAGATTTTGCACTATAAGTTTACTTAAAAGCCCTGTGCTTAATAACCACCACATATCCACCACCCTGCTGCAGCCTGAGTATATGAGGATGGTCTTGTGTGATCTTGAATTATACTTGGTCACTGCCCACCAGGAAGGTCTACCCAATCCATGCAGTGTAATAAAATCAGACAGGTCATTCGTGAAGGCTGATAACAGTGGCATCCCTCAGAGGGCCAGTATAAAGGGCCAAGGTGTATTTGAAATGTCACTCAAATATAGCCAGGGGCTAGGAAGACAGACAAAACATTTGTAGCAGTGTTTGATTTTCTGTCCTGCTTTCCTCCCTATTTTATTTTGATAACTAGATGGGTGATATATTTTTAAATGGGGATTCTTATAAATAGATATAGCTCTATAAATATAAGTTCTATTCCCACTGGACTGGGTTCTCAACAAACACAGCTTTTAAATAAGGACAAAATACCCAGTCTCACCTCCTTTCTTTCCCACACTGTCTATGGATGCTGATATGTGGGTGAAGAAAAGTAGGTAAGCAGGAATTGGGAAAAAATAAGAAGAAAGAGAATAAAGGGGAAAAATATGGTTTCTTTAAATCCAGCCTAAATAAAATATTTTTTTAAGATTAAAAAAAGGAAATCTTACTAATTTGAGTCAATTTCTATTCTCTTTCAAAGGAAACTATTGTCTGGATAAAATAATGAGATTGTTTCTCGAAAGTTTTCAAAAGTTAAAGCTAGACTTCTCATGTAATATATTTCTGATGGTTTTCTTTTTAGTATCAGTGATATAATTGAAGTGAAAATGCCACTACAAATTTTTTAAGGACTTTACAAAGCCATGCAGTTACTTCAAAGTGTTTCAGAAAAAATATTTGTTACCAAGACTTTTTCAAATTAAATGTAAACTGTTACAAAATCTTATATCAAACCTGAAGGTTGTAATGGGTTCTTTGAGTTTTATTCTCTTAATTATCACTAATGCTAGAAAAATTGTAAGAAACATTTGACAATTATAAGGGTGATGTGCCTTCTTTCTGGAATTCTCAAGTATGTAGGACAGCTTCTGAACTGCCTAAAAGTTTCTTGTAAGAAGAGGTATTTAGGGGGTGGTTCAAGAAGGTGACATGGGAAGAGCCTGAACTTATCTCCTACCGTGAGCCCAATAAATATACAACTACATTTGGATCAGTTCCCTCTGAAAAGAACCTGAGTACTAACTGAACACTTGCTCTACAACAAAGGATAAAAAGGACCACATCAAGATGGTAGGAGAAGCAGAGAAATGCTTTCTCCAAAAACCCCACCTCTGGTCCAGTGGTACATGGTGGGATCTTCCAGAGGAGCAAGGGGTTGGTACCCCCCACCTCAGGCTTCTGACCCCTGGGATCTACATCTGAGAAACTAGCCCCCTAAGTGTTTGGCTTAGAAAAACAATGGGGCTGATGTTCAAGAAAACTGAGTCTCCCCTCCTAAAGAGCTCATGTATGGTTTCACTCACCTTTCACTCACCTCACCCTGAGATCCTGTGAAATAACAGCAGTCTGAAGAGAGCTGTGAAGGACAGATATTTACAAATCTAAAATCATTAGCTGGAAGAACATGGGACAATAGAAATGCTCCCCGGAAATGCAGGCACTGGCAGGCACCATTATTGCACTCCCCACCTAACCCGCTAGCACAGGGGTGAGCTTGGACTTGGGGACATGATTCTGGCACTATCCCACTGCATTGCTGGAAAGCTACAACAGTTGCAGCACTACCTTGCTCCCTGGGTGGGGTGCGGTGGGCATAAATAGTTGTGGCATTCTCCTGCTCCCTAGATAAAGTCAGGGAGTATGGATGGGTGCAGCACTCCTCCACCTCCTGACTGGAGCTGGTCAGTGCTAGTGGTCTTGTTATTTCTTAGCCCAAGGCCACTTAACACTCCCCTGCCCCCTAGCTGGGGCTGTTGAGCATGAGCATTCTTGGTAATCTCCCACTCCCAGCCTAAAACCAATGCACAAGGCACTCTCATGCTGCATTGCTGAAACCCACAGGCAGGCACAGTCATCTTCTCCTCTGTATTCCTGAAGCAAGAGAGCAAGCCTGCATCCTACACACTCCAGCTGCCTAGCTACAGGAAGTGTGTGCATATAATCCACACAGGGGAAACCCCTTGATGGTCTGGCCCTGGTGGCTAAGGGAGCTGGTGTTCCTGAGCTCCATGAGAAAATAATGATTGGAATGACAGTTCTAGACAGGCCCCCACCCCCAGAGCACTGCACAGACTGCAGACTAAAACACAACCCCAGTCTTCCTGTGAATAAGGAAAGGTCTATTTACTTAGCTTGGCACTTCACCCTGAGGGGCAGGCTGTAGGTTTCCCAGATATCTTGAGTCTAAGGAGACACTCCCAGGGAATGTAAGCAGGGAGACACCATCCTAGTCCACTCCCTCGGCCTTTCTACAGCTTGACAAGACTCCCTAGAAATGAACTTATACACTCATCAGGTGTGTTGATTTTTGCAATTGTCACCCATGGGACACCTCCAGATCTCCTGGTCTGGAGAACAGCAGGGATTACAATTGTAGTCCAGCTGGATGTATATATCTGTGTACTTTAATATATGCTGCCTGAGGGCCTGGCATTCAATCAGCCTGACTAGGTCCTAAATGAGATTCTTCCCCTTGAAACACTGACCGGTCTCGACACACCCACAAAAACAGGCATATCTAGAATCAATCAGGCAGTACAGACAATCACAAAGATTCAAGAGACAAGGAAAAGCTACAGCAGGATTGAAAAAGAAGGATCATCACCTACACAAGGCCACTCATTCAAGATTAAGAGAGGTAGCAGTTTTGCCTAATACATAGAATCAAACACAGAGAACCAAGCAAAATAAGAAAACAGAAAAAATATGTTTCAAATGAAAGAATGAGACAAAACCTCAGAAAAAGTGAAGATAAAGTGAAGATAAAGAATTCAAAGTAATGGTTATAATGGTTGAGCTTGGGAGAAGAATGGAAGAACACATTGAAAACTTCAACAAAGATTTAGAGAAACTGAGGAAGAACCCATCAGAGGTGAAGAATATAATAGCTGAAATGAAAAATACACTAGGGGGAATCAACAGCAGATTTAAATGATACAAAAGAACAGATTAGTGGTTTGGAAGAAAGTGTAGTGGAAAATAGAGTAGAAAAAAAAAAGAATTATTAAAAAATGAGGATAGGGTAAGGGACTTCTGGGACAGCATCAAGCATACTAACATTTGCATTATATGGATCCTAAAAGAAGAAGAAAAAGAAAGGGGTAGAAAACGTATTTGAAGAAATAATGGCTGAAAATTTCCCTAACCTGGGGAAGGAAACAGACATCCAGGTCCAGGAATCACAGTGTCCCAAAAAAGATGAAACCAAAGAGATCCACACCAAGACACATTATAATTAAAATGTCAAAGTTACATAGAGAATGGACTTGAGGACACAGGGTGTGGGAGGGGTAAGCTGGGATGAAGTGAGAGAGTGACATGGACACATATACACCACCAAATGTAAAATCAATAGCTCGTGGGAAGCAGCTGCATAGCACAGGGAGATCAGCTCATTGCTTTGTGACCACCTAGAGGGGTGGGATAGGGAGGGTGGGAGGGAGATGCAAGAGGGAGGAGATATGGGGATATATGTATATATATAGCTGATTCACTTTGTTATACAGCAGAAACTAACACACCATTGTAAAGCAATTATACTACAATAAAGAAGTTTAAAAAATAAATTTAAAAAATAAAATAAAATACTAAAAAAAAAAAAAAAAGATGAATAAGTCCTAGAGATCTACTGTATAACCTAGTGCCCATGGTTAATAATGCTGTACTATGTACTCAAAAGCTTGCTAAGAGGGTAGACACTGATTCTAGATAAAAGTTAGAAGAATTATACAAAGAAAAGTTTATTTAAATCTTTAAAAAAAATGTCAAAAGTTAAAGATAAAAAGAAAAATTTTAAAGCAGCAAGAGAAAAACAGCTAGTTATGTATAAGAGAAGCCCCAAAGGATTTTCATTGAATTTTTCAGCAGAAGCAGATTTTTCAGCATATCAACCATGTTTTCTGTCCATAATGGTATGAAACTCAAAATCAATTGCAAGAAGAAAACTAGACAAACCACAAGCACATGGAGGCAAAACAACATGCTACTAAAAAGTCAATAGGTCAACAAAAAAATCAAAGGGGAGATTAAAAAATATATATACCTTGAGACAGATGAAAACAGAAACCCAACTTTCCCAAATCTATGTGATGCAGCAAAAGCCATTCTGAGAGGAAAGTTCATAGTGATAAGCCCTACCTCAAGAAACAAGAAAAATCTCAAATAAGCATTCCAACTTTACACCTAAAGGAACTAGAGTGGAGATAAATAAAATAGAAACAAAAAAAGAAAGAAAACAATCAATGAAACTAAGGGTACTTTGAAAAGATAAACAAGTCTGGGTAAAGGTTTATCAATTTTATCATGAAAAAAAAGAGGACCCAAATCAATGAAATCAAAAATGAAGAGGAGAAAGTAAAACTGATACCATAGAAATTCAAAGGATCATAAAATACTACTATGAACAATTATACACCAATAACTTGAACAGTCTGGAAGAAATGGAAAAAATCCTGGAAACACAAAATCTTCCAATATTGAATCATGAGGGAAAAGAAAATCTGAATAGACCAATTACTAGTAATGAAATTAAATCAGTAATTTAAAACTCTCCAACGAGTAAAAATCAAGGATTGGACAGCTTCACAGGTGAATTCTACCAACCATTTAAAGAAGAGTTAATACCTATACTTCTCAAATCATTCCCAAAAAATAAAGATGAGAAAACACTTCCAAACTCATTGTACAAGGCCAGCATTACCCTGATATCAAATCCAGACAAAAACACCACAAAACAAGAAAATTACAGGCCAATATCCTTGATGAACATAAATGGAAAAATCCTCAACAAAATATTAGCAAACCAAATTCAGTAATACTTTAAAAGGATCATACACCATGATCAAGTGGGGTTTATCTCAGGAATGCAAAGATGGTTCAATATCCACAAATCAATCAAAGTGATACATCACATTAACAAAATGAAGGGTAAAATCATACCAATAGATTCAGGAAAAGCATTTTACAAAATTCAACATGTTTATGAAAAAACTCTCAGCAAGGAATTCCCTGGCTGTCCAGTGATTAGGATTCTGCACTTTCACTGCCAAGGACCCAGGCTCAATCCCTGGTAGGTTAACTAAGATCCCAAAAGCTGTTCAGTGTGGCCAGAAAAAAAAACCCAAAACAAACAAAAAACTCTCAGCAAAGTGGGTGTACAGGGAAAGTACCTCAATGCAATAAAAGTCATATATGATAAACCCCCCAGTAACATCCTACTCAATGGTGATAGCCAAAAGCTTTTCCTCTAAGATCAGGAACAAAACAAGGATGCCCACTCTTGCCACTTTTTTTCAACAAAATATTACAGTATTGGAAGGCCTAGCCCCAGGAGTCAGGCAAAAAAATAAAGAAAAATAAAATGGAGGGAGGGAGGAAGGAAGGAAGGAAGAAAGGACATCCTTTTGGGAAAGGAAGATATAAAATTGTCACTGTTTGACGATGAAACAATACTATATATAGAAAATCTTAAAAGAGGCTACCAAAAAACTATTAGAACTAATAAATGAATTCAGTAACATTGCATGATACAAAATTAATATACAGAAACCTGTTGCATTTCTGTACACCAACAACAAACCATCAGAAAGAGAAATTTTAAAAATTTCATTTATAATTATATCAAAAACAGTAAAATACCTAGGAATAAATCTATCCAAAGAGGTAAAAGACTTGTACTCTGAAAACTATAAGACATTGATGAGATAATTAAAGATAACACAAACAAATATAAAGATATACTGTGCTCATGGATTGGAAGAATTAATATTGTTAAAATGTCCATAATGCCCAAAGTAGTTTACAGGCTCAACGCAATCCCTATCGAAATAACAATGGCATTTTTCACAGAAATAGAATTTATTTGAAACCACAAAAGAGCCCAAATAGCCAAAACAATCTTGAGAAAGAACAAAGCTGGACATATCATGTGCCCTGATTTCAAGCTATAGTACAAAGCTATACTAATCAAAACAGTATGGTACTGACACAAAAACAGACACATGGATCAATAAAACAGAATGGAAAGCACAGAAATAAGCCCACATATAGATGGTCAATTAATTTATGACAAAGGAGGTAAGAAGATACAATGAAGAAAGGCTGCCTCTTCAATATATGGTGCTGGGAAAATTTTACAGACACATGAAAAAGAATGTAATTGGACCACTAGCTTACACAATACACAAAAATAAATTCAAAATGGATTATAAAGTCTCAAATGTAAGACATGAAACCATAAAGCTCTTAGAAGAAAACATAGGCTGTAAGCTATTTGACAGCAGTGTAAGAGTTTTTTTTTTTTTTTTTTTTTTTTTTTTTTGGATATGTCTCCTCAGGCAAGGGCAACAAAAGCAGAAATAAACAAATGGGGCTACATCAAACTAAAAAGCTTTTGCACAGTGAAGGAAGCCATCAACAAATAAAAAGCGTTCTACCTAATGGGAGAAGGTATTTGCAAATGATATATCTGATAAGGGGTTAATATCTAAAATATATAAAGAACTTATACACCTTAATATCAAAAAACATACAACCCAATTAAAAAATGTGCAGAGGATCTGAATAGACATGTTTATAGAGAAGGCATACAGATGGCTAACAGGTACATGAAAAGATGCTCAACATCACAAATCATCAGGGAATGCAAATCAGAACCACAATGGGGTATCACCTCACATTTGTTAGAATGACTCTTATTCAAAAGACAAGAAATAATAAATGTTGGCAAGGATGTGGAGAAAAGGGAACCCTTATGCCCTGTTGGTAGAAATGTAAATTGGTGTAGCAACTATGGAAAACAGTATGGTGGTTCCTAAAAATTCACACTGCCATATGATATAGCAGTTTCACTTCTGGGTATTTATCCTAAGAAAACAAAAACACCAGCTCAAAAAGATATGTGCACCCCTTTGTTCATTGCAGCATTATTTACAATAGCCAAGATATGAAAACAACCTAAGTGTCCATTGATAGACGAATTGATAAAGAAAATGTGATTTTATATATATATATATATATATATATATATATATATATATTTACAGTAGAATATTGTTCAGCCATAAAAAAGAGTGAAATCTTGCCATTTGCAGCAACATGGTTAGACCTAATGGGTATTAGGCTAAGTGCAATAAGTCAGATCGAGAAAAACAGTTACCATATGATTTCACTTATATGTGGTATCTAAAAAACAAAACAGCAACAGACTCACAGATACAGAAAACAAACTAGTAGTTGCTAAAAGGTAAGGGTATTGGGGATGGGCGAAATTGAAGGGGATTTATGGGTAGAAACTACCAGTTATAAAATAAGTAAATCATGGGGATATAACATACAGTACAGGGAACATAGTAATATTGTGATAACTTTGTATGGTGACCATTTCAAAATATATATAAATACTGAACCATGATGATGTACATCATTATATTTCAATTACAAAAAAAAAGTGTTTAGAATTTACTGTGTCCTAGTAAAGTATGAAGAGTAGGTGGCATGTGGAGCATTGAACTTATGTGTTTTAATTTCACTCCTTGATAGACTTCATAAAGCTAATCACCCATTATTTAAATTTCCATAATTTCTACAAATTCTGAACCCAGCAAGCACTGTGTGTCACTTTGGTACAATGTTCTCCACATCCTGAGGTAATGGCCATATCCTGTGTGTTTCAACCTTTTATTTTTATTTTGTCCAGCTAAAGAATGTTTCAGTTTTAACCTTCTCGTTACATAACGAAGAGAACAACAGTGTTGAAATAACAGTCATAGCCGATTAACATTTAATCCCTGACTTGATTTATGGAGAAACCAGGCTGAAACCTTATGCACTCCCAAGCACTGGAGTTTAGCAAGCAATCCAAGCAAAGGAAAAGCACAGTTGCAATCTGGGCGTATTAGAGAAAGGAAGAAAGGCAGCATTAGTTCATTTTGCTTTCAAGGGTGAGTCATTCACCCTGTGCCACTGCTGAAGTGAAACATTTTTATTGATTTGCAGATTAAGAATCTATTTAAAAAGTGATAAATCAATCATTCTCGTCAAGCCTCCAGCAGCATGTTCAGGAACTTGAAAGCAATCACTGCTGTTTGAGGAAAGCTTACTTAACTTGTGTTTCTTCTAATGATAGAGAAAACTATAGCTTATAATGAAGGTACTGTGTATTGAACACCTTGATGAAAAGTCAGAAGATTGAGCTGGCATAAATCAGCTCAGTCCAGGAGCCTGAAGGTGGGATGAAGAGCAGAGTTTATCCACCTTAATTATCATTGCATTTGAAAGTCAATGAGGAGCCCTCCATCGTGAACTTCTACTCACATCTAACCATTGTTCACGATTTTATCTTATATTATCATAAAAAAGTAGATGAGATTAAAAATAAAACTATCTTGATATTATCAATGTTGCCTTAAAACAGTAGACCATAATCAGAGATCAAACTATTTTTATTAAATCTTAAATCCTAAGTCTGTGTTTATAAAGAGAAAAGTGATTCTACTTCATGTCCTTAAAACTTGTCTGCCAGCAAAAAAAAAAAAAAAAAAAAAGTCAAAATGCAGTATTTTTCAAGACAGATATGAAATATTTGCATGATAGTATTATTCCATTTCTGTAATGCCTTGGTCTCTTTGCACAGATTAGTGCTTGGAAATGAGAAGAGACAAAGTAATGTTACTTCACTAAACTATGATTGTTTCTTAGGATTTTAGAATTTCACTTGTCAGCTTTATTTGACTTTAGTGAGTATCATGATTACAAGGAAGTTTATTATTCCCTAGACTCTAAATGGCACATTGGAAAGCTGTTCCGTATTTGTATACTTTGTTTCAAACCTCTTCTAACAAGTATTAATGTAAAATCACTTTTCTTTAACCCCAACCATAGATCACCTCAGATATAACATTTAATTGATCAAGATTACTAAGCTTAATATTTTTTTCTTACCTAAAAAATGATTCTTATGAAAGTGACTTGAGTGTGTTTCAGTAAATAAAAGGTATTTTTTAGAAAAAAATAAAGATGCCATAAAGTGTCTTCATGTAATTAAATGTTTCTGCAATGTTGTGTATCAGTGTCATAAGCTTTAAAAGTCAACCTTCTAGAATCAGACAACCTTCCAACTCAGAGATGTTTGTTATCAGGCTTCTATAGTGAATCAAACCATAGTATCAAGATTCATCTAAATCTTTTAACCTTTGATCAGTGGTCTTATTCAAGGGAGGTAGACCAACAGTCCCCAACCTTTTTTGGCACCAGGGACCGGTTTTGTGGAAGACAATTTTTCCATGGATGGAATGGTGCAGGGGGCTGGGTAGGGGGGGGCAATTGTTCAGGTGGTAAAGCAAACAATGGTTCAGGCGGTAACCTGAGCGCTGGGGAGCAGCAGAGGAAGCTTCACTCGCTCACCCGGCGCTCACCTCCTGCTGTGCAGCCCAGTTCCTAACAGTCTGTGGACCGGTGGCCAGGGGGTTGGGGACCCCGAGTTAGACTATGGAAATACCATAGAAAAAGAAACAGATTACAATCCCTAAGCTATTAATCATTGTTTTGCGTCACTGTGAAAAGTTAGAAATGAAATGTCTGATAATAAGAGAATGAAATGATCTGTTCTCTGAGTATAATATTATACAGCTGTTAAAAATTATATTGACTAACATTGTAGAAAAATATGACACAACTAAACTGAAGGCTTCTAAACAACAGAGATTCCATTTTACTTGACTCATTTTTGTCTCTTGTATTATCTAGGGTTACATTAGCTGTTGCAAAAAATATAGCCCACAATGTTAGTAGACTACCACAAGAGAAGTTTATGTCTCCCTCAATTAACAGTGCAATGTGGATGATTCTTATTAGCAGATAGCTTTGCTTCATGCAGTGTCTCAGGAATTCAGACTTCTTTCATCTTATGGCTTTACCTTCCCCTAATAACTCATTGTTCTCTGAATCTGGTCAACAAAAAGGGGAAAAGAAAGAGGATAGAGAAGGTACAATGATCCTTGAATAACTTGACTCAAAAGTGACCCAGACCGGGCTTCCCTGGTGGCTCAGTGGTTGAGAGTCCACCTGCCGATGCAGGGGACACGGGTTCGTGCCCTGGTCCGGGAAGATCCCACATGCCGCGGAGCGTCTGGGCCTGTGAGCCATGGCCGCTGAGCCTGCGCGTCCGGAGCCTGTGCTCCGCAACGGGAGAGGCCACAACAGTGAGAGGCCCGCGTACTGCATTAAAAAAAAAAAAAAAAAAGTGACCCAGGCCAATTTCGCTTCCAGTCCATTGGTAAGACCTGTGGCATGGTCAAAGTAAATGCAAGGTGATTTTCTAATAATGGCTCTATGATAGGGAAGTGAAGGCACATATTTTGATAGCCTATTTGCTGTTTCTGCCACATTTTGTTCAGTGTAGCATGTAGCTTTTTGAATGTTGGTTGAATGTGGGGTTTTTTTGCCAAGAATTGCTGGAAAATTAGCCAGAAGGCATGAAATAGCTTAGTTCTTGGGGGGTCTACAAGTCATCCTTGAAAAATAAGCTAGAGACTGAGGCAGAGACCAGATTGTATAGAGCCTTGTGCATCAGGTGAATAAGTTTACAATTTATCCTGTAGAAAATGAGGAGGTATCATAGGGTTAAGAATCGGTAATAAGGCAGTCAGAACTGCAGTTTTTCTAAATACAATTGTAGCTGCAATGTGGAGCATAAACTCTCAGGGGTCAAGATTAGATGTAGAGAGACCAGTTAGAAGACTAATTACTGCAAATGATAAAGGAAATAGCAGTGGGTTATGAGGGGGAAACAGACGTGAAGCTTAGGGGTAGGATGGACAGAACTTCATTCCTAATTATGGAAAGGAGGTGAAAAAAAAAAAGACACATGGAGAATTACCTCGTTGTTTAAAGCTTGGGGGATTGCACTTACCAACATAAAAAATTCAGAAGGAAAAACAGAGTTTTAGAGAAGAGTAATCAGTTGTATTTTGAGTTTGACATGCCTGTGAGTCTTCCAAGAGAAAGGAGATATTCAAGAGGTGGTTGACGGAAGAGGTCTTTAGCTCAACTACTGGATGGGAAGAGGTACTGATGTACCTCTCTACTGATACACAAGTACAAAGGATGTACTTTCAAAGGTACATCCTTTGAAAGTCTATAGAGTGAACAGAGCACAGAACTTGAAATAGTACCACTTTTGGAGGAGTAAAAAATCTTATGTACTAAAGAAAGAAATGGACTATAGAAAGGAAGGCATTTAAATTATCATCAAGATAGAAAATAAACATTGGACCAAGGTTCTAGATTAACATATGCAAATGAGAAGGAACCAAGAACAGTGGAGAGATTCATCTTAAAAGAGAGAATGGCCATCTGTTTTATCAGCGTTGTAGAGGAGGAGATGAAGGCAAATCCGGATGTCAATGAGTTGGTAATTTTAGAGGCAGAGAGTTTGTTTTTGAGACTTCAATAAGCTCAGTAAAAATAAGAATATTTGCACAATCACAGAGGTCACTCACCAAAGACTCGTAAAAGGATTGTTGTGTGTTCCCTGAGAGTTCTGGGAAAATGGTTGACCATAAAGTGGCGGTAATTTGGTAAATGTATCTGTGATTGATTTTGTTTAATATAATTTTACGTATTGATAGATACCAGGCTGAGCATCATGTCACACATCCTTCTTTGCTCACTTAGTTCCATGCTATATTTCTCTTGGGAGATAACTGACATAGTTGATTCTGTTATTTTACTCTTAACTCATTCTTCCCCTACAAAACCACATTGGGTGATTCACGAAAGGGTAAAAACTGGTCTTGTATGTACATGTTATAAAGAGTTATTTGGCTAATAATGTCCTCAGTTTTTTATTTGGGTCAAGCTGCGCCTTGTTTAACTTATCTATAAATCACCTTAATCAGAGTCTATTTTTTTTTAACTTGAGAATAATTTTGTTTCAGAAGCTCTACGTATATATATAATTATTATTGGAGTATAGTTGATTTACAATGTTGTGTTAGTTTCTACTGTGAAGCAAAATGAATCAGCTATACATATACATATATCCCCTCTTTTTTGGATTTCCTTCCCATTTAGGTCACCACAGTGCATTGAGTAGAGTTCCTTGTGCTATACAGTATATTCTCATTAATTGTCTATTTTATACGTAGTATCAATAGTGTATATGTGTCAATCCCAATCTCTCAGTTTCTCCCACCACCACCCTTCCCCCTTTGTATCCGTACATTTGTTCTCTACATCTGTGTTTCTATTTCTGCTTTGCAAATAAGATCATCTACACCATTTTTCTAGATTCCACATATATATGTTAATATATGATGTTTGTTTTTCTCTTTCTGACTTACTTCACTCTGAGTGATACTCTCTAGGTCCATTCATGTCTCTACAAATGACCCAGTTTCATTCCTTTTTATGGCTTAGTAATATTCCATTGTGTATATATACCACATCTTCTTTATCCATTCCTCTGTTGATGGACATTTAGGTTGCTTCCATGTCCTGGCTATAGTGAATAGTGCTGCAATGAACATTGGGGTACATGTTATCTTTTTGAGTTATGGTCTTTTCTGGGTATATGCCTGGTAGTGGGATTGCTGGGTCATACGTAGTTCTATTTTTAGTTTTTTAAGGAACCTCCATACTGTTTTCATAGTGAGCGTATCAATTTACATTCCCACCAACAGTGAATGAGGGTTCTCTTTTCTCCACACCGTCCCCAGCATTTGTTTGCAGATTTTTTGATGATGGCCATTATGACCAGTGTGAGGTGATACCTCATTTTAGTTTTGATTTGCATTTCTCTTATAATTAGTGATGTTGAACATCTTTTCATGTGTATGTCTTCTTTGGAGAAATGTCTATTTAGGTCTTCTGCCCATTTTTTGATTGTGTTGTTTGCTTTTTTGATAGTGAGCTGCTTGTATATTTTGGAGATTAATCCTTTGTCAGTTGCAGAAGCTCTACATATATTAAAAAAAAAAAGATTTTCTAACAGCAGAGTTTCAAAGCTTCCTAACCTGGAATCCAGTCAGTTGATATTTGGGGAACTGTTTCCTTGTCAGATGTTATACTAGGGTGAAAACAGTATGAGAGAGAGGGGGAGAGAGAGGGAGGGAGGGAGAGAGAGGGAGAGAGAAAGTGCGAGAGCAAGATTTATTCATGTTAGAATCTCATGGACTGACAATTTCATACAAAAATGTGCTTCATAGTGATATAAAATGATAAGTGAAGGATATTTCTAAGTAAACATATCCTAATTGTCAGCATGTAAAGTTTTTTGAGGATTCTTATGGACTTAGGAGTGTGCGTCAAACAAAGTTTTGTGGTGTAAACTGTATGCTGGTAAGCCTTATTTTATTTATGAGAATATCCATAAGGTTCACATGGGCACATATACATAAATGTCAATTAATTAGAATACTTACTGAGGAAATTCACAAGAAAAACTCTCAACATGTTAAGTTCTCTCTCTGTATGACTCTGTGTGACTTTGAGTAGCTCGCAGGTAGCAAGCAATGGGTGACTGTTAATATAATACAGAAAATTATCTTAAGGAGAATGAATAACATAAGGATTCCACCCCAAATTCAGGGTGCTCTTAGAGATTTTCTTTTCCTTCCCTTGTTTTTAGACAGCTGAGGACTGGGAAGCAATATTCTACAGTAATAAATATGTTTATGATTACAAAACGGTGGAAGTAAAATATATCTAGTATTACCTGTAAGTTAGCAAAATTAGTGTGTTTGGGGAATTGCAAGTATACTGATCAAAAAATGGATTTCACCAGACTAGGTTTCCATTCAGCCTTATTTCAAAACTATATTTCAAGTTATTATCTGGTATGGTAGAAAGAATACAGACTTTTGAATTGAATAGGGAAGCTCCTAAAATTCCATTTCTACATCTTTTTTAATCTAGTGATTCTAGACAAGTATCAATATTTAACATAGTTTAATTTTCTAGGATAGTAATATCTACCTCACAGAGATATTGTGAAATATATATGTAACCACTGTGATATAGTAGCATTCAACAGATTCAATAAATTGTAGTTCCCACTCTAATTTAGCTGTATATCTAAAAGCAGAATATACTGTGGGTAAAGATACAAGGAGTTTCAAGAGCTATATCTTATAATTAGGCAAGCTTGGTGACGTCCAGCTTCTATGTCTTTTGCTGCTAAAAAGCAATACAAAGAAGAAAAAAAAGGGAAAGATCGTGTTCACTGTAGAATAATTTGTTGTAAGATCAACAAAACTCTAAAAGTCAACTTAAGTTTATCTGGCCTTTGCTAAAATTTAGTAGTAAAGATAAATAAGTAAAATCTAGATGAGTTATATTATAAATATTTAGTGGTAAGATTTACATGGGAGCTGGAATGAGCAAAAAGGAAAGATCAGGAAACTGAAATTGACAAAGTAAATTACCCTAATAAATGTGATTAGTGTCTGGAGAACTATAGAAACAAAATGGAAGATTGTCATGGCCCTTTGTGCTTACTGTATCTCATCAGTTATTTCAAACATATTTAGAAATAAATAAATAAAACAAAATAAATTGCCCCAGAGATATTTTAGATTCATTTTGGTGAATTAGGGAATGAAAATACAAACCATTCATTTTGACACTGGTTCAGAGTTTATGGACAAATTGTTCAGTCACATTGTAACTCAATCCCATTGCATCTTAAATTCTTTTGCTTTAATTGAACAAGCATTCATTACATTTCTACCATAAACAAAACACTGCACCAGGCATGAGAGAAGTGAGTAAAAAATAGGAAGACTTTTAAATCTTTCAGATGTTAGCTGCAGCATTACATACATTTGATAAAATTTTGTTGAGCTGGGGTGTGTGCCATGAAATCATGAACTACCAAAAACAGAAAAAAAAAATCATCTGCATTCTTTGATGGGGTATTTGCTATTAATTTATATTTATTTAAATTCCATCCATGTGTGTGACACCACAAAACTGAATTTTTTATACACTACCTCATTACATGAGTGATATAAGAACAGAGATTGTTTCTTCAACTCATTCAGCATTCTAATAAACAGAATACGAATTTCGTTCCATTAAAAATAATAGAATGTAACTATCCTACAGCCATTTAAATGCTTTAGAATAGAGCAGTCCTCTTTTTTATTCCAGGAGGCATATACAATAAATCTCATTATTAAAATTACCATATTCAGACTATCTTAATAATGCACATGCCGATATCTCTCCCACCTTCAAAGAAACAAATAATGGTGAAAATTATGCTAGCACTGACAATAGCTAGGAAATACTGAGAAATAAACTATTTCCCTCTTATTTCTTATAGTAAAACAGCTTCCTATGCATTTAACTATCTAAAAGATGCCTAGGTTTTGAACATTCAAAAGTACTGAGTATGTCGAAAACGTCTATAGAGTAGACGAAAACGTCTATAGAGAGACACATAAAATCAAATCTTAACAGATTTTGGATCAGAGAGATAGAGATAATCTTCCATCGGTGTCATGAACACCATTTGAATTGATTAAACAGCTAATAATCCATGGATTGACCCACCAGTTTGAGTGCATTTTTATTGAAGGCCCTTTCAGAGATAAGTAACCTGAACACATCCCAGACCTGTGCTTCTACTAGTAAAAAACATTTATTTCCTGATTACTACAACTCATAAGTACCTACCTTCACTCCCCCTAAGAGAGACGAGAAGGTTGCGTTGTGCTTTGCAGAGCTAGATTTAGGATTCTCTCAAACACAACTTGAAGCAGAAGCAGCTAGAAGGCTAGATTGCTGACTGATCCTGCAGAGTCTCTCCACCTTTCGCTGGGAAAAATCAGAGGTCAGCTTTCCTCTTCTGTACCTGCTATTTATACTAGTGCTTTCTTTCCAGGTATAAGACCTATTTTACAGGTACAATGTTATAACCTCCCAGGAGTTTTCTTGCTCTACCTTCACCCACAAGTGCTCAAACATAGATCTTCTATACACACTTCAATACACTGAAAGAATCTTATTTCTCTTTTCTCATATACAATGTAGAAACCAATCTCTATGCTGACTAAGCAACTTCTAAAATCCTCTCTAATTTGGATTTTTTTTTTTTTTGATCTAATTCACATTTATTCCCCATGGTTTTGGAGTTAGACTCAATTGCAATCCAAAGTGCTCTAACATTCTAGCTTGATTATTTACACTCTCTTATCCTCAGTTTCTACAGTTTTTAAATGGGTATAGTAAAGCTGGTCCTTCATATTTTATTTAGCTTTTTTAAGGATCAAATGGAATCTTTTGATTCAAATGAAGTCAGATTTAATGTTTGTGACATGAGGCACTAATTAAACAAAAGAAATGTTTAATTAGAAAACACATTTTCAGGGTATTACATGTATGCTTCCTTTGTTGAGAATAAACAGGACTAGCAAATTTAAATTGCAATATATTTGACCACATTTATCTGTAATTCATAATGTCTCTTAAAACCTATTATTGACACTGGGATAAAAAGTTAATGTTCAAGGTTAGGATTATTGTTTACTGATTATAGTTTAATTAATTGCTTTATACATTCTATTTTTATCTACCTAGGATACAGTCAATGAACACAATTTCTTGCAAAGTACAGGTCAGTTGGTTTCAGTGATTTTTCAAATGGAGAATGAGAGTTTTGATTCTGTATTCTGTTTAAAACAATGGTGGATCTCCAAGCCTTAAATTTCTATAATGATTGCAGCTTAGATTAAGGAACGATTTGGTTGTCAGAGCTAGGAGTTTCTAATCTCATTTTCACAGCTAATTATGGGGTAAGTTTAGAAAATCACATGCAAGAAAGAACTTTCTTCTTCTAAATTCTTCTTAAGTAAAATGATAATAACCTTTACTTATTTTCTCTGCAACAGGATTTTGGGAGTATCTTGTTAATGTAATTCAGGATTAGAGAGTGTCCCAAACTAATCAAATAGAAAGACACTGGAGCAATGCCTTGTTTCTGAAGTCTTTTGGTGATTTTGTCCAGTTTGTTATCAATTTTCTTTTTAATTTGGTGGTAGCTGTACATAATATTCGGACCTCTCCTGAAGTTCTGTACATCTCTTGTTATATGGCCACATACCATCATAGCACACCAATTAAGTGTTTGAAATGGATTAAATGCCTGCTCAACCACCTTCTGGCTTTGTGACCTCACACAGGTTCTTTAATCTATGTGAACCTTTAGTTTCTCTTTGGAATTGGAAATGAAAAAATCTACTTCATAGTGTTGTTTTGAGATAATTTAATGAAAGCAACTAAAACATGCTATAAATGCTAGTAATTACCTACTGACATTTGCCTTTTCCTATTGTGCCCTGTGCAAACTTTGACTCAAATAGACAAGAGTTTGAATCCTGGTAGTAATGTTTATTTGCTATGGTTACTGATTATTTACTCCCTTGGAGTGTTCATTTACATATCAAACATGGTTCTACCACCCAGCATTAAATGTGATACCACATGTGAAAGTGCTTTACACATAGTAGGCATGCAATAACTATTCATTAAATAGACTACAAATTAGGGCATTTTTTGTGTGTCTGCCTTTTTTTGCTAAAGACATGGTTGTCAAGTCAGATCTGCTGATTTCTTTTAAAGGAAGTTGGCCCTCAGTGTATCAATTACCTTCAGCACATTTCACTTGCAGATAATATAGGCCAGAGAAGGGAGAAAGGTTAAGAAGCAAGGAGAGGCCTTCACTGGTGGTGCAGTGGTTGAGAGTCTGCCTGGCAATGCAGGGGACACGGGTTCGAGCCCTGGTCCGGGAAGATCCCACATGCCACGGAGCAACTAAGCCCGTGCGCCACAACTACTGAGCCTGAGCTCTAGAGCCCACGAGCCACAACTACTGAGCCTGCGCTCTAGAGCCCGTGAGCCACAACTACTGAAGCCCACGCACCTAGAGCCTGTGCTCCACAACAAGAGAAGCCACCGCAATGAGAAGCCCGTGCGCCGCAACGAAGAGTAGCCCCTGCTTGCTGCAACTAGAGAAAGCCCGCACGCAGCAACGAAGACACAATGCAGCCAAAAATAAATAAACAAATAAATAAATAAATTTATTTAAAAGAAAAAAGAAGCAAGGAGAGAAGCAACAGACAAGACCTCATGCTGAGAGTGTGCAACTTGATAGGACAGGTTTGAAAACTAGATAAGGACTCAGTAGTGCAAGGTGTACATCTGTGTGTAGTAATGCTGTTTTGAAACCTTCCCTCTCTATGGCGTGTCGCACCATGCTTGGTCATTAAATCCTCAAATGGTTTCTCTATCCTCCTACTCTTTTTTCAAGCACCACTACACAAACATCAGCAGAACCAAAACAGTAACCACCTGTATGAAGTTGCTGCCTTGGTATATCCAGTTTGGAATAAATGAGACCCATAGGGAATCCTGAATGAGAGTTTCTTTTCAGGGTAGTATTTTATTTCCCCAATCAATTTGCAGAATGCTGGGATAGTAGAGAAAGTTCTCAGATAAGTGTCCAACTCCCATAACATGATTCTAAATTAAATCCTAGGTAGAAAAAAAAAAAAAAAGAAACAAGCATCTTCACACCATTCTAAGGGGGAAACTCATGATCCATCTCAGGAAGAGAGATTCCTATTTAAATTATTACATATTCAAATTGAGCTGAATTCAGAATAGAAACCTCTATTCCCAAATGGAGAACAAGAATAAGTTGGAAAATTCTACTCTTTACAAATATACAACTGAAATTCATTCAATCAGTATTTTTGATCACTTACCATGTAAGATTATGGCAGTACAAATGAGAGGATAGATGAACTGAATAAATTTTGTGCCATGTTTTGTCTTCAAAGATTCTATGTAAAAAATTTATGGAACAGCATAGACAATATAAAGTATCAAAGATTCTACTCTGTGGTGGAGTAGTATTCTTTAAGAAGCCCTCTTTGATGTACTAAGAGAGAGTTTTCTGTAATTCTGTAGCCTCAAAGAAATGTGTCCTGGTTCTATGAGACCAGAAAAGAGGAAATATTTGGTCTGAGGACTTGTTAAGGAGAAAAATTATTCATGATACTTGTTAAAGATGGTAAAGCAGACTTCATTCAAAGGGAGCTACTACAGTGAGGTTTTGTAGTCAGGGAAAGAAGGGGGACTAAACTCCAACCCCAATGAGGACAAGCAGGTATTTATAACTATGGAGCAGGGTAAGGATCAGTGGATATAACATTACTAAGAGGAAATATCCGGGGTAAGGGAGATTCTTGCTACACATGCTCAATAGATTTCTTGCTGAAGGCAGGCCAGGGTGATAAGATTTTGAGTTTGGGGGATAAGGAATTCAAATCAGATATCTAGAATGGGCAAATACCAAGGGTAGGAAATTTTCACTAAGCTGACTCATCAGTATTCTTACCCAAACTGGATTCTTGAGGTACAGTGGGGGAAGCTTGAAGTCAGACCTTGTCCAGCAGAGAGTTCGGGGAACCTGATTAAAGTTAGGTCAAAGAGGAAGGAGTCTTTGTCAGCCCCAAGGAGTATTGATTTTAGAGGCAGGCATGTGGACCTATGAGGTAAGGTAAAGTAGATGATTCTATCAGCTGGATAGCTTCTGCTTTATTCCTACCACCTAATGTTGATTTGTGACATTCTCTTGAAAGCTGAAAGTTGTTTTGTTTCATTTAAAGCAAGTTTCTTAAGAGTTTACCTACACCATTTAGGAAAGTAAATTCAAGCGTTTGTGTTGGGATGCCATTTGGGGTGAGCAGAAAAAACTACAGCAGAGATACAAAATTACAGGTCAGGCAAGAGCAGGGCACCAAGTTGTCCTAGGGCTACATCTCAAAAACATGAACTTCATGTGAAAATAATATTTTTCATTTAAAAAAAAAAGGAACAAAGACTTTCAAATAAATTACTGTTTCTTTCTCTTATACTGTTCAGAAATGCTGAGAAGAAAAATAAGTGCCTCATTTCATGATTCACCTTAATTTATATCACTTATATCATGTAGCACTATTAAGTGATATTTCTGGAAAATGTGCCAGAACATGAATCTCGCCTAAAGAGCTTGAAGATTCTACTGTAAATAACATGCAATGATATTTTTGCTCTCTAATGCTAATGAACCCAGCATGCTTCACAGTGTTTGAGAATTTTGTAGTTTAAATAAATTCATGTGATGAAAATTTAACGCAAAAATATTATTTCTTCTGTAGAATAAATTATGTTTAAATTGCATCAAAATATCCATTTTAATAACTTTAATCTACAAAAATAAACTTCTAATTATATGTGTATTTTAATCGGGTACAGTTAAATAGAAGATAAAACCACTCTGAATTCATTATTTGGATTCTCTCTGTTGATAAAGCTGAGGCAGTAAATAGCAACCCTGGGTAGCAAATACCAGTTTCTAGTAGATTGGCTCTATTCCTAGTAAGAACAGGTGAGGAATTACAAAAAGAGTATCTCAACACAACGTCCATCTCTTGCTTCTCTTTCCAATGATTTATTCTCAAGAAATAGTGCTTCAATAAGCAACATAACTTTAGACGGTGCTGAGTTCTATTAGTATTTTGGCTGTCCAAAGATTATTGTAGCAGGTATTTAACATATTACAGCAATGTTCTTTCCACTCACATCATTTAGGATCTAGACTGATTATAAGTACCTATAAACCTATTCCTTTTAAAATACAGTTCTAGGGCAAGACGGGAATAAAGACACAGACCTACTAGAGAATGGACTTGAGGGTATGGGGAGGGGGAAGGGGAAGCTGGGACAAAGTGAGACAGTGGCATGGACATATATACACTACCAAATGTAAAGTAGATAGCCAGTGGGAAGCAGCCGCATAGCACAGGGAGATCACCTCGGTTCTTTGTGACCACCTAGAGGGATGGAATAAGGTGGGAGGGAGGGAGACGCAAGAGGGAAGAGATATGGGGACATACGTATATGTATAACTGATTCACTTTGTTATAAAGCAGAAACTAACACACCATTGTAAAGCAATTATACTCCGATAAAGAAGTTAAAAAAGTAAAATAAAATAAAATACAGTTCTAGGATTTGTATGATGAAATCATGAACGATCTGCAAATGAACATGAGCTCTGTGCCATCAGTTAGTGGTATTACTTTGTTGCAATTTGATGCTTAGAGGAGTATTTGCCCAAAATTACACAGCTAGCAAATGATAGTGCCAGAGTTTGAACACAGGATGACTAATTCCAGAGGCCATGCTCTTAAACACTGTTCTTAGCTATTATGCATTAGGGATTACATTAAAAAATAGTCTGTCACAAATTAGATCACATACGGTAAGAGTAAAACTTACTTAAAAATACCATAGTTATAAATGCCCTATTTTCTTTATTTGTTTCCAGGCTGAAAGCTCAAATATTAAGCTGGTTACCTGGTTATACTATAACTTAATGGTTGACAAACCCACCAAGGAGGTGGCATTTGAAAGGAACTTTGCAGGATAACGTATCATCAGCTTATCATAAATGGTGGGGAGGGGTAGCCCCACTTTAAGAGGAGAATATGGGCAAGGGCATGGTGGAGATGAACAGAATGTGCCCCAAGGTTTTGATCTGATGGTTTAGTGCGGCTAGAGCAAACAACGTAATGAGGTCTTGGGAAATCATGCTGAACTATTAACATGAAAGATCATAAAAGGCTTTTTGTGCTAAGCTAAGGAGTATGAATTTTATTCTGAAAATTACAAGGAGCATTGAAGGATTTTAAGCAAGGATTAAGTTGACCAGATTTGTAATTCAGAACGATCATTCTGGCAATGGTGTAGAAAATTGTCTAGGAGAAACCACCTGGGAGACCACTAGGGTAATTTAGTCAAGAAGTAATGGGATCCTACCTGGAGCAGTGGTGGAGAGAATAGAAAAGAGGCCAAGGCATGAGATTAGTGGTTTAAGAACTCAGCAACTGATTGGATGTTAGAGCTGAATAATAGCTTAGGAAGACTCAGTTTTCTCTCTTGACAATTGCATGCTTCAGTTTATCAATAAAGGGAATACAGGGAGGCATAGGCCTGGAGACAAGCTACAATTTTGTTTTGGATGAAGCTATAGGATTTTAGAAGAAAATAAAGACTCTTAACTTTTTAAGCTTGAAAAAACAGCATTGCTAGTATGTGCTTGGCCTCCAAGAGAGAAACTGGACCAAACTATTTTATTATATATTGTGAGTTACTCAAGTGGAAATGTTTGATCTTACAAATGATGAATGAAGTCTTTTTCCTCTCTATCTAAACAATTTTCAGATAGCTGCAGTGCACTTACAGCCATAGCTTGTTTCACCAGTTCAGCTTCCCTAAAGATTTTGGTTAACTTTTAAAAATTAGATTGCAAACCTTACTGGAAATGTCTCAGGAGCATCAATTCTATAACGATTGGTTGGTTAATTCATACGTAATTGCTGAACAAATGTCAACAATTTGAACCTTACATCACCAGCACTTCTCACTTTCTTCAGATGTCTTTAGAATTTGTCAAACAAGATTTATCTCTTTCTAGACTTCAATTTTTTAAACATTCATCTCCACTTCCAAGACATTCAAATATATATGCCAAAAAGTATTACTCTTGCTTTATCTGAGATAATCTAGGTAACAACTTGAATTATAATAATAAAATAGAATATTTCTTTAAAAGTTACTCTCAATGTTAATGAAGTTAGAAAGCCAGCCTAAATGTAATGAGGGCATGGCTATTGATAGAAAAGAAATTCATGAGCCAACAATGCCTTGTAATCGCAATTCAACTTTCTTTCAGAAATAATGACTACATGATGTTAACTGTGTGTGCTTCTATTTTCTCAAATATATTCAGAAGGTATTTTTTTTGAGAAAAGATGTGATTTTAAAGTGTAAATGTGTAGATGTGGTAAAAAATCTTCATTTTAGCAATTATCACTGAAAAAGCAGTCAAATAATCAAGAGCTTCATATAATTTTATAATGTCAAACACACCTTCACTTGTAGAATTTCCGTTTGATCAAAGGTAAATGCAGAGGTTCTCGTCTCTCCTATGTTACATGTGGTGGGCTGTGTTCTGCTTGTGTTCTCCTATTACACTTTGTACTGCTATTATAACATGTTCCAATTTCCTAGAGCTGCCATAACAGAGTACCACAAACTTGGCGTCTTAAAACAAAGGAAACTTATTCTCTCAAATGCTGGAAGCTAGAAATCTGAAATCAAGGTCTCAGCAGGGCCATGTTTCCTCTAGAGAAGACTCCTTCCTTGCTTTTTTCAGCTTCAAGTGGCCCCAGGAGTTCCTTATTTTGCAGCTGCCTCACTTCAACCTTTGACTTCATCATCATACAGCCTTTTTCCCCATGTCTCCGCTGTGTCTCTGTATCCAGATGTCCCTCTCCTTTCTCATATAAAGATGCCAGCCATTGGGTCCTAATCCAGTATAACCTCATCTTAACTTGACTACAATTGCAAAAACCTATTTCCAAGTAAGGCTATGTTTTGGGGTTCTTAGTGGACGTGCATTCTTGGAGGGCACTATTCAATTCAGCATATGGTATTTATCAATCTGGTTTGAGTTAGGGCTGTATAAGGTTGTATCTGTCTCCCACACAAACCTTTGAGCCTTTGCAGCCTAGAAATCTTGTTCTAATAATTTGTGTGTTCCCAATAACACCTTGCACAGTGCCTCTCACTAGATAGAGCCCAGATAAATATTTATTTAACTGAATTGTACTGACTTCTGGTTAAACATGGTCAATTGGCTTCATATCTATTGCTTGCCCTCAGGAACTCTACCAATAGTACTAAAAAAGGATTAAAAATGTAGGTATCTATAATGACAGAATAGAAAATGAAACTGCAGCTGGACAAGATATAAACGCAATTTTGGAAAATGGAACTTGGTCTGAGATATGTTAACTGAATTAGTGAAACAGAAAATGCTAAAATGTGCAGAGAGAAAGGGTAAAGATAAGAAGCAAGGTGATTTTCCAGCAGATTCCCAGAAAGCCTTAGGAATTTAAGAGACCAGGGACCCTGGAAGGTGAGAGTAAAAGATGGGCTTGAAAATAAGAGAACTAGTGGACAAATCTATTGAAGGCACACTTAGACTCTTAGGATATACCTTCCTTTTCCAGGTAGCCAGCGACAACCCCTACTCAGATCTACAAGAGCCCGTAGATTATCTCCTTCTCTCAGAGAGAAATTATTGAGGAAGTTCCTGAATGCGAAACACCAAGAATATTGAAGGATGGAAATTAAATAAAATTCTCTAAGTGAATAGTAAGACCCTCACCTTTATTCCCTAATCCATTACAAGGCCAGCAGTCATACTTATGCTCCAAGACCAGGAACTATATATATATATATATATATATATATATATATATATATATATACAGAGAGAGAGAGAGAGTTTTTTCTCTAGAGAAACTGACCCCTCCTAGAGAAAATAAGTAAGATACTAATATTTGGCGTTTTCCAATAGAAATGATGATTTGTTGCTTTATCACCCTAAAATGAATTCTACACCCTAAAATTCTATCACCCTAAAATGAAGTCTACAATCAACAAGCCCTACCCATGTACACAGAGCATATAAAATGCTTTAAATCCCTTACTGTTAAATCCAAATGAATCTTCAAGGATCAACAGATATTTCAGGAATGTCTAAAATAGGAAAAACAGAGAATAAAAGTAGCAAATGCATAGAGTACAGGAACTCTAAGGAAACATCCATATGGCAACTCCCTCTCTGTCAAGTCTTTGCTCAAATGTCACATTCTTTGAAAGGTTACCCTGATCACTTTATTCAAAATTGCTGACTACTTTTCCCTCCAGTACTTTCCACCCATCTTGCCCTATTCTTTTTCCTTTTCCATAGCAGTTATTCTCTACTATACTATATAAGTTACTAAGTTCTACTAATTTATCAAATCTATTTTTGTGCCCCTCCCCTTTAGATTACAAGCTCCATGAGGGCAGGTGTCTTTCTTTCTTTGCTCATTTGTCCCAAGTGCCTAGAACAGTGCCTGGCATGTTGGAGGCAGTAACTATTTATTGAATGGTTGAATTGCATTAATTACTTTTAAAACATGGAAGCAGTAGCTAAAAGAACTGAAAGGAGTTGGCACCTTGAGGCCAACTGGAGAGTGGAAAAAAGTGGGACCAGATGTGATTGCTATAAGATCTTTTGTATTATCTGTCTTTTAAACCATTTACAAGTATTCCTCATAGGAAAATTAAACTGAAACTTCAAGTCAAAATAAAAATTGAATTTTATGTTTAGTAGATGATCACAAACAAGGGCAATGAAGTAGCTAATGTTTGTTCCTTTGCTTGTGTTATCATTGACGACAGCATTCTCACTTTCCATCTGAGACCGTGTGAATGATCCCTATATCTATGATTTACTTTGGGATTCTGTCAGGTACCCTGTGCTAAGTATACATGAATATGTACTTCCGGCTTTGCACTCTTCTGTTTCCATTACAATCTCAGTTCCAATCCATATGTTACACTGTCTCATTTTTATTTTCATTATTATTGTTAGTATAAACTAATGCATAAAAATAGGAAAACATGACCCTACGGATGAATTTTTTCTTGTATTCACAAAAATTAGGGATTTAGGAAAGTTCTTAGGACGTATCTCTTACAAGTGAACATGGTCTACTGGATCCATAACAGCAGTTTCTTTCTTCATGATTACTGATAAGCCCATGATTAGCGTAATAAAATTTTATAACTAGATGTAAGTTCTATCTTTAGTAAACCCTGTTTCTTAATGCATAAACAATTGAGACATATTAGATTAGTGTTCAATCAAAAGTGAGATTTAATTAACATAGTTTTCAAAAAACAGAAAATGATGAGCATAAGATTCAAAGTGACCAGTTCTGTAAATATAGAACAGAAACCATAGGTGAATATGAAATAGCAGTTTGATGCAATCCCACAAAATTTCCAAAATAACAAAAAATACCCTTACTTCTGTACTTCTCATTGACTAGTTCTACTTCAGTCTAGTTGTCTTCCATCTTTACAATGTATCTTGTTATTATAGAAGAACTAGGTATGTTTTCTCACTAACCATCTTAAATATTATAAGCAAATTGCCTTATGATTGTTTTATTTTTTAATTTAATTTAATTTATTTTTTTATACAACAGGTTCTTTTTAGTTATCCATTTGATACATATTAGTGTATACATGTCAATCCCAATCTCCCAGTTCATCATGACCATCACCACCCCCCGCGCCACTTTCCCCCCTTGGTGTCCATACGTTTATTCTGTGCATGTGTGTCTCAATTTCTGCCCTGCAAACCTGTTCATCTGTACCATTTTTCTAGGTTCTACATATATGCGTTAATATACGATATTTGTTTTTCTCTTTCTGACTTACTTCACTCTGTATGCAGTCTCTAGATCCATCCACGTCTCTAATAATGACCCAATTTTGTCCCTTTATATGACTGAGTAATATTCCATTGTATATATGTACCACATCTTCTTTATCCATTCATTTGTCAGTGGGCATTAAGGTTGCTTCCATGTCCTGGCTATTGTAAATAGTAATGAAATGAACATTAGGGTGCATGTATCTTTTTGAATTATGGATTTCTCTGGTGTATGCCAGGTAGTGGGATTGCTGGGTCATATGGTAATTCTATTTTTAGTTTTTTAAGAAACTTCCATACTGCTCTCCATAGTGGCTGTATCAATTTACATCCCCACCAACAGTGCAAGAGGGTTCCTTTTCTCCACACCCTCTCCAGCATTTGTTTGTAGATTTTCTGATGATGCCCATTCTAACTGGTGTGAGGTGATACCTCATTGTAGTTTTGATTTGCATTTCTCTAATAATTAGTGATGTTGAGCAGCTTTTTATGTGCTTACTGCACATCTGTATGTCTTCTTTGGAGAAATGTCTATTTAGGTCTTCTGCCCATTTTTGGATTGGATTGTTTGTTTTTTTAATATTGAGCTGCATGAGCTGTTTATATTTTTGGAGATTAATCCTTTGTCTGTTGATTTGTTTGCAAATATTTTCTCCCATTCTGCAGGTTGTCTTTTCATTTGTAGTTTCCTTTGCTGTGCAAAAACTTTTAAGCTTCATTAGATCCCATTTGTTTATTTTTGTTTTTATTTCCATTACTCTAGGAGGTGGATCAAAAAAGATCTTTCTGTGATTTATGTCAAAGAGTGTTCTTCCTATGTTTTCCTCTAAGAGTTTTATAGTGTCCGGTCTTAACATTTATGTCTCTAATCCGTTTTGAATTTATTTTTGTGTATGGTGTTAGGGAGTGTTCTAATTTCATTCTTTTACATGTAGCGGTCCAGTTTTCCCAGCACCACTTATTGAAGAGAATGTCTTTTCTCCATTGTATATCCTTGCCTGCTTTGTCATAGCTTAGTTGACCATAGGTGTGTGGGTTTATCTCTGGGCTTTGTATCCTGTTCCATCGATCTATGTTTCTGTTTTTGTGCCAGTACCCTATTGTCTTGATTACTGTCGCTTTGCAGTATAGTCTTAAGTCTGGAAGCCTGATTCATCCAGCTCCGTTTTTTTCCCTCAAGACTGCTTTGGCTATTTGGGGTCTCTTGTGTCTCCATACAAATTTTAAGATTTTTTGTTCCAGTTCTGTAAAAAAGGCCATTGGTAATTTGATAGGGATTGCATTGAATCTGTAGATTGCTTTGGGTAGTATAGTCATTTTTAAAATATTGATTCTTCCAATCCAAGAACATGGTATATCTCTCCAACTATTTGTATCATCTTTAATTTCTTTCATCAGTGTCTTATAGTTTTCTGCATACAAGTCTTTTCTCTCCCTAGGTAGGTTTATTCCTAGGGATTTTATTCTTTTTGTTGCAATGGTAAATGGGAATGTTTCCTTAATTTCTCTTTCAGATTTTCATCATTAGTGTATAGGAATGCAAGAGATTACTGTGCATTAATTTTGTATCCTGCAACTTTACCAAATTCATTGCTTAGCTCTAGCAGATTTCTGGTGGCCTCTTTAGGATTCTCTTTGTATAGTATCATGTCATCTACAAACAGTCACAGTTTTACTTCTTCTTTTCCAATTTGTATTCCATTTGTTTCTTTTCCTTCTCTGATGGCCGTGGCTAGGACTTCCAAAACTATGTTGAATACTCATGGTGAGACTGGACATCCTTGTCTTGTTCCTGATCTCAGAGGAAATGCTTTCAGTTTTTCACCATTGATAATGATGTTCGCTGTGGGCTTGTCATATATGGCCTTTATTATGTTGAGGTAGGTGCCCTCTATGCCCACTTTCTGGAGAGTTTTTATCATAAATGGGTGTTGAATTTTGTCAAAAGCTTTTTCTTCATATATTGAAATGATCATATGTTTTTTCTTCTTCAATTTGTTAATGTGGTATATCACATTGATGGATTTCCATATATTGAAGAATCCTTGCATCTCTGGGATAAATCCCACTTGATAATGGTGTATAATCCTTTTAATGTGTTGTTGGATTCTGTTTGCTAGTATTTTGTTGAGGATTTTTGCATCTATATTCATCAGTGATACTGGTCTGTAATTTTCTTTTTTTGTAGTATCTTTGTCTGGTTTTGGTATCAGGGTGATGGTGGCCTCATAGAATGAGTTTGGGAGTGTTCCTTCCTCTGCCATTTTTTGGAAGACTTTGACAAGGATGGGTCTTAGCTCTTCTCTAAATGTTTGATACAATTCACCTCTGAAGCCATCTCGTCCTGGACTTTGTTTGTTGGAAGATTTTTAATCACAGTTTCAATTTTATTACTTGTGATTTGTCTGTTCATATTTTCTATTTCTTCCTGGTTCAGTCTTGGAAGGTTATACCTTTCTAAGAATTTTTCCATTTCTTCCAGGTTGTCCATTTTATTGGCATAAGGTTGCTTGTAGTAGTCTCTTAGGAGGCTTTGTATTTCTGCAGTGTCTGTCTGTTGTTACTTCTCCTTTTTCATTTCTAATTTTATTGATTTGAGTCCTCTCCCTCTTTTTCTTGATGAGTCTGGCTAATGGTTTATCAATTTTGTTTATCTTCTCAAAGAACCAGCTTTTACTTTTATTGATCTTTGTTATTGTTTTCTTTGTTTCTATTTCATTTATATCTGCTCTGATCTTTATGATTTCTTTCCTTCTACTAACTTTAGGTTTTGTTTGTTCTTCTTTCTCTAGTTCTTTTAGGTGTAAGGTTAGATTGTTTATTTGAGATTTTTCTTGTTTCTTGAGGTAGGCTTGTATTACTATACACTTCCCTCTTAGAACTGCTTTTGGTTTTGTATCGTCATGTTTTCATTGTCATTTGTCTCTAGGTATTTTTTGATTTCTCAGTGATGTCTTAGTTATTTAGTAACGTGAGGTTTAGCCTCCATGTTTTTTATGTTCTTTTCCCTGTGATTGATTTCTAATCTCATAGCATCGTGATCAGAAAAGATGCTTGATATGATTTCAATTTTCTTAAATTTGCTGAGGCTTGATTTGTGACCCAAGATGTGATCAATCCTGGAGAATGTTCCATGCACCCTTGAGAAGAAAGTGTAATCTGCTGTTTTTGGATGGAATGTCCTATAAATATCAATTAAATCTATTTGTTCCATTGTGTCATTTAAAACTTGTGTTTCCTTATTAATTTTCTGTTTGGATGATCTGTCCATTGGTGTAAGTGAGGTGTTAAAGTCCCCTACTATTATTGTTTTACTCTTGACTTCCTCTTTTATAGCTGTTAGAATTGCCTTATTTATTGAGATGCTCCTATGTTGGGTGGATATATATTTAAAATTGTTATGTCTTCTTCTTGGATTGATCCTTTGATCATTATGTAGTGTCGTTCCTTGTCTCTTGTAACATTCTTTATTTTAAGGTCTATTTTATCTGATATGAGTATTGCTACTCCAGCTTCCTTTTGATTTCCATTTGCATGGAATATCTTTTTCCATCCCCTCACTTTCAGTCTGTATGTGTCCCTAGGTCTGAAGTCGGTCTCTTGTAGACAGCATATATATGGGTCTTGTTTTCGTATCCATTCAGTGAGCCTGTGTCTTTTGGTTGAAGCATTTAATCCATTCACGTTTAAGGTAATCATTGATATGTATGTTCCTATGACCATTTTCTTAATTGTTTTGGGTTTGCTTTTGTAGGTCCTTTTCTTCTCTTGTGTTTCCCACTGAGAGAAGTTCCTTTAGCATTTGTTGTAGAGCTGGTGTGGTGGTGCTGAATTCTCTTAGCTTTTGCTTGTCTGTAAAGCTTTTGATTTCTCCATCAAATCTGAATGAGATCCTTGACGGGTACAGTAATCTTGGTTGTAGGTTCTTCCCTTTCATCACTTTAAATATGTCATGCCACTCCCTTCTGGCTTGTAGAGTTTCTGCTGAGAAATCAGCTGTTAACCTTATGGGAGTTCCCTTGTATGTCACTTGGTGTTTTTCCCTTGCTGCTTTCAATAATTTTTCTTTGTCTTTAACTTTTACCAATTTGATTACTATGTTTCTTTGAGTGTTTCTCCTTGGGTTTATCCTGTATGGGACTCACTGTGCTTCCTGGACATGGGTGGCTATTTCCTTTCCCATGTCAGGGAAGTTTTCGACTATAATCTCTTCAGATATTTTCTCGGGTCCTTTCTCTCTCTCTTCTCCTTCTGGGACCCCTATAATGTGAATGTTGTTGCGTTTAATGTTGTCCCAGAGGTCTCTTAGACTGTCTTCATTTCTTCTCATTCTTTTTTCTTTATTCTGTTCTGCAGCAGTGAATTCCACCATTCTGTCTTCCAGGTCACTTGTCCGTTCATCTGCCTCAGTTATTCTGCTATTGATTCCTTCTAGTGTAGTTTTCATTTCAGTTATTGTATTGTTCATCTCTGTTTGTTTGTTCTTTAATTCTTCTAGATCTTTGTTAAACATTTCTTGCATCTTCTCGATCTTTGCCTCCATTCTTTTTCTGAGGTCCTGGATCATCTTCACTAACATTATTTTGAATTCTTTTTCTGGAAGGTTGCCTATCTCTACTTCATTTAGCTGTTTTTTCTCAGGTTTTATCTTGTTCCTTCATCTGGTATATAGCCCTCTGCCTTTTCATCTTTTCTATCTTTCTGTGAATGTGGTTTTTGTTCCACAGGCTGCAGGATTGTAGTTCTTCTTGCTTCTCACCTCATGATTGTTTTAGGTGGAATACATCTTGACTGGCAGTCTCAGGCTAAAAGTTGTCATGATTTGTGCTTTGACAGCTTTTGATTATGTCATCCAAATTCAGCAAATCCTCAAAAACTATATCTTGTATGGTCAAAGGAATTTTTTTTTTTTTTTACTGTAGTTCTAAACATATTTGTAAAATCAGGCATATGATAAGATTAAAAATTACATTACTTATTCTGAATGATAAAACGTTAATTAGTTAATCACAATAGTCTTAAATTACACTGAAGCATTCTAGGTTTATTGAGTGTCTGTTTTCTGTCAGGTACTGTGTTGGGATTTGTTAAGCCATGGATGAACAATACTGAGATATATTGGTGCCTTGATGAGTTTACTGTCTAGTTGGAGAGGTATATTACTCAAACACTTATAAAATATAATAGATGGATAATTACATACTCTGATTATGCTATGAATAACAAAATGAGATATTAAAGGAGAGAGTCCCTAATTTTAAATGAGCAAAGTTATGCAAGGCTTATGTGAGGAAATGACATCTAGAGAGAGATCATAATGATTAAGAAGAGCATGCTAGAGAGAGCATTCAGCATATTCAAAGTCCCTAATGCAGGAAGAGCAAAGTTGATGTCATCAGAACACATTCATCTGACAAGGAACTTGAGACATAAAATAGAGAAGCAGGGGCCAAATCATTAGCACCCCTGTAGGTAATTTTAAGCATCTTGAATTTTATCTTAAGTACAATGGGAATCACTAGAGGAATCAAAGTCTAGCGCAGCACACAAGTAGTGTTAAAAGCATTCTAAATGTTACATGATCCATGGATTGGAGAAAGGCAAGAAAGACTAGGCAGAACAAGTCTTGTTGGGATGACATTTCACAGTGGCTGTAGAGGCAATCAGAATTGAACAGATTCATAAGTAAACAAGTTTTATTTTTAAAGTGAATTATATATCAGTTAAAAAAAAGACAATAAGACACTTTTTTAAATCACAGTTTAACCTACATGCAGAAAACATCTGTAGTTCAATATTTATTGTGGAGGAATATTTATAATATTTAGACCTATAGTTGTCAAACAAAATGAGAATGAATAAAAATGTTCAGGTTTGAGTTTTCCAGTTAGGTTAATGAATGAGGACATGAAGGACATGTCCTTCAAGGACATGAAGACATAGGTTGTCCTCACTACATATCTATATCTTTCCCAGACACCATCCTATTTTGTTGTTGACATAAAATGGAGAAAATAATTAGGTTAAAGTAATGAAAATTCACCTTGGAGCAAAAATATTTTAGACATCAAGTCACTGTTGTCATCATTTTATGATCATTAAGACATATAAGGATGGTCTTGCCCATGTGACCTTTACAAAGATAAACAAGTTCTTTTGAGAGTAATTATAGATAATCTGAAGTCCATGGCAATATATAAATAATCCCAAATAAGGAAAATTTGAGGACAAACGACCATAACAAATACATGCTGGAAATTAGGGTTTCTCAGCTCCAGCACTGTTACCATTTTGTACTAAATAATTCTTTCTTATGGAGGCTGACCTGTGCCTTATTGCACCCACTAGATGCTGGTAGCAACACCCATTCCCCAAATCATAACAATTATCACAAATGTCTCCAGACATTGGCAAAGGTCTCCTGGGGTCAAAATCACCCTTGGTTTTTAAGTGGTGCTGTAAATCTACCTTTCTGCATATTTGCTATTTCAACCATTAACTCATATTGAAATAATAAAATCTTGGGTTGATTATCAAAATTAATACACAATATAGTTGATAAATCAATTTGCTATTCTAATTGGATTTACTGCTTACCTCCCTATATTTGCTGGTGACACAATTAGTTTTTCCCACCACCCATAACCTTCATCTGCCAGTAGTCACAATCTACATTATAATTATAATAGAACCTGAAATAACTAGTGTAATAATGAAATTGGCACAGAAACTGTGAAGCTTAGTCAAAGTATATTAATTAGCAAACACATCTAAGTCTTTTATATTAAGAAAAATAGGCTCCTTTCTATTTCATGTTCATTTTAAGGGAAACATTTTAAGCTGGTATTGCTGGCAGGATTAATAACTGCCTTCCCATCTAATCATATTTTATAAGTTTTTATTATATACAAGTTTATAATGGACTTCTATTGCACAGCTGATGGTTTAGCTTCTAATTATTCAATATGTAAATAATTCGGGACAATTTGGAGAAAGAGAGGAATTAAATATAGATAGCTCATTGCTAAGGAATTGTCTCTTGCATGCTTATGTATTCCCTTCAATAATCCTTATCTTTTCCCTTTTGCTTCAACTTTTTTATTGCTCCTCTACTGATTTGGTTATCATAATCTTTGCAGCACTGCAAAACACTTCAAGTTGCCTCTGTAACCTTCCAAAAAAGTCAATGAAAATGGCTATTAGACATCTTACAATTAAATATTACTTTAGCTTTCCTGTCTCATTTAAGCCGGCATCTTGCACTCTTACAACTTTTGACTTTTTCTCTCTGTAGTCTATCCTCCATAAAAGTTAAAATGTACAGACAAAATTAAATCCAGTTTATAAAAGAAAAGGTTATAAAGCAAAAGTTTCTGAGGAACAGAAAGAAGCAGTCCCAGTAATCAGCATATATCCCAATCTTCTCATCCATGAGGGATATTTAACATTTTATGAGATGCCATGGAGAACCAAAAAACTTAAAAGTTAAAACTCTGCTCACATATGTTTTTCTTAAAACTCTGTTTCTGCACCCTTTAGGTTAACCATTTGTTTAATACCAAATGTATCAATTTCCCAAGTTCCAACTTTTTTCAGTTTTTCTATTGGTAATACTACTACTCTCCCAGTTCCCCAAGATTAAAAACTTGGAGTTGTTTCTTATTCATTGCCTCTCACATTCTTAGTCACTAATTTATTTAATCATTTCACTGAGCATCTACTATGTGCCAAGCATTGTGCTAGGATCTATCCATGCCAACCTTAAAATAGGTTCTTAACTTCTATAAAATAAAAGAGTACTTATAGGCCTGTGCCAGGTTATATCACTTAGTATATATAAATCTCTTAAAACTGTAACTGACAGCAGTTAGCTCTCTCTCTCTCAGTGCCAATACCCTAAGTTAACCTTAATGATCCAACCCTTATATTAATCCCTTATTCCCATTTCCCTACTTTCAATTTTCCAGTGTATCTTCCTATTCTACCTACTGATGAAGACACTTTCTAAAATTCCCCACCCGACCATCAGTACTGAGTTTTATTATATTTATGATAAGGAAGTATTCTGGTGATTTTTAGTTAGCAATAATAAATATATAACTCTTACTTAAAACTTCTATTATTAGAGTTAATTATTTTTATATATTTCTGGGGAAACTAGCTGAAATAACTCTGTCTTCCAATCTATAAGCCTTTTTGGTGGATACACAATTAAATGTAGTAGGTACAAATAGTTAATTAGTTTTGGTTGTATGTGTTTGGATTTTTATAATCTATTTTTCCACCTTTTTAACTCATGCCATGGACTGAATAGTGCTCATTCTGAAATGGTGAGAAGGCAAAATCTCACCACTCTTTGGATTTTTTTCATTCATCTCATTCCGGTTCTTCATTGTACTCATAAAACCCCAAACCATAAGCCTATCTCTATTTTCTCTCTTATAAAGATGGCAAAAAGATGGAAACAGGGCTTCCCTGGTGGCACAGTGGTTGAGAGTCCGCCTGCCGATGCAGGGGACAACGGGTTCGTGCCCCGGTCCGGGAAGATCCCACATGCCGTGGAGTGGCTGGGCCCATGAGCCATGGCCGCTGAGCCTGTGCATCCGGAGCCTGTGCTCCGCAAAAAAAAAAGATGGAAACATTTTTTTATTATTATTATTTGTTCCTCACAAAAAATCTTCGTCTGACTCCAGACTTGAAATTAACAATGAATTTTTGAGTCATAGTTAAGAGACCAGGAAGTTCTGGAGGTGAAGGGGTAACTTCTGGACAAATATGGAGAGACTATGGCCACTGACTCTTATCTGTGTCATTGTAGCCAGAAGGAGCTACTAAAACATGCACTACATTTTAACTCTTGAAGAACTATTTCAGGAACAAATCCATTCTCAAAGTCAGTATGCTTAAAATGCAGACGTTTGAACCTTTTTAAAAGTCTTAAATCCTGCCACCAATTTAAGATTTTAATACTAATTGCTTTAGACAGAGCTGTCTCATGCTACACTTTAATATCTTCTAGAACCTCCCACATCACTTAGTGTAGGCTTTGCTTTAGGACTCCCACTAGGACAATCAAAGGCACTGTAAAATTCGTTCAAATTCATTTCTGTATTGTCTTGATTCATCTGCATGAGTCTGTTAGGGAGCAGTAGGATAACACAGAAACTTCTTTATTTAAAATGTCAAAAGCAATCAGAGCCACGTTTAAAAGGCTGTCTTCTCCAGTCCATTCTCCCTACTCACTGACATAGCCATAACTCCCAGGTGATGAATGCAAAATAGATCCCTAGCACTGACTGAAACTGACTTAAACTCTACCCTCACCCCATCCCCATCACCTGCCCAAAGTATAAGAGTAGAAGGAGGGAATAACCATAGTTTGTGTGTGTATAAATTTTTAATTTAAAATAATGCATTGTTAATTGTGTAGATTTGAATATATGCTCAACTCAATTATTAAAAAAAAAAGTTAATTTGTCAGAAGGTAAAGAGAAATAATGATGGAGCAATTATCCCTCTGAACTTATTTCTTAATTATCCAGGCAAGATTGCTAATGATGTCTGTTTCCTAGGTTCCACTGGCAGTACAATAATTAAAGGTCATGTGAGAACATTTGTCCCAAGGAGACATAAAGTCAAAATGGTAAACTCAGAATATAAACCTGAAGTCTAATATGAGTACAAGTTCATGGTGCAGAACGAGCAGTCTAGAGATTTTTATAGCCCTTGTGTTAATCATAGAATTTATTTTCTTTCATAACTCTAAACCGCATTAACTGGCCATGATTGGTAGTCTAATACTCTAGGAATTGAGCTTGAAGCTGAGAATGTGCCTGATGAGATCATCCAAGAACTTATTACAACAAAACAAACAAATCAAAAACAAACAAAAAATAAAAAACAAAACCTGAGGTTCCATGTAATGTTAGGAAGCTATTTTAAGTTTAATTTCTAGACTCTCAATCCAGTCTCGTGAGTAGTAAAGCCATAACTTTAATATGCTAATAACAGAGGCTTTACAACATGAAAATGGTGTTATGAGCAGGGCCTAGAGAAGAGCATTGTCTTTGAGTTACCTCTGGGGCCAAGGTCAAAGTTGTATCATGCATGAGAGCCACCCATAAGCCTAGGTACTTCAAACTGCCCTTGTGAGGAAATGATTCGAAGAATCAGCCTCCATCTAAAGTAAACCTAGTGTTTTTATACTTTTTCTCATGACACACAATATTTTGTGCTTATACAATAAAATATAACTACTCCTGAGAGAAAAGTCAGTTTTTCCTTTCAGAAGAATCCAAGAGAGATAAAGATTCCTCCAATAGTTTTTTGAAATCCACCTTTGTTATTGGAGCATAGCTACTCTTATAAAAGTACATATATCTAATAGTTATTTGGTTGTTGATATACTTCTAAAACAATGGTTTTCTCCTCAACAAGTACCATTTTAATATACCTAGAACTATGTTGTATATTTCTCTAAGTGACAGTGATAGAGTAAATTCTTGTGTTGAGAGAACTGATAGCTGAATTTTATTTTCAGGAGAAAATAGTACAGAAAAAATACAGTAGGCTTGAAAGGTTCACTCATTTTACTTATGTTATTTTTAGAATACACACTTTTATTCTGACATAACTACACTTTCAACTTTATAGATATGAAAAAATGGGTGTTTTCAATAGAAGGTGTTAATTAGAATTTGAAGAAGGGCAACCTTTGCCTTATTTGTTTAAATGAAACTTAGAAGCTTCCCTTCTAAAATGTGCTTTGAAGGATGTTTTTTCTTTTCCTGCCCACTCAGTGGAACACTGTGAATCACAAAGCTCACATTTAGGAAATCAAAATTCTTGATCACTGTTTTTGATTAGGATAATAAATCAAATTTGATTTGAATAATACATTATTTACCTTCTTAAGGTTCACTGATACAAGTACTTACTAATTAGACATTAGCTTTTCTTCAATGACTAATATTTCATTTACATTTTTTGATGAATCTTAAAAACAACTATTCAGATTCATGACTGCCTTATTTTAGCATAATTCTGAAGTGATACTTACTCAATAAAGCATAGGAGTCCACATAAAAATTACCTCTTCAAGTATGAACTCATGTTTACTTTAATATAAATACAGGTGTTTACATATAGAAATATTCATAGTTATGTGTATATACACATGTTCATATATACATGTATATTATCTTTCTCTGTCAACTGATAGGACCTAGAAAAAACAAGCCCCAGTAACAATGAGCACACCTAGATACCAGCTCTTGTTTCTCAAAGAATTTTCCAATAAAAAGATTTCCTTGGAGAAATGTGTGACTCTAGGACTAGGGCAAGAAATATACAGGGTGAACCTTATAGTGCATCTTATAGCGTGTGGAAGTAAGGAAGCACTCAGAAAAACCCACAGTGATGGGGATATGCCAAAGGATAAAATTGAAAGAGCTCTCAATAAAATTGAAAGAGCTCCCAATACCCAAAGCTGGAACAATCTGTTCAACAAAATAAATAACATAATATTAATTTATAACCCAAAGTGTAAAATAAATATTTATGAATCCATGCCAATATGCATAAATGATTGAATGAATAAACAAATACATGGAAGAGAATAATTTCCCATGTAGAAGAATTCTAAATAATTTATATAGATACAGCACTTTCAAGGAAGTAAAGCAGAACTCCCCACTCCTTCAGTGTGGGCTGCTCCTAGAGACTTCCTTCCAAAGTGTGCATTATGCAAAGGGAGGAAAAGAGTAACTGTGTAGTGGAAAAATTGGATGAATTTCAATAGAGAGGCATCCTACATTACACCTGGTCAATACCCCTCAAAACTGTCAAGGTCTTCTAAAACAAGGTTAGTCTGAGAAACTCATGGCCAGGGGGAGCCTAAGGAGATAGGACTACTAAGTGTAATGGGATATCTTGGATGGAATCCTGGAACAGGAAAAGGACATTAGGTAAAAACTAAGGCAATTTGAATGAAGTACGGACTTCAGTTAATAATAATGCATCAACATCGGTTCATTAATTGTGGCAAGTGTACCATGCTAATGTAAAATGGATAGGAGAAGGTAGATGTGGAATATATAGGAACTCTTTGTACTATCTTTGTAATTTTTCTGTAAATCTAAAACTATTCTAAAAGTAAAAGATTATTTTTTAAAAAATACTCCCTCAGTAAAATCAAAGAAAGAAAACCTATTATATGTTTCTTCTCAGTCACCTAATGGTAAATTGTAAAGCTTCCTACATCTGGGGGAAAATGGCAGAGATCACCCTGGACAAATAGTTTTAATTTCTTGACCTTGAAGCCTTCTATTACAGCATAGAGATAAAAAACAAATATGCCTCAATTAACTTGGAGGTATTTCAAGTGAATAAGATGAGGTTGAGTGAGAGACGTAAAATGCAGAAAAGAGGAAAGTATTATTTGATCATTACTAGCTATCTAAATAGCAGGAAATGTTTTTAAAAATGTTTCCATATCATCATGTTCCTTCATTCTGTTCTGGCATGGGAATAGGCTTCTCATCTCATGGGTAACACAAAGATTCATGAGTCTTCCATGGATATGGACTAGGGACATTAGTTACACATTTCACTTTATTTACTTTACCTGATGGATTGAGAAGCCTCTACAGAAAATAAAACACATTAATATAGAAAGTAATTGTAGAGGATAGATTAGGTTAAGTAAATAAATTTAAAATCAAGAAATTTATGATACTTGACTTAATTTTATATGTGTACATACATTACATTTTCCCTCCCCCTCTCCCCCCTCCCCCCACTTTGGGATAGGATTTTATCTAAAAAGATAAAAAATGAGGGCATTATAAAAATCTTTAATTTTATGAATTTTTCCAAGGAGAAGACATTTTCTGATGTTGAAAAAGATAATTATAGTAGATAAATTTTGATACCAATTTACTGTAGTGCATTCCAAATTTTATAACATAATATTAACAAATTAATAGCATACTGTAAAATCAGGTCTTTCAAAGAACACTGTTGGGAAATGCTGGTTTATGTTATTGATATGTTAAAATCTAATCAAAACCTCTAATGAATTTCCAGAGCAAAAAGTTAAAATGCTCTCCATTAATTATTTAAGAAACCGAGTTACTTCTACCTTCTATTGGTGGCATCTTCTTCAAAGGATGTGAAATCCTGACATTTCTTTATGTCTGCATTTAATTGTAAGGAAATAAGTCACTTAAATTTCCCATTTAAAAGGACCATCCTATGAGAAGCTCCACGTTTTGAAAAAAATATAAGGTTTTATTCCTAAAGGCTGTTACTGTGTAATAAAAAATCACCACTACTCACCACTACTCATGATTCAGTGTTATGGAAATACTGTCACAAGAAGTGATTATATATACTCAAAAGTTAATGCATATGCCTCAGAAACATTATTGACAGTTATTTATCATCTTTTCATGTTATTTGTTAATTTTTGAAAAGAAAATGATACCCACCAAATTTTAGGAAGGAATATATATTTTGTAGCTAAAGAGATATTAATTAACATATCATGTTGAATCATCTTAGCTACTATTTGTGTGATCTTAGATAATAAGACCCTCCTGGTTTTCAGTTTTCTAGACTATGAAACATAGCAAAAGCACTAGATGATTTCTAGGACCATTTAATATTTTAACATTTTATAATGTAAGCTCACTGGTAGCAAAGAGCATGCCTTATTGCTACAGCATAGAGGAGTACTTGGCACACAAAATAAATATTTTTTTACTTTAAATGATGTTATAATGTCCATCACTGGAAAAATGTTATCAAACTAATCTCCCATGTTTATAAATCATTTCCAAATGTCAACTCCAGAGTTAGCATTACTTGTTCATACTAATCATAATGCTTTGATTCAAGGAGTTTTCATACAAAATCATTAAATCAGTTTGGCTCCCTAACATGAAAATTAAGGTTTGTAGTGGTTAAGCATAATTATAAAATGCAAGTCGTTAATAAATGGTTCATAAAGATCATTTATAAATGGTTAATAAAGATCTAGTAGTTTTTCTGCCTAACACATAAAAATAGGTTGCTAATTATTTGGCTTATGTTATCAACCAAGTTATCTTTACCATGCATATGTGTCTGGGTATATGTTTGCATGGCAATTTTATACATTTCTAATGTAAGGTGTTAGACTAATCATTAACGGGAAATACGTACCATTTGCAAACTAAAATTCCATTTGAATTTGTGTTCTAGAGAGTAACTATTCGCTAGCCTGGGGCACTTTTCGGTGAACACTGCTTGCATGACAGTGACTGCCAGGAAATACAAAGCATCCATTTAACCTATGAAACATAAGCACATTATGTGTTTTTGTCAGGCAGTAATTTTAATAATCAACTAAAGACCTCTTAATTCCATTTAAATTAACAATAAAAGGGAAACTACTATACTATTGATAAGTTTCTTGTTTATAAGTATCGTTTCAAGTTTTATCTGATATAGTAAAGACCAAATGCTAGTTAATGACTGGGGAGTCACTCAGGTTTACACATGGTTTTAAAGTATTTTTTATGATAGTTGTACTGGGAAATTTTATATCAATTTTTTAAGAAAGCATAAGAATAGAGATAATGTGATTGGAGAAGGTCCAAAATGCGGGAGGTTAGAGTGATTTTTTATATATAATATAGCATAGCATAATATCACATATTTTGCATGATATAATTGCATATGTATATAAATCATGTACTTGCACACATATCTTCAAGATAGGATTTTTCCATAAAGCAGTGTAAAAAGATAAAAACTGTGGGGAATAGTATAAAAATCTATAAATTTATAATTTTCCCAAACAAAGAATATTCCTGACATTTGGAAAAGGTAATTATAGTAAATAAACCTTGATTTTGAATTACCACATAGATACAGAACCAATGGAAGAAACAAGTGGAAGAATTCAGATCAGAGGGTAACAAATTTGCGCTTTAAGCAATCAAAGTTTGGAGATGTACAATCTTTTTTTTTTTTTTTTTTACATCCCAAACTATTTATGTGGCGATGTACAATCTTTTAAGATACAGTGGAAAAAATATAATATAACTTCATGGAACGTTCCTTTTGTAAGGTAAAATACTGGAATGAGAAGAAACAAATTTATCTGACCTAGCTCTTCATTTCTTGTGTTTTCCCATATAAAGCCAAAAGTTGCTGAGAAGTAGCAGGAAAATCCTAATGGGAAATCTTGTGCTTTATTTAGCCATTGTAGGTCCCTACTAGGCAGCCTCACTTTGCTTCCCAATATTTTACTTCAGAGTTTGGAAAGCTGATGGGAAAGCAAAAATTGAAAAAGAAAAAAATATAATAATCATAAAAATAAAACCATGCTTTCAAAGGCATCTGAGAACAAAAACATGGATTCATTTTTTGCTGATACACTGACACCTTCTTATTAGAGAGACATGTCAAGGTTGTTTCCTAAACTCTGTTTACTGGCTGAATATGAAATATTTATTTTAGCCGCATCTTGATGTGAAAAACAGATTTTTACAGATATGTTTGTCAGGAGTGTCTTCCACACTACACATTATTTTATTAATGCTCTCAAAATTATTATAAATAACAATCCCTTTTGATATAAATTTGTTTTCACTAGGCCCTTTGATTACCCATTTCATTAATATAATTTAAGCTTAGCCACTGTATCTGTCCATGATCATTTAAGCTCTCAAAATGACTGAGAAAACTTTCAGAGCCTTGAGTTTTAAACATAACTCTGCCACAAATGGTAAAGTACTAAATAACATCCCCCTGTATGTCCAGTATAACTAGTCCTCATGAAGTTTGGCTGGATGGAGAAATTATAACGTAGCCTACAATCTGGCAAGCTGCAAACTTGAGATACATTGTATAATTTAACACTACAATTGTATAGTGCTGATTATAAATATTATAGCACTGAGGAGGAAAAAGTGGCGTTGAAACAGTAAATAGATGAACGGTGACTGGGTCATTTTTAAATGGGAATGGTACATAAAAATTTCTGCCAAAGTTTCTATACTACTAAAAAGCTTTTAAAATACCAGAAAACTTGTAGTACCCTCAAGACTATGTTCAGCCCCTTTGTTCATGCATTCATTCATAATTTTTTGACCATTTATTTGCCAGGCGCTGTGCTAGGCACAGAGAGATCAATGATCAATGATCTTAAGGATTTCACATTTCAGTAAGGGATGTAGAGGTAAAAAAAGATAATGACATTATAATATGATTAGGACTAAAATAATGAAATGAACAAGGAGCCAGTGGATCTCATAGAAGTGAACATCTTACTTGGCCTGGGTCAAAGGGCCTACAGAACTTGATTCTTTTAAATGACATTAAAAAAATAAGAATCTTTCAATTGAAAAAAAATTAGAAAAAAAAAAAGGATGTCTATCAGAAGAAGTAAAACATGCAAAGACTCAGAATTGTGAATGGGCATTGTAAGGTCTGTGATAATCCCAGTAGGACTGGAGGTTGGGATGAACAGTGGAAACAAGATATAGAGATGAGATTGCAGCACGGTGGTGGCAAAGTTGTAAAGGGACGGTCATGTGGATGATGCTAAGGTATAATTTATAGCCCAACTGGGACTCATCTGATGACAAAGGGAGTACACTAGCTGAGACAACAGGCTTACAGCAAGACTGTTGTGAACAAACCAGAGTATGTGCTCACCTACACAAGAGAGAGCAAGAAGTTTTTAGGTGCGGCAAGAACATAATTCGATCTGCTTATTTATTTTGAAAATGCTCATAGTAATAAGAAGGGGAAATAGAATAAAAACCCTTTGTGACCCTGCTATAATAGTTGCAGTAATGACGTTAAGTCAGTAGCAATGGAGAAGGTAAGGAAACATTCAAGAGATATATCTGAAGTAGAAATGAAATGCTAATGTCATCAATTAAATGTGGAGTGGGAGGGAAGAAGGGAGAGAATGTCTGGACTGTCTCAAAAGAATTTACTGCAGAGAATGTGTGTATAGTGACAGCCTTATTTAGGAGAGAGAATTCTGTGGGAGGGGAAGTATTGGGTGGGGGATTGGAATGGAAATTAGGCTGTACAGTGAGTTCAATTTTGAGCATGTCAAGTGTGACATGCCTGTAGTAGACCAGGAATTTGCAGATACACTGTGCCCTGAGAAGAGAGGTTAATTTACAGGAATTTAGTATGTTCATAGTTATCTCCGTACAAAGAGTAGTTGAAGCCATGCAAAGAGATAAGGTTACTGATGTAGAGAAAAAAAAGAGGACTGAAGTTGGTGTCATAAGAAACACCAACATCTAATAGTTCTCCATTAAAGGAGAAACCCGTGATCAAGACAGAAGAGGGAATGACCAGAGTTAGGAAGAGAATTAGCAAAGTCGGCTGCCCTGGAAGACAAGGACAGAAAGAACTAAAGAATAGTCAAGAGTCAAGTCTTTCAGAGATAAATAGGGTGAGGTCTGAGTACAAGTGACCAATGGATTTAGCTCTTTAACAGTTACTAGGGATTTACCCAGGGCAGATGCAATAGAGTAGTTGAGGCAGAAATCAGAATACACTGGCGTTAGGGAATGTCTGGAGATAGCAAGCAAGTGCAGCCATCAAGTGATTATGCTTCCAATTAGTTGACAATGAAGAGAGGAAGAAAGATTGAGTAGCAGTTTGAAAAAAAGAAATTAAGATAGGTGAGTCTTGGTCATTCTTTATAAACCAAAGAGAAGTCAGAGGAGACAAAATGATTAGCATTACAGGAAATAGAGGGATATTTGGTGGAGCAACAGGTGAGGCAGGTGGGATGGGATTTAACTTTGACAAAAAGTGAGACATGTCTTCCTTTAAGGCTGGAGAGAAAATTTCAAGACAGGTACTGTTTTCAGAACACAAAGAGGAAAAGAGAAGAGAAGATAAAAAAGTTGAAATATTTCCATTGTAAAAGAGTACAATTAAACAATGATATTCGTAATTCAGTAAAATAATTCAAAACTATCCATGGCAAATATGTAAAGCTTTATATTAAGTTTTAAGTAGTGAGAAATGGAAGTGAAATATTTCTTTTATGGCCATCAGTGAAAATTTATTTTCTCATCTGCCCAAGGATGATAGCTATCAGGTTTGAAAGGTATTATTCTATCTTAGCTTGAAATTGTCTAATATTTGCTGTAACAAAGACCAGGTTAAAAAACTGATGCCTGTTGAGATTCTGTTCTGCACCACATACTATTTGTCATGTTTTCCAAAAGCCCTTTGATAAAAGTATTGTCCATATTAGCAGAAAAATGAAATCAAGCCTCAGAGAGGTTAAGGTTAAGTGGTCACATAACTAGTTAGTAACAGAACCAAGATGCCATCACTAGCATCTGTGAGCTTCCCATTACACCAGGGTACTTTTCTCTGTAGGGCTGTCTGCATTTTCAATATTACCTTTAAGTTAAAATTTTAGAAAATATATTCATGAGGAATGACTAAAAGTGTCAGTTCAAGATTTTTATCTTGAAAAACTTGTCTTGGACTGATGGAGAATATTGAAGATGTTGGAGAAATGGATATGTGACATTTCTTCACTGGTAGGAGCAGACAGCTAGCAAATTTGGGTAATGTAAATATTGTTTCATTTACCTTCTCAAGTTGATCAGTTCTGGAGACATCTGACTACCAAACAACCAGGGGCATTAAGGGGGATAGAGGACGGTAAAAATTAAACTTGTAACAATGGCGGGAGCCTATTTATGACTCTAGAATCATGTTAAGATCAAAAAGTTTTAAAGATGCATTGGGAGTTCCCTGGTGGCCTAATGGTTAGGATTCCAGGCTCTCACTGCCACAGCCCAGGTTCAATCCCTGGTCGGGGAACTGAGATCCCACAGTGTGGCCCAAAAAAAAAAAAAAAGGGTTTTTTTTGTTTTGTTTTTTTTAAAGATGTTGCAGGTAGGAGCTTATTAATTTATTTATTTTTGCTGTGTTGCGTCTTCGTTTCTATGCGAGGGCTTTCTCTAGTTGTGGCAAGCGGGGGCCACTCTTCATCGCAGTGCACGGGGGTCTCACTATGGCGGCCTCTCATTGTGGAGCACAGGCTCCAGTTGCGCAGGCTCAGTAGTTGTGGCTCACGGGCCCAGTTGCTACGCGCCATGTGGGATCCTCCCAGACCAGGGCTTGAATCCGTGTCCCCTGCATTAGCAGGCAGATTCTCAACCACTGCGCCACCAGGGAAGCCCCAAAAAAGTTTTAAAGATGCTTTGAAATAAAGATCATTGATTTCAAAGATGCTTTGAAATCATTGATTTCAAAGATGCTTTGAAATCAAGATCAAGAAGATTATTTTAGGTTTACTTGTATTGAATATTATGTTCCTATGACTAATCCTGGGCATTACTTGCAAAAGTAGGAACATCAACCATGTTTAGGTTAATTTCTTTTGGAGATATTGCATTCGTTTTAAAATACCAAAGAATCTGGTAGGGCGTGCCAGTAATGTTGTATCATGGTTGAGTTATTTTTCCAGACACAAAACCTAGTTGTTTATGAAAAGTCACAAATTATAGTGGAGGAAATTATAATTATTGCTTGCTTATCAGTTTCCCTCTATATAAGTATATTGAACAAGGACTCATGAGGTATTCAGAATTCTTCAGTATGGGCTATTTATCATACAGTGTCAATATTCTTACAGTATATCCACTGTGATTAATGCAGTACAATTAGGGAGATGTATGTTTAGGCAGAGGCTAGACTCATTTTATGGTAAAGAGAAACCATTTTTTATTTTTTTCTAGCCTCAGTCTAACTTTTTTCTTTGTTCACTTACAAATTTCAAACGATGTTCACTTAATTGACCCAAATGGTCATAAGGAAAAGGCAGCTGCAAACTTATAACTAAGCAGATAGTTTTGAGGAACAGTCCTTTTTCTATTTGTTCTATCACTAGTAACAATTGGGCTTACTTTCTAGCAGTTGGATACTTTCTGTATAAAAGAAAATATAAAACTAAATTACAGAGGTTATGCTGGGCCTGAGAGAGAAAAGAAATGAGAAAACATAATTGAACCTGTAAAGGGTTCATTTGTAGCTGGGACATTTCCTCCTGGGAAATGAAAGATCTCACAGCAATTCAATGAATATACTTCTGATTTATGGTAATTAATTCTGAATGTGGGGTATCTACCACATTGCTCACTATAGAAGATGAACTGTACAACTGAATTATCAGGGCCTTGAAAGTAAAATTAACATAACCTTAGCAGAAAGTGAAGTTTTGTACCTCATCTTCACATTGAAATCATAGATCAAGCCATCCTGTCTTATTTCACTGCCCAGAGGTCCAATTATAAAGGGGAAATGAAGCAAGGAAGGAACAGCTTTCCTATGTATTCTTCCATGACACAAGTTTTGTTGGAAATCACACCTAGAGAAAGATTGAATACCTTCACTCCATTAATTCTAACCTCAAGAGTCAGATGAGAGTAGATATTGTCCCATGTGAAAGAATGTTTCTTCATACCCAGTTTTGGAATGGAATAGTCAACAATGTTGAAAAGTACACATATTTGCCTCTACTGAAATGACAATTATAATGTGTTCCTAACAGAAATGTTGGAATCTCCTTACTTGAATTTCTGTGTTACTTAATCTCAGACAGTTTATTTGATCTTTAACCATAATTATTGACTGTACCAAGGTTGCAGAATTCAGCGTCCACATTCAGTCTTCAGCTACTTCTAAAGGAAAACAATTAACTGGCCATGTTTATTATCTCTTTAAACTGCTAAGTGGTAAATTAGTTTAATTGCAATGCTAGAATCAGGTTTAAGGAGAAATTTATAACTTCATGCAGTCAATACTATGTATTCAGGAGAACAAATTCTGGGATCACTTACATAGTCAGAATCAAATATAGGGACTGAATTTACACAAATTCAAATAGTCACATAAAAGCAGAAACGCATAAACCATCTGAATGTTTTCAAATACATGAGATTTAATTTCAGTAGAATAATTTCTGAACTTTAAATTATCAGTTTGCATCCTTTAAAAAAATTTTATGGACTCCATGTTTTAGAGCAGTTTTATTTCCATAGGAAAATTGAGCATACCAGAGTGGTACATTTGTTACTACCGATCACCCTACATTGACACATCACTGCCACCCAAGTCCATAGTTTACAATTCTCGCTCTTGGTATTATACATTCTGTGGATTTAGACAAAAGTACAATGACATGCATACACCATTATACTATCATACAGAGCGTTTCACTGTTCTAAAAGTCTGTGCTCTGACCAGTCATCCCTCTATTCCCTAATCCCTGGTAACAACTGATTTTTATTATCACCATAGTTTTGCCTCTCAGAATGTCATATAGTTGGAATCATACAATATGCAGCCTTTTCAGAGCTGGCTTCTTTAACTTAGCAATATGCATTCTAGGTTCCTCCGTGACTTTTCATGGCCTGGTAACTCACTTTGTTTTAGCACTGAATAGTACTCCATTGTCTGGATATACCACAGTTTGTTCATCCATTCACCTACTGAGGGACATCTTGGTTGTTTCCAAGTTTTGGCAGTTATAAATAATGCTGCTATAAACATCCACATGCAGGTTTCAGTGTAGACATAAGTTTATAAGTCCTCTGGGTAAATACAAAGGAGCATGACTGTTGGATCATGTGGTTAGATTATGTGTAGTGTTGTAAGAAACTGCAGAACTGTCTTTCCACATGGTTGTACCATTTTGCATTACTTCCAGCAATGAATGAGTGTTCCTGTTGCTACAGATTCTCTCCAGCATTTTGTGTTGTCAGTATTCCAGATTTTAGCCATTCTAATTGGTGTGTAGTGGTATCTCGTTGTTTTAATCCATATTTCCTGGTGACATATGATGTGGATCAAATTTTCATATACTTATTTGCATCTACATGTCTTCTTTGGTGAGGTGTCTATTCAGATCTTTGACCCATTTTTTTCCCAATTATTTTTATTATGGTAAAATACACATAACATAAAATTTACCATTTAACAATTTTAATTGTGCAGTTTAATGATGTTGAATGCATTTACAAGTTTGTGCAAAAAGCACCACCATCCATCTCCATAACTCTTCATCTTGTAAAACTGAAATTCTATATCTATTAAACAATAACTCCCCATTCCACCTCATCCCATCCCCTGGCAACCACCATTCGACATTCTGTCTCTATGATTTTGATTACTCTGAGTACCTAATGTAAGTGGAATCATATAGTATTTGTCTTTTTGTGACTGGTTTGTTTCATTTAGCATAATATCTTCAAGGTTGCTCCATGTTGTAGCATATTGCAGAATCTCCTTCCTTTATAAGGCCAAATAATATTCTATTGTATGTATATACCATAATTTATTTACCCATCCATCTAACAATGGACATGTGAGTTGCTTCCATGTTTTGAATTATGAATAATGCTGCTATGGAAATGGGTGTACAAATATCTCCTTGAGATTCCACTTTCTTTCTTTTTTAAATTTGGTAATATTATTGTGCATCATCAATTTTCACAAATGAAAAGTACAGTAATTTCAAAATAGTAATTTTAGAATCTAGTTAAAAGGCAATGAGACAGATACACTCGTTCATTGTGAGTAAAAAAACAAATTGACTATTATATACTGAAAATTAAAACTCCTAGAATATCATATCATGTGATATTATCACAGTGAGTTCCTACTTTCAGTTCTTGTGGATATAAACCCAGAAGAGGATTGCTGGATCATATGGGAATTTTATTTTTAATTTTTTAAGGAACCTCTATACTGTTTTTCACACCATTTGTACAATTTGAATTCCTACCAACAGTGGACAAGGGCTCCAATTTCTCCATATCACTGTCAACATTTGTTGTTTTCTGTTTTTGTTTTTGTTTTATTTATTTATTTTTATAGTAGCCATCCTAATGGGTATGAGATGGTATCTCATTATAGTTTTGACCTACATTTCCCTTATGACTAGTTATGTTGAACATCTTTTCATGTGCTTATTGGACATTTTTATACCTCTTTTGGGAAAGATATTTATTCACGTTCTTTGCCCCATTTTTGGATTGGGTTGTTTGATTCCTTTTGTTACCGAGTTTTAGCTTTCTATATATTCTGGATATTAATTCCTTAACAGATACATGATTTGCAAATTTTTTCTCCCATTCTGTGGGTTGCCTTTTTACTCTGTTGATAGTATACTCTAATGGACAAAATGTTCTAATTTTCATGAAGTCCAATTTGTCTGTTTTTCTTGTGTTATCTATGCCTTTCATGTCACATGCAAGAAATCATTGCCAAATCCAATGTTGTGCAGCTTTTGCCCTAGGTTTACTTCTAAATATGTTATTGTTTTATGTTTACCTTGAGGTTTTTGGTCCATGTTAATACTTGTACATGGTGTTTGGTAAGGGCCCAACTTCATTCTTTTGCAAGCCCTGTGAATATTCAGCCTTTCCAGCACCATATATCCATTTCCCATTGAATGGTCTTGGCACCCTCATTAAACATCATTTGACCATATATGTGAGGGTTTATTTCTAGGCTCTCTGTTCTATTTCATTGGTCTATGTGTTTGTTTTTGTACCAGTACCACAGTGTTTGGATTATTCTAGTTTTGTAGTAAGTTTTGAAATCAGCAAGTGTTATTCCTCTAGTTTTCTTCTTATTTACAAGATTGTTTTGGTTCTTCAGGGTCCCTTGAGAGTTCATATGAATTTTAGGATGGGATTTTTCTCTCCTTGCAAAAAAAATGTGAAAGGTTCCTCAGATTCCAAGTGAGAGCGTAGATCCTCTCAGCCCCTAACACCCTTCCTAAAAGCTTTCCTGCCATGTTAAAGCATTGTTTGTAATGGCGGCATATTGGATACACCCCAACTGTACCAATATAGAGCCATCCAATTAAATCCTTGAACATTCACAAAATGTAAAATTGTTACCAAAAAAAGGCAAATCTATGTATTCTGTGTATTATTTAAAAGTGGAATTACAAAAAGAAAAACGTGAATTGTAACTCTTATACTGAATGTATACTTTGACCAGATTTTGGAAAGAAAAAAGTCATATATTAACATATATTAAACTACATAGAAAAAAATATATCTGGAGAGTAGTAGGACATGCTGTTAAATATGACTCCTTCAGAGTTAAAGAGGAGTAGGCAGAGGACAAATGGAGAGATGAAGAGAATTTTCACTGTTATACAAGATGGTAGCTATTGTGGTTTTTTATATCTATCTTCTTTTTGTAAGAAGAAAAAAAATAGTGGTCCTTTAATTTACCGTTTAGTGAAATCCCATTCTTTGTAATGTTGTCTTCAACAGAAGTACTGATGTTTACCAAAGGAAACTAACAAAAAGAATGTTTAAATTAAGTTTATGAGCATGTTATGCCTTTTAAATTGTTTTTGTGTTTCCTAATCATTAATAAAGAGAAAAGAAGGATATGTAACTTGCATTATCTTCTATGGTCATATCAGTGGAATAAAATGCATTATTCAGTATAAATTGCTACTGCTAGCTATACATGTATGTGTGTGTTTAATCATATACACATATATGTATATGTATGAAGTGATCTTAATACTGGCCTATTATCTGAAAATGGAATTTCTTGGTGCCTTTATGATCGTGCCCCCCAAAATATTGTCAAAAGGTAAAGTTTTGCATTAAATATTAACTTCTTAGGCAACCATCTTGTATGATATATCCCCTTGACTTTATAAATGAGTGAATATATATTTTTCCTGCCATACTATTGTTCAAGTACAAACTGGAATGTTTTGGGGGCATACAAACAATGAAGAGGACAAAATCTGTAGCAAAGGGTATCTGACCTGGCAGTCTGTTTTGTAAAAACCCTTCTCTGCTCTAATCAAAATGCTCTGTGTGTGTATGTGTGTGTGTGTGTGTGTGTGTGTGTGTATCTAAGATATGTAAGAGTGATGGAGAAAAAACCATTAGATGTACCTTCTACATCCCCCCAGGAAGTTATTTAATTCATTTAATAACACTTTAAGGTAAATATTAAAATGTCCATGTTATAAATGAGAAAATGGGAACTCAGAGAAGCCAGGTATGATTGACACTAAAAATGTCCGGACCTTTCCGGATCCTTGAAAGTTCTGGTATCAGTAGGCTTCTGCAGGGCGACCAATGTAACTCATGCTGCCCTTTAACTGCTCACATTTCACCTCTCAACCCCTAGTGGGGTCCTGCTTATCCATGCTCTCAACTCCCCAAACCCATCATCCTACATTAAAACATGCATTCCCTTGATTTGGTGCAATATCCTACTGAGTGCTAATTTTTTACAAAATAAATTTCTGAGAGGATCTTACAAATAATATATTATTCTCCTGCTGTCATTCTAGAGTAATTTTATGTTTCATAATACCTTGAAATTTGAATAGGCAGTATAGTGAATTCCCCACCATATTTAAGAGCATGAGCAGCTGCATCTCTATAATTAGCATACTATTCCATTTAATAGATATGATAGTAATAACAACGACGTTCTAAAGAAGCCAAAGCCTTATTGGAAGGGATAAATACCTAACTGCAAGATTTTAGGCATGAGAGTAAACTGGCTAGATAAATCATTTAGAACATGCTATCTTATTTGGTTGCCCTTGAATTATAGTATATTGGTTAATACTTTATTATTTATCACTTATTTATTTATTTGTATAAAACACCAAATTCTGTGACAAAAAAATGGAAAGCTTAAAACCACCTTTATTGACATATAGCCTAGCAAAATAAATGTTAAAAAGTCTCATTAACACTAAATGAAAATTAATGCAAATTTTATGATTTGGGGCTAAGATATTCTCCCCATCTTTTGACCTAAATATATCCTTTCAAAGAGAAAACATTTTGTCACTGGACTGAAATTTTTTTTTTTTTAGCATTTTTGTGAAAGATGTAAGTTCTTAAGAAACACAGTTTCTGGATTTTAGCATTTCTTGGCAGTTTATAAAGATTAGTTTGAGAACCCAAAGCAGTAGTTCCAAAAATGTTGGTAATTTAAAGTAATCAAACATGTCTGGGATATTCTTCAAAGGTTGGTTAAACATCTTATAAAATTCATTAGCAAATCCATCTGGACCATGGTCTTTTCCAGTTGGGAAACTTTCATTACCACCCATCATTTTTCATGGTTTATTATAGGTATAGTTTCATATGGGGACGGTTGCAGATAGATGTGTACAATAAATAAAGCAACATTGTTGTTTAATATTCATTCAAGAGATCCTTTTGTAAAACTACATATACAACCACATATTAAAAAAAATAAGGACTATCATATTTCTGATGAGTCTGAGTTAACACAGACTTTTGTCTTTTATTTGCAAAACTTAATTTTTAGTATTATTTAAAGCTGTTCTACCTCAATCTAATTATAGTTCACAATATTTAAAAATATTAATCAAACTCTAAAATCTAAATTTACAAACTCACAGTGTAAATTTATCCACATGTAGATAGAATAACATTCCTGATACTGTTTCCTACACACAGAGGTATTCGATTATGATTCAGGAATACGTACATTGTAAAAATTTCAACAAATGTGATTGTATTTTAAAAACTCTACAGTTTTTTCTTTTGCTTTGGCAACTTCATCAATATCACATTATGAGATGTAACATCCTGAGTATGATATATAAAGCTTCCTAAAGAGTTTAATTCTTACAAATTGGTGTTTATAAAACAGCCATGATGAATTAATTGGTAGAGAAGGAAAACATTCATAAACATATAGAATCAATTATTTGGAAATTTGTTCAATTTAATTGCATTGGGAATGCTTATTTTAAGCCAGGTAATGCCATAGGTACTAAAAATAAATATGAAATATATAAAATGTAAATAAGAGTTTAGGAGGAGCGAGAGAAATGCAGGTAATATATTGAATCCTAGTTTAATGGATGAGGTAAAAGAAGCTTGTCCTAGGTACAGTCGTGGCTAAAGCAGAGGCTCAGCTCTCCTTGGATATTATAAAAATGTCCACAGATGCAGAGATGCTGAAAATGCTCTCCTGGCATATGGGAATGAAGGAAGACCATTACAAGCAAAAGGAACTACATGTGCAGAGACACAGAGTGCAACACATCCAGAAACTTGGAAGCAGTCTCTTCTTCCTTACAATGGCTGTAAAATATTGGTGTGACTGATTTTTCCTTATCTAGTTAGCAAAATACAGAATTAGGGATTTCAGAAGAACACATCCTATTCCCCTTATGTCATGGAAGAGAACATGCCTTAAAGGAGAGACCAGCACGTTATGGGCATGTGATCTGAAAATGACTGCTGTGAGTGTTTGTCACATAAGTTCAAAAAGACATTTCAATCAATGCCCCTGATGAAATTACTGAACAGGGCAAAATGTGTCAGTGACAGGACTTTACTTAAGCTTGAAATGTTAGCTAGGGTCAAGCAACATTAGACAAGGACATTTCGCTGAGCTGTAATCTACTTTCCCTCTAGGACTGAGCTGATGTCTTTTATTATCCCAAGAAATTTGTTATAATAAATTCAGTTGAGGTGTTCTCTTCCTCATTGCTTTTTTTCCCCATAGAGCATAAGGCACGGTTGGTTTACGCAGCTCAATCTCCTTCACGGCCTGGGGACATCCTGGTATAGTAGGAGAATCCTCCTTTTATAGAAACACACATACACTCACACATAGACACAGCTGTTTCATTCACTGTTACCAGATGCAATTTGTTCTAAAGGGAAGGAGGTGAGTAATGAGTGCGTACACTAGTTCACACTTTAGAGAGGACACAGATGGGTCATTTGATTACATATTAGGATTGACCTTCGAATGGCAGCATACCCGGAGGAAGGAAGACAATATTCCCAGGGCTAGTGGCTCTTATCTTGGGGACCAAATCCATTCTACTATTCAGGGTGATGACCTAGACTAACCCAGCCTAGGCACAGTAATCTAGGCTCTTAACAACCTGCTGACCAGTGGAACCTGATGCAGAACAGGCAGACATGGGTTTAAAGGCTGAGACACCTAAGAGCAAAAGAATAGCTTCATCCTCTTCATTGTGGGTCCAGAGATGTTTTCAGTCTCATAGTGCCTCTGTCACTGAATGCAGGTAACTCTGAGCCATTCTTAAGAGGAATGCACACACACACACACACACACACACACACACACACGCACACCCCACATTTTATCATAGAAGTTTTAACCTGAGACTGTCTTCCAACTGATCCTCGCTATTTGAAATCCGTCAAATCAAAGATTAAGAGGAGTCACTTCCCAAATTCAGTTTTGCAGAGCATGTACTGTTAATAGGTATATCTAGTGAACCAAAGAAGCTTTGATGGTCCAATTGGTTTGAGGAAAGTCTGAGTTGAACAAATTAAACAAGTTAGATTGCATGCCCTGTATTTATTCCACTAATGGGTTCTTTTGGTATTACCTCCAAAATATATCTCCAATCTGTTAACTTCTCTTCATCTTTTCTGCCACCTACCTAGACCAAGACGCTCTCATCTCAAAGTGGTCTCTTTGAATCCATGTATCTTTCATCCTATACTTAGTGGCTACGAAATTTTTATACAATATAAATAAGATCATGACGTCCCTCTGCCTAAATCCCTTCTGTGGCTTCCCTTTGCTCGTAGAATCAAATTCTTCATCAGTCTTTGCCCTGACCTGGCCTTTCCTAACCACCCACCATCAGCACATTACACTCTGTGTAGTTCACTACAGTCCAGCTACACTGACCTTCTGTTGTTTCCTTGAATGTTTCAAGCTGTTAGCCACCTGAGGACTTTTATATTTGCTCTTCTCACTGCCTGGAACACTCTTCCTGCTCTTCTTTCCAGCACTTGTTATTATCCCCCATATATACAGCTTATAAGCCACCTTTTCAGAGAGGTATACCATGGCATCTCATATAAATATTTTCACTGTCCTATCCCTGATTACTTCCTATCTCATTAATGAGTATTTCCCTCACAGTAGTTATCGCAATTTGTAGTTACCTTGTTTATTTATTTCCTTGTTTATGACATATTTCTTCTACTAGAATATAAATATCCATAGGCAGAGTTTTAACTGATAGCTTCACCATTGTATTTCCATTACCTAAACAAAGATTGAAAAATGGTAGGCAAGGAGTTGATACTTGCTGAATGAATTTTTGACAAAGTGAACCAGAGTGGGTTCTTGGGACAAATAAGCCACAAAATAACAGAACTGTAACTGGTAGATGAGATGCTCAATATAGCAGCTTTAAGCAGAAATGGATACATTTGAAGGGTGGTACATATTAATTAATTCAGAAAAAAATGCATATTTATTGTGAGCTAGACAGCATGCTAAGTACCAAGAGTATGATGCTTTCATGAAGAAGTTACAGTGTATTAAAAAAAACAACAACAGGACTTCCCAGGTGGTGCAGTGGTTAAGAATCCACCTGACAATGCAGGGGACACGGGTTTGATCCCTGGTCCCACATGCCGTGGGAAGATCCCACATGCCGTGGAGCAACAAAGCCCGTGAGCCACAACTACTGAGCCTGTGCTCTAGAGCCCATGAGCCACAACTACTGAAACCTGCATGCCTAGAGCCCATGCTCTGCAACAAGAGAAGCCAACGCAGTGAGAAGCCTGCACACCGCAACCAAGAGTAGGCCCTGCTTGCCGCAACTAGAGAAAGCCCATGTGCAGCAATGAAGACCCAATGCAGCCAAAAATAAAAATAATTAATTAATTAAAAAAAAAAACTCTTATTAAAACAAACAAAAAACTACACAGAGTCTTTCCAAAGGTTACTTGGAAATGGAATATGCAATTATATGTTCAAAATGTTACACTATTGACTGAAGACAGAGAAATGTACTACAATTTTTTATATATCCATCCAATCATTCATTCAGTCTACCTAAATTAATGAGGTTCTGTGTTGTGTGTTTAAGGTGAGAAGAAATGTGCTCCGTTACCTCAAGTCTCTTATGGAAGATACGTATACCAAAAAAAAGGAGTAGAAAAACAGTGAAAAGAATATATACTTATAAAAGAGAATCAAAGAAGGGTAATATTCTAATGATAATTAATTGCAATGATTTCTTGGAGTCATTTAAGAGAATGTGATTTTATGTGTGTATCAAAATATTACAGAGCTCACAGAACTTTTCACTGTATGTTATCTAAGTTCGGTTTTCAATAGATAAAAATTCATCTTTTTCTTCCACAAATACTTCAGGATAAATCATTTCTCTTAATCCAAACATCAGAGTTTCAGTGAACCCCATGAAATTGTGTGAAAGTGAAGTTACATATCAAATTTTATAGGTATCACATGTATTTGCATTCTCTGGGGAAAGGATAAATAGTTTTAAGTCTATGACTTCAAAATTGTTAAGAACTCCAAGCTGGACAATTTTTTTAAAGTGAACTAATATCCATGCAGAAGGCAGAAATTAATCAATGGACAGGTTTCATTTCAGTAATTCAAATGGGTAGCTATCCAGATCAGAGCCAAAAATGGATTTTTGTGTGTTCTTATATGAAGTAAGGTTGCAATAAGAAATATGCCATTAAAAACAAACAAACAAATATTTAAATTCTGCTGTAAAGTTCCTCTGATGTTTCTGTGTATATCTTAGCTCTGAGAGACATTGACTAAGTGAGTCATAATGCCAAAGATTCACTGATTTCTACACTAGTGCAATTTTTAACTTATATATGTCAAGGCCCATTTCACAGCTCATTTCTCTACAAAAAGAAGTATTTTAGACAATGTAGAGCTGCACTGCCCAATATGGTAGCTACTAGTTACATGTGACTATCGTGCACTTGAAATTTGACTAACGCAAGTTGAAACGTGATATAAGTAGAAAATAAACACCAGATTTTGAAGACTTGGTATGAAAAGAAGCATGTAAAATATTATATCAATAATTTTATATTTATTACTTGTCAATACTATTTTTTAGTATGCTAAGTTAAATTAATATATTATTAAAATTGATTATCCTATCATTTTACTTTCTAATGCGGCTAGTAGAAAAATGTAAACCACGTCTGTGACTCTTATTATATTTGTATTGGACAACACTTACCTAGAAGCAGTCTTTTCTTATCTTAAAATTATTTCCATGGCCCAGTCATTGCTTGAATATACATTAGATCATTATCAAGGAATTACACTATGGGATACTACGGTATAGCTCTTGACAGTCTTAATATTCCTTTTCCATGTAAGGGAAGTTTATATCTTCTGTGAGAAGCCTTTGTAAAGTTCTGCAATCTGTGTTGTCTGAATTTGTTTCTTTCCTTTAGTGTAGGATTTGCTTTCCTTTATCTACAAGTAGGTCTACTTCTTAGTAGCATGCCTTCTTAGGAAAATAATAGAAGTAATTATAATTTAATGAGCAGTGATATTTATATTTTTTTAAAAGTTCATTCTTTCTTGTTTCCACCCCTCAAATTGGTAATTGAAAGTCAATGAAAGGATTAAAGAGCCACACTTAGCTCAAAATAGATACATCTAGACTCTTCCAATGATTTTGCTAATGCTCTTAAAAATTGAGTTAGATTACTTCCATTTCAGTATATTGATGCCCCATTCCTCCAGAAACACACACACACACACACACACACACACACACACAGACACACACACACTCCTTGTTTGAGGTTTTTCTCCCACCAACCCTTACCCATTCCCTCCATATTGTCACAGGTGCTCTCTAAAAATGAAAATCATTTATCCTCCTGGCAAAGACCAGTTCTTATTCTCATGCATAGAGAAAATGTTCACTTTTATTGTCTCTCTCATTATGGCATATGTATCTAAATGGAATTAATAAAGTACCTACCACAGGTTTTCTTAGCTGATTGCTTACAAGTTTGAAAATGTTAATATTCAAGAACATTAAAACCAGAATAAAAGAAATTAGATCCTTTCAAATAGATATTTTAACGTGCGGTCCCATAAAATGAAATAAACATTCTAAAAGATGAAGTCTATAAACATCAGGAAGATGGATAAGTTGACATCTCATTCTGCATATCTCTGTTTAATAATACTATATTTCATTTCCCATGCTAAGAAAACAGCCATTACCCAAAGCAGCCACTCGTAAATAGGTCTTGTGAACAGATTGCATCCTTGTTGGTGGTATGATAATTGAAATAAGTTTTCCAGTCTTTTATGAGAAAATACCAGTTGTATAAAATACCTATTAATCAACTCACTCGCTTTTGCAAACGTAAGTTTCAGTACCGATGACGATTAAAGAATAAATTCTTCATGGAAAAGAGAATTGTGAGAAAATACCAAAGAATTAGCTAAGTGATTCATCTGCGTGCTGCTTCTGAGTTTCTCCTGATTGCAGTATGGGGCAGTATAATCATAGGCCCCCTTGAGGACAGACTTACGAGCATCATGCCCAGTATCTCTCCACTGTTCATTCTAAAGGAGAACAGGGGAAAAAAAGAGATTATCACTGAGTACGTGAAAACTGTAGGGTACCATCTAGTCTCACCCATGTTAGTCTATTCTATTCATTGACATTTCCAATAAATTTCCTTTGTCTATAATATTTAGGGTTAGCACTTCACAGTGCTATTAAACCAAGTCTTTGCAAGTTCCAACAACATCTTTGCACCATACTTTACCTCATCTTTTCAGATACAAATAAGGAAACAAGAGAATTGGGAGAAAGAAATACAAGGTCATGGGAAAGAGCACAGGAAATCTGGCCTAGAAAGACAAGAATTAAAATGACAAAAGTTTTCCCCTAAGTGTGCCTGTACATATTGGCATTTTTGGCTAAAACTATCCTAAACTGTTTTTCCCCCTCATGCAAGAGATGAAAGAAATTGCATTCCTAGAGGAAGAAATAGGTAGTTTTAGTAAACGTGATTTTCTTCTTCTGTTGGAATCATGGGTTTCAGTATATTCCCTTTACAGCAGCTTCTAGAGTCAAGACCATGTGCCTCAGTCTCATGTTCTTAATGTTCTCATATTTCAAGTTCAGGGCTTTAGCTGTTGGAGTCTGCTTTTATTCAGACCAATGTTCTGGGTTGAATTACTGGTTTCTTTTACCCTCTTTCACTTTTGAGAGTCAAGAGGCAGATGATTTTATCTACTCGCCTAATTTGCATGTATAACATTTATTAAAAATATATTTTACAGTATCATATCAAGGTCAGAAAATAGTTTATCTTGCAGACGTCTCTTCTGGTATTCCTTCCATTCTCTGTCTGTTAAATTCTGAGTATTTAGGGTGAATATCGGGGGACTATTTGTCACTTGAGGCCTTCTCTTTGAAAGTTGCTAAGGCCTGGTCTACGATGTTTTACCTTAAACTCTCCTCACACCACTTTTCATATGTCAATCTTCCATAGACATTCAGTGACAGATTGACTGCCCTCCTTTGGGACATGTGAGAGAGGAAGAAATTTCCTTCTACCCTGCTAAATTCTTCTGGCTGGTCTGAGAATTAAATTGATATGAGACAGATTAATAGGAGAAAATCAAACGTAAGTTAAATGTATACATGGGAGAGATGCAGAAAAACTAAATAATTCACCAAAATGGCCGAAATCCTCACCTTAAATACCATGTTCAGCGAAAGACAATACAGGATGTTGGGGGTAGTGTTTTGGAACCTAAAAGGGGAGGAAGGCAATTGACATTGAGATGGAAAAGCAAAGGTTTGCTGGGCCTTGCAGAGACAATGGGATTCAGAAAGGAATTTTAACACACAGACTTTGCTAGTTCCTGCATACCACACCTAGTTCATTCTGTAGTTCTGTGGTGATAGCTCCCTTACTGGAGTTGGTCCTCTACATTCTTAAGGCAGTTAGGGGAAAGGTCAGTATTTCTTCCTGAGTCTTTTGGGCCTTGATTGTTTTCAGCTCAAAATAATCTGCATGCGAAAGAAACATTTTAGGGGTGGCAAGTTGTGCTCCCCTACAGACATTTTGCCAAGTTTTGTTCCCCTATAGTCGTTATTCCCAGATCTCTAGAACCTGAAAGTGCTAGTCAGTATACAGTTCTCCAAACATTTTTTTCCTCCTCTCCACCTGATCTAAACTTACTATTTCTGGGTGCTGGGTGCTTATTGCTGATAATCATCGGAGTTTATATAACTTGACTCAAAGAGGGAAGCACTAATGGCAGAATCATTTTTTCCCAAAAGCTTAATAATGAAGGTGATAATTTCCTAAGGGAGTTGGAGCTTTGCATTGTTCAGTGAGATACTTGAGGTCAGGCGGACTTCTTTCAGTTTGGTTATGTGAGGGGGTCATCTGCTTCATGATAGATTAATTCTGAATATGTGATCCAACATTTCCACTTATAACTTCCAGTTTTCTGAGGCTTCTCACTTATACATGTAGGTTCATTCATTGAGTGAGGGCGAGAAAAAACTGGGCCATGATAAAGGCAAAGAATCTCCAGAAAAATATTCGGTCTAGTCCCAGAACTTGTAATCATTGGTCAAAGAATTTTTACCGAGTCATTTTCATGTCCCTGGTCCTCAAATGTCCTCTTGCAATAAATGAGGAATTTTTAACAGTTCAGTGCTCGAGATTGGGTAAGAAGGGCACAACACCCTTGGAAAACAAGAACATTAGAATCATCTAGTGGATAAAGATGGGATTTATCAAACTATATGGTCCTTTCTCATACCTACCACAAGAGATTCTAAAAAGCTTTGCCTTAACCCTTGAGAATCACTGTTACAATTAACAGAGTCCATAACCTTTGTGGAAAATGGGACCTTTTGAAAAATTATATATGTGACTTATAAACTCCATCTCCAGAGAAGTTCATTTACACACCAAAAATTGGAAACATTTTAAAAAACGTTTTAAAATTCACAGATACTTAGCATCTCCCTTTCCCCCAAGTGTCTGAACTTCTAGTGGTCGTATTACAATATATTTGGTTGAGATTGCTGCTGTATAATATAAAACCATTACTTAAAGCCATAGGTTTTATTGTTATTCCACCATTGTACAGTCTTAGTTTGCTAAGAAACATTTTAGAAAATGTGAGTTAGAAAACATCCCCAAATTATACTTATTGACCATAAAAAATGCTTAAATTATTATATTTTTCAATATAATTCTGACCTCTTAATGCTACTCAAATATAAGCTATTATAACTTATTCTAAAGTGTGACATCACTTCAGCCTGAGGCTTAACAGCTTTTGCAAAAAACAGCATCCTCAACTGCTGCTCTTTGCCTTTTTTTTTAATAGAAGCCTGCAATGAATTAAATGAAAAACTAACCAGAACAGCAATACTGATTACTAACCATAATAGCCAGCTTCAAATGTGTATCCTGGGGTTTCAGATGATGTCATAAACTACTACTACAAATTTAATAGTGTTGTTGCCTGGAAGCTAAGCTATTATAGTATGTTTAATTTCACTAGGATGTAAATTACATGCTTCAGCCTTGTGTAGTATGGGCTACTGTCACTTTCAGTTCTTATTTTTGCAGCTGTCAGGCATTGTAATGTTTATGGCTGTTTTGTTTATCTAGAAGCATGGTATAGCTATTATTTTTAAATATATATACATATATATATATATATACACACATATGTGTGTATATATTTAAGTAAAAATTATATATTAGTTTATCTCATACTCTGCCATACTCTTTAGATTCTTTCATAGCCACTATTGCCAAAAGCCAAGTTATTTTAAGGCTGAGAATAAATGCTCCTGTACTAGCATTGTATGTGCTTTTTTCAATACAGAAGTCCCTATTTCAAAAAGGATTGATTCAGAAAAACTCTACTTAAGACCACCTGTCTTTTATTTATTTTTTTGATATGTAAGATACATTTATATACTGATAAGTGTAATGAAGAACATACTACAGGATAATGGGATACAATGATGGGGGTAGGGAGGTGGGGTGGACTTGGGGGGCACTTGAGACTTGAATCAGTATACACAGCCTTGGGAGGAGGTTGACTTTTTTTTTTTTTTAGTTTATTTTTGGCTGTGTTGAGACCACCTGTCTTGAATGCCCCCACTAGTTTGAATAGACTTGACACCTTGTTTTCCCTGGCACAGAGATTATTAAATATCATGTATAAAAATTCTGATTTTTTTTTTTTTTTTTTTTTTAGCTTTCTATCACTCTTCAAATTAAGGAGCAATGGGTTTAGTGAATAAGAGCTTGGGCTTGAAAAAATGAAAACCAAATCTTCCCTTACCAAATCGTTTCTCTTACAGTTTATATAACTAGCATATCCTCAATATGTAAAATAGAAATACAACTACATATTATCTATAATTTTCTAGCCATATAAAGAAACATTTATTTTCTCCTTCTTCCTTCTCAGAGCTCTCCCCAGTACCTGGAAGCCTTGACAAAATCACTTAACTCCTCCAGAATTTTGTTTTTTGACCCAACAAAAGAGGAGATTTTACTAGATCATCTCCAGGTGTCCTTTTATTATGACAACATATGGTCCACAGTTGAGATAGCAATACATTTCTTATTGGATATTTTATATATTCAATATATTACAAGTGTGGGAGAGAGAGAGAGAGACTGACTAAGAATTAATTGAATTGAGTTATCTTGGAAAGCGGGGGCAAGAGTAAGGAGCTTTGTTTGTTCTTAAGATCGTAAATAAAACAGCTTGGTCCTGAAAGGGAAATATAGCAGATCCACTGAATCTGGAAGTCAACAAAAGTTAGACAAAAAAAAATGAGGATTTATCCTATAAATGGAAAGGCAGTTAGGTCTTCTGTGTTCAGGCTTTCACCTTTGTAAGGGGACAGGAAAATTGTCAATTTTTGTATAAGGGGATGAAATTTGATAGTGTCATTTTATCCATCTTTGGGATACTTGGAATTAATCAGAACATTGTTATTTCTCTCATAGTGTCTTATAACAAAAATAAACCCAGACTGGGACACAAGAAATCTAGGCTCTAGTCCCAGGACTGTCAGTCATTGGTTGAAACATTTTTGCAAGTCATTTTCATTCTCATTCTCTTGAGAAAAATGAGGAATTTTTATTAGGTCCGTGTTTGGGATTGGATATAAGAGCATGAATTTCTTAGGCAAGAACGTTAGAATCATCTTCAGAAACAAAGAAACAAACAAAAACAAACCAAAAATAGAAAAACAAGGAAAAGGAAAAGGTAAGAGCCTGAGGGCAGATGCTCTCAGAAGAGAAAGGAAGAGATGTATGTGAGGGAAGCGAGAGGAAGGATAATATGATTTGGGTTATATTTTCACAGTGTCCTTCAGTACCATTTGTTCAGTCACAGAATCTGAAAATCTTGAGATCTTTATAATTTCAAAGGCCGTCAATGTTATTGTCACTCTTTTTTGTGGTCTAAGAACTGAGAAGCAAGGGAGTTGGATTTCAGTCTTTGGCTCTGTGATTCATTCCCAGGGTCACTCGGCACAAGTTGTCTTTCTTCTCCTAATCGAATTTTTTCTCACTGTCAACAATGAAGATGTTAATTGGGTGAAGTCTGAGATGCCTTCCCACAGCTCTAAAGTTCAAGGATGTTGTGTTTTTGCCTTGGGGGACTTTGCTCCTGGCAAGAACCTCTTAAAGGCTCTGCAATCCAAGGACTAAAGGAGCTGAGCCACCTTCCTGGAAGCTTAGGTACAGAGGTCTTTAAAACAGGGGTTTGGACTTGCTCTCTGAAGCATGGAGTCAAACAAGGGGCTCCAAACCAACAAAGAAAGTTTTGGGCCAGACAAGTGGGGTGTTAGCTTTTCTAACTGAAGATTGTTAATAGGAAACTGAACTATTTCCTAGAAACAGTCTACCTTCTGCCCAAAACAATAACTTTCACTGTAGAGTAAATGTGTACATCTCATTACTCTCATGTGTAACACTTTTAAATGTTAATTTAACAAAATATTTGGAGAGCATGTTTCACATGTTTCATATGCTAGGAATTGTTCTCAGTACTGGGTTTATAGTAATGAACAAAGTGGAACAAAGTCTGTGCCCTCATGGGCATTTTTCTTCTAATAGTAGACAACTGGGTTACATTTTACAGTCAACCATGATGTTTCCCCTATTATAAAACTTTAACTCGGTGGTGGTTTAGAATGTTTTTTAGTATTTGTGCCAACAAAGCCCTTTGGACTAATTATTCTACCTTATCTTTATAAACCTATCAGTGCTAGGAGGCTTTGTGATCCAACCACTACATTTATGTGATTGCTTGCAGGACAGGAGAGACAGTCATCTGATGTTACATATGTTCTCTTTGTTAGAATCACTTTGTGAGTTTTCAGTGTTAGTGAGATGTTGTTAGGTGGGCTCATTGTCAATTTATTGAAAATAGATCTTAACCTTTGGATATACAAAGATATTTTCATTATTCTTACCTCTCCTCAGTTGAGGTTATAAGTAGGAGAAAAAAATGAGTATCTTCTGGTCAGCTTAAAAGGCAAATGGCTTTTAAGATAAATGCATGAAATAAAACAAAGTCAGCTCTTGGGATGAGTTGAAATAAATCAGCAACACTAATGAGATCTAAATTTAAATAAAGTCATCATTGTAATCAAAGCAAATATAGTTTTATTCTCCTTGAACACCTAAAAGCAAATTAATGCTCCAATGGCGTTGAACTACAGATGTTCATTGTTTTTCTTCTGTGTCTGTTTGCACACAGCAAACCTCGTCTATATTTGACTTGGGCTTTGTTTATTTACTTAGTGCAGTCATTAGTTAACTGACTTGAATCTTCTTGTTTATGGAGCCAGAAGAGCTCATTTATATCATGGAAGCATCAGAAGGAGATCTCTGTCAGAATTTTACAACCAATTTCTAAATAATGAATATTGTAGAGTAGATATGAAACTGCAGTAAGTCAGAAATATTCTAACAACAGCCATGGAAAATGGGACATCATATTCATGGGAATACTTGGTGGCTAGGGAGTCTACAGTTAGAGGAATTCAGATCTAGGACCTGTATAAATGAACAAAGAGTAAAAGGAGTAACAGTGTGTAGGGTTTTACAAGACTGTTAAAAAAAAAAAAGTGAACTATTTTCAAATGCTTGTATGCCTCTTCCATTGAGATTTATCCAAAAAGAAACATTTGCTGATATTTCTCCTAAATCACTTCTAAGGCTTCCAGATGTTCATCATGAATGCTAGTGAAACCAACTCCAAATCCTCTTCATCTCTGGGATTCTTTCCTTTCACTATTGAAAGTTATAGTATGTAAACTGACACATAATTTATGGCAGAGATGAAAGAGTATCTTCCATTTGGCCATCCTTACATGTTAAAAAAAATGTCTATCTACAAATAATACACTTAATTGTAAATAAAACTATAGCACTTCCTTAGGTAGCAACCAAAAGGACAGCAAAAAAACAGCAAAAAAAGTTCCTCACTGGGCTTCCCTGGTGGCGCAGCGATTGAGAGTCCGCCCGCCGATGCAGGGGACACGGGTTCGTGCCCCGGTCCGGGAAGATTCCACATGCCGCGGAGTGGCTGGGCCTGTGAGCCATGGCCGCTGAGCCTGCGCGTCCGGAGCCTGTGCTCCACAACGGGAGAGGCCACAGCAGTGAGAGGACCATGTACCGCAAAAAAAAAAAAAAAAAAAAGTTCCTCACTAAAATGAATTTACTTCTACAACCAATCTCAATTATAGTCTAAAAGTGTACCCAAATAACATAACTACAGAGCCCAAAAAGAAATAGGAAGGAAGTAGAAAATAGACAGTTACTTTATTTGAAAAGGATTCTTTTGTTTTTGGGAATTCCTAAAGAAAGACGAGTGTAGTGGCTGAATGATTGTCCCAAAAATGATATGTCAACATCCTAATCCCTAGAACCTGTGAATGCTACCTTTATTGTAAAAGGGGTCTTTGCAGAGGTAATTAAAGATCCTGAGATAAGGAAATTATCCTGGGCTATCCAGATGTGCCCAAATTTCAATGACACATAAGAGACACACAGAGGAGAAGTTGATGTGAAGACAGAAGGAGAGATTAGAGTGATGTGGCCACAAATCAAGGCCGGTAGCAACCACTAGAAGCTAGAAAATGCATGTAACAAATTCTCCCCTAAAGCCTCTATAGGGAATGTGGTCCTGCCGACACCTTGATTTTTGACTTCTGACCTTCAGAGCTGTGAAATAATTTCTGTTTGTTAAGGCAGCAAATTTGTGGTAATTTTTTATGGCAGTCCTAAAAAATAAATACAGCATGACTTCTATCAATCACTGAAGCTCAGTAAGAGTAGAACCATTTCACCAAAAGGAAAGAGGACTATTAAAATTGCAGTTCCTCATTTAAAATCACTCAAACAATTTCTTATTGTTTTGGCATAAGTTGGGGCTCCAGTAGACTGTAAACCTAAATGAAATTTCAAGCATATCAAAATCACTCAAACTAAAGCGGTCGGAGGGATTTAGGTAAGGAAAGAAATAAATAAGGGTGTGTACATACACATTTTATTCAAAAACACATACAGTCAAGCTCAACAATATGAGCCATTAAAACAGATAATGAATATGCTAACTTTTGTAACTAATTTTAATGAGGAATTATTATGTATTAATTAATAAAATAACATTTCATCAATAATTCCTAGACTCAATGGCAGCAACTCAGAACTTAAAAAAGTAGTCAATGGAGAAGACTTAAATTTTATTAATTATTAAGTTTATATTGAAAGCTCATGGAATTCATAGATACTTTGTATCCTTAGGGGAAATGTCAGATGTCATGCCTTTGGCTCTCTAAAAGCATTTCCCCTGGGAGAAAGCACAACTAAATATCAGTAAATCAGTGTGTAATTCAAAAATTGAGATAAGAAGTATGAGTTCTGGGACGTTGCTGCTGGACATTCCTGAATCTCTGTTGGCCTTACTTTGCAAATTTCATGATAGTTCCTTTTTAGAAATTTCATAGTTCTTCTACTTCTTTTCTGTTCCCCAAGTCCAGTTTTCCTTGATAAGCATATTACTCCAAAAATTCTTATTTTGATTGAATGTTTTTATATTTATATTCTAAATGATTTCAGATTTGTTTATGCCGTTCTCTTTTTAAAAGATAGGGTCCCCTAAGAGAAATGTGACACCATGTAAAATACCCTGGGATCCAGATTTTGAGGCAAGCAAGGACTCCCATGGCAAAATTAGCTGCTAAGAAAAAACGTTCAGTTAAAGTAGAGGGTGAAAAGCATTGTACAGCTTGTAAAGGCAAAAGGCAGGTTAGATTGGTTGTTTCTGGTGAAGACATTCTTTGTAGAACTTTGTATTTTGCTGAGGAAAAGAAGACAATGAATGGCATCAAGGTGGCTCAAGACATGCTATAGCAGCATCTAGATCTAAGATATTCCAAAGACATGATAAACGATATTTCTGGAAAAGTTATCTCTCAAATTATTTATTTAAACAGTTTATCCAACAATTACTTTTTGAGCATTTAAAATGTATGAAGTACCTCATTATGCTATTTATCGAGATATAGAGGAAGTAGACACAGTTCTTACCTCAAAGAACTCTGAACCTTGTGTGGAAAAAGACAAGAAAAATAAATATAGCAATATGGTGTGACAAAATCTATAATGACAGAATGCACAAGATACAATATTTTCCCAAAAGAAAATGCATTCACCTACAGTTCAGTTCACACGGAAACAGGTCCTCGAGCTGGCTCTTGAAAATTAATAGTAGCCATTCTCAAAATGAAGAAGGAAGAAAAGGAGTTACCAGATAGTAAGAACAGCATGTGTCAAGCCATAGAGCTGTGAAACTTGCTAGCAAGTATCTGTTTATGCCTGAAGATGTGTGAACACGTACAAGGGTAGTAGGGGAGATGTTGCTAGGAAAGTAGGCAAAATCACGAGAGAATTTTATACCATGGAAAAAATTTTAACTTCATCTTGTGTGTAATAGGGAGTCACTGGAGGTCCCTTTACATGCTGCTAGGTTCGGGTGCACATCCCTCTCGGGAAGATGCTTAGCAGGGCTGCCTGGTATGGATCTGAAATGGAGTCACAACCCTGGAATCTACAGTTGACAGCATCCAGGCTGAATTTTGATATATCCTTGTTACAGTGCTCTGCATCTTAGCCCTCAAACACAAATCTGGCATTTAGGTTTTGATTCTGAATTTCTATTTCTTTTCCTATCACAAATAGTATAAAGGATGAAATAGGACATCAGAAGTCTTTAGACATGGTAAGGGAATAGAGGAGATCAGTTTCAAATGAAGTTCATCTCTTAAGCTGACCCAGACCTCCTGAACAGGAGGGCTGGTTTCTCTCCTACTTCGCTGAGTTTACCTCCACATGTGATCCAAAAATAAAAATCAATGATTGAAATAAATAGATAGATAGATAGATGATAGATAGATAGATATAGATAGATGGATAGATAGATAGATAGGCAGACAGACTATTTACAGGGCTGCTGCATTGGAATGCACTGGATAATGATCATCTGGGGACTTGTTTTATTGCCAGTGATGTGTTTGCTGCTGTTATTGTTATTTTTAGCTTTGTTGTTGTTGTTGTTGTTTTTTAAGTTTACATATCCCTAAATGCAGAATTCCCAAAAAAACAGGGGCTCGTGAGCCAATCCAAGAGGAAGACCTAATTTTCTGACTTTGAAATGCAAATCATGTTACCAGTTTAGTGCATATTAGACTTTAAATAAACTCAAGGAAAATGAAAATAATGTCTCCACCTGCTGTTTGAAGAGACGCTGGGTCATGAATGTTAACCTTTGGTCAGTTGGGGGTATTTGTTAAAATCTGGAGAGCTGAGACACATGGTTCATGGCAGAGTGTTTGCATTCCTCTTCTGACCTAATTATAACAGCTTGTGGTCAGACTGCCTGAGTTATACCCTCTGAGAGATTTACTGGGCTAAATAAGGTTGGACAGGTATTAGTATTTACATGCAAACCATTCAAGTAACACCTACACTCCTTCACAGGTGAGGTGTTCTTGCTTTGGGGTCAGCAAGCTCTATTAGTACTAATACATGATGGGTGAAAACAGCCCTCAGGGAAGAGAAGAATATGAAACCACACATGCACACGCTTGTCACCAATGCCCTAGAGCTTGCTGTAATTGTAAGGATGTCAACTCAGCACTGTGACCATGTATTAAAGAATCTGTTTGTACAGCTGTTAACAGTGTGCTTGGGAGTTCTTCTGAGAGGAGGCAAGTTGCAAGGCATGCAGGTTTTTGCCTATACTTGTCATGATAAAAATGATTTCCCTTGACTGAACTATTGTTGTTCAAATAATATTTAATTTAAAGTGAATCCAGATCATTTAGAGGGTTTCTTTTAAATATGTTTTTTCCCCCAATCTTCCTATTTGCTTACCCACTTTCATTAAGACACACACACACACACACAAATGCTTTAAATGCAGAAGAACTGTAATTCAATTACCTGAGACTATGGAAGTTTAAAAGAACACTTGATCCTTTCCGGTGATGCTCCAGTTCATTCTTCTACCTTAAGAAGGCACGGATATTCATCACCTTCAAATAAAACAGCCAACAAAGGGCTATTTGAAGCTGCCTTTTCTGGGGCCAAGCCACTGACAGGAGTCCACCATGGAGGATCCCTGTATGCAGAATGCAGAATTGAAATTTTAGCAATTATTCTAACTGTTCAAATCAATTTGGACAATGCAGGAATGAGAGAGGAAGGGAGAGCTGGAGGTGGACAGAGACAGAGAAACAATCCGAATAAATTTATGAGGTGTAAAATCAGACATTTTTTTCTTTGATCTGGACAATATTTCTTTCTTTTTTTTTTTTTTTTAATTGAATTGGTTGTCAACATTTGGAAATCAGGAAATTTACCCAGAGAAATCTTGCTTTTGGGCTCACTATCTGATAATACTGAATCTGTGAATTTGCAATACAAGAGGCCAGCCAGGGCTGAGTGCTTCATTGCTCTTTAGAATTTCTCTCCCATTAGCCTAGTCCCCTCCTGAGCTATTTTATTTGCATGTGTTTACCTACATGCTCCTTACAGGCATTTGAATTTGTGATATCTGAAGGAATTGTGTCTGTTTATTTACAGCACCCAAAGGTCACTCTTATCTTTTAAAGATGATAAGGGATGGCACATTCTCAGTATACATGCCACAACTTCTCTTTTCCTTAGCCAAAGCATGCCTGCATCATGGTGCACAGGACTATTTGATGCTGAATCTATACAGCCCCAGAATCCTTCTCAAAACAGATTGTCAGATAGCCACTAATCATCAGAGATGAACATAAGATTAACTCTATGTGTTATCTTGGCTATAGAACCAAATTAAAATATTAGCATTGGCCATCAGGTGGATATTAACGAACATCTGTCTCCTCCATTGCTTACTAACTGTTGCCTTAATATTAGAAAAATTCTAGGCAACTTGTAAGATCATTGTTAACAGGATAATTTAAAATGTTATGAAATGTAACTCTGATGTGTTGAAAATCACCCAAGAGCTCATTCATTCCCCAGTATACTCAACACCCTCATTCAACATCTACTGTGTACTGCAAGGGATATAAAGGTAATAAAGAACACAGATCCCACCCTCAAGAGCTACCTTTAATAGGAGATCAAAGATAGATAATATAAATAATTGTAAGACAAAGCAAAGAGGAATAAGTGAGATAGCAGAGATGCAAATAAAATGTATGGCAATGGTTCTCAAATTTCAATTTACAGAAGCATCAGTTTAGTAACTTATAAAAATTTAGCTGCCCTCACTTACTGTGATTAAGTAGACCCATAATGTATCTGGGAAATCTATATTTTTAGCCAATGATGGAGAAATCTATATTTTTAACCAATGTGTGGGATTTAAGAATCAGTAGAGCTGACTTCCAGCTAGAGAACAGAAGACTTCTTAGAAGAGACATGTTTTGAGTCCGGCCTTACACTGGAGAGAACTTGGCCATGTAGAGTTAAAGAAGGGGCATTCTAGGCAGAGAGATTAGGAGCTATATAGAAAGAAATAAAAACTTCATTTTGGTTGATCCGTATTCACAGATACTGAACGCCAACTATATTGATTGTACTATGCCATTTTATATAAGGGACTTGAGCATCTGTGGATTTTGGTATCTGAAGGGGCTTCTGGAATCAATCCCCTGCAGATACCAAGGGACAACTGTATACTGATAATAAAAATGTGAAACTATACAAAGGGCCTTGTGAAAACACATATGAAAAATGCAATTCATTTCCTAGTGTATCTATATTATTTATTTGTTCAAAAAGAACTTATTATGAAACTTCCAGAATACACCTTATAAATGATAGCAAAATGTTTCATATTTTACCACAGTGATCTTTTGACAATTGATAGAAACCTGTAATTGTAGGCTTTGTAATAGTGAATTGGTTAGACTTTAATAAAATTGAACTAGATTTACATGTTAGCTAATAGAATATTGTTAGCCTGAGTAGAAAAGTTTGTGATGATGGCACATAGCAGAAGACTCATAGTTCTCTAGTACTTGAGTATCCTAATACTTTATAGTTCTCACTGTATATGATAAAAGAACAACAGTTGATGTTCCACAAGTTTACTTTTAATAGTTGATTTTGTGCAACTCTACTAAAAACTCTTTTCAGTAGCTTTAAGAGCAAGTGGCCATAATGTACTGTCTGTGCTAGAGAATGTAGTTTTGCAAGCTCAGCATACAAAAGGGTCTCAGCTTATTTATTCTATACAGCAACTTTTGTTCCACTGCACAGTAAAGTACAAGTAAATAGTGGCATTGGCAGGACAATATACTTTTTAAAAAAAAAAGTGTGAAATAGAATTGTAAAGAGTGTGAAATAACGCAAAAGAAGGTACATCTTTGGGCAGTCATGTTATTCCGTGTATTACCATTCTTCTTGACAGAGACAGTGACAAAAGAGAGAGAAGAAAGTGGTAATGGCCTGACTTTCAGAAAAAGGAAGTATTTTTAGATATTTCTTTAAGTTTCATACATGTTATTCTTTTCTAAACTTAATAGAGATAACAAGTAACAAAAATGGTACAGAGAATCAACAGAACAGCCAACTTGGGTACATACCTAATTGTATATACTGTATAGAGTATTACTGTTTGGGAAAGTAGATAATTTTCAAAATGCTAAGTAGTAATTAGATGGGAAGTCTTACTATTTTAATTATATATAATTTTATAAATTGTATATATAAATACATTAAAATACATGATTTGAATATATAAATACTGAAATACAGATGTTTTAAGCTCTTTATTCTCCCATTTATTGTATCACTTCCAGGAGTTCCACTTGTAAAATTCCTGGATATATAAAAAATCTACTTTGCAATCAGTAATATACTCTAAGTAGTCAATCATTAGAATGTATTACATTTCTAATTTGGCTCTTCCAGCCAGAGAGTTCAAGATACTTTGGGGGTGTGTGTGGGCAGAGGGATGGAATTCTGTCTGTGTGTTTAAGTACAACTCAAACATCTGTACTCAAACTATCGTTTGTACTCATTCTCTCTACCGTATTTAACAGAGAGTAGAGATATAAGCCTGTCACCAAAACAACAAGAAAACCAGGCATTTTAACTATGTCCCTAACTTGTTAGATCACCACCCACTACCTCATTGATAAGAATCAAGGAGATAAGGATTTTCAAACTTCAGCTCACCTAGTAGATTAAGCAACTGTGCGACTGGCTATTTGAAGTATTCACATTTTGGGCTGAACAGTATAAAGTGATAAACATCTGTTTGCCTTAGCTCCCAAGATTAATTGTTTGGAAGTGGGTTGTTTTTAATTAGATTATCCAACAAAAGACGGTAATCTCAGGCTAATTTCCCAGGTCAGAATCTTTTTTTAAAAGAAAAGATACAGATTTATCCCTTTAGTATTTTTAGCCAGTTGACTGTAGCATCTCTTAATTATGATTTAACATACAAAAGAGATAAATATATTACTGTTGCTTAAATGATACCTTTATTTACAAGGGCATTATTTTTAATAAACTAAAGTAGGTCTCAAAGATTCTGACATTTTCTAATTGTTCGCCATTCTCATTATCTTAATTCAAATATGTCTGTAATTTTTATATTTAACGTTATTATCGGTGTTTTAATCAAACATGAAGTATCAATATTAATATAATTATAAAATTTTCCCCCCACATCTCATTATGCTCCCTTTCCATTTCTCTAGCCTTATTGGCATGTGTAACTTCTGTTCCTTTCAAATGAGTCAGCCAATACATGACTAGTTAAAGACTTAAGTCATTTTTTGCCAGTCCAGCTACCTTTGTCTCTCTTAATGTAGTGTCATTTGCTTTGGGGGAACTGCTTCTCTCTGTCAGGTATAATTTTGGTGTAAGAGTAAACCCAAGTATTTGCTAACCATGCTAGTAGCCAAAGGAGCCATATTCTTTCTCTCTCCATTCTCATACAGCCAAGAGAGGACATGTGGCCTAAGGTTGGCCAATCAAATATTGTTCATTGGGCTTTGTACTTTAGGTGAGAGGTGCAGTAACAGAAGGAAGGATTACAGATTATTTGTCACAGTGGGAACAGGCTGACCAGACTTTCTTCTCTGAGCCATTGCTGTTCTTCCTGTTCTCATCTCGCATGGTCTCCTATCTCCAGTAATTCTCTGAACCCTCAGTAGCCTTCCAATAATTTGTCTTTGGCTTAAATCAGAGAGACTCTTGCTTGCATTTCAAGCAAGGGTCAGTTATAGGACTATAACTTATCAGTTATAGGCTGTTTCTTTGCTTTATCAAATTTAAGTAAACGTAAGTTTTAAAAATAAAAAGATAGCCACTTCTGAAAACTACATGTCTGGCAGAAATATTCAAATTTTATCAGAAAAACAATGAAGAGTTTAAATTGAACCTAAAAAAAAAAAAGAAAAGAAAAAGAAAGCCCCTTCAAGTTGAATATTATCAATTTTTAAAAACTGTTATATTTCAACCAAGAATATAGCAATGAAATGTGGTATAGTTCCACTGGAACAATTGTGTGGAATATGAATATTACAGGAAAACAAGAGTCAACCCATTTTAACATTTTATTTCTAGGCTTGACCACCTACATTACAGAATTATTTCTATCAAGAAGGAATAATATGTGGTTAAAGACCACTATTGCATTTAAAGATAAAACCCTTCATGCTATCTCCTGAAAAAACATGTGTGATAATTTATACACATAAAACTATCTTCCCTTTGTATGCTTTTCAAATACTGTTTGTGGAGACTGCATATTAGAACTCTTCCTTTTTGATTAGTTATGTAGGATTAATTAACTATAAATAAGAAACAAAAAAGAAAGGTAGGAAAAGGGAAAAGAAAAGGAAATTTATACCTTATGACTGATATCTATGAACAAGTTGCTCTGCTAGGCATTTGAGATACATAATGACATTTAATTTTCATAGTAACTCAATTGCGCGGTAATATAGTAGTCATGGAACTTGTGATCAAGTAACTTTTTAAAAGATCATATGGCTGGAAATAGGAAAGAAATTACAACCTGATAGGGAAGATGGGCATTTAAATTTAAAAAAAAGTGTGACGGATACCATATGACCCAGCAATCCCACTACTGGTCATATACCCTGAGAAAACCATAATACAAAAAGAGTCATGTACCACAATGTTCATTGCAGCTCTATTTACAATAGCCAGGACATGGAAGCAACCTAAGTGTCCATCATCGGATGAATGGATAAAGAAGATGTGATGCATGTATACAATGGAATATTACTCAGCCATAAAAAGAAACGAAATTGAGTTATTTGTAGTGAGGTGGATAGACCTAGAGACTGTCATACAGAGTGAAGTAAGTCAGAAAGAGAAAAGCAAATACCGTATGCTAACACATATATATGGAGTCAAAAAAAAAAATGGTTCTGAAGAACCTAGGGGCAGGACAGGAAATAAAGACGCAGATGTAGAGAATGGACTTGAGGACACAGAGAGTGGGAAGGGTAAACTGGGATGAAGTGAGAGAGTGGCACAGACATCTATACACTACAAAATTAAAACAGATAGCTAGTGGGAAGCAGCCATATAGCACAGGGAGATCAGCTCGGTGCTATGTGACCACCTAGAGGAGTGAGATAAGGAGGGTGGGAGGGAGACGCAGAGGGAGGAGATATGGGGATATATGTATATGTATAGCTGATTCACTGTTATAAAGCAGAAACAAACACACTATTGTAAAGCAATTATACTCCAATTAAGTTGTTTTCAATAATTAATTAATATTTAAAAAGATCATATAGCTGATACACACACACAAAGTATCAACATACATACATGCACATATGCGTGTGTGTAATTAAATAATTCAATAATATATTTTTAGAAAGAAGCATGAGTTTAAAATTTTTTCTTGACGTTTATTTCATCTGGGAACTTCTCCAGTACCACTTTGAAAGAAACATGATTATATCATATTTAATTGAATTCAATACTTATGAATATCAACTTATTCTTTTAAGCATTCAGGGTTGTATGAATAGCAGTTATTTAAACAATTGAGCAAACAGATAAGCAAATGACACATTAAAAATATAGGTACATGTTTATACATATATATTGTAAAAAAGAATTCAGCTATGCATTTATGATTTGCACATTTTACTGTGTAGTCTGTTGTACCCAGAAAGTTCAATCAGAATGACCAAATGGATGCTTTAGACAGCCTGCATTCTCCCACTACAGAAAAAGAAATGCTTGAAAAAATATTTCATTAATTATCTATTGCTGAGTAATGAATTGCCCGCAGATATTATCTCATTTCATGGACCTAGAATTTGAGAAGAGCCTAGTTGGGTGGTTCTGACTCCGAGTCTCTCATTGGGTTGCAATCAAGTCTTGGCTAGGGCTGCAGGATCCACTACCAAGATGGCTTATTCACATGGCTATTGGCAGGAGGCCTCAGTTTCTTGTCATGTAAGTGTCTCCATTGGTAAGCTAGCTTCTGCCGAAGCAAATAACTCAGGAAAGAGAGAATGACCAAGACGGAAGTCATAGTGTATTTTCACAACCTATTCTCCCCAAAGTCACATAATGCTGTGTACTTTATTCATTAGAAGAAAGTCCCTAAGTTCAGCCCACACTCAAGCCTCCATCTCTTGAAGGGAGGAATGTCAAAGAGATGTGGACGTCATGTTTTCAAACCACCACAATTACCACGAAAAAGTAAAAAGTCAGATCACTAGGGGGAAGCTAGAGACAGAGCCAGTGGGATTTCTGATGAGGATGTATAGCCTTAGGCTGGAGGCTGAGGTTTTAATTTTCACATTGCAGGAAAAATAAACCAACCAACTTCAGTCTTTTCCCATGCCATGCAAATACCACCACTGACCCCACTACATAAAACCGGGATCTTAGAAGGATTATGACATATATAAAAATAGGAATAGAAAACATTACTCAAGAGCCCGTTGAGTATGCAAGGAAGCGTGCACTATGACCATGGTTGTTCTCAGGTGTGTGTGGGGGGTGGTATAAAGGGTCTTTAATCAAATTATTTTACCTCATTTCCTGTAAAATAGAGATAACATTAGTTTCCTAATCTATTTCACAGAGGTATTATAAAAGTAAAAGGAAATTATGACAATGCTACTTTGGAAAAACATAAAATTCTATATAAATATGAAGTAAAAGAAATGTCTAAGAGGGTCAAGCTTATCTTACTGTCAAGGGAAGTCCTCTTTTAGTATCTTGGAGGCAAAATTTAGATATATTTATTATCTGGTGTAGCTTTCAATTCAAACTAGATGATAGCTCTATCATCAGTTGATTGGGAAATGTGTCTTTAATTCAGTAAACACTTATCAAGTGCCTAAAATATGATATCCATGTTAAGTGAGGATATACTGATAAATAGCACAGATAAAGAGGTCATGTCCATCATGGTGTTTACAGTTTAGCTGTTCTGTTCTTATTATCTCCATAGTTGAGGAAACTGAGGCTCTTTCCAAGTGCCTCAACCAAAATCCAAGATCTAACTACCCCACTAAACCTAGGAATTGTACTGTGTTCTCTCCTCTTTCCCAGACTTCCTCCATTTTTATCTCCCTTCTTATTCAACTCCCCCACCCCACATCCCTTACTTCCCACTTAACTCTTTCTGCTGAGTTTTATCACCGTGATTGATTTGGTATCATCAATAATGTAAAAGTAACTATTTGTGAGCCAAATAATAATAATAGTAAAGCAAAGTAAGTCTTTTGAGACAGCTAGGGATTCCAAAAGAGTTATTGATAGCAAGTAGGCAGGTCTTAAGTAAGAGTAAAAATTGCCCGAATGCCCTGTCATTAGATTTTTCATTCAAATCATAGCTTTGAACTAAGGCCAATAAGCATTTCCTACAAGACTAGCCCTTTGCACAGAGAAACAGACTGCTGTCGGCTAGATTTCTCTCAAGATATCTCCTAATTCCAAAATGGAGCAGTTTAGGTACCTGAAATGACCAGCATTCTTCCCCCACTTTATCTCATATAGAGAAACCATCAAATATATGTATAATGTCCTGTAGAGCTAATGTCAATTCATTTTTAGATGTAGATAAATTTCACCCACCTGGCTTATCATTTTCCTATGTAGGGTAGGATCCTAGAATTCCAGAAGAGGGAACCATAAATTTTTCTCAGCAACAAGCCCCTAAGGTAGAAGGAAGTGTCAGGAATGCCTGCTGCTGTCTGGGCCTGTGAAGAAGAGGAGGTGTTAATGCCCATTTTAAGATGGCAGGTCTGTGTGAGGCACACCAGTATGCTGCTGTATACTGACTTTCCTAAATACCCAAGGCAATCTGTCTTTGTCTGGAATAAACACAATTAAAACCTTCTAGTTCTTTCTTCTCCTTCTCTTCTTGTAATCTGCATTCACAGCACAGAATTCTCTGTTGGTTTTCCTGTGGGCTGTCCTTTTTTCCATCTTCCTTTCATGAAAACAATTCAAATCTCAGAATCTAGAATTCTTAATTGCTCTATCACCTAAACAGGAAGATGACTTCTCAAAGTAAGTTTCTGAACTAGTAATATCTCAGTAAGGGCTTTGGTTTGCCAAAGGACCACATTCGGTGCAGGACACTGATGACATTGGATGATGTACAGGGACGTGGGCCCCATAGGGAAAAATGGTACAGGAAACCAAGCTCTTGCATCATTTTATTTGCCATGAGCAACCAGCATGAGTTGTTTTTCTCCTAGATGTGAAGAAATTTTCACTAATCTTGTTCATCCTCTTATATAGTGTCCCTTGTAAAAAAGACTTCATATGTCTTTAAGTGTTTGATAAGGGTACAAAGGCTAGTCCGTGTGTGATTTACTTTACCTGGTCAGGTGATTTCTCTGTGGTTGTTTTTCACGATATACTTAACTGTTCTCTAAAGCTAATGTATAAATAAATCAGATAAGCTAATCACAAACTTAAGGAAGAAATGAAATCATTTAGAAGAGTTTCACAAATCTCTATCTCAGTCCAGCTTTTTTCTTCTTTTGCTGTCTGATAATATATAAAGCTATGTATTTTATATAAAGAAGGTTCATTATCTTAATCATGACCTTTCCTAGAAAAAAAAGATAAAACAATGAGGGAATTCAGTTCATAGCTAGTACACAGGGATCAGCAACTAGCAAATGTATTAATTTAAATCTTGCTATTGTTATTTTATTGTGAAGGATAATCACCTTTTAGGTTAAGAAAGAGCTTATACATTCCCAAAAATTATCATGCTATAAAACAATGTCAAGTTTTCTTTAGAAGACATAGGAAAGTCAGCAAATACTTAGAAAATTTAACTGCCATATCTGTTAAAATAGCTATTAATGAATGTAATAAATTAGGTAAGCCAGTTTAAATATGTTGTTTTTAGTCGTAAGTATAAACCTAATCATAATTAACACATGTATCTTTTTTTTTGAATTTTATTTTATTTATTTTTTATTCAGCAGGTTCTTATTAATTATCCATTTTATACATATTAGTGTATATATGTCATTCCCAATCTCCCAATTCATCACACGCCCCCCCCACCCCCAAGCCACTTTCCTCTCTTGGTGTCCATACGTTTGTTCTCTACATCTGTGTCTCTATTTCTGCCCTGCAAACTGGTTCATCTATAATACATGTATCTTAATCATTAGTAATTACTTAGTCAGAATTCCCAAATTTCACTATAGACTATTGGAACATCTGAACCAGAGCAGATATTTTTTTTTTGCCCCCATTTTTAGCTTTTCTTTCAACCCTTTCCAAATCTAATCTTTGAATAGTCATTATAGAATGTTCTGGCATTGTACAAAACCAACAGTCTGCTAATCAGATGAAGATGAGTAGATTAGTAGAATTTTTTTTTGTTTTTGTATTTAAGACTTCATTTTGTTTCCTTTTTATATATATAAACATGATCTTTTGAATTCAAAATATTCATTTCAGTCATGGAGGCACAATGCCAGGTGTGTCAGAGAGAGGACTGGACATTTAGTGAACAAAAATGGAAAGCTAATGAATATGTAATGTACTCAGCCAAACCCTTCACCAGAGGCACATCATTTCTAATCTCTAGTTCTTCAGTTAATCCACAATTATAATTGAACCGTGTGCATTTCATTTGCATTGTCAATGTACTTTGCCTCATAGTCTTTGGGTTTTATTCTGTTTTTCTCAAGTACCAACTTTTTCAATAATACCAATTTTGCTTTAGTGGGATTGAGTCTGCTTTCACAGAGAGATGTTCTTTGATAGTGACAGAATCCATAAAATAAAAAAAAATAATGAAGGCATTTTCTAGGCACAGGCTGTTTCATCAGATTGTACCTAGTTTATTTTACAATGGTAAAATTGCCGAGACTTAGACAGCATTCTGATTGAATCATGAATATTCCAAAGGGGTAGATTAATCTGTGTGAACTACAGAACTCTGCTGAAACTTCTGTTTAACATTCTAAAGTGTGGAATTCATCTTCTTACGACACAAAAGAGCTTCCTATAATAAAGATTTTTTATAACAGCAATAAGGTGGCTCAGTGAGGTGTGGTTTTCATGAAATCATCACACTTCTGCCTTGTGCTATACAGTCCTCCGAAGTATATGATGTCATGTTGATGCCTTCTCTTCCTCACAGCTCTATTGCTCAGTTACTCAATGGGACCTTCCAAAATTACCTGCCTACTTAGAGCTATATTATAAATAAGCTAGGAGATCTAACACAGTATTAATACTTTATCACATCACAATATTCTTTACGGCTCTTATGAATACAAATTACTGTAGCTTTGCACTGTAGCTCTGATGTAAAACAAACCAACCAACCAGAAGTACAGTCGAATTTAGAAAACGTCATGGTTTAGCAACATGGACTGTATACTTGTTGAAGCTTGGCTAATAATTATGCAAGTCATACCCTTACTAACGTGCATTGCTTTTTCCATGAAGCATTCATTACGAGTTCAGGAATAAATTTGAATATTGTACTATAACCCAGAAGGTATGCTAATATTAAAATATATTTCTTCAAATTCTTATAAATTATTACATGAGAAGTATGTCACTTTTATTTGCTGTTCAACTCAAAGTAGAATCTAAAAGACATATATTGATATTTTGAGTGATCTCTTAATTTTAATATTTTGAAGAATGATAGTTGGCTGTATCTTTTATTTCTCATTGGCAGAGAAAGTTGTATTCTCTTACATATTTCATGCATTTTAGTGTTTAGGCAGAATATTAAGGAAATATATGGTAGGGACCTATAAATGTCAATTATAAGAAGGGTTTTTGATTTATTAAACACTTTTCTAGGAGTGGGCCAAAATATTAAGCTTTGTGGACATAATTCTACATTTTTGACATTATAGAATAAATTTTTAAGAGTTGCTTTGAAATACTACATAACTGAAAATTCCATTATAAGTAATATCACACTCCCTGTGTTATACAAAATATATGCCTAGTTTAAAGTTTTATTTATTTCACAAATAATGCCATTTAAAATCATAGAGCACTTGTAAAAGATGAATAGCATGTTTTTAAGCTAGTGGTACAATTAACCAAAGTTTTAGTTTATGGCCGGGCTTAACAGGTTTTTTTCTAAACGTTCTGGGCAAGGAATCTAATGGTCTATTGCAAACTATATTCACAAAATGTCAGTGTTTGAAATTCAGTCAATAGATTACTTTTACCTACAATAGCAAAAATAATGCTAATGAATTTTCTGACCAAGTTTTTCCTGAGAGTATTTACATTGTTACAATACATAATCTCCCTTCATTCCTTTGATTTGCCTTCTGATCATGCACATAACAGATTTCTTACAGGTTTTGGTTGTTACTTTGGACTGAATTGTGTCCTTCTAAAATGTGTATATTGAAGCCATAACCCCCAATATGACTGTATTTGGAGATAGGCCCATTATGGAGGTAATTAAGGTTAAATTAGGTCATAAAGGTGCAGTCATGATATATGATAGGATTAGCCTTCTTGTAAGAAGACAGCCCAGAGAACTAGCTCTTACTCTTTTTCTCTGCCATTGAGGACACAGCAAGAAGGTGGCTATCTTCAAGCTAGGGAGAGAGCTCTCTGAACTGGATCTGCTGTCACCTTGATCTTAGAATTCCTAGCCTCCAGAACTGTGGGAAATAAATATTTATTGTTTAAGCCACCCAGTCTGTGATAGTCTGTTATTGGAGCCTGAGCAGACTAATACAGTTGTTGTTTTTGCTTATTGTTTTCCTCACTCCCACATATCCCCTGAAGAAATAAAATTAACCAGATTAGGAAGCTGGTGTAAGCAGGGCAGAAGCAAGGTTTCAACTGTTGCTCCAAATTCTATCCTGTCTATATCATGCATCAACATCAGTTGGATTGAAAATGAAACACGATGCATTTTATACCTTACCAAAGAGAGCATTTAATTTTCTTTAGCTACTATATTACTCACGTTGTCAAAGTAAATATTTGAGACACCTTCCTACAGCCCTAGAGTGGAGATTACAAACTGATTAGTTGAAGAGTTCCACCTGGTTAATTTGAGGGCAACAGCCTCTGCCATGTCCTCCCACCCCATATTTTGACCAGAGAGAGGAACAGAACTAGAGGCTGTCTTCACGGCTTTTTCACCTCTTGCAATGTAGAGGCAGCCATCCTGGCTGCTGCCAATCAGTTAACCTCCCCCTACTTTCCCACCCATAAACCAGGACATCAATCTGCAAGTGTCAGGGTAATAAACTAAGGTACCTCCTCAGAGAAAGCTGGAGGGATCTGTTAAATAACATGGCTCTAAATATCTTATGAGTTATGAAGGTGCAAAATGTCCATGGGAACAAACTTATTTTGTGAAATAGAAATTTGCCTAAATTACCCGTGTTGGATACGGTCAAACTGTGATTATTTTGCAGTGTATGTCTAATGTAGTTGACTCTGTTCTGGGAGCATTAAATACATCAATATCTGAATTTAACCAAACATGTAAGTGAACGCCTGATTCAAAACATGTCTTTTAGACTGCAGAAAGACCTACTATTGTATGCTATCGTGGAGTACTTTCCTCTTTTTAAAAACTCCCATCTATTTCCAGAAAGTTTCAGAAACAGCTTTATTAGAAACATATGCACAAGGCACAAAGCAGGAAAGTTAAAACAGGGTCACTGAGACCAAATATGCTAACCACAAGGGCTAATGTAGTTGCTGTATTGGCCTCCACTTGGCAAGCTTTATCCACAGCTTTTTTTTGTCCCCCTAGCAGTAACCTACCCCCAAATTGTTATTTTGGAATATGAAGCCTCATGAATAGTGCTGTCAACAATAAGTACAGAAATTATTTGCATATGAGTATTTCTTATAATTATAAAAAAGTCATAGACTTGAGCTTAGGTAGCACGCCACTGATCTATCTTTATCCAAATATTGAATTTAAGTGAACTAAAGGAAAGGGTACAAAGCATGATTTTCTCCCATTTTCCCCTACTAAAATTTCTTACAGCTAAGTTCTTCAAATTCTAAGCTTTTCCAAGAGTATTTCAAATATGATTCTTCCCACTTAAACATGAGTTTGTATATCACTTTGAAAAGTCTGCTTGAAAAGGATGAAAAAATTACAAAATGCATATCCTGTTGAACTAATACAGAACAGAAATCTTGCCTTTCTCATAGTCCCAGTCTCTTGCTGAAAATGGGACTGATGCCCATTTCCTGCAGAGAATTGTAGACCTGGAACATGCAGCTGCCAGTTTTGACCCTCTGCCATATGCAGAACTGTTACATCCCACGGGGTAGAGGTTAGAATTTTGATCCACCTTCCACCCTCACGCCACAGAAAATTCCTCCAAAGGTTTAGTTGTGCCCAGTATTCAATCCTCCTATCAGAGTCAAATTCAGTATTGATATAGGTTTTATGCTTAATACATTCAGATCGTTTTCCTTTGCTTGATAGTGCATATGTTTTGCCTAGTTCATTGTAAACAGAGTTTTTCTATAGTGAAAAAATCATTGGGAAGAATTTTTAATTTATCTCTATGATTTTTCCTGAATACAAACTGAACAGCTGCTTTAAACTTTTAAGGAATTATAGGCAATTGGCCCAATGTTTAAGGACATGTTTTTGATATTAGTTTCCTGGGTATCAAGTTCTTTAATTTAATAAACATCAGGAGATGCATTATCATTACAGAATAAATCATCTGTGAAATTTGATATTTTGAACGAAACAGTTTCTGAAATATAATCCTTTTAATTTCTTTTTAAACCAGAGTAATCTCTGAAAAGAAAATCAGCTGTACAATGTCAATCTGTACATCTTGAGACTTATTTTTCTAAAAATATTTTTGAACAGTATTTTAAAATCTATAAGTTTTTAAGTGCTTTTTTTCACCCAGCAGCTTTATTTTAACAATTCTATTTTTCTAATATTTTCACTTATAAATATCTCTAAATTGAAATCTAAAGAGTATATCCACTCACACTTATGCATATGTAATAATGTTATATTTTAAGTGGCACATAATATATAAAAAGAGAAATCAGTTTAATGGAGAAACTTTGTACCAAAATACCCCTTCCTTTTGGTATTTTCATCAGAAAAATTTTATGCTTTTTTGCTACTTAACAGCTGGGCTACTCAAATGAAACATAGCTAAGAGGCCTATTTGGCTTCCTATAATTCAGGGAATGCCAAGATGATGCCCCAGGGAAGTTGCAGTGTTTCCTCTGGAGAATGTGGGGTGGGATATGGTTGTGGGGTTTCTTACCACTGCAGCTGCAATTGGCCAGCATTCAGGACAGTGGAGAAAGATACTCTTTGCTCGTATTCCCAGACCAGAAGAATAATGCTGATGATACCACCACAGACAAAAGTCCTGGATTTATTTACAATGCTCACCTGCCATGCCTGTCCCATTATACATGTGACCAGAGAGCTTGGCCTTAGTTTGTCTGATTTAGCAGCCTTCCACAGAGGAAGAAAAACACAAATGTCCTTTTTCGTACCTAAGATTACAGCAGGTGTGTTCACATTGGAAATGCACTTCACTTGATCTTTCTTGTCAGAATGAGACAAATATATTTTGTTACCCAAGAAGAGAGGTGCAGGATTCAATGCAATGATGATATTTTAAGCTGATTACCACTACTCTTGTCTTAGTATTGAAACATCTTTTAAAAATGAAGTATGACACAGAGAAAGAAGTTAAACTGAGCATCAAGCAATGTTCAAGGCCCATCTACACCTGGATCTATGAGTCACATAGGAGTGATTAAAAAATATATATGAATAAATTGAAAGCAAAAGGTGACAAAAATTTGACATTTTGAGAATATGGAGAAGGGCCAATAACACTGGAAACTGAAAGAAGCAGTTTCCCAGAGATATTTTATTTTCTTTAGTCAGTACAGTGCAACAAGAACTTACTAAGCTCTTGCTGTGTTCCAGGCCTGAAGTCAGGTGTTCTATAAACAAGTAGGTGTATGTTTCCTCCACTGACCCTGGAGGGTTTAGATAGGAACCGAGTGAACATGCAGGGAAAAACTGTCATACAATGGAATGCATACTTTGTTAGCAACAGGAAGAAAGAGCTATTGCACTCAAGAGAGAAGAATAAATGTATGTCTTCTGTAAGAGAGGATGGGCCCAGAGAATGCTTCCGAAAGGAAGCTGTTTCTGAAGTATTTTGTCAGAAAACATCTGGAGAAAACAGTACAGGCCAAACAAAAGCAAAGAGGAATTTGGCTGAAATGCTAGGTGCTAGTGTGGTGTTTTGATGGAAATGAGGTTTAACAGAGGAGTGGAAATGGCTCCAAGTAAGGTGATGTTAATATTGGCTGGGGCTAGATTTTGAAGAGCCTTGACTATTATAAGAAGGAGTTTGGATTTCATAAAGCCCTTGGAAACGGACCTTTATAAGATCCTGAAAGATAGTTTTTTAGGAGGGGAATAATAAGAGAAAGATGAGAAGTAGCCAACACATTCCCAGATGAGAGGATAATGGCTGAGCTAAGGCAAAGGCTGTGATATTGAAGAGACAATAATGAATGAGGGTTTATTTATTTTATTCCAAATATTACTGGTCCAGAGAGATACACCTTGAAAGGAGATTTGGAAAATTAATAAGTTTGGGAAATACTGGATCACATTTTATTTTATTTACAGTCCACATAAAACACTAGGTACCAGTTACTCTTCCTAAGTAACTACAAATATTGACTCATTTAATTCTCATGCTAAAACCTTATGAGGTAGGACCTATTCTCATCCCCATTTTGCAGATGAAAAACATCATGCCTACCTAGAATTCCACCTTAGAAAGAGGCAGAGCTGGGGTGGGAAATAATGGCTCTAAACTACTAGGCCTGCAGCCTTGTAATAGAAGCCCTTTGGCCAAGGGGACTATCAGTTCTGATTTGCATATTAATGCATCAGAATGGAATTAAAGATTAAAACAAAAACTTTACTAATTCTATCATTTCCTAAAAACATTTTTTCACAGCAACTTTCTTTTTCCATTTTTTGGTTTTTATTTTAATTTATTTTTAAACATCTTTATTGGAGTATAATTGCTTTACAATGGTGTGTTAGTTTCTGCTTTATAACAAAGTGAATCAGTTATACATATACATTTGTCCCCATACCTCGTCGCTCTTGCGTCTCCCTCCCGCCCCCACCACCCGCGTCCCTATCCCACCACTCTAGATGGTCACAAAGCACAGAGCTGATCTCCCTGTGCCATGCGGCTGCTTCCCACTAGCTATCTGTTTTACATTTGGTAGTGTATATATGTCCATGCCACTCTCTCACTTTGTCCCAGTTTACCCTTCCCCCTCTCCATGTCCTCAAGTCCATTCTCTAGCAGGTCTGTGTCTTTATTCCCATCCTGCCCCTAGGTTCTTCATAACCTTTTTTTTTTTTAGATTCCATATATATGTGTTAGCATACGGTATTTGTCTTTCTCTTTCTGACTTACTTCACTCTGTATGACAGACTCTAGGTCCATCCCCCTCACTACAAATAACTCAATTTCATTTCTTTTTATGGTTGAGTAATATTCCATTGTATATATGTGCCACATCTTCTTTATCCATTCGTCTGTCAGTGGACACTTAGGTTGCTTCCATGTCCTGGCTATTGTAAATAGAGCTGCAATGAACATTGTGGTACATGACTCTTTTTGAATTACGGTTTTCTCAGGGTATATGCCCAATAGTGGGATTGCTGGGTCGCATGGTAGTTCTATTTTTAGTTTTTTAAGGAACCTCCATACTGCTCTCCATAGTGGCTGTATCAATTTACATTCCCACCAACAGTGCAAGAGCGTCGTTCCCTTTTCTCCACACACTCTCCAGCATTTATTGTTTGTAGATTTTTTTGATGATGGCCATTCTGACTGGTGTGGGGTGATACTGTATTGTAGTTTTGATTTGCATTTCTCTAATGATTAGTGATGTTGAGCATCCTTTCATGTGTTTGTTGGCAATCTGTATATCTTCTTTGGAGAAATGTCTATTTAGGTCTTCTGCCCATCTTTGGATTGGGTTGGTTTTCTTTTTGACATTGAGCTGCATGAGCTGCTTGTAAATCTTGGAGATTAATCCTTTGTCAGTTGCTTCATTTGCAAATATTTTCTCCCATTCTGAGGGTTGTCTTTTTGTCTTGTTTATGGGTTCCTTTGCTGTACAAAAGCTTTTAAGTTCCATTAGGTCCTATTTATTTATATTTGTTTTTATTTCCATTTCTCTAGGAGGTGGGTCAAAAAGGATCTTGCTGTGATTTATGTCATAGAGTGTTCTGCCTATGTTTTCCTCTAAGAGTTTGATAGTGTCTGGCCTTACATTTAGGTCTTTAATCCATTTTGAGTTTATTTTTGTGTATGGTGTTAGGGAGTGTTCTAATTTCATTCTTTTACATGTAGCTGTCCAGTTTTCCCAGCAGCACTTATTGAAGAGGCTGTCTTTTCTCCATTGTATATTTTTGCCTCTTTATCAAAAATAAGGTGACCATATGTGTGTGGGTGTATCTCTGGGCTTTCTATCCTGTTCCATTGATCTGTCTTTCTGTTTTTGTGCCAGTACCATACTATCTTGATTACTGTAACTTTGTAGTATAGTCTGAAGTCCAGGAGCCTTATTTCTCCAGCTCCATTTTTGTTTCTCAAGATTGCTTTGGCTATTCAGAGTCTTTTGTGTTTCCATACAAATTGTGAAGTGTTTTGTTCTAGCTCTGTGAAGAATGCCAGTGGTAGTTTGATAGGGATTGCATTGCATCTGTAGATTGCTTTGGGTAGTATAGTCATTTTCACAACGTTGGTTCTTCCAGTCCAAGAACATGGTATATCTCTCCATCTGTTTTTATCATCTTTAATTTTTTTCATCAGTGTCTTATAGTTTTCTGCATACAGGTCTTTTGTCTCCTTAGGTAGGTTTATTCCTATGTATTTTATTCTTTTTGTTGCAATGGTAAAAGGGAGTGTTTCCTTAATTTCTCTTTCAGATTTTTCATCATTAGTATATAGGAATGCCAGAGATTACTGTGCATTAATTTTGTATCCCTCTACTTTACCAAATTCATTGCTTAGCTCTAGTAGTTTTCTGGTAGCATCTTTAGGATTCTCTATGTATAGTATCATATCATCTGCAAACAGTGACAGCTTTACTTCTTCTTTTCCAATTTGGATTCCTTTTATTTCTTTTCCTTCTCTATTGCTGTGGCTAAAAGTTCCAAAACTGTTGAATAATAGTGTTGAGAGTGGGCAACCTTGTCCTGTTCCTGATCTTAATGGAAATGGTTTCAGTTTTTCACCATTGAGGGTGATGTTGGCTGTGGGTTTGTCATATATGGCCTTTATTATGTTGAGATAAGTTCACTCTATGCCTACTTTCTGGAGGATTTTTATCATAAACCGGTGTTGAATTTTGTTGAAAGCTTTTTCTGCATATGCTGAGATGATCATATGGATTTTATTCTTCAACTTGTAATATGGTATATCACATTGATTGATTTGCGTTTATTGAAGAATCCTTGCATCCCTGGGATAAACCCCACTTGATCATGGTGTATGATCCTTTTAATGTGCTGTTGGATTCTGTTTGCCAGTATTTTGTTGAGGATTTTTGCATCTATGTTCATCAGTGATATTGGCCTCTAGTTTTCTTTCTTTGTGACATCTTTGTCTGGTTTTGGTATCAGGATGTTAGTGGCCTTGTAGAATGAGTTTGGGAGTGTTCCTGCCTCTGCTGTATTTTGGAAGAGTTTGAGAAGGATAGGTGTTAGCTCTTCTGTAAATGTTTGATAGGATTCGCCTGTGAAGCCATCTGGTCCTGGGCTTTTGTTTGTTGGAAGATTTTTAATCACAGTTTCAATTTCAGTGCTTGTGATTGGTCTGTTAATATTTTCTATTTCTTCCTGGTTCCGTCTCAGAAGGTTGTGCTTTTCTAAGAATTTTTTTTTTTTCATTTTTTAAAGTCCCATAGTACTAATGCCCCATGGAACTCAGTTTAGGAAATAATAGAAGAAGAGAAATAATTCAGAAGTAGAAAGCAATAAATGTTGGTAACCAAAATTCCCTTAATTATTCTATTTTAAGTTATTTTTTATTATAATGTTATTATATCAACACAATTATAGATTATATAGTCATTTGATTATATCAACATTTATACTCTTCTTAATATATTTTCAGTAAAGAAGAGAGGGTTGCTTCGTTATAAAGTAAGAAAATCAGAAGAGAAAGAAAGGCACAAAATAGAAAAAAAAAAGTTCTTTTCTAGATCTAAGTCAGAAATGAAGCTAAAGTTTTATAAGAACTCCCATAATTTCCAGGTTTACTTTTGGGCTTGCTCTCAATCCTGTTGCATTGTTCTCAGCTTCCTTTACCTTTCACTCTTACTTATTCAAGCATCACTCTGAATGTGGAAGTTGATGGCAGTGTGGATAATTAGGATTAGTCTTTTGGGGTGATGGGGGAAAAAAAGAGATGAAGCAAGAAGGGGCAAGTTGGAAGGTGGTTCTGCATAGGATTTGAAATTTTAAATTCCTAAACCCAGGATTACATATTTGATCCTACTTCTTCCTTGTAGCCCTGTGAGGTAGGTATTATTATCAGCTCATATTACAGAGGAGGAAACTGAGGTTGAGAGAGAGAAATGGCTAGGGCTTGGCAGCACGTGGCTGTCAGCATTGGCATCAGCATCATAACAGTTAACATTTGTTGAAAACTACTACTTTCCAAGTATTGCACTGAGCTCTTTACATGCATAAGCATATGTGATTTTCACAACTCTGTGAGGTAGGCCCTATTATAATCCCCATTGAAAAGGTAAATAAGCTGAGACTTAGAAGTTTAGCAACTCTCCCAAGGTCACATAGCTAGCAAGGCATGGAATCTGGATTCTAATCCAGGCAGGCTGACAGCAGAGTGCACGCTGGTAATCACTCCACCATGTATTACCAATAATATGTGATACAAGTAACAGTCAAGGCAGAAGAAAGAGCCTCACATGAATGTCTGTAGAAGTACTTGCCCCTAACCTAGCAGGGTGTACTTGTCTGTTTACTAATCTTCCTTCTCCACTCTACAGTTGGCTGCACCAGGGCAGATACTGTGCTATTATACTGCTGTGATGGTCCGACCTCTTAGCATGATTCTTGTTATCTAGAAGACTACATAAATGGTTCTTGAATGAATCAATGAATGATTGAATGAAGAAAGCCGTGAGCAACTACATGTGTTTTAATCCAACTGTTTGAAATTAACCTGGTGGCTTCTACAAGCCCCTGAGGAGCTGCCTCCTTCATCCCAACTCTCTACCCGTAGTCTCTGCTCCATATTCGGGCATCTAGTTCCTACAGCAGTGGGGGAAATTCCTCCTGTCTGTCTCAGCCTGCCTGATCCATTGAGCCATGGAGCAGTTCAGTTTTCTACCCATTGTAAAACCTCACATTTTGTCATATATTTTCACATACGTTATCACATTCGATTCATGTAGCAACTCTGTGCAGCAGACAGCATATTTTTACTTTTCTCTAGAACTCAGGGAAGAGATTGGCAGTAAGTGGCAGGATGGCAAATCCAGTTCTCCTGTAGCTTCATAACTTTCCCACTGAATACGTGTATGTATGCAACTACTCCATTACATGCCCTGGTTAGAACTACTACCAGGCATGACTTCCACAAGTAATGAGTCAATGAAGAGACATGAGTAAGCAGGCATTAAACACTTCCCACCAGTGGATGATTTTTAAAGGAACTTCCTTCCCCAAAATGAATGGGCAAGTTTCACCAGGTTGTGGTTTGCACCTATCATTAATACACAAATACATCATCAAACTGATTCTGTACTAAAGCTATTATTCCCCACAAGTGACCCCAACAATAGTGCTGTATTTGAACAAATATCAAAGTACTGTGAGTTCAAGAGGTAGCAGAATATAGTGATTAGCAGCACAGACTGAACCCAGAAGGTCTGGTTCAAAGTGTGGTCCTGCCATTTATAAGTCTGTGGTCTTGGTTAAGTTACATAACCTCGCTGGCCCTTAGTTCCTTCGTCTGTAAAAAGTAGTAGTGTTAATACGCATCACAGAGGCTTGCTGAGAGGATTAAATGAGTTAACATATATCTATAGTGCTGACCACACAGGAGGCATTATGCAAATGTATCTATCAATATTTCTGCCTATAGTGTATTTTTAAAGAGCTGTGGGGAAAAAATGGAAGTACTTGATAAAAATATTGGATTTTCCTTCTCCCATTTCCCAGTTTAAAATTTTGTAAATGTGCACAAAAAAGCCTCATGAGGAGGTTTCCTTGACAGACTTCACCCTGGCGAAGATGTTAAATGGCCTTACTTACTTTCTCCTAATTGAGCAGCTCTAATAAGCTTGATCAGCTTTCCCTCCCCCACCTCCCTGCTTTGTAAAAGTATAAAAAAAAAAAAAAAAAAAAAGATTCTTCCCTTAACTGGTTTAACATTTAACAGTCACCAAGAGAAACTGTTCCATCATGGTGTCTTCCGAGTTAGTGGACTAGAACAAATTCAGCCCATTTAATCGTATGGCATCAGGCAGTGCTGAAAATGCAATTTGTTGGGAAATTTGTTTTTGCATTTGCTATTAGAAGCCAAGTGTTCAGCTCTTTTGCAGCTCTCCACTGGACCTTATCAGGGAACACACTAGCTGGAGGGCATCGGTAGCACTGATCACTCGGAAGGAAACCCAACAGCTGTGTTTTTGACAGCTGGAGCAGGCCTGATGTCCATCAGCAAATATCCTGGATACCTTGCACTTCTCCTTAGCTACGAGGAGACAGGCAGCACTCTGTTGGTTTGGGAATGAGACTTCTTTTGTGGTTGCCATTTTGTCTGCAGGGTGGTAGGCACTAGAATTTGTTTATGTTCATCTGTTTGTCAGATATTCGCTGTCATTCTTATTATAAAAATAGGTAAGAAATAAAGGAAGATGAAATGTACCAGGAACATGACAAGGCCTTTAGCAAACAAAAGCATACATACAACTATACGTGTTCAAAAAATAAAACTAAACAAGGGACAAGCTTTGCTATGGAAAAGGGAAAGGAAGCCCTTGGGATCTGTTGCATTTTTCCTGCTCCTGTATTGCCTTTTACGTGTATGTTATTTTTTTGTTTTTTGTTTTTTTTTGCGGTATGCGGGCCTCTCACTGCTGTGGCCTCTCCCATTGTGGAGCACAGCCTCCGGACGCGCAGTCTTAGCGGCCATGGCTCACGGGCCCAGCCACTCTGCGGCATGTGGGATCTTCCCAGACCGGGGCACGAACCCGTGTCCCCTGCATCGGCAGACGGACTCTCAACCACTGCACCACCAGGGAAGCCCAGTGTACATTGTTTTAATCATAAGATGTGCAGTGAAGAGAAGGATGATCAGCTGTTCTTTAGTTTCCTCTGGCCTCGCACTTCACTTTCATCTACCCATCTCACTTGAAAAAGGACCCATATTCAGGAACATTCGGGACACGCTGTTGGATGCTAAATGTGCCTTTTGGCATGATGTGTCAGTACATCTGAATACAGAGGGACTAAAATCTGTACCTTTACAATATGTTTGTAATAAATGCAACTTAATCACCCAAGTCATTTGGACCTAATCAATGGTGATCTCTTACAAATCAAGAGAGGAAAACAATAGCATTTGGTTTTTCAAGCATAGTTTTAAATTATTTTAAGTGTAATTAGAAACATAATGCATTTAATTTAGCATAGAGTACTTTCAAATGCCCATGACTATGTACAAATAATAGGGCAGTATTGTGTCTTGTGTTAACTTTTGTCCATATATCTGCATAAATATGGAGAAATCTTCCCTGTTGTCTCAAAAGCACCAGGTTTCTCAGACTTCCCCATACCCCTACCAGCTGCTTCCTAGTTAATGATACTTATTTCCTTCTCTCAGTTAATGAGTTCAGCTAAAGAGATGTAAAGTTAATCCTCTTTATTAAGATCTCTAACAGAATCTTGAACCACTGTGTACAGTAGTTTATTAAACCATCTTGAGAAAGTAAGTTTTGGAATTTTCACTTAAGAGCCTACTTTGGGATTTTGTGTGATTATTTTATCTTCATTGAATAAATAATTGTGTAATAATAGTTAAAATTTTAATCAGCATCTTACTCTTTTTTTTTTTTTTTTAGATGTTGGGGGTAGGAGTTTTTATTTATTTATTTTGCTGTGTTGGGTCTTCGTTTCTGTGCGAGGGCTTTCTCTAGTTGTGGCAAGTGGGGGCCACTCTTCATCACGGTGCGTGGGCCTCTCACTGTCGCGGCCTCTCTTGTTGCAGAGCACAGGCTCCAGACACGCAGGCTCAGTAGTTGTGGCTCACGTGCCCAGTTGTTCCGTGGCATGTGGGATCCTCCCAGACAGGGCTCCAACCCGTGTTCCCTGCATTAGCAGGCAGATTCTCAACCACTGCACCACCAGGGAAGCCCTCAGCGTCTTACTCTTAACCTGACCTAAAAAGATAGTTCACACTCTCAGAAGTTAGAGCCTATGGAATCTTATAGATCTCCAGGCTCATCCCTCATTTTAGAGGTGAGAATTCAAAGGCAAAGGCCAAGTGACTTATATCAAGACACATGGTACAGGAGGAAAGCCAGACCTAGCTCCTGCTGCAGTGTTCTTTTTACCACATCCACTCCCTAAAAGCAAAGGAAAAACTAGGTCAGACTGTAACAGTTGAAAGATTGCATCACATGAGAGTGACACACCAACTGCTCTCTTAGTAGGATTGATATGGAGTGCAGTATTCATATCAGTACACAGAGCTCATCTGTGTATCACTTCTTTACCTGGTAGTCAGATCATGCTCATAGAGTCTGAGTGGCCTTGTCTGTGTCTGCAAAATACTTCTATCTCAACATGCCAGATTTCTTGCTCCCTCTTACATTTTTCTCCCAACTTTCTATTGATTAGCTATGTAGGGCATTTTTAAAATGGAATGAGCTAGCAAGCAGTTAAAATAAGCATTTGCTTTGCTGCTCAATTGATTTGACCCAAGTACTCTTGTAGGAATATACCATTGATAGATTTAAAATCACAAATTGTAAACAAACAAACTAAATCATGGGAAGGTAAAATAGGAAAATGTAAAGGATGGCTGGAAAAAAAATAAGAACTAGCATAAAATAACTGTTTTAGCCTATGTGGAAAAATCACAAGGAAGTCTACAGGTGGCAGGGGACATTCTCTGTGTACTAGTGAAATTGCTCTGATTTTCCTTAGTCTTTGGCAATAATTTTATGGCAGTTGTTAATTTTATTCTTCTACATATGTGCTAATAGAATATTTTAAGCAATAAAGAACATTGCTAAGAACACAAAATTCTTAATAGCACGCAATGTACTTGTCTCTTCCTTCCCTTTTTCACTCAACAGTATAACATGAAGATTATTCCATAGCAGTATATAGAGATATCCCTCATTCCTTTCACAGTTACATAGCTCTCCATTACATGGACACACCATAATTTATTATACCAGTCTGCTACTGATGGACATTCAAGTTGTTTCAAGTAGTTTGCTATTACAAATAGTCTTACAATGAATAACTTTGTGTATATACCGTTAGATATTTCTGCCAGTGTACTTTTGGGATAGAGGTCTAGAATTGGGATTTCTGGGTCAGTTTGGCTAGATGTTGCCAAATTTTCCTGAATAGTAGTTGTAACATTTTGCATTACCCCCAGCAATGTAACAGAGACCATCTCTCTACAAAGCAAGTCTTCACAAGGTTCCACCAACATCATATGGTGTTAAACTTTTGAATTTTTTATCCAATAGCTTTAGTGTATATTCCTTATTATGAGCAAGATTCAAACATCTTTACATATGGTACAGAGACATCTTTTTTTTTTTTTTTTTTTTTTGTGGTACGCGGGCCTCTCACTGTTGTGGCCTCTCCCGCTGCGGAGCACAGGCTCCAGACGGGCAGGCCCAGCGGCCACGGCCCACGGGCCCAGCTGCTCCGCAGCATGTGAGATCCTCCCAGACCGGGGCACGAACCCATGTCCCCTGCATCGGCAGGCGGACCCCCAACCACTGCACCACCAGGGAAGCCCCTGTACAGAGCCATTTGCATTTCTTTTTCTGTGAATTGTTTAGTTCTCCAACCTATTTTTCTGTAGGATTTTTTTTTTTTCTAATTTTAGGAGCTCTTTATATTTTAGGAAAATATAATCTATTTACTGACACCTCCAAAATTAATATCCCCAGCACTGACTTCTACATGAAACTCAAGATTCCTGTGTCCAACTCTCTACTCCACATCTTCACGTGGTTATCTATTATGCATCTAAAATTTAACAAGTTCAGGATGGAAATCCTGATTTCTCACCACATGCTAAGTCTTCTCTCTAGTCTTCTCCCACTCAGTAAAGCAGCGCCGTCATTCTAGGTTTTTCGGGCCAAGAAACTTAGAGTCATCCCTGACTGTCCTCATTTTCAGTTTGCACAGTGATTCCATCAACAATCTGGGTTGATTCTACTTTCATAATATATCCAAAATCTTACTACTTCTCTTCATATCTGTTCAACTCTGATCTGAGCTGTTATCTCACAGCTGGATTATTGCAGTAGCCTCCCTGCGGATCTCTTTTGCCTCTCCCTCCCCTATCCCCAGTATGATACTTGCCAGAGTGTCCCTTTAAAAACACGTAAGATCATGCCCTTCCTCTGCTCACAAGTCTCCAGTGTCCCCCCATCATAAAATCAAAAGTCCTTTGAATGCTCTGTGAAGCTATATGTCATCTGGTCCACCATCTTCTATCACTCCCTAGCTCCTGCTTCCTTCCCTAGCACTCAGTTTCAGCAACACGGGCCTCTTGTCCTTGGAGCAAACGCATCTTATGCTAGCCACAAGCCTTTTAACCTTTGCCAACCCCTGTAACTGGAATGCTTTTCTCCCAAGGTATCTCCATGGCTCACCCTTTCATTTTCTTTTAATTGGTGCTTGTAATGTTCCACATCCATAAGTACTTTCATGAAAGCTCTCCACCCCCCAAAATAATAAGCCTAGACTGTGCTACACTCACTACTCCCCTTTATCATGCTCTTCCCATCGAGACACTTAGGACCAACTGACATAATGATTTGTTTATTGTGTTGTTTGCTTCCCCCCCTGGAGAGTAACCATGAGGACATGCACTTTGTCTAGTTCACTGCTGTGTCCGAAGCTTCTGGAAGAGTGCCTGGCACAAAGTAGGAACTCTGTAAATTTTTTATACATGAATGAATGAATGAATAAAAGAACAGATGAATATAAAGTTATATTTTATTGACTCTGCAATTACATCAGGCAGAAATAACTGCAAACTAGCATAATGACAAAAACTAAAGCCTATAAGAAAGGTCTAAAAATGAATACTTGGTTTTAGGAAAACCGTGGTCAGTATCACCTTGGATAATGCAAAGAAAAGAAAAATCTCTTAATGATGCTTTGTTTTATAGAATTCTATGGAATGATGTTTTGTACAGAATCTAAATTTTGGAATACCTTTATAGATTTTTTTTGTACCATAATCATCATCATTATTATTTTTATTGTCATTATTAGAAGTAACTGAGCATGAATCCTAAGCAATGTATCACTAAGTACTTAGAATTACACACATGATCCCCACTCATCAAGAGGAGGGAGATCAGTGTATAGTTCAATATGAACTGGTAAAGAACCTAGTTGATATTTACAGTATTATGTGATTACATGAGAGGCACTGGTTTCAGTTGTCTGAATTAGACATGTTTACTTAGCGTTCTAACATGAATATGAAACTTGATTGGAATTCATTTGGAAACAACAAGAATTCTTCCTACCTGCTGTTTCTTACTTAAGAGAAGATTCAAATTCAATTCAAGAAGATACTCTTCTTTTCTTTAATAAGTGATTTATAATTTCACTGGTTCTAATTTACTGTAAGCAAAGCATCAGGTTAGTAATGTGTTTAATATGAGTTATTAAGTTCCCATTAGACTAAATTACCACCCCTAGAGATCTGCAAAGCTACTCTGAATTAATTTACATTCTGTAATAGCCACACACTTCACCTTTTATTAAATGCCACGGATACTTTAGGGTGTATATCCTAACATGCTCCTCCAAGAACAATTAGTCATCTTATGAACGCTGAAATTCCTAATTCTGTATATTGTTTTATAATAATAATGGTTCTTGAAGTTTTTTTGGTTCTTCATATATATAAATATATACATGTATGTACATATATATAGGCACAGTTTCCAGGTAATCCATGTCCAAATCCATGTTCACGAAGCTGCAACAGGGCCAAAAGTACATTGACTGTTTACACTTTTTCCAACTTTTCAAAGCCATCAATTTAGAACCGCCTTCTAATTGGCTGATTTAATATTTGATTGCAATGTCTTGCATAAATATGTACAATCTAAACAATTCATCTGTACATTTTATCAAAATTGAGCCAGATCTATGTAGGGTGTACCTACTCTATAACTGGAATAAAGGGGTTTGTGGGTATTGCCTACAGAACTTGAGTTCCCAATAATGCTTAGAAGTGAGGAAACTATTTATTTTAAATTTTATTTATTTATTTATTTATTTTGGCTGCATTGGTTCTTTGTTACTGTGCATGGGCTTTTCTCTACTTGCAGCGAGCAGGGACTACTCTTCGTTGCGGTGTGCGGGCTTCTCATTGCGGTGGCTTCTCTTGTTGCGGAGCACAGGCTCTAGGCATGTGGGCTTTAGTAGTTGTGGCACACGGGCTCAGTAGTTGTGGCTTGCGGGCTCTAGAGCGCAGGCTCAGCAGTTGTGGAGAACGGGCTTAGTTGCTCCATGGCAAGTGGGATCTTCCCGGACCAGGGATCAAACCCGTGTCCCCTGCATTGGCAGGTGGATTCTTAACCACTACACCACCAGGGAAGTCCGGAAACTTTCTAAAGTGTCTAAGCTAGGCTTTGTCCAAACATAAATGGATTAAACTAGCTGACAAAGTTTTAATAGCATATTAGCACTATCAATAAATTTATGAATTTGATTTTGTGATGATAATTAAGGGAACTCCAAAGAAAGAGGAAAAAATATAGTAACTGTTTATAGAGAGACATGCTTGCAGTGAAAAATGTGGTCACTGGAAGCATCAGGCATATTAACTAATGAAACAGGGCCTGTGCATATTTACTAACCACATTTCTGCAAAGCAGATTTACCAACTCAATTCCGCAAAGCTAAAGAGGGTATCAGGCTGTATTAGAAATCAGAAGTCCCAATTCTTGAACTCGCATGATAAACTCACATCTGTTCCCTGGTGTACAGCATTAATTTTAGCAGTAATGCAACCAGTATTAATCTGAGTTGACCTAGAAAGGCACTGGATCGCTCAGGACAAAATTCTCAGCTTTCCCAATTTAATCTGCTCCCCAAATCAGAGACATATCGTCCCTGTCTTTATCCACACTGTAAAGACGAAGAGTTGACTGAACAGAGAAAGCTAGGTTCTATAGCTTCATTTTCTTCTTTTTCCAATCCCTCTTTTACTCTACTGCCAAATTAATCTTTCTAGAGCACTTCTCTGAAACAGTCATTTTCTTCTATGTAAAAATTGAAGGACTTTCTTCTATGTGTTTTGTTTTGTTTTGTTGCGGTACACGGGCCTCTCACTGTTGTGGCCTCTCCCGCTGCGGAACACAGGCTCTGGACACGCAGGCTCAGCGGCCATGGCTCACAGGCCCAGCCGCTCCGTGGCATGTAGGATCCTCCCGGACTGGAGCACGAACCCCTGTCCCCTGCATCGGCAGGCGGACTCTCAACCACTGCGCCACCAGGGAAGCCCTTCTTCTGTGTTTTAAAGCATAATTTGTTTGAGTTTGTAAAAACACGTACTTGATACATCAGAAACTGAAAAAATAATAATAATAATAAAGCATGCAAAAAAGAAAGTGTAAATTACCTGTAATCCAATTTGGATACTTTGGGGAATATGACTGTGGCAGAGATGGAGAGAATGGATTAAAGGGAGGAAAGTTTGAGGATAGGAAAAATGGCTGAAAGGCTTTCATATTAGCTCAGGAAAGATGGAATAAGAACCTGAGTGTAACAGTGAGATCGAGAGGAGGATTAAAATGATATTTAAGAGACTGAGTGAATGACTTATAGAGGGATAAGAAGAAATAATTTCAAGTTTTCTAGTTTGAGAGAATCAATAGATGGTAATGATGTGAAAAACAGAGAGACATTGAAATTCCTATGGGAGGTATGGTAAAGCGTAATGGAAAATGCATGGGTTTCAGTGGATCAGGTTTTAGAATAGACTCACATCCAAGTTTTACCATATACCAGCTGTGTGACCTTGAGCGCATGACCGAGCCTTTCTAAGTTTCAGATAAAAGAGAAAAAAAATCTGATTTTTCAGAAGTCTTTGAAGTCTTAAACTGGATGAAATATCTTAAGTGCCCAGGCACATAGTATGTTCTCAGTAGCTCATAGCTGTTAGTATGATTGTTGTTTCTAGATTGAGATGGCAGGTAGGCAGCTAGAAACAGATGTCTAGGTCTCAAGAGGAGGATGAAGATGGGAGATGTGAAGAAACATCAAAATTTAAGGGGCACGTGAAAGAAGAGTCAGAAAAGGACTCAATTAAATAGAGGTAAGAAAGCCAGTCTTCAAAGGTCAAGACCAGAGGGGCCATAAAGTCCCTGTGTGTGCAGTTGTGCTCTGTGCTAACTGTTCCTGTCTTTCTGAGAAGGTCATGATATGGGCTGCAGTTCAGATGATCACTTTTTGGAGCATATTGCCTCTATACACATGTCCGTCATGCTGCTACTTCACACCTGTAAGACTGAAGTCTCAAGGCAACAGCTAATGATATACCAGTCTTTCCTCCGCAATTAGACAGGATTCTGATAAAAGAGGAGACTGTTGATCAAACTTGGATCTGATATAATGTGGCTTCTTCAAAGTCTGGATTTAGTAACTTGTGATAGTTTCCTTTGGGGAATTTTGTATTAAGAAAAATTTTCATCTTGGTTTAACAGTAGTAGAAGACTGAAAAAACAGCTCTTAGGGATAGCTTTAATCTCTTCTACCCAATACTAAAGATGTCCAGAAGAAAATGGAAAGCTTTTAAATACATAGGGGTGTTAAAGGGAAGCATATAATTAATGTCTAACCAGCTTACATCAAACCTTGTCAATAATCTGTAGAAATGGAAGAGAGCAATGGATCAAACAATAAGATCTGTGTTGCAATAGAGTACAAATTCAGTAGAGTGAAGAGATTCCACCAATATTAATTACTCTTGCTGGAAAACTGGGATTTCTGAGCCCTGGTCTCTCTGCTAGCATGTTCCCAACATCTGCATGTCCTTCTGCAGCACACTATCCAAGTTCATCCAGATGCCATCACTAACATGGGGCCTTTTCTCACCTTCCAATTGAAAATGAGCACCTTTTGCACCAGAATCCACCAAAAATTTGTGTATGTCTCTCACAGTGCATTCAACACATTCTGCTTCTTTTTGTGTTTCATACTCAACAAAGTCCTTGAAGGTAGACTGTTCCTCATTATCGTCTTTTTGCTCTGTGCCACAGCTCCCAGACCTGTGTTTTCTACAAGTTGATGTTGAGTAAAAATTTGGTGACTATCCTTAAAATAATTTAAGAACTGTGCTATGATTATCACCTCAAAATTAATCCAAATAATCAGTTTATTTAAATTAAATTAGTCAGAATTATTTTGTATAGTATTTTGCTGTCTATAGAACGTTATTTTCACCTTTTAAATGCATTGTTAACATCATAAGACATTTTTAAATTGCTTTTATTGGAAAGATTTTTTTATAAGTCTCTTAGAGAAGTTTGACATCTAGGCCTAATCATAATCCTATGAAAACAAATCAGTGCTTTTTTGTTTTTTTTTTAAATCACAAAGCCTCCAACATTGTACTCTATTCACCACTGGGTTTTCTATACTATTGCCTTACTACTTAAAGACATACTAGTTAATATTTGCATTATTCTTAAGACAACTGAGCAAAATAAACTTAGAATCAGTAGAATTATTGATTTTGCAGCTTGCTGTGCTCACCTTTACCAAATATAAGTTGTCTAGACAAACATATTCCATGCTTTTCTTCACTATGATAAAAATAGGAAGGACCTTGACACCAAATGCTAACACAAGAGTTTCTTTCCATTTCCTATTTTCCTGTTTCCTTCTACTCAGCTCAGCATTGCTTTTTAATGCTCCCTATTTTCAACATTTATTTTAGTTTTCCTCTTGCTTCTGACATATGTGGTAAAATCTGACAATTTTATATGTTGTTTACAAAAAGAGAAGAATGCTTTCTTGAAGATGTCACTGTTTGTAGTTAGATGAGCCACTTTTCATAATAAGAATTCTCTTATATTATTCAGAGGTTTCTATTCTTTTTCCCTTATGTCTTGATAATAGTCCTGCTATTCTAACCCTTCAGTGAAACCATGTTTAGTACATATTTTGAGATATTTGCAGCATATACTGTTCTTCATGTAAGAGGAGATTAGCTTTTTAATAATAGCTTCTTTTGAATTCAGAAAGAATTTCTACAATAGAGAGGGAAACCACATAGGGGAATGTAATCTATGATGGTTTTATGCAGACATTGATAATTTCTTTGTTCTGAAGCTTTTTGCAGTTTTTGGTTAGAAGGGTAAGGGAACTGCCACCACTATCCAGCCATTATTTTATTCACTGCAAAAGCATTAGTGATTATCCAGGGTATATATTGATACCTTTTAAAGAATCAATTTTCAGCAGACCTCTACCAAATAGGGATATCTTTAATAAAGATTTACAATCGCTTTGCACAGTGGTATAATGGAAAAAAAAAAAAAAAAAAAAAAAGAGAGAGAGATCTGTAACCAGACAGTTTGGGTTGGAATCCCGTGTACCTTAGTCAAATCATTTCACTAACTTTGCCTTTGGTTCCCTTATCTGTAAAGTGAGGGGACTGTAAAGTTAAATAAGATTACATATGTAAAATATCAACTAGTGCTTAACTCATAAATGGATCTAACAAGTATAGACTGTCTTCATTCTCAGAGATTGAATACTTGCTTGATCCAGATAAAGAGGAGAGAGAGTGCTCATTTTGGAAACATAAGGAGAAACTACCAATAAAGTGGATTATATTCATACTAGATTAAGTGATAAGGAAATATTTCGTTTTATGTAACAAAAAGTCCAGAGATCAGAAAGACTCCCCGTGTAGGATATCATGGTTTCTGCTCAAATTCACAGTGATTCCTCCCTTCTATCCTCTTCCTCACCTCGGCTTTTTTGCCAAGTTTCCTCCCTCCTAGTCCCAAGATAGCTGCCAGATAGAAGGACCACTCACTTCGTTGCTCACAAGCAGTGATGGTCAAAACTGTTCCTCAACCGTGGCCTGTTAAACTGCCCCTTTGATCTAATTAGGTCATCAGATCTTGTGCCCACCACTGGACCGATAACAACCTTGTGTAGGTAAATAGGTATTGCCAATTTTCAGTCAGAAGTTCAAAGACTTGCTAGACCACACTGCAAAAAAGAGGAGAGCTGGAATCAGAATGCAAGTTTCTAATGCCAAGTCCAGTGACCACAGCAGGGCCATTCAGGTTTATCACTAGGATTAGAAATACATACATACATACCTATAAATGTATTGTATGTATATAAACTACTTTATAATCTGTTTTCATAAAATTATTTTTGAGACCTTATGTTACATTTTAAATTGTTTTACCTTTTCTTAAGAAGTTGACCTGGGCTTCCCTGGTGGCTCAGTGGTTAAGAATCCGCCTGCCAATGCAGGGGACACGGTTTCAAGCCCTGGTCCAGGAAGATCCCACATGCCGTGGAGCAACTAAGCCCGTGCGCCACAACTACCGAGGCTGCGCTCTAGAGCCTGCAAGACACAACTACTGAGCCCATGTACCCCAACTACTGAAACCCGCGCGCCTAGAACCTGTGCGCCGCAACAAGAGAAACTACCGCAATGAGAAACCCGCGCACCACAACAAATAGCAGCACCTGCTCACTGCAACTAGAGAAAGCAGCACATAGCAATGAAGAACCAAAGCAGCCAGAAATAAATAAAATAAATAAATTTATTTTTAAAAAAAAGAAGAAGTTGACCTGCATAGCTTAAACGTTTGGGAATTCTTTAGTCTTGGCATATTTCTGAAATATTTTTTTTTCAAATGCCATTTAACTCGTTTACATTCACCTTTCCTAGTTTTGTACTAGGTCCCTGAAAAAGGGAATGTGCTTAAAAGGTCTTCTTTGTTTTCTAAAGTCAATTCCTATCCCAGCAGTAATATGTGCACAGCACCCAGAATCCTTCCTTGAGGGATCAGCTTAGTTTTATGTATATTGCAAAGTACTCTAGATACAACAGCCAACCATCCCCTCTTCTTTGTCTTCTTACCTAGAACGATGAGATTGTGTTTCCTTTTGCACTCATTGTCAGTGAAGCCCTTCAGGTCTTAACCAACTTTCAATCTGTACCTTCTAGATAACACTTAATCTGCTGTCCAATGGATATCTTTGGTGTTATATACATAATTAATCATGAGTTGTGTCATCCTTTTGTGACTGAGAAGTTCTCTAAAAAACACCCAAACTATGATGAATTTGGAAGCCAGAGGCCTGACCTTAGAATCAAAGGCCGACCTCACATAATGGAATTCAGGTAGGGACCAATTAAGGAGTCCGCTCCACCACCGCCAGTCTTTTGAAGCTATACTGTATAGCCATCTATCCAGAGGCGAAAATCAGATGCTTTTCATTAAGACAAGACACTGCTTCTAGACACCTTCAGCCAGTGGAATAATAAGGTTTCTGTCCAGTTCATTTTTATTTTAGAACATGTAGGAATTTAAGTTTAGGTTAAAACTGACTCCATATGTTTGCATTTGGGCCCATTTCCCTCAGTAACACTATCCCATTGAAATATAAAATCTTAGGCATTCCAACTTGAGTTACTAAAAATATTTATGGAGAAGATATTACCTAAAATTCGCAAGACTGACTTTATTCAGAGCAAGAGAAAACTAAAGTGGTATGCTTCCACATCTCATGTGTCTACCAGCAGCTTTGTTTATCCTAAAACATCTTTAACTTCTAAGCGGTTTCATGTTTACTAAATGGATAAAGGAAAAATCAACAGAAAAAAATGATTTAAACCTATCTGACAAAGGGCTACAAACTCCCCACAGGAGAGCTAATTTCCAGTGAAATTTTAATTGGATACTTAGGGTAGAGTAGAAGAATGAACAAAATTTACATTTTAAGTTTGCTTCGATTTTATGATGCATGTTTTCAACCCAGTTAATAGCAAGTGTATTTATAGTCCCAAAATCACCCACTGGAAACTATGAAAGATTAAAGAAATACAAAGCCACAGATCTAAGTGAAATTAAAATAATAACTGAACTCAAGTAAATATAAGAAAAACAAGATTTATAACTAAAAGTATGAGCCAAACTATATGCATGCTTTTACTCCCTTGTAGAAAGTCAGAATTCCTAGCAGTCTTCCTATGTTCTTTCACTGCTCAACACCCAGTCAAAATTATTCTTTCCCTAGATTAGTCCTTGCCTGAGTTTTAAGAGATATCAGTGTCAGAAATCTTGATGCTGTGTAATCTCCTTGTCTGACAAAAGGGTGAGCCAATTTTTTTTTTTTTTTTTTTTTTTTTTTGCGATACACGGGCCTCTCACTGTTGTGGCCTCTCCTGTTGCGGAGCACAGGCTCCGGACGCACAGGATCAGTGGCCATGGCTCACGGGCCCAGCCGCTCCGCGGCATGTGGGATCTTCCCGGACCAGGGCACGAACCCGTGTCCCCTGCATCGGCAGGCGGACTCTCAACCACTGCGCCACCAGGGAAGCCCAAGGGTGAGCCAATTTTTTCCTGAGGTAATTTTTCCATAGCCAGGACTGGGGCTATAAAAAAGAAGAACCATAACAATTAGATACACAGAAAAGGAACATTCTTTCTTTCAGTAACCATTTAACATGAAAGGAGTGGTGATCAGGAAAAGGAAGTCAAAGTATAATGAAAGACTTGTGCAACAGGGTAGAAAAATAATGACATGTGGAGGCAAGAGAGACGGCACACAGGTGTGCCGTCAGTCCAGCCGGTGACCTCCAGGGACACACCTGTAGTTGAAGAGCTGGACTTATTGCTTGTTGCAGCCTTGGAGACCATATACCATGGAGAGTTACAGGGAACTTCAGTAAGAGGGTGATAGGATTTTGGCTGTGTTAAATGCTTTTGAGGAGAGTATAAGGAAATGGGGCTTCGCTCTTCATGAAATGCTGCCAGTAACTCTACAACTGGGTATCTTTATCTTACCTAGAAGGAGGAAAAACCAAACAAAATCTATTACTGGAAAAGAAGCAACAGTCACTCATATGAGCCAGGATGAGGGATGTTTGATCGTTTTTTACTTTTCACAATGTTCAGGTTTTTATCTATTTTCAGACATGATAATGGAGTGGCCTTGTTTTTGTCCAGCTCCACCATGGCCAAAGAGTGAAACTGTCTGATGTTGATGTGCTCTGAAAATATTTATGTTCAACAGGAGAATTCTGAGACTTAGCTGTGGGGACCAGGTGGACCCCAAGGACTGAATGATGGGAGCAGGCTGGCTCCTAGATAGGAGGTGTTGGTTTTCTCTTTCCTAGGAGGAAGCATACAAGGATCAGAGTAAGAAAAAGTGCTAATAAATATAGTTAATATTTTTTTATTGAGCACATATTATATGCCAGGCATGACACTAAATGCTTCATGTGCGTGATTTAATTTAATATTCACAACAGTCCAATGAATTAAGTACTATTTTAGTACACGTTTGCCAGTAAAGAAAATAGGGCTTAGAGAAATAAATATACTTGCTTAAGACGGCACCACCTTTAAAAAGTTGGGATTAGAATCCTAGACCTGACTTCAGAGCCAATGTGCTTAATCACTGCTTTATAGAAGAAAGTGCATAAGAACACAACATTGGTGTATTAAGAGATAAGCTTCTCCATTAAACTATAGGGCACTTGAGGGCAGAGATATTACATTTTTCATTTTTGAATTTTCTAGTTCAACCAGTGACTTGCCTACAGTGGTGCTTAATAAATATTGAATGATCGGTTAGATGGGTGATGGATAGAATCAAAAGTTCACACTTGATCAGGGTCATGACTGTTTGATATAATTTCACTCTGTGTCCCAGGCAGTAGGAAGAAACCTTAAACTGTTGGTGGTAGCAATTATTCAGCTTTCTGATTGCATGTGATTTTTACCATACAATGACATGCAGATGTTAAGGTAGACCATTATCTTATTTTCCACATGAGAAAGTGAAAGTTCAGGTATGTTAAATCCTCACCCAAAATCTCAGAGCTGCCAAGTGGCCAAACATGGGCTGAACTCCTCGCCTCCCCAACTTTCGATCCCATGAACTATCCTACAAACTGTAGAACATTTTTCCTTATAATTTCCCAAAATAATTTAGGTACAGGATGGAATTTCAGATTGCATAAAATGTTTTTCTCACAATTTCTAAACATTAGCATTTATGAAACGTTTCTACTTAATTAGTCATGATGAATCTATGACCTGCCCACAATTCTGCTTCCAGCACTACGTTTTAGGTAATTTGTTCTCTCTTGCCCTTGACAGCCTATAGCTCTTTCAGTTCCTCAGCATTGTGAAAAATCTATAGTCCATGTAAAAAATTTATCTTTGTGTGCACACATTTTTTTTTTGCATTTAAATAATGTTTATGATTAAGGAAAACTGCTAATATCTGACTAAAAGCAACAATGCTACAGACTCTTTGAAGGAGGTGAATGCTCCATTCAGATGAAAGATCTTAAGCTGTGTGATGAACTGAGGAAAAAAAAACAAAACAAGACAATATTTTAATAAAAAACCTGAAGACCGCAAAAGTTCATATTAATATCAACTTGCTGAGGAACATACTGAAACAGAGGCTGCCATAATTCTTGTGTAATCTAGAAATACGTCTTCCTGTTGGCCTGGTAGGAATAGGCCTTCCTGTAGGCCTGTAGTTAGGTTGAATTTGATAGTTTATTGATAATGGACACTGAGCTCCAATCACCCAAAGATCTTCCATTTTCAAAGGATCATCTTTGCATTCCACACACAGAATATTCCGATTCATTTTGCAAAACCAAATGTTAAACTGAATGTCTTTGTGAATTACTTGAGTAGCATTGTGAAATTGAGCTTCAGTGTGAATTATCTTTCTTTATCTCAGAATTTTGGTAAAGTTTTCATAGCTTTGAGTGCTGTCACAATGACAGCCTAATGATATGTTTATTTGAGAAGTCTGTGTATGTGTGTGTGTGTGTGTGTGTATATATATATATATATATATATATATACACACACACACACATACATATATATACCTATATGCACACATACACATATACAAATACATAGATATTATATATAAATATGTAGTATAATTGTGATACATAAGGTTCATTGTGTTAGATTTATCCTTGATAATGTTATTGATTGATTTATATCTTTCATATCTTTCATTTGGTGGAATGAGAAAACTAAAGCTAAAAATGTTTCGCTGATTTACTGAAGATACCTATTTGATAAGCTGCAGAACTCATACTAGAACCCAAGTTTTTAGATGCTCAGTGAAGGATGTTGTTCCCTATCCCCCTTCAATAATATGCAATATATGTATAATATTTAGAAATGCTACGTAAATGCTTCTAGAACCACTGTCTCACTAAGGCACTGGATCCTACAACCCTACTTCAATAAATAAAATCAAACCCATATAAGTCAGTTGACAAGCTGCCCACTTCTTTTTTGTCTTTACACATTTCTCTTGTCGATCCCTTCTTGATAGAGCAACGTTTAAATATACAGGTTTACAAAACCAGAAGAGATTATATATTATGTTGCTCCTTTTAAACTAGACTTCAAATAACATAATTATCATTTTCATGTGGAACTTTTCCCTCTGGATATGATTTTTAAAGATTGTATCTGACCTTGAATAAAGCAATATTCATTATCTCAACATATTACTGCAATTATCAGTCATATTTATCAGGCTGTGGATTATAATTTAGCCAAAAAAAAAAAAAAAACACGTAAAAACATGAGCTGGTCACTCACTATTATTTATTTACATCTGAGGAACTATTTGTCTATGGAATTTCATAGTCAGGTCATATGCCTTTAAATAGACAGGCAAAACAGAGGAATAGAACATTCTGTTGACAGGTAAATGTGAATCAGTCCGGTTTCTTTCAAAGGAAAATAATCAAGCTCTTTTCAAATAATGTAAAATGCAAAATGATTGCCTGTTGGAGGGGGTGGGGGAGCCTATGAGCTTCTCTTCTCAGAGAAATGATTGCCATATTCTAGCTGGAGGAACATATGCTACAGCTTATCTTGTGATTTCTCGGCACTCTCTGATATTTATTAACAGTTGATTTTCTGTCATTGCTCTTCTTCCTCCTCTTTCCTCCTACAGTGTAAATTAGTTTCCCCAAATGTACATCTCGCCTTCGTTTTCTTATCAGTCTTGCAAAAAGGGTGATTATTTTATTATTGGTTTTGAAGAGTCTTTCATATTTAGTGGTGCAGCTCTGGTTTCAGGCAGACATTTAACAGACTCTTATTTGTTTCATTCTTTGTCTCATCTTAATCAAAGCCCCCTGAGACCGAGTCTTTTGTAGTAACAAACAAGAATAAAAGGAAATTATAAATGGTTGCTTCCGTGGAAAATGCAGTATTCATCAGGAATGCCTGGTGGAATTGAAACAGGGTAGATTTCAAACATGTGAAAACAATTGTACTCACCTATGAAAAACCTTTTAATAGCTAGAATACCTGTCTTCCAAGTCTCTTGTTAGCTTAATAGCTAAGCAGCGTCCCTCTGTGGGGCTCAAGCCTTATTGTATTGTCCTAAGGTTGCTAGCAAAAAATTTTTCAGCATAAGAGTTTATTTTTTCCTGTGAGACCTGCTGTCTTGCTTTCTCCCACATACTTTGTAATTTTTTTTTCTTACAGCTTATTTTTTTCATCTTTGCTATATAGAATTTAACATTAACTCTCTGATTTACTGAACAGACCCTGTCCTGGATTCCTGATATTGAACAGCTATGGGAAAACGTGTAGGTGTCATGCCCTCATTTTTAGAGTCAGATGACTCAAAATAGCCTGAGAGCCCTCATCTCATACCGTCCTTTCACTCTTTTGACCATATTTTGATAAATTTTTCAGAAGCAATACAAGAATTGGGATAGCTATTTATGTAAATGTCAGCTTATATTGGAGCTACAGGAAAATGGTCTAATGTAACCCATGCTTCTCCTTAATGTACAAATCATGTTATCTGGGAAAATCAAAGGGGTCCAAAATACCTAATTTCCTAGTATGCTAAATACTGATCACCATTACTTAGATTCAGAAATCCTTGTTCATTTCTATAAAGTTTTGATATCATTAACTGATTCAAATAACTAAAGTATGAATTTGCTTCTTATATGGCTTTGGGTTCCTATATCCACCAATGGGCTATAACTATATTACAATGCTTCAATAAATAAAGAATTAAAAGAGTACATTTAACTTCAGATATAGTCATCATCAGGCATGTCTGACATGAAGTGAATGTGTCTGCTCTATTGTTACAACATATTTACACAGGGAATTACTCACAAAATGTGTTAGTTATCTCTTGCGGGGTAGCAGATTATCCCAAAACATAGCAGTTTGAAACAACAAGTTTTCATTATCTCGTAGTTTCTGTGAGTTATGAATTAGGGTTGTATAGCTGGGTGCCTCTGACTCAGGATCTCTCACAAGATTGCAGTCAAGGTATCAGCCAGGACTGGGGTCATTTCAAGGCCCAAATGGAAGATGATCCACTTCCAAGTATACTAACATGATTTTGGCAAAGCACAGGAGATCCACTTTCAAGCTCATTCATTGACTGTTTACAAACCTCACACACTTCCCTGATATAAACCAGTGACGTTAATCCCTTGCCATGTAGGTTTTTCAATAGGTTTACTCACCACATGGCAGCTCACTTTCTCCAGACCAAAGGCTCCAAGAAAGAAAAAGTCAGAGGGATGATCAAGAAGGAAGCCACAGTCTTTTAAAAATCTAATTTCATAAGCAACATCCTATCACTTTTGCTGTTTTTTTTTTTTTTTTTTTTTTTTTGTAGAAACAAATCTTAGGTCTAACTCACATTCAAAGGAGAGGGACTTACACAGCACACAAATGCCGGGAGATGGAGATCTTCAAGATCCATTTTAGAAACTGTCTACCGCAGTCCACCCTTTGGCCGCCGATGGTTCATGTCCCTCCCACATACAAAGACTCACTCTCTCCCGGAGTCCCCAGTCTCATCTCATTACAATTAAGCCAGGGCATGCTAGGTTATACTGCAGTAGCAACTCTAAAATCCTGTTGATTTAAAACAATAGAGATTACTTCTCTATCATCCTACATGTCTATTATGGGTTGGTTAAGGATTGTTTTCCTCACTCAGTCTCCAAGATCATTGAAGCTGGAGGGAGGGAAGAGCAAATTGATAACTATTAAAGGCTTCTACATGGAAGTGACATGTGTTACTTCTGCTCAAATAACAGAGCCACACTAATTTCAAAGGTATAAGGAGCTACATTTCTACCATGTGCCTGAAAAGAAGAGAAATAGAAGTATCAATGAACAGCCCAAAAGACTAACATGATGGGTAAAGTCACATATTTCATCTCTACCTACGTACATACCAAAATGATTATGGACCAAATTTTGACACATTTAACTCATTCTACAAATATTTAACAAGTACTGTTGTACATTAAGTTTTTGCAAAATGCCAAGGCCTAAGCAGAGAAAAAAGCAGTCCCTACCTTCTGGTTCCTCAATATATTGGGCAAAGAGATAAGTATATAGATAATTTCAGAATAGAAGTCGTTATAAAATGTCATTTAAGACATAGTAAGACATGTAACTCAGACTTAAAGAGTGAGGAGATCAGAGATCTTAAAGTAGATGAAAGTAAAGAGGAGATCAAAAGGTCTTAAAGTAGATGAACTCTGGTGAGTTCTGATAGATGTGTTGAAATAGGCCAGGTAAGGAAAATCAAGAAAGACATTTTTCAGTGTTGCTTTAATAAAGTGAATTTATGATGATTATCTTCTAGGTCAAAAGGCCTGGATTCTTCTGCATTTGCATTAACTAGTGCCTTAGCCTGATCAAGTAACTGGGCAACTGTGCATCTATACCTCCTCATCTGTGAAATGAGAAGGTTTAATTAGATGTTGTCCAAGACCTCTTCCAACTATAAAATTGTATGATTGTTTCTGGCTCTAGAGGACATTTTTTAAAGTAGGCTTTATAGGATAATTATAAAATAATTACCTTATAAAGCAATCACTTACTAAAACAGTTCAGTAAACACTGATGGGAAATTCCCATATCAGAAAATAGTGGAATTGTTTTCCCATCCCTTCTGAGACACACTGTGTTCAAAATTGATCACAAGAAGAATAAGATGTTGTTCAGGATAGAATGATATAAAGTAGTTCTTCGTAGCAAACTTTTACTCTTGTGATATTTTTCATCCTTAATCTACCACTCTAGATATTTCTAATGATTCTCCTACGTAGACTCTTCCTATTTTATGTATTGGATTTGTCTATTTGCCTGTGAAAGGACTCAAGCCCTCCCTCCCCTACACACACAATTTATTATGCACCAAAATTCCATTGCCAGATTAATTTGCACCCTCATAATTCTACAGAATACCATGCTTTTCACTTGGCTCACCAACACTTCATGGATTCTCCGACTTCAAAGAAAAATCCTTGGCAGTGACGTTCAAATCTTCACCACTCACAGAACAATCATTGTTCTCCTACTAGTCAACTAGACTCTGGGTCAGGAGCCTTCCTGCTTCCACCTCAAGCCTTCATTCTCTCTCTCCTCTTTCACTGATCTAACCTAGACATTCAAAGCAAGTACCCCTACCAGGTATTGGCAAAGACGTGATACAACAGGAACACATACATGTATTTCAGGGGAGTATAATTGCTACATCCACTTTGGGAAACAGTTTGGCATTATCTACTGAAGTTGAACATGTATGTACCAGATGATCCAGCAGTTCCACTCCTCATTATATACAACATGTGTACCAAGAAATATTTTACAAGGATGTTTATTGCAGCATTAATTATAATTGCTCTAAACTAGAAATGACCCAATGTTCAATAACAATAGAATGGATATAGAAAGTGTGGTACATTCAAATGATTTTTGACAAATTGCAACATGAATGAAACCAATGAGCATAATGGTGAATAAAGAAGCCAGACACAAAGCAATATGTAATATATGATTATATTTATATAATGTTCAAGGCAGCTCTAAACTATAGGGTTAGAAATCAAGATAATGTTTGTTTACCTTTGATGAAGAGGGGGAAATGGGATTGTGAGGGAGCATGAGGTTGCTGTAGCCGTAGAAATGTTCTATATTTTGAGCCAGGTGGTGTTTGCCTGGTGTTAGCTTTTGTATGATTCATTCCTTATGCACTTTTCTATAAGTGCACTGTACCTTGAGTTAAAAAATAATAATTTAGAAAGTACTTGGGCTTTCAAAAACTCCTGCGTGTTTTTTTAAAGAGACCATGTGGAAACGCACAGTCAAAAAAACTCTCATTCTTAACCAAAGCAATCTTGAGAACTGGAGCTGGAGGAATCAGTCTCCCTGACTTCAGACTATACTACAAAGCTACAGTAATCAAGACAGTATGGTACTGGCACAAAAACAGAAATATAGATCAATGGAACAGGATAGAAAGCCCAGACATAAACCCATGCACATATGGTCACCTTATCTTTGATAAAGGAGGCAAGAATATACAGTGGAGAAAAGACAGCCTCTTCAATAAGTGGTGCTGGGAAAACTGGACAGCTACATGTAAAAGAATGAAATTAGAACACTCCCTAACACCATACACAAAAATAAATTCAAAATGGATTAGAGACATAAATGTTAAGACTGGACACTATAAAACTCTTAGAGGAAAACGTAGGAAGAACACTCTTTGACATAAATCACAGAAAGATCTTTTTTGATCCACCTCCTAGAGTAATGGAAATAAAAACAAAAATAAGCAAACGGGATCTAATGAAGCTTAAAAGTTTTTGCACAGCAAAGGAAACTACAAACAAGATGAAAAGACAACCCTCAGAATGGGAGAAAATATTTGCAAACGAATCAATGGACAAAGGATTAATCTCCAAAAATATAAACAGCTCATGCAGCTCAATATTAAAAAAACAAACAACCCAATCCAAAAATGGGCAGAAGACCTAAATAGACATTTCTCCAAAGAAGATATACAGATTACCAACAAACACATGAAAGAATGCTCAACATCATTAATCATTAGAGAAATGCAAATCAAAACTACAATGAGATATCATCTCACACCAGTCAGAATGGCCATCATCAAAAAATCTAGAAATAATAAATGCTGGAGAGGGTGTGGAGAAAAGGGAACACTCTTGCACTGTTGGTGGGAATGTAAATTGATACAGCCACTATGGAGAACAGTATGGAGGTTCCTAAAAAAACTAAAAACAGAACTACCATACAACCCAGCAATCCCACTACTGGGCGTATACACTGAGAAAACCATAATTCAAAAAGAGTCATGTCCCAAAATGTTCATTGCAGCTCTATTTACAATAGCCAGGACATGGAAGCAACCTAAGTGTCCATCATCGGATTAATGGATAAAGAAGATGTGGCACATATATACAATGGAATATTACTCAGCAATAAAAAGAAACAAAATTGAGATATTTGTAGTGAGGTGGATGGACCTAGAGTCTGTCATACAGAGTGAAGTAAGTCAGAAAGAGAAAAAAAAATACTGTATGCGAACACATATATATGGAATCTAAGAAAAAAAAAAAAGGTCATGTAAAACCTAGGGGTAAGACGGGAATAAAGACACAGACCTACTAGAGAATGGACTTGAGGATATGGGGAGGGGGAAAGGTAAGCTGTGACAAAGTGAGAGAGTGGCATGGACATATATACACTACCAAACATAAAATAGATAGCTAGTGGGAAGCAGCTGCATAGCACAGCGAGATTAGCTCGGTGGTTTGTGACCACCTAGAGGGGTGGGATAGGGAGGGTGGGAGGGAGGGAGACGCAAGAGGGAAGAGATATGGGAACATATGTGGTATGTATAACTGATTCACTTTGTTATAAAGCAGAAATTAACACACCATTGTAAAGCAATCATACTCCAATAAAGATGTTAAAAAAGAAAAAAAACCTCTCATTCTTTAGTGATGAGATGCACATTTGTTATCCCAGTTTGTATATCCTGCCATATGTGTTATGAAAATCTTATACTCCAGTAACCTTCTTTATTGTAGAATATTTTTCCTAAGTTTCTATGTTAATTGCAATGTGGTTTAAGGTAGGATTTTTCTGTTCAATTAACAAAGTTCCAAATCACTCAATCTACTAAATATTTACAGTAGAAAGGGAACAAAATAAAAAAGAGAAGGAGAGGAGGAAGGGTCAAAAATATGTTACTTAGGGTGTCTGACATGTTTGACAAAACAAAACTTTAAAACATACTCTCTTCCTGATCTAAACTGATTTTCTATTCTACAGTCTGCATGTGAAAAAACAAATTTGATAATTTTGAACAGTTACCTTTAGGTATTTCAAATTTTATTTTTTTTCTGGCTGTTTGCTTACCTAGTATTGCTTATCTAATACAAACTTGAATCCATGAAAAATGGGACTAAAGAAAAACATGTGCAAGCGATTCCAAATAAAAGTGAATGAAAACGCCAATTGAAATCTCTTTAATATGTAATTTTAAACCACTTTAAAGGGTCACAGCTACTTGTGCTAATGTAGGAACTGTTTTAAAATGGCATGCTATTTTGATAATCAGGATTTTTTTGGTGTTTTAGGATAGAGTTGACAGAAGAAAAGATCTTCATATGAAGTAAACTTTTTGAAAATTTAAATAGAGTTGTAAAAAGAGCATATAAATTCAACTCCATCTTTCTGTTAAAATGCCTTCTTAAAGTTTGAAGTATTTTAATTAAAATATGCCTATTACATAAGATAGAGTCATGAGTCATTAATGAAACTTGGAATTTTCACATTATAACAGAAGGGATGCCATATAGCAAAGATAAAAATTACAGTGAGGAAATCCAAAGTATTTTTTTATGTGTCAGAATGTAAAATAACATGATTTGACTTTAGCTAACTCTGTTTAAAAAATAAAAGATGATATTCTTCCAATGTGAAACACACTAGAGGAAAGGCTATTTATGAGATGTTTCTTATTTCTGTGGGGGGAACAAAAAACTGGGGTTATGTCCAAAGTAAATGGAAACCTTCAAAAGTTCTTAGAACAATTTCCAGTGAACATCTGTAACTACTAAAAGTATATCAGCCGAGATTATACCTCACCATGGACAGTTCTGCTATTGAAAGTTATTGACTTTAGCTCTTACAGCTTCCTCAGCTGCAACAATTAGTTAGAACTTTGGCAGAGAGCATAGAGATGAAAGAATCCATGCCTTTACACCAGTTCTCTTCTTGTGTGCTTCATCCTCTCACCCGTATCAGGCATGTTCTGTGAGCTGGAGGGTGTGCTTACTTGGTGAAATCAATTGCCAAAAATCCATTTTCTCCCACTTAGAGGAATTTATGATCCATCTTATCCTTAGTCTTCAGAAAGGAAACAAAATTGAGACTTAATAATTTGCACTTTGGCCACATGTAGGAAATTCAGTTGACCTAAACATGAAGCATGACTTAGAAAGAATTGAATGTTTTCTATTCTGGGCTGGCGTTACATACTTTCTGTTGTCTCCTCTACTAGATCAACTGGTGATTAGGTTGATATTTGTAGTCAGAAAGGAAAGGTAGCTTTGGAGTGGTCTGAGAAGAAGAAGAGTTGCATTCATGTCTGTAAAATCCCTAAGAAATGGCTTCAGTTGGCAGATCCAATGGTGCATTTGCCTGACACTCAAGAGACAAGTGCTTTACCAAGGTAAATGATATATTAACATTGATGTGAGTGAACTACAAATGTATTAAAGCTATCATAAAATATAGCCTAACAGTGCCGTTAAGCAATAATCTAAGTGAGTTGCAGAATAGTGCCTGAGGATTTTTACTTCAGGTTAAAAAGCAATGCAGTTGCATGTCTAGCAGGAAAAGCTTCCTCTTAATTCTTCAGAAAAGAAGCAGGGAGATCTGACCATCTCTATATTTTCCTCACTTAAACAGGGCTGAAAGTAAAGGAAGTATGCGTCTGAAAGTTAGGTTCTGCCAAACAGGACTAAATTTAACCTGTAAGTGGACAATAGTAAAGAGACAGATGGGTGAAATTTATGGAGAGCCCTTTGGGAAGTGGCCTCAAACAGGTGGCTTCCCGAAAGGAGTCAGTGTATATAGTGTTTTTAGCTGTAGAAGAAAGGTGAGAAAGAGATGGGTTGGCAATAAGTACATGGTTGCTTGCTGACTAAGGCTTGATATTGCTTGTCAGGTGTGTCTATTTTTGTCTGAAATTCAAAAGCTATTTCATTGTACTATGAGAAGAGCAGAAGGTCTTGGGTGCTGTGATTGGTTATTGTTTTGAAAAAGAAAGAAAATTATCTTTCATTTTCTCTCCATTGGCGATAAATCCCCAGTGGCAGTTTGAAGGACATTCCAAATCACTGCAACTACAGTAGGGAGTTTTTGAGTCTGTTATTTCTGACTAACGTTTTGCAAATGCTCTCACCATTCTACCCAAAACTGCAAATAGAAGCCTACAAAAGCAGTTTTGCAAAAAATGTTTCAATGTTGTCACTTGCTTTGAACTCCAAAGCAAAATCAGATTCTACCTTTAAGGTTTTTACCAAAAGGTACTTTGAAGACTGTGCCAAAAGAAGCCTTGCATCCCCCCACGCCCAAAGGGAAAACTGTATTTGCAATAATATTTCCTATGAAATCTTCATGGTACATTTTATCATATAAAATTGAAGTTATTAAAAAAATAGAGAGAGATGGTCATCATGTGCCATATACTATGTTCCAGCTGCAACCTAGAACAAAACAAAACCAGTTTCTGTGGGAGTACTATAGCTTATAATCCAATGGGGGAGGTCAAACAGATTAAATAATCACAGTCTTTGTAGGCTAAGTGCTGTAATACCCACCATTTTAATCGCTCAGAGAACTAAAATTTATCCATCTGTTGATGAACATTTAGGTTGCTTCCGTATCTTGGCAATTGTAAATAATGCTGTTATGTACATTGGGGTGCATATATCTTTTTGAATTATTGTTTTTGTTTCTTTTGGTTATACACTTTTGATTAGAATTGCTGGATGACAGTTACTTCTATTTTTAGTCTTTTGAGAAGCCTTCATACTGTTTTCCACAGTGGCTGCACCAATTTACATTCCCACCAACAGTTTTTTTTTTTTTTTTTTTGGCAGTACTGCGTGGCTTGTGGGATCTTGGTTCCCTGACCAGGGATCAAACCTGTGCCCGCTGCAGTGGAAAGGCAGAGTCCTAACCACTGGACCACCAGGGAAGTCCCACTTGTGTTCTTTTTGATGGCAGCCGATCTGACAGGTGTGAGATGATATCTCATTGTGGTTTTGATTGCATTTCCCTGATGATTATTGATGTTGAGCATCTTTTCATGTGCCTGTTGGGTATCTGCATGTCCTCTTTTGGAAAAATGTCTATTCCAGTCTTTTGCCCCCTTTTTTGATCAGGGTTTTGGTTTGTTTGTTTTTATTTTTTGATGTTGAATTGTATGAGCTGTTTCTATATTTTGGATATTAACCACTTTTCGATCGTATCATTTGCAAATATTTTCTCCCATTCAGTAGGTTGTCTATTCATTTGTCAGTGGTTTCCTTTGATATGCAAAAAGCTTTTAAATTTAATTAGGTCCCGTTTGTTTATTTTTGCTTTTATTTCCTTTGCTTTAGGAGAGAGATCAAAAAAAATTTTTTTTCTGTGATTTATGTCAGAGTGTTCTGCCTATGTTTTCCTGTAAATTTTTATAACATCTTGTCTTACATTTACATCTTTAATCCATTTTGAGTTTGTTTTTGTATATGGCATTAGAGAATGTTCTATTTTTTTTCTTTTACATGTAGCTGTCCAGTTTTCCGAACACCATTTATTGAAGAGACTGTCTTTTCTCCATTTTATATTCTTGCCTCCTTTGTCATAGATTAATTGACCATAGTGTGTGCATGTATTTCTGAGCTCTCTATTTGGTTCCATTGATCTGTTTGTGTGCAAGTACCATACTGTTTTGAGGACTATAGCTTTGTAGTATAGTCTGAAGTCAGGGAACATGATTCCTTCAGCTCTGTCTTCTTTCTCAATTTTGTCTTGGCCATTTTGGGTCTTTTGTGTTTCCATATAAAATTTTAAGTTATTTGTTAAGATGTGGTATACACACACACACACACACACACACACACAATGGACTACTACTCAATCATAAAAAAGAAGGAAATTTTGCCATTTGCAACAACAGGGATGGGCTTTGAAGGTATTATGCTGAGTGGAATAAGTCAGACAGAGAAAGACAAATACTGCATGATATCACTTTATATGTGAAATCTAAAAACTACAACAAACTAATGCAGATAGCAAAAAAGAAATAGACTCACAGATATAGAGAACAAATTAGTGTTTACCAGTGGGGAGAGGAAGTGGGAGAGGGACACTATAGGGGTAGGGGATTAAGAGGTACAAACTATTAAGTATAAAATAAGCTACAAGGAGATATTGTACAACACAGGAATATAGCCAATATTCCATAATAACTATGAATGGAATCTAACCTTTAAAAATTGTGAATCACTACATTGTACACCTATAACTTATATAACATTGTATATCAACTAAACTTCAATAAAAAAAGAACCAAAGTTTGATTCTCATTTACCTGAAACTCCAGTGCCAGTAGATGTTTCTAGTCAGGGCCAGGTGATGGATAGTCATTTTTGTAACACTCTTAGTGTGAATAGACTTTATTAGTGGAGGTGAGAGGTGATCCTAAAAGATGTGACTGAAGGACAAGGCTCTTTCCTTCTTAGGGATCTTTCTTCTGTAGGTCCTCAGGGATTCTACCTGCAGATAGGAACACAGAATAAAGGATCATGTATGAGATGTTTTAAGGCCAGGACTGATTGTGGCATGATTTATATTTGGCTGTATTCCCTTGTGAAGAATTCAGTCACATCTCACATCTATCTGAAAGAACATAGCCCGGCTCTGTAACAAGAGGAAAAGGCAAACAGTTTTCTAAACAACTAGCCAGTTTCTGTGACACAAGGTAACGTGATAAGGAAGTACACAGAGCTGTTGGAGCATCTAAAAAATACATTGAAGTGAAACTTGGAGGAAGCACGATGTCAAGGAAGGCTTTCTGCCTGAGATGACAACTTCCCTGGGAATTGAAGGAGAAACAAGAGTTGAACATGTGAAAAAGAGTTGAGAAGAAGGTTGTCTGGACAGAAGGAAATAATTCTAAAAACAAACAGGAATAATTAAGACATTCTAAATTCTATTAAGGAATTAAGACAAAGTGCTTTTTTACATGTTTCAGAGTATGAGTTTTGAAAAATTAATAATGAGATTATTTTCCATAAATGTAATTCTGATAAGATTTAGAATTCTTCCATGTGAGTTAGTCCCAGGATCAATAGGGAGACAAGGATTTGCTTTATCTTGGCTGCTATGGTTTAAGTGATCCCCTTAAGAACTTTGGCAGCATCCAGCTCCACAAAGACCAGAGGATGGGAAATTTGAAAGTATTATGTAATTTCAGGAAGCAACAAGCTATGACATTCATTAGACTTGATGAAATAGATGTTGTAAGAAGCTAATTTAACCATTTTATGTTAGACATTATAATCCCAATTCAGAATTGTAAGGAATGTTCAATATCCTTTGCTTTCCATCATGTGGACAAAAGAACATTCCATATTGAGTTGGTATTTCACTCTTTCAGTTAAAGTTTGTATGACATAAAATTGATACCAGCTTCTCATTAACCCTCTTGTTTTTTCTCCTCTATCTCAATCTCCCCTAAAAAAAAAAAGAATGGTGAAAATATGATATGTTGAAGACAACTTAGTGTTTGAAATATTTTTTTAAATAATTTTTATTTCTATTTTTCTAATTAGGTTTTGAGCTTCTTGAGGCCAAGGACTGTGTCTGAAAACACATACAGTGGCTAACACAAGGTAAGTCTACAACACATCTTAACTCCTTTTCTTCCTAGGGTCGTAGCACCCTGATAAAATGCCTGATATGTAGTTGGCACTCAACAAATATTGGTTTGGTTGGATGAAATATTCAAACATTATATTATATTCACTTGATATTCCTCTTATAAAATATACTAAGACTGAGTTGTTTTTTTTTCTTTTATAAATAAAATTACAACACACTCAAAACAGTGGAACAACTAGGAAAAAATCTGTCAATGACAGATTTATTTTTCAGTTCTGAATTATAGATGGTGTTAGTCATGAGTATGTGAGAAATCTAACAATGGGTTAATGTTTTGATCTGGAGCAGCAGATGCCTATAAGATTTAAATGTTGATTGAATTTAGCTGCTGCTGCCATGAAATTATTAGCCCTTGGCAGTGGTCTCGCCTATATACTTTATTTTGGTTCTTCTGGAGCTACAAAGCTATTTATTGTTAATGAGGGAATAAAGTGAGAAAACAAATTAGCAAATAGATTAACAAAATTTTAACTGTCTAATCTCTGTTAAACAACTGCAGGTTATCAATTTTCACTACCTTCCAACAAAACTTTGCTATTAACACAGCTTTGTTACCTTACATATCCTCTCTCTAATATAATCATTCATCTCTCATACTTTTTGATAAAATTCTCTACCAAGTACCTTTTTTCATTGCAGCTTCACAGTGTGTGTCTAATCTTAAAATTATAATTCTTTGAAATAAATAATTCCTATGCTTGCTAAGATATTTGATCTGTTGGCTCACCACTTAAAACTATTATCTAGTATAAATATGTTATGACTTATAAAATAAACTTAATGGTTTTTAATTGTTGTTTCTAAATGCAAATTTTTTAAATGAAGTTTACAAAGTTTAGAAGTTCCTTAGCATGCTCAAATACTCTTATCTGCTAAAAATGTTGTATTCCCAATTTAAAGGACAGGATGCCACGTCCCATATTTCCTTTTAACTTCATTTTGGGGTTGATACTTCTTATGACTCTAAGGTAAAGCATGTATCTGTATATAGAAAAGGTACACAAAGATCCTTCAGAAACCAAGATGCCATTGAAGTCAAATAAGATGAGGATTAAACAAACAAATGAGAGATGGAGATTGTAGGAAATTTAATTTCAGGCTTTCAGCCTGTTTCCCCTTTGGTTTCTATTTTATACATTAAGATTCAGCTCACTTTTACCCTAAAGCTTTCTTGGATACTCCTCGTCAAAATGATGTCTTATTCTTCTTCTGAACTCCCATGTGTCTTTGTTCATGACTCTCTTATGATACTAATAATTCTGCTTTTATGGTTCAGCAATTTGTATAGATCAGTTCCCATCTTCTGAGCATGTTATATTCCAGAGTTAATTTAAAAACCAGTTGTTTGGAAATCCAAGTTACTTATTCTCATAAAACTAATAATAGAAGTGATGTTCCTATTTTCTTTTAAGTTCTACTGCTGTCTGATCTAGTGCCGACCGAAGTATTTCAAATATACCTCCATTTATGACATTGCTTCTTCAGGACAAATCAATTCTATTAAAAGGTGAAGCCCAGTACACTTTCTTTAGGGCATTATATTTGATCAGTATTTACCAAATTGTCTTCCCCTTCATTTATCTAAGCTCGCTCACAGTGTTGTTTCAGGGCACTGTGTTAGAAATTCTTATTTCCCTTTCTAGTCTGTGAATGTTATATAATCAGTCTTGATTGCAGGCATCTAAATCCAATACTTTGCAAAATATTTAACTTCTTGCCAAAGAAAAGACAGCTTTCTTATTTAATGTATCTCTTAAATATATTTAACCTTTGTTTTTGCTGTGCATATTATGTGCAAAGCAATTTGCACACCTATTTCATTTACTTTTCACATTATACTTCTGAGATTAGTACTCTAATTATCTCCCCGTTAGGATGAAGGACCTGAGAATTGGAGAAACTAAATATCTTACCCAATGTCATACAAGTGGTAGTAGTATCAGAATTCTAACCCAGTAGAACTCCAGAGACAACAAGGCCACTATGTTTTGACATGGTCCTTGATTGCTCTGAGTTGAGAGAACTAAAACCATCTTACTAGATGGCAAAAGCACGAGGCTTCCACTCTCCTGCCAGTTCCTCCTTAAGTGCCTGGGTTGTAAACTTTTTGAAAGGAGCATCTGTGTCTTTTTACTCATGTTTATACTCCTCACGGTGGCTGAAAGACTGCCTTGACATCATGGATACTTAATAAGTGATTGATTGAGAACATTATGAGATATATAAAATACTGTTAATGATAAATACACTATTCTGTAACTAAAGGTTTAAAACACTTTGCCTTAGGGCCATTGACCAAGTTTAGTCAATTTGGTTAAATGAGCTTTCTTCTTCATGTAATTGTGTCACTTTTCATAGTTGGATTAAGCTAACGCTAGCAAGAAACTGTTAAAATGTCTGAATTTGGAAATTCACAGATATGTGGGGTGAACCTGATATTACTGTGGGTTCTATATCCAAATGTTGTGCTAATTTTGGCAAGTGCAATTTAGTTTCTTGTTAATGATAACATTTGAATATTTGCCGTGCCGTATCATGTTTTAATATAAGGACCAATGCCAATGCCTATAAATATTTTCATATAACGAATAGTAACCTTCTGCAATTTTAGTCAATTCTTGGAATTGCATCAGTTAAGAAAGTCAGAAATACTATGTTTTTTTTTAGGTGATTTTAAGAGTTGTTTATAAAGTTCTGACTAGCACTATTTTAGAGAAATAAAGCAGATCTGCTAACTAAGGCATCCCATTAAGTGAGCCTGATTTCAGTTATTCTGAGTGAAGAAGTAATTAACATTATACACAGCAGGGACATATTCAGGTCTCTATTATAGTTTTTTGATTACAGTATTAACTTGACAGTCTCAGATAGAGAACAAGTTAATCTAATTAAGGGAAGGTTAATTGTGTATGCAGACTGTATGGCCAGAAGAAGAAAGCTCAGCAGGATGTTTTCTGGGCATTTCTGCTTGAGAGAGTTACTTTTTTTATTCAGCGGTAATAACCAAAATGTTCATATTATACACATAGCATTAAAAAGAAAGGCTTATTCCAAGGATTTACTAGCAAGACAATTTAGGAACTATGATATGTATAATCTAATGGTGTGTATGGGGGTTGACTAAATGCTTTCCAGCTCTAACTGCTTTCCAGCTCCATAATTGTAGTGATTCTGCACCATGAATAGACTTAGAGTTTAATTCAATGTCTACATTTGTATGGTTAGAGAACATCAGAACTAAAATATACTTTAAAGACTCCAGGCCATGCTTTGTACATGATAAATTTAGACCCAGAGAAGAAAAATGGGCTGCCCAAGATCAAAAAGATATTTGGTAGAATATCTGTGACTCAGGTTCTTTTTTGTTTTGTTTTGTTTTTTTAACTATGCTTTGAAAACCATATTATCTTTTTAATTAAAAAGAAAAAAAAGAAAAGGAAAGAAAAATTGAGACAAAGACGAGGGAAGTTCACATAATTCAGTCTCCTACTCCATAGGAAACTTCCCCATGACACACCGTCAGCCAGTCAGTGATTAAAACTATACATAAACCTCATTTTCATTACTGGGTAGCTCCAACTGCAAGAAAAGTCTTCTTCATATTGATGCAAAAATATACCTGTCTTTATTTCTTCCTTTAGTCTTCTGTTTTCTGTGTAAAATATCCATACCTACTTCATCCATTCTTTTTACGACGTGAGTTTCCGATATTTCATCCTGTGATACCTTCTCCTAGCATATCAATAAAATGTTTCAGGTTGATGCCTAGAATTAAACACAGTGTGACACATGTTACCTGGGTGCTACCATAAGTACGTGGAAACACTATTATCTCTTCATCTGACCATTGTGCTTTTGGCTTTTTAAATTAACTGTGCCTTTTGCATGATTTCAGTTGCCCTTATGAAACAACTAAAGCCTAATGCTGATTTTCACATGGACTACTGTAAATAAGGGGTTCACACCTGTTTTTAAATTGGATTATTTTTATCATGTTTAAGGCAAGATTGACAGGATTAAACATATTTGCTATCATCATCACCATAAACATCAAAAACATTACTACTTTGGGTTATTTGAGTTGCTCAAGAAAGTGATGATGATTAAAAAAAAAGATTTTAAGTCTAAATTTAGTTCATAATGACTAAAAATAAAACAAGTAGTATAAAATAAATTGTAAGATAGTTACACAGATTATAGCATATTTCTCCCTAAAAATGCTATATATTAATCAATATAAAGTATACATCTTCTAGTTTTGGTCATATTCATCAATTCTCTTCTAGAAATAGAAGCTGAAAATGGTTAGGTCCCTTCAATTTTGCTGTGAACTTTAAGTTGCTCTTAAAAGATAAAGTCTTGGGCTTCCCTGGTGGCACAGTGGTTGAGAGTCCACCTGCCGATGCAGGGGACACGGGTTCGTGCCCCGGTCCAGAAAGATCCCACATGCCGTGGAGCACCTGGGCCCGTCAGCCATGGCCGCTGAGCCTGTGCGTACCGCAAAAAAAAAAAAAAAAAAAAAAAAAAGAAGATAAAGTCTTAATTAAAAAAAAAAAAAAATCCTGCCTTACATTTTTTTCCTCTAAATGAGGGTGGTCTTTAGGAGAATATATTATATATATTTAAATCAAGACAAGAAAGAAAAATTTCCCTAAGTAAAGAAGGTTAGGAGAAAATGAATGGTATTTAACAGCTGAGTAGAGCTGTAAATAGAAGTTGACCTGTAACTCCCAGTGAACTTAATGGTCAAATCATCCAACATTATATTTATGCAAATTTAGATGTCCCTCTCTAGAAATAAATGACTGAATGAATAATTTTAATCAAATTCAATCATAGGTGTTCAAGTGTAGAACTAGAACAATCACAGTAGTACACTGAGAAACTTCTTAGGTGTCAAATCCCTGTGTTCACATTTAACTGTCTCATTTTCTTCCACTATTTTCCTATTTATAGGCTGTAGAAAGATGGGTAATGAAATATCAGGGTAGCATTTTGAGGTTGTCTGAAATACTAAATTTTGGTGCCTGATAGCTGACATCTGCTGTCCAAAGGAATGGGCTTGGAGACTCAGTTATAAAGGATTACCCAGAAGTTAAGTTCAAGAAGGATGTATAAAAGGCTGTGAGGTTGTTTTGTTTGTTTGTTTTGTGGTTTCTGTTTTTTTTTTGAGATCTCCAGGATCTGGGAACTAAACTATACCCATTGCATTTGGCTCTGTATTTCTAAATTATGCAAGTTTGTGCTAGTACCTGACCTATTTCTCAAACATTCAATGGGATGAAGACAGGAGTGCCTAGAATGGACTACGTTGAACAGGGGGATAGTTGCCTGGGTCAGGGGCAATGTATAGGAAGGGAAGTAACAAAACAGGGTCATATAAGGAGGGGAGTGTTCTGTAAAATGGGCAGTAAGTATCGTTTTGGGTCCTAAGTTTATAAGAATTGTTAAGACAATCTTTTGTACATTTGATAAACATGCCTTGTATGATCTTATATAATTTATTAAAAAATATTTTAGGGGTTAATTGTTTTGGTGGTGGATGGCCTAAAGATACTTTTTATAAAAATCTCATTTTTTTTTTAAATCTTGAGCACATGAAGGGGTTCCAAACTTAAAAAAAAAAAAAAAGACTTTTGAATCTGATCCCAGATTTTCCTATGCAGAATCATATTTTTTAAATCATATTTTAAAAGATCAGAAATCGCCTGTAGTTATAGAATGGAATTATGAAATTTCCTATGTAATATCTTTGGTTTGAGACAGCTGTCTACAGTTTACTTGAGATTTTCATATTACTGCAATTTAAAACCATAGAAATGTCAAAAAAAGATTGTCTATATAATGTTTTCTCCTCGAGCACAGGATTATGCTCCTAAAAATCCTTGAGACAGATAAATTTTTATACATTAGACCTATAAAATTTACAAGGTTATATTTGTACCAATCTAAGTTAATTTTATCTTCATTGAAAGTAGGTAGGCATGGGACTTCCCCAGTGGCACAGTCGTTAAGAATCTGCCTGCCAGTGCAGGGGACACGGGTTTGAGCCCTGGTCCGGGAAGATGCCACATGCCACGGAGCAACTAAGCCCGTGTGCCACAACTACTGAGCCTGTACTCTAGAGCTTGCGAGCCACAACTACTGAAGCCCACGTGCCTAGAGCCTGTGCACCACAGCAAGAGAAACCACCACAATGAGAAGCCCGTACACCACAATGAAGAGTAGCCCCCGCTCCCCGCAACTAGAGAAAGCCCGCACACAGCAACAAAGACCCAACACAGCCAAAAGTAAATAAATAAAAATAAATTTATTTTTTAAAAAGTAGGTAGGCGTAATAACAGTTGTAATAATTTATCTTACATGAGTAATTGTGGGTATGCACAAAGTCATTTCTTCTTTCTTCTATTCACTGAATATTTATTAACCAGTCAGTGCCCTAGATGATTGAAATACAAAGATGAAAAGAAAAAGTGAAACCTGCCCTCAAGCAGTTTACGACTTACTGCAGAGACAACATGAAAGAAATAAGTGTAACAATGTTTTATAGTACCTTTTAAGGTAGAAACATGCATAGGCGAAAATTGGGGCATACAGCTAGAGTACCTTACAGTAGACCGGGTGCTCCACAGATGCTGGTGATACAGTGTTGAACAAAAATATTTTATGTTAGAGTAGGGGAGGTAGATGGTAAAGAGAAATAATTGAGGTATAGAGTATATTAGATAGTGAAGAGCAGGGGTGAGGTTTAAAATATTTAACAACCAGCATAAATGAGCACCTACTCATCAAATTGACATGAGGCCTCTCAGAAGGGAAGTTTACTCTACCTGCTGAATATCAGACTCAGAATCAGCACTAATAGGAAACAAAAGCAGGGAAGGAAAATTAAAGTATCAGGTTAGGAGAATATTGAAATTTTAGAAATTTTGGACTGAGAGATGATTTCTGAGTAAAACTCTCAAGAAAGTAGAAGAGTTAGTCATGTAGATACTGGCGGGAGACCATTCTAGACAGGGGAAATAGGAGGTATAACGGCTACACCTGCTATACCTGCTTGCTGGGGGGAAGCTTACTTGAACTGAGCAACAGCAAGAAGGCCAGCATAGCTGAAGTGATAAGAAAGGAAGACCCTCATATCTCCTAGTAAGAACTTTAACTTTTGTTCTATATGAGATGATATCTCACTGAAGGTTTTGAACAGAAAAATGACATGTTTAGTCTTATATTTTAAGACGATCTTTCTGGCTTCTGGGTTGAGAACTAACTAATTGAAACAGGGGAAGTGGCGGGTATACTAGCACAGAGTCTCTTGCAATAATGCAGGCAAGAGTTGGACCAAGTTAGGCTTTGGGAGTGGGAGGAATGGTTGAATTCTAGATAGGCATTGCTTTGAAATTAGAGCTACTTGGATTTGCCAGCGAACCAGATGTGGGGTATGGAAAAGAAAGGTCAGGAATGATACTATCTGGAAAAAAACAAATAGTTGTCTGTATGAAACTCTTTGCTAGAGCCTAGGGGACACAAATGGGGGATAAGACAGACATTATCTAAGATGGATAGTCAATTAAATAAACAGTTACAGGAGAGTTCCCAAATATGGGAAGTACTGGAGATCATGTTAAGGTTGCTTAATCTAGTCCAGATAGGTGAGGAACCACTTATTCAGGAAGTAACATGATGTCTGAGTCTAAGGGTGAATCAAATTTATTCAGGTGAGGAAAGGACATGGGGGAGAGGGAAAAGTAGCTATATTTATGTGCTTTGGATCACAAGCACTTGAAATTTGATAATATTTTATTAGTGACTATTGCTATGTTTCTTTAAGGAAACTATTTATTGCTTTGGAGAGGAAGTTATTTCAAAGGCTATATTCTAATGCATTCTTTCTTTCAAAAAATATCTGTGGACTACCCATTTTGTGTTAGGGTTTCTGTGCTGGGTGCTAAGTATACCAGGATGAATTATATTTGAATCCTGCCCACAAGGGGCTAAGGATATAGTTTTATACTTAAGTTAACACCTAAATACTTAAGTTTACTAAGATATGCATTTATTGTTTCAAGTTGCTAATACACTAGATTTATAATATCATACATGGTGTGAGTTCACCCTAAAAGCATGCTGTTTGTTTTTATCCCCACTGAAAAGTATCCTTAGCACCTATCAAATGGTGTAACCTATAATAATATTTGTTAAGTAAAGAATATATGACTTTCCCAGCTCTAGACCTATTTTTGCTACAGATCATTGAGACAGCCATGAAAAGTTAATATACTTTTATATTTTATGCATATTTATTCTATGAACTTTCATTATAGGATCTATGCCAAGAGGCTCTTACATCATTGCTTCTACTAAGGATTTTTTCATATATGTATAATCATTAATAATCTTGAATTTAGCACCACTCATAGAAGATTAATTTCTCCTCATTGACACATTTACTTGCAGTCTCTCTCCCCTTTCTTATAGCAAATGCTTCCACAAAATTCTAATTTTCATCAGCATATTTGACTTTGTGATACATGCTTTCCATATATTCACAATTGTTTCTCTACTTATAAATTTCCATTTATCAGTCTTGTCTAAACATTGATTTTAAAGCTTTACAATTTAGGACCCCTGGAATCATTTTCCTTTCTTTTCAGGATCACTCCCTTTACTTGAGGAAGAAATGTTCTTCTTTCTTTTTCTTTTTTTTTTTTCTTTTTACTTAATTTATTTTTTTAACATCTTTATTGGAGTATAATTGCTTTACAATGGTGTGTTAGTTTCTGCTGTACAACAAAGTGAATCAGCTATACATATACATATATCCCCATATCTCCGCCCTCTTGCGTCTCCCTCCCACCCTCCCTATCCCACCCCTCTAGGTGGTCACAAAGCACTGAGCTGATCTCCCTGTGCTATGCGGCTGCTTCCCACTAGCTATCTATTTTACATTTGGTAGTGTATATATGTCCATGAAGGTTCTTCTTTCTAATTCTCTGTGAAATCAAGTATAATTGTGTTCATATTGAAAAGAAAGACCAATAATGATTATAAATACATTTTAATGTGAATATAATTTTATAATCAGAGATACTCCATTCCATACCAATTTTCCCTTCAGATTTTGTAGGGAAAGGGAATTGATCTGGCAGCAAACAAACGCAAAGCTATGGATCTGTGAAAGTTATTAACTTCTCAGTGCCCCATTTAGCTTTTCCCTTTCCACAAGAATCAATGACAAATACACCCATCCATTTTATGTTTCTCATTAAAGCAGAAAGTTAACGCAAGATGAGTGCCTCATGTATTGTCTTTCAACTTGGTAATGTTTATATTATTCTAAGAACATGGCACCACTGCCCTGCTGGTGCCACAATGTGGCAGGCTTTCCTGGATAGCTGTACCTATGATGTAGCCAAGCCCATAATCCACTTGAAGTTGTACTTGGTTTGAAAGTACCACAATCACCACACTTCTCCTGAATGGACTTAATTCCGCAGGTGCAAATGCTGGCTCATGATCATTCTTGACCATCTTTCTACCCTCTTACTCTCATCCACCAGTCAGTTGTTTCAAGACTGTTTGGGAACTCTGAGGTTGAGAAATGATGAAATTTTGACTTACTCTCTTCCTGCTTGTTTCTCTAGGTTGGAGAAAGACCATCAATAAGTACATATTTTTATATTTAGTACATTCCTTTTTTGTCCAATTGCCTTTCCAAAGCTTTTGGTTTTCTGAGCATCCACTTAACCACAGCAGTGAAACAGTGAAATTCCTTGTTGCCTTCCGTTGAAAATAAGGTTTGGGCCCTAAGCCAAGCTGCCTGAGCCAGCACTCATATAATTCAAAACTGGAAGAAGACAATCAATTAATCAATACTATAATTTGGAACTGACCATGGTAGTAACACTCACAGCTATTAGACTCAACTGACTGACACCATTTAGAATTAATGAGGTAGCAAGAGCAGGCAAACCAAAGATTCGTTTAAAGACTTTTCCCCTTAAATCAAACCGCCCACTCTATTTTGTTATTTTTTTCTTATTTATTGATGCCACAGTGAAGTCTAATGTAAGTAAGAATTTGAAGGACAAAGAATCTTATCCATTACAGTGATGTTGAACAAGAACATTAATGAACATTTTAGGTATGGATTTCAGGGACATAATTCAGTTCAATGTTAGACTCTTCTGAACAATCTAAAAACATGACTTAAAATTAGTTTTTGATGTTATTTGGGCATTCCTTGGTCCAATCTTGTATAACTAGAGCTTGGCATATTTATTATTTGGATAAATAAATAACCATCTTTTAAACTGCAAAACTTTAAAATAATTTCCAGAAAACCTTTATGGTTCACTCTGTTTTAATCCCTCAGTGCCATAAATAAGTAAATATATAAAAACACACAGGATCCGTGGTGTGTGCAAAATAACAACAAACACCAACTCCTCCCAGTACTTTCTGGCAGAGCCATCAAATCTTGCAGCTCCTGTTGACAAGACAAGGGTTTCCCTAAAGCCACTGACTGCGTATTTATAATGATATGTTATTAAACTAACCAGGAAGTTTGAGCCTTTGTTGTTGTGAGCCTTTGTTGTTGTTTCAGTTTTCTTTGAATCAGGCATACCTAGGCTCTGAGCCCACAGAGTAAAAGTAACTTTTTACAATGTCTCTAAATGTGGACTCTCAAAAGCTAGCCCCTGGGCATTTAAGTGTGGTAATTTTTGTTTTTCAATTCAAAAGCAAAATACAAAAGAATCTCCATTAAATCTGGCAGAAAACAGGAAGGAGGGGAGACATAGCTGTACATTTTATAACACCATATATCTGAGGGATATAATTTGACTGGCAACATAACAAAATCCATATAGACAGATGCTCCACTTTTTAAATAAAATTATAATTGACATATATTAATTTCAGGCATACAACATAATGAGTCAATATTGGTATGTATTGCAAAATTATCACCACAGTAAGTCTAGTTCATTTTTTTAATTGGAAAATGCAGTATAGAATTATCCGACTTTAAGCTCCAAACTGAAGAAAAGTACGTGGAATATAGTCCTGGCATTTATATTTTCTTTCCAAATACTTGCCATATATTAATAACCAAAAGGTCACTGAAAAAATTCTAAAAGGTCTCTTAGTATAGAGTCAGAGAGCATATGGCCTAGAGTTGCTTAAAAGTTAAGATAGAAATTTTTTTTTTAATTTTATTTTTTTATACAGCAGGTTCTGATTAGTCATCCATTTTATACACATCAGTGTATACATGTCAATCCCAATCTCCCAATTCATCACACCACCATCCCCACCCCCACCACTTTCCCTCCTTGGTGTCCATACGTTTGTTCTCTACAACTGTGTCTCAATTTCTGCCCTGCAAACCAGTTCATCTGTACCATTTTTCTAGGTTCCACATATATGCGTTAATATACGATATTTGTTTTTCTCTTTCTGACTTACTTCACTCTGTATGACAGTCTCTAGATTCATCCACGTCTCTACAAATGACCCAGTTTCATTCCTTTTTATGGCTGAGTAATGTTCCATTGTATATATGTACCACAGCTTCTTTATCCATTACTCTGTCGATGGGCATTTAGGTTGTTTCCATGACCCGGCTATTGTAAATAGTGCTGCAATGAACATAGGGGTGCATGTGTCTTTTTGAATTATGGTTTTCTTTGAGTATATGCCTAGTAGTGGGATTGCTGAGTCATATGATATTTTTAGTTTTTTAAGGAACCTGCATACTGTTCCCCATAGTGGCTGTATCAATTTACATTCCCACCAACAGTGCAGGAGGGTTCCCTTTTCTCCACACCCTCTCCAGTATTTGTTGTTTGTGGATTTTCTGATGATGCCCATTCTAACTGGTGTGAGGTGATACCTCATTGTAGTTTTGATTTGCATTTCTCTAATAATTAGTGATGTTGAGCAACTTTTCATGTGCTTCTTGGCAATCTGTATATCTTCTTTGGAGAAATGTCTATTTAGGTCTTCTGCCCATTTTTGGATTAGTTTTTTTTTTTTTTTTTAATATTGAGCTGCATGAGCTATTTAAATATTTTGGAATTAATCCTTTGTTTATTGATTTGTTTGCAAATATTTTCTTCTATTCTGAGGATTGTCTTTTCATCTTGTTTACGGTTTCCGTGGCAGTGCAAAAGCTTTGAAGTTTCATTAGGTCCCATTTGTTTATTTTTGTTTTTATTTCCATTACTCTAGGAGGTGGATCAAAAAAGATCTTTCTGTGATTTATATCAAAGAGTGTTCTTCCTATGTTTTCCTCTAAGAGTTTTATAGTGTCCGGTCTTACCTTTAGGTCTCTAATCCATTTTGAGTTTATGTTTATGTATGCTGTTAGGGAGTGTTCTAATTTCATTCTTTTACATGTAGCTGTCCAGTTCTCCAAGCACCACTTATTGAAGAGACTGTCTTTTCTTCATTGTATATCCTCGCCTCCTTTGTCATAGATTAGTTGACCATAGGTGCGTGGGTTTATCTCTGGGCTTTGTATCCTGTTCCATTGATCTGTATTTCTGTTTTTGTGCCAGTACCATATTGTCTTGATTACTGTAGCTTTGTAGTATAGTCTGAAGTCAGGGAATCTGATTTGTCCAGCTCCATTTTTTTCCCTCAAGACTGCTTTTGCTATTCGGGGTCTTTTGCATCTCCATACAAATTTTAAGATTTTTTGTTGTAGTTCTATAAAAAATGCCATTGGCAATTTGATAGGGATTGCATTGAATCTGTAGCTTGCTTTGGGTAGTATAGTCATTTTCACAATATTGATTCTTCCAATCCAAGAACATGGTATATCTCTCCATCTGTTGGTATCATCTTTAATTTCTTTCATCAGTATCTTATAGTTTTCTGCATACAGGTCTTTTGTCTCCCTAGGTAGGTTTATTCCTAGGTATTTTATTCTTTTTGTTGCATGGTAAATGGGAGTATTTCCTTAATTTCTCTTTCAGATTTTTCATCATTAGTGTATAGGGATGCAAGAGATTTCTGTGCATTGATTTTGTATCTTGCAATTTTACCAGATTCATTGGTTAGCAGTGGTAGTTTTCTGGTGGCATCTTTAGGATTCTCTATGTATAATATCATGTCATCTGCAAACAGTCACAGTTTTACTTCTTCTTTTCCAATTTGTATTCATTTTATTTCTTTTTCTTTTCTGATTGCCATGGCTAGGACTTCCAAAACTATGTTGAATACTCATGGTGAGACTGGACATCCTTGTCTTGTTCCTGATCTTAGAGGAATTACTTTCAGTTTTTCACCATTGAGAATGATGTTTGCTGTGGGTTTGTCATATATGGCCTTCATTATGTTGAGGTAGGTTCCCTCTATGCCCACTTTTTGGAGAGATTTTATCAATAATGGGTGTTGAATTTTGTCAAAAGCTTTTTCTTCATCTATTGAGATGACCATATGGTTTTTTTTCTTCAATTTGTTAATATGGTGTATCACATTGATTGATTTGTGTATATTGAAGAATCCTTGTATCACTGGGATAAATCCCACTTGATCATGGTGTATAATCCTTTTAATGTGTTGGTGGATTCTATTTGCTAGTATTTTGTTGAGGATTTTTGCATCTATATTCATCAGTGATATTGGTCTGTAATTTTTCTTTTTTTTTGTAGTATCTTTGGTTTTGATATCAGGGTGATGGTGGCCTCATAGAATGAGTTTGGGAGTGTTTCTTCCTCTGCAATTTTTTGGAAGACTTTGAGAAGGATGGGTGTTAGCTCTTCTCTAAATGTTTGATAGAATGCACCTGTGAAGGTCTTCAGGTCCTGGACTTTTGTTTGTTGGAACATTTTTAATCACGGTTTCAATTTCATTACTTGTGATTGGTCGGTTCCTATTTTCTATTTCTTCATGGTTCAGTCTTGGAAGGTTATACCTTTCTAAGAATTTGTCCATTTCTTCCAGGTTGTCCATTTTATTGGCATGGAGTTGCTTGTAGTAGTCTCTTAGGTAGCTTTGTATTTCTGCGCTGTCGTGACTTCTCCTTTTTCATTTCTAATTCTGTTGATTTGAGTCCTCTCCCTCTTTTTCTTGATGAGTCTGGCTAATGGTTTATCAATTTTATTTATCTTCTCAAAGAACCAGCTTTTAGTTGTATTGATCTTTGCTATTGTTTACTTTGTTTCTATTTCATTTACTTCCGCTCTGATCTTCATGATTTCTTTCCTTCTACTAACTTTGGATTTTGTTTGTTCTTCTTTCTCTAGTTCCTTTAAGTGTAAGATTAGGTTGCTTATTTGAGATTTTTCTTGTTTCTTGAGGTAGACTTCTATTGCTATAAACTTCCCTGTTAGAACTGCTTTTGCTGCATCCCATAGGTTTTGAGTCATTGTGTTTTCATTGCCATTTGTCTCTAGGTATTTTTTTATTTCCTATTTAATTCCTCAGTGATCTCTTGGTTATTTAGTAACATATTTTTTAGCCGCTTTATGTTTGTGTTTTTTTACGTTTTTTTCCCCCTGTAACTGATTTCTTATCTCACAGCGTTGTGGTCAGAAAAGATGCCTGATATGATTTCAGTTTTCTTAAATTTACTGAGCCTTAATTTGTGACCCAGGATGTAATTTATCCTGGAGAATATTGCATGTGCACTTAGGAAGAAAGTGTAATCTGCTGTTTTTGGATGGAATGTCCTATAAATGTCAATTAAATCTATTTGTTCTATTGTGTCATTTAAAGCTTATGTTTCCTTATTAATTTTCTGTTTGGATGATCTGTCCATTGGTGTAAGTGAGGTGTTAAATTCCCCCACTATTATTGTGTTACTGTCAATTTCCTCTTTTATAGCTGTTAGCAGTTTCCTTATGTATTGAGGTGCTCCTATGTTGGGTGCATATATATTCAAAATTGTTATATCTTCTTCTTGGATTGATCCTTTGATCATTATTATGTAGTGTCCTTCCTTGTCTCTTGTAACATTCTTCATTTTAAAGTCTATTTTATCTGATATGAGTATTGCGACTCCAGCTTTCATTTGATTTCCATTGCATGGAATATGTTTTCCCATCCCCTCACTTTCAGTCTGCATGTGTCCCTAGGTCTGAAATATGTGTCTTGTAGACAGCATATATATGGGTCTTGTTTCTGTATCCATTCAGCAAGCCTGTGTCTTTTGGTTGGAGCATTTAATCCATTCACGTTTAAGGTAATGTATCTTCCTATGACCATTTTCTTAATTGTTTTGGGTTTGTTTTGTAGTTCCTTTTCTTCTCTTGTGTTTCCCACTGAGAGAAGTTCCTTTAGCATTTGTTGTAGAGCTGGTGTGGTGGTGCTGAATTCTCTTAGCTTTCGGTTGTCTGTAAAACTTTTGATTTCTCCATCAAATCTGAATAGATCCTTGCCAGGTAGAGTAATCTTGGTTGTACGTTCTTCCCTTTCATAACTTTAAGTATATCATGCCACTCCCTTCTGGCTTGTAGAGTTTCTGCTGAGAAATCAGTTGTTAACCTTATGGGAGTTCACTTGTATGTTATTTGTCATTTTTCCCTTGCTGCTTTCAATAATTTTTCTTCGTCTTTAATTTTTGCTAATTTGATTACTATGTGTCTTGACGTGTTTCTCCTTGGGTTTATCCTGTATGGGACTCTTTGCCCTTCTTGGACTGGGGTGGCTATTTCCTTTCCAGTGTTAGGGAAGTTTTCAACTAAAATCTCTTCAAATGTTTTCTCTCATCCTTTCTCTCTCTCTTCTCCTTCTGGGACCCCTGTAATGCGAATGTTGTTGCGTTTAATGTTGTCCAGAGGTCTCTTAGGCTGTCTTCATTTCTTTTCACTCTTTTTTCTTTATTCTGTTCTGAAGCAGTGAATTCCACCATTCTGTCTTCCAGGTCACTTATCTGTTCTTCTGTCTCAGTTATTCTGCTATTCATTCCTTCTAGTGTAGTTTTCATTTCAGTTTTTGCATTGTTCATCTCTGTTTGTTTGTTCTTTAATTCTTCTAGATCTTTGTTAAACATTTCTTGCATCTTCTTGGTCTTTGCCTGCTTTCTTTTTCTGAGGTCCTGGATCATCTTCACTGTCATTATTCTGAATTCTTTTTCTGGAAGGTTGCCTATCTCCACTTCATTTAGATGTTTTTCTGGGGTTTTATCTTGTTCCTTCATCTGGTACATAGCCCTCTGCCTTTCCATCTTGTCTATCTTTCTGTGAATGTGGTTTTTGTTCCACAGGCTGCAGGATTGTAGTTCTTCTTGCTTCTGCTGTCTGCCCTCTCTAGTATTCTTTTTAATGTGACCTGTTAATATATTATCTGTGGTATATTTTTTAATCCTATAAATGAAATAAATTTTTAGAAATATTGAAAGTTTTGGATTGAGAACAATTAAAGAAAAAGAGGGGTCTAAGATTTGCTAAGAGAATAGTGTATTAGGCAAAATGGGAGCATTCAATTAGGTCAATGTAATATTATCCATATTGGTTTACACTTACATGAATTCATATATATGTATGTGTATGTATATATATATGCACACACACACACATATATGTAATGTATAACATCCAGCCATTGTTTCCATAATAGAAGCATATATTCTAAATAAATGACATTTTATGAAATGGAGCACATGTCCAATTTAATATATCATTTTTTATTATGGAGAGACACAGGAAAGCATTAATTTTCATTCTGTTTGCCTACACAAGATCAATAAAGAACTAAAAAATAAATAAAATTTTAATTTAAAAATGTGATACTTAATACTTTCAATAGGTAAGTGATTTTGCATCTTATGCAACTTTATAGTAAATGCATTGCTGTCTTCCTCTCACAAAGTAAAGCATAAAATTAAAAATGAACTATTGTATCTTCTTGGTCTTTTTCTGTTAAGAAAAAAATAAACTAATGCCTCTAAAGCTTATCGAGTTGAAAAACATATATGGAGGTATCTCATAAAAACAAAATAATGAAATATTTAAGTCACTGTAAAAAGAACAGTTTTTTTAATAGTTTCTTGTTTACTTATTCATTTATTTATATTCAACTTCATTTTCAGAAAAAAATGCTTTGAGCCAACTTGAAAAAAAAATTTGTATAATAAAATGGGATATTTTATTTTATTTTTATGCCATTTTATGTCCAAAAGAACTTAAGGTAGCCTTTGAAGATTCATGCAATACAGCAAAATAAAATAAATTTTAAATTGCTAAAAATGTAAAGAAAAAATCGTAAAGAAACTAAGGTAAAATATGCGAGATAAAAAATAATGGATAGGGCTTCCCTGGTGGTGCAGTGGTTGAGAGTCCGACTGTCAATGCAGGGGACACGGGTTCATGCCCCGGTCCAGGAAGATCCCACATGCCGCGGAGCAGCTAGGCCCGTGAGCCATGGCCGCTGAGCCTGCGCGTCCGGAGCCTGTGCTCCGCAATGGGAGAGGCCACAACAGTGAGAGGCCCGCGTACCGCAAAAAAAATAATAGTAATAATAATAATGGATGATGTTAAAAAGTGACTCTTGTTCATTTGATAAATAATCGGGGCAATGTAGTATGCAGCAGTACTTTTTAGAGGGTATTCTCTAAAAGTAAATGCCAGTCTAAGCTTTCTAGAACAAGCCTTAGTCACCTCTTTTGTATTTAAAAAGCCACATAGTAAGTAAATATTTTAAGACTTTGTAGGCCATACAGACTCTGCAGCAAGTCGTCAACTCTGCCATTTTATATGCAAATGGTCATGTAAAAAATGTAAATGAATAGACAGGACTGTGTAACAATAAAACTGTTTACAAAAACAAGTAGTAGGCCAGAGTTAGCCCATGGACTGTGGTTTTCCCAGTCTTCTTCTAGAGACTAAAGCAAAGGTAGAGTCAGTTAGCTGAGTTTAAGATAAAAGTCTTCTCCAAGGAAGGGTTGCTTTCCTTAACCCCAAAATATGAGATGAAACTCAGTAAGGGACGTTTGACCATGAGAATTGTCTGTTCCATCACTACAGTAATTAAAATAGCATGTTTCATGCAGCATCTGGTTACAGCCCAAGAACATCTGTGAAGTTAGTATAAAATTCAATTTTTGGTCTTTTGTAGACAAAAATAATGGACGGTTCTCTTTATTTTTCAATTGGATATTGTAATGACAGCATCTTATGATTTGGGATCTTTATTCTTCTTAAGTTTACTTCACTTTGTTTCTTTTTTTTGTCATTGTTATCAAATGGAAAGATAACTCCCCCTACATGGCATGGGAAGCAATATACCATCTTGCATTGAATTTAAAAAGCTGAGAACATCAGTGTTAAAACATGGGTGAGCATTACTATGGGGTTAGTGAAGGAAATAGGAAAGAAGTTACAACCTGATAGGGAAGATGGGCATTTAAATTTTTAAAAAGTGTGACAGATACCATATGACCCAGCAATCCTACTACTGGGCATATACTCTGAAAAAAACATAATTCAAAAAGAGACATGCACCACAATGTTCATTGCAGCACTATTTACAATAGCCAAGACATGGAAGCAACCTAAGTGTCCATCAACGGATGAATGGATAAAGAAGATGTGGCACATATATACAATGGAATATTACTCAGCTGTAAAAGGAAATGCAATTGAGTTATTTGTAATGAGGTAGATGGAACTAGGGTCTGTCATACAGAGTGAAGTAAGTCAGAAAGAAAAAAAACAAATACCTTATGCTAACGCATATATATGGAATGTAAAAAAAAAAAATGATACTGATGAACTTAGTTGCAGGGCAGGAATAAAGATGTAGACACAGAGAGTGGACCTGAGGACACAGGGTGGGAGGGGGAAGCTGGGGCGAAGTGAGAGTGGCATCAACATATATACACTACCAAATGTAAAATAGTTAGCTAGTGGGAAGCAGCAGCATAGCACAGGGAGATCGGCTCGGTGCTTTGCGATGACCTAGATGGGTGGGATAGGGAGGATGGGAGGGAGGCTCAAAAGGGAGACAATATGGGACATATGTATGCATATGGCTGATTCACTTTGGTGTACAACAGAAACTAACACAGTATTGTGAAGAAATTATACCCCAATAAAGATCTATTAAAAAAAAAATTGTGACCAATGTTGTGATATGAGGAGACATGAGTTCTGGATTTGGACTCCCTTGTTTTGAATTTCTGGTCCACTATTTATCAACAATGTGACCTTTAGCATATTCCTTAACCTCCTTCTACTAAGATGAATTTACCAGGGGGTTCCTGGATTAGCTTAATAAGTTCTTAATGATGAGGTGGAAGAAAAATCAGGAACTGAGCCTTGATGGTCATCAGTATTTAAAGTGCAAGCAGAACAAGAGGAACCTTCAAAAGAAAATGAGAGGCCAAAGAGGAAGGAGGCAAACCAGGAAGAGAGTCATACCTTAGGAGGCAAGGAGATAGGGGTTCATGAAGAAAAGATTCCAACAGTGTTTAATGCTGCCAAGGAGTCAAGCAAAGTAGCTGAAAAGTGTCCATATTGTGCAATATGTACGCATTGATAGTCTGTATGACGGCCAGGTTATTGGTATGTTGCAAGAAGAAATAACACTGGATGAGTTTAGGAAATTTATACAGAAAATATAGATAACACCTTGCAGAATTTTGACTGAAGGGGAGACAAGAGAGAGTAGGATTTGCAGAGGTAATTTGGATTGAAGAAAGTTTCTTTTTTTAATGCTGTAAAACCATACATTATGAAATTCTGATGTGACGCATCCAGAAGTATATGAAAAATTCAAGATACAAGCAGATGGAGGGTGAAGAATTTACTATATTTCTAAGGAATCCAAAGGGGAAGGGTTCCAGAGTACAGAGAGATGGTAGATCAGTTATGCAGATGGAAAGTCAATTCTTCCTCAGCCCAACAGGAGGAAGGGAAATATGGATGTGAGTTGTATCCTGGACATTGAGAAGTCCAAGAGTTTCCCCCAGTGGTTTTAAGTAATCTTCTGGATTTGAGGGAGGCGATGGATAAGCTGAAGATTTGAGGAGAGTTGGGAAGTTTTGAAATAGTATCTGCAGGGAATTACATTGTATAAAGGAAGCTAATAGGGTTCCCAGATACTGTTGAGAGCCTGGCTAAGATTAGCAGTCATGGGTGTATGTAGGCACCAATCTGCCCCTTTGTGTGACATTCTTTAGCAGTGTTCAGCAGAGCTGTGCTGCTTTGGTGCACGCGTAGGAAAAAAATGTCATTGTCTACTAGACAACTTTCCGTGCAAAGTGACCAAGGCCAGTATAGCACTGGATGCTCAGATATTGACAGGAAAGTAGTTGAAGATCTTCTAAAGTCTGGCCTTCATATATCCTCCTTTGACAATGCTGAGTCCCTTTTTATGTTATCTTGCTGCTCTTTTAGAATTCAAGACCAAGAATCTCAAAATAAAATGTCTTTTAAGACTCTACTATAAATTAATAAGCTGAGTCCTGTTTCCTGAAGGTATAGGAAAATTGAAAAATTGAACTAATTATGATATATATGTATGTGTGTAGCTTATGCAGTAATGTTACCATTGCTATTATAGAATGCATTACATAGTTTGCCGTTTAGAAATAAAAGTGTAGTATGATACACAAGTATAGATACATTTTATCTTAAACATATTTTAAATGTACCTATAATTTTACCACAGATGTCAGTGTACCCCTGTGTCTTTATCACCAACAGACATGGGGAGAATAATGTGAAATGCTGATATTCTCAATCAGAAGCCTGCATGAATCTTTACGGGTGTGCTCCCCCAGGATTTGATCTTACTTTTTAATTTCCATTTCTTGAATTTGGTTACATCTCTAGCCTCCCCTTTTAATTAAAATTAGATTTAAAAATTAAATCTCTACTGCTAAGCCACCTGGCTTGGAGCCCAAATAAGAACCCCGCAGTATCCTCTCTTCATCTCCTGATCACTTTAGCTAATTAAATATAAATAAAAGGAAAAGTGTCCTACGTATGAAAAGGAAGAGTTAGATCTCTGATTATATCTTATGACCACTCTTTATGCTCTTATAGAGAAGAGGTTAATAGATGAATATCTTTGCTACTTATTCTCATCAAAAAATAAGAAAATATGCAGAGAGGCTTTGGTTAACCAACATGTGGCAGAGAGTGAATGTGGAGTTGTTCCTGAGAAGCACCTGCCTGGGCAGGGGATATATATTTTCCAGCTCCTTTACCTCTAGATGAAGTTACGTTACTTACTTGCGCCAATGGAATATGAATGGTAATGATGAATGACATTTCCTGGACAAAAAGGTTAAGAATCAGGTATGCTTTTCCTCTGATTTCCTTCCTGATCCATCAACTGAAGAAAGACACTGAGATTGTTGACGAGATAGTCACAAGATGGAAGGAGTCCAAGTAAAAGGTGACCCCATCTGGAATACCTGCTATGGATTTTGATGTGAGCAGAAATATGTCAAGCCCCTGGGAATTGTTAAAATGCCTACCCCAGATCTCTTCAGCCATACATTTACTGATAATCTCTTGGTTATTCCTACAGACAACTTGCTCTAATCAGTTATGTGTTGGTTATAACCATTTTTCCAAAGCTTAATTCATTTCTAAGTTCTGGGTGCTTCTTAATGAATACATACTTATGTAAGTGTTTTCTTTCTGGCAGACATAAATTTACTCACTTTAAAACTATTCTGGGGTCTTTACCATAAAAAATGTGAAGATAAATGTAAATACCTCAGAAGGTAGAGAATGGAATTTTGACAAGAAAAATGGACTGGAGGTAGTTTTTATTTGGAACTAGTCTAGAAGCTTGAGAATATAACCATAATAGTTTGTCAAAACTACTTTAGGACATATGCATATCTGAAAGAAGGATTGCTTTTCTCAGAGACCTTTCAAAATGAGGTATTTGATTCTCATAGTGCCTCAAGTAAAAGGGATATCTATTTTACGAGTAAATAAACAGGAACGCTAGAAAAATTCTGTCGAGTTCAGAAAAAGAAATTTAAGGCTGGAAACATATCCCTCATCAATTTGTAAGGAAGCTATTTGAGAGTTTCGAAAAGTAAGAACAGCCAAGTAACAAGGTCTGAGGTAGAAGATCATCCTGACACCTTTACTCAAGGAAGTGGAAGCAAGAGCAAAGAAAAAGGCAAGGGTCAGGGAACTGAGTTTCTGCATCATGGTACTGGAAGGAAATGTCCACATTTTAGAGGGTTGTGAATGAATCAGTTCAGGTTATACTTGTTCAGATAAATTAGTGGTTTTCAAACTATATGCAAGGGATATCACCAGGACTGCAGTGTAACCTCTTGCCCTTACAACAGGCTTTTGATACCTGTCCGGGATTATCCACGGATGCAGAGCCACCATTGGTTCACATCACACCTTTACGTGAAACAGAGGATGGTTTCTTCTCAGGATGAATGCAGACCTAAGAGTACTGCCTTAGCTTGGAGTGTCAGGCTAGAAACGCACAATCATACTGAAAGGTCCTACATTGAGAAGCAATCCTGACCATGACTCTAGGTTGATTTCTCAGTCAAATGAATCAATTTCATGATTCTGCCTGCCAACATGTACCACCTTGGTGGGCCACAGAATTATTTCTGAAAACATTATCTTCCAGTGGGCCTTCTTTTGCCTTCACCTGACCCTTATTCAACAAGTGTGAGTATCCCCTTAACTCTTGTATTTTAGGGTTTCTCTGCCTATTTAGATGACATGTCTGCCTGATGTGCTTCATCATATTGAGATCTAATCCCTGCACAAAGAGGACAATGTAATGGAAACACACAATTTCAATTTTTTTAAAAAAAAGCACTCTAGTTACTAGATTTGTTGTACATTTAAAAATAAAAAGGCCAATATATTACCCACTCCTAAAATCAAAAGAGAAACACACCCCTCAGTGTATCTTAGAGTAGACACTAATAAACTGATATTATTCCTATGTTTCTTGATCTCGTTATTTGATTTTTTATTTTTTTGCGGTACGCGGGCCTCTCACTGTTGTGGCCTCTCCCGTTGCGGAGCACAGGCTCCGGATGCACAGGCTCAGCGGCCATGGCTCACGGGCCCAGCCGCTCCGCGGCATGTGGGATCCTCCCGGACCGGGGCACGAACCTGCGTCCCCTGCATCGGCAGGCGGACTCTCAACCACTGCACCACCAGGGAAGCCCCTGGTTATTTGATTTTGACTATTACCCTGTTGCATTTCTCCATTCATCAGGCTGTACCCAACAGGGAAGACTTTTTTTAAAACTCTGTACAATCTCGTATTACAAAGGTCCACACACACATACACACACAAGACAGAAAGTGAGATCAGTCTTTTTTTCAACAGTAAAATATATAATATGTGCATCCAAATGGAGTGAATTTGATACAAAATATTCTCTACTGGCAAAAATTCTTTATATTGGTATAAAATATTAAAAAATGGTATAAAACCAGAACTGGCCACATAAACCAGAGTGGGTTTGTTGTTTTGATTGTCCACACAAGAATACTGCATGCTCCTTTTATTTTTCTGGTTTAATTTTTGCTGTTTTAGAAGAAAACTGACGCAAAGACCTAGGACAAGCTTTTAACTTTTAATGTGATTCAGGTTATGCTGTAATAATATTGTGTAACTATTATGGTTTGAATGATTCTGTCCCTATAAAATTTATAAGTGGAAGCCCCAGCACCCAATGTGACTGAATGTGGAGATAAGGCCTTTATAGAGGTAATTAAGGTTAAATGAGGTCATAAGGGGAGAGGTCCAATCCAACAGGATAATTGTCCTTATACAAAGGGACACCAGAGAGCTAGCTTTCTCTCTCTCACCATTTAAGAATACAGCAAGAAGATGGTCATCTGCAAGCCGCAAAGATATTTCTCACCAGGAAACAAACCATGCTGGAAACTTGATCTTGCATTTTCCAGTCTCTAGAAATGTGAGAAGGTAAATCTATACTGTTTAAGCCACCCAGTCTTTGGTATTTTGTTATGGCAACCCAAGCAGACAGACAGTAACAACCAATTCCAAACAATCTCAGTTAATTACAATAAAAATATTAGTTATTATTGACATGTCAGTGATCCATTGTGACAGATTTGTTCCAAGTTCAAGATCAGTCTTGGGTCTTTCTGAAGGTCTAATGTAGCAGCAGCTACCAGGATTATGTTCTTCTTATGGCTCATGACAAGTGTGCAAGCAGTAAAATCAAGCTCCCAAAATTCTACTCAGATGTGTCTATGTCATGTCTACACACATTCCATTGATAAAAGCAAATGATGTCCTAAATTCAATATCAGTGAGGCAGGGCAGTATACTCCTTCAGGGAGGATGGGAGTGCAAGCAGTGTATATTTGCTGAACAATAATACTATCTGCCTCAATAGTCAACAACTTAAATCAGATAAGAATTTGTTTTCTAATAGTTGTTGGTCCCTTAAAATTTCATGAGAGAGTATGGTCTGAGGAGACAGATTTTTATCTTCTTTATCCCTAATTTTATTGAATTTTGACTTCGGAACACAGTAGTAAATGAATCCTGATTTTTTGCAAGATAATTGGCTATAGAAGTTACTAAAACTCTGGTAGCTATTTAGTAAATGCATTCTATATTAGAAAGAAGAGTTTTGTGGAGACCTAGACACTTTTGTTAATATTAACAAAATACAGATCTTTAAATGTGCTTCTGATACCACTGTTTACCATTAATAAATTAAATAGATCACATTAATCTGCCAAAATTAATTGATATTAATTTTTCTACCTTACAGCATTTTGAGAAACTAACATCCCACACTTTAAAATTTTGATAATTTTTATATGCAGTTTTAGTTCTCAGCTGTGTGACACGGGAAGAAAATAATGTTATTTCTCACTTTATCAACCTCAAAACATACATTCACACCCACACAGATATGCACACACACTCACACTAACATACACTCACTCACACACAGACCTGTTGCACTGTGTATAGTGCAAAGAATGTAGCCAATTTAGCCATTCTGGCTAAATTGAACTTCATCTTTATTAAAAAAAAAAAAAAGTATGTCTGTTTTTGTTCATCCCATCTATCAATTAAGGAAAATTTATATTTAGTTGTTAGTTTATTGTGGCCATAGAAGCTGACTTCAAAACTGGCTGAGTTACAGGTTTGGGACTCGTCTTCAAACTTTTTAAAAGCGCAGGAGGAAGGCCAGGGTTCCCCTAATCAGAATGCCACCTGTGGACTAACATGTGGCTTGCAAGAAAAGCATGGTCAGTATTCCAGTGCTGCATAGTGGTGGAAAAATTCTGCAATGCCAAATAACGCAGGGTTTACAATTAGTGAACGGCACACTGCGGGAAGGATGTAAATCTGCGTGTCAGCATTGGGCCCCAGAAAGATGTATTTGGTTCTTAATTCACAAGTAAATGTGTGTCCCTCTCATCAGTTCTGGTTCATGGAGATTCTAATCAAGCAATTTATCTGGTTCATTTCTCTTATGCCCTCATCAACTGAAGTGCAAAGTCTCCTGAACAGCCAGAAAAGATGAGGTCAGCCTTGAAAATAAGTGTTGGCCTGTTTGTCCAAGGCCCAGAAGAAACCAGGATGAGACAAATGAAATCAGTCTCTTTCGGAGTAGTCTCCATAGTACCACAGAAGTATTTGAAAGGTGAAAACGGCAGTTATGCCATTCATTTGGCACCATTTATATCCCTACCACCACCACCCAGTGATGAAGTTGGTTGATAACTTTCGTTTTTTTTTTATTTTTTGCTGAATTATTTGTTTGAATATTTGTCTTTAGCATTCATCTCTCCCCTTAGGATCCTACAGTCTGCCAGAACCAGTATGTGGACATCATAATTTCCCCTTAAGATTTAAAAGCAAATCGATGAGTGAAAGTGCTCAATATTTACTTTAGAATGCACTTTCAGTGATGAAATGGGACATAATTTTGCCTAGATATATAGGACAATACTGGGTTACGCATGTTACAATGAAGATTAAATAGCATATCATAAAGAGAAATTTGAAGTCAGAGGTGCTGTCTTTACATGTACCTTCACATCATCAAATATCCGTAGATGATGCCGTGACTCTGATTTGCCAGAAAGCTTGGCTAAAGGATTAGACATGGTACTAGTTGGTACTCACTGGTGTATATAAATGAGTATAAGAGTAAATCAGTGACCAACTCTTCATTCACACCCATTGTTATCACATAGAAGGACTCAGCCGAAGTCATCAAGACAGAAAAGAAAGTTGCATGGTACATTTCCTTTTAAAGACGTCTTCTGGCTGGCTGTTTTACCTCTGGTTCGTTCAGTTATTTGTAAGCAATAAGATCCAAAGTAAATTCAGTCCTTACGTGATGGATCAAGAAGTTACTCTCACAGGTGGATCAGAGAACAATGAACACGTTGTTAGCGACAGCCCCTCCTAATTCTTAGCGACACAGGGCCTGCCATCACCAAACTGGCCCCGGTGTGATCTGAAGTACTGCTTCATTTGCCTCTTTATATCACATTGTGATGAAAACTGTCACAGCGTGCCTCTTTAGGCACTGAGCAATCTGTGATCTATCAAAGTGCCGTCTTGCTGATGAACTGAAAAACAAACCTTGTCTCATCAACAGCCAAAGCATTTTACATTAAAATATATTCTCTAATAGCCTCTAAAAATTAACCTTCCAGGATGGTTTCCTCAAAGGAAAATAAAAATAAAGAGAGAATATTTTCAGAGATTTTGATAGTTGATATTTGACCCTCAAATTTTGGAAGGCTGTCTCATTTAAATAAAACACACGTTTACCCCTTGATCCCAAATTCTTCTGAATGAAGTTTAAGCCCAACTGACTAGGAAGACATTCTGCACCCCTCCCTAGAAGCCTGCCTGCAGGCCTTGGCAGTATATCATGTGGCCACTCCCACCCAGAAACAGGGGCTTCAAACCTCTGCCAGGCAAGGTCCTGGGGTCTAGAAAGCCTTGGAGGTTAATGCGTGTGAATCATCATCTGCTTTTGAGCTGCTAAGTTCAGGGGTGAGGAAAGGAAAGTAGAGATGCAGTAGCATAGGAGATGCTCAAAATCCCCGGACACTCCAAAGCAGTCATGACTCTGAAGGACTAGAATTCATTGAGATCCAAGAAAGTATGAGAGAGAGTAAAACATTTGAAGAGGATGATGGGAATGGAGACTAGAGCCGTTATGGTACCTAAAGGAGCGTAACTGTCTTTGACTTGGTAGGCAATGTTTACTGATAATGGGTGTGTAGAGGTGAAGGATTAGCCTGGTGGTGACATTTAAAATGTAGTTACGTGTGATCTTGTTTTCAAAATGTATTAGCAGGTACGTCTAACTCAGTAAATTTCTGCTTTTCAGTTTTTTCCACGAAAATATCCCCATGGCAAAAGGGCATGAACAGGTTTGCCAGGGAGAATTTAACTGGGCTTCCTTCTTTTATCGGAAACACACATTCAAAATGTCCATTTTAAGCTGTAGCATATCTGCCAGTGTTTGTTTTAATATAAAATATGTTTTAATTAGATGATTAAGCTCTGACACATGAGAAACCAGCTTATCTCCTATACCACTGTAGCCCCCAAACCTAGCCTAGCACCAAGTATATATCCGTAGTAAATATTTGATGTGTGTATGTTAGGACTCTAGGAAGGTATGGAATGGTCCTCCTGGGTTTTCTCGTGTATATTCCTTAAAACACCAGTTGTACCTTCTGATGATAAGAAATAGATGATAGGACGTATCTGTGGTCACAGTAACTTCTGCTTAGGTATAATAGAAAGCAACCTTTTTATGTTTTCCAAAAACAAGGGACTGTCTGGATCTGTCACTCAATGGAGCCTTGAATATGGGGATTAAGTGGCAATTGCTCTGGTGATGGGCAGCAAAACTAGTTCGAAGCAACGTGTTATCACGGTGTCTATAAAATAGGTCTTCGTGTATGGCGGCCTGCCTGTATATAAAGTTTTGCCGGTATTTACTCTTTATAGTAAGCCTTATGTCCTCAGACTCTGAAACAGAAATTCCCTGTCGTGCATGTGGACTGAGGTCAGGCATTAGAGCTGCCAGAGCAACACACCCTTAGGACAGAACAGCACAGCAGGGCAGAGGCAGCATCCAGGTGTCACTCACCCCAAGGTGGAAACGGATTTGGAATTTACAGGTCAAGGCCTAAGGTCAAGAGTAGGCCTAAGGGCTCATGCCTTCACTGAGCATGTTCCCGTTTGCAAATTTTAGCAAAGTATCTGAGAACTTTTCTTCTCGTATAAATGTGAAAGTTGTTATCATCCACTTGGATTGGGATAGAGCCTGGATTTTTTTTTACCTGGATGACTTCAGTATTTGATGAATGTTGCTGCTGAAGCTGATTGCCATGGATAGCTATGAGTTTTCTCTCTGGAGTCACCATGTACTGGTTGCCAAAACAGCTTCTGTGGAAGGGGACCTCTAAATTGTTTCAAAGCTGATCCAGAGAGCAATTCTAGTGATCTGATTAATGAGAGAGCTCTGAGTTTGTTGGCAAACTGAATAATCTTTCACGGCATATCTCTCCTTGCTTATTACCACCACCGCCTTGCAAATAAGTGATCAACACTTAACAATGACAGTAACAGTAGCTAACACTCTTGAATGGTCACTGTGTGTCAAACGTGGGCTAAGGGCTTTATATACATATCTCATCCTCACAGTATCTCTATGAGGTAGATAGTGTTATCCTCTTCACTGCCTAGAAAACTGAGACGGAGGCTAGTTTTGGACCTTGCCAATCGTTACCCAGATAGGAATGGGCAGTGCTGGGACTCCAACCTAAACAGCCTGCAGAAGCTGAGCTCCTAACTACTCCAGCTGAAACCATCCTTCTGTAACTGACATGAAGCCTCTAATATAACTTTACAATGCTCTTTGGAACACTGAACCTGTTGTCTCATTTGCTTATTGGCTTCTCCGTAGGCAGTGTTCGCTAGTCTACTAAGAGCACACCCCTCAATGCCAGTCGCCATTTTTAACTGCAGTATTTTGTTCTAGCTTTAGTAAACATATCATTTTCTTATTTTTATCACCTCTGGTTTTATTGTACTAGTAAATAGAACTGAAATTAAATATTCATTAATATCCTAAAATAAATAGCACTGAATGAGGATGGAATGGTGCATTGAGACATTCATTTCCTTAGAGTGGAATATTAAGAGCCATTCAAGAGTTTTCTTTAGCATGCTTTCCAAAGCAATAGCCTCACTTAGACTGGATTATTTTCTTATATATATTTTTAAATGATTAGTCTTCATGCCTCCTTTCATCCTCATCTGTCGCAACAGTTTCAGTTCAGATTGGGACCAAGCAGTCTCTTCTTCAATAGTGGATGCAAAAAATGCCAGCCATATGGGGGTGAGCACTTGGTGTTCATGGCACGTGTGCTTCAAATGACAGGACATCAGGACCAGGTTCTTTTGCAAAAAGAAGCTGTGTTCTTTCCCCTCTCTTCTATTGAAGTCAATTTGATTTCCACATATAATTTCAGGTTGGGTTCTTTAACTTCACATGTAAATAATTGAAGCATATTATATTTTCTTCTTTATAAACCAAATGATAAGCCCTTTAAGTACCACTGAGATTCAGCTACTAGAAAGGTTGCTGTCTCATTTTTCCGATTTATCAAAGCTACTCTGAGGTAATTTCATAAAGCCTGTTAAAATCAAAGTAACCCCTAAAGTAAGATAGGCAATTTTTTTTCTCTACCCACTGCGATTTCTCTGGCAATGAAGAGTGTTTACCAGTGCTTATCATTTTCTTCTATATTTTTGTATGTTTTCCTTGCAAATGCAACATAAGAGCTAAATGAATCATAACTCTTATGTATATTAACTTATCATTTTAAATGATTTTTGCTTATTGCATCCTTGAAACCATCCCTGAGTGATAGTGGTTCAAACTATAGTATGCCTCAGAATCAACTAGAAACTTTATTAATGCACAGATTGCTGAGTCCATCTGCCCATACCCACCTTCCTTCCACTATCTCTGATTCAGCGTGTCTGGGATGGGGCCTGAATTTCTAACAACGGATTTCCTTGTGATGCTTATGCTGCTGATCCAAGGAATACACTTTGAAAACCACTACTTTAAAAGAGGAGTCTATAGGGCTTCCCTGGTGGTGCAGTGGTTGAGAGTCCGCCTGCTGATGCAGGGGACACGGGTTCGTGCCCCGGTCCGGGAGGATCCCACATGCCGCGGAGCGGCTGGGCCCGTGAGCCATGGCCGCTGAGCCTGCGCATCTGGAGCCTGTGCTCCGCAACGGGAGAAGCCACAACAGTGAGAGGCCCGCGTACAGCAAAAAAAAAAAAAAAAAAAAAAAGAGGAGTCTATAAACTTTTTCTCTAAGGAGACAGATAGTAAATATTTTAGACTTTGTGGGATATATGGTCTCTGGTGTAAGCTCCTGCTCAGCTCTGTGGTTGTAGCATAAAAGCAGACCTAGACAACAGATAAGCAAAGCAAATGAACATGATGATGTTCCAATAAAACTTCATTTATGGGCACTAAAATTTGAATTACATACAGTTTTCACATGACAAAACAGATCCCTTTGATTATTTGCAACCATTTAAAACATGTTAACTAAAATTTAAAAAAAACGAAAAAAATAAAGAAAAAAACATGCTTAGCTTGTAGGCAGTGCAAAATCTGGCCATGTGATGGATATTATCCTCAGACCGTAGCTTTCCAATACTGGTACAAGAAGGAGAGAATGAGTAGAACCTTCAGTATCAAAATTCATGGCACATGACAAATAAGGACCTCATACTAAAAAGAGATTGATAACAGTTTCATACCCCCAGCAGGCTCTTTTCTACTACAAAATAAATAAACAAAGGAAGTTCCAAAGTGACAGTGATTACTCTAAAGAATAATTTTTCCAATTGATATATTGGGTCATTTATCATTATTCAAGTTTCCAGATACCTATAAATAATAGTCTAAAAGTACCTCCTGGATGGGGAACTAGGATTGAAATTTATAGAGTCAAATGACAGAAAATAAGGATCATTCCTGTTGAGGAGGTCTAATCTCAAACTCACTGTGTACTAGTTTAACATTCCAGTTGATAGTAGTTAAATATATATCTTTTCATATACATTGGGTTCAAGAATTTCAAAATCTATCAATTTTTAAAAATCAATCAAAAACATACCAAAAAAACCCCCTAAGTCAGAATATTTTTTGAATGACCCTATTATCACAATAGAATGTTCAGTTGTTTAGTTGGTTTTGCCCTAAAAACTGCCTGGAGTAAGTGACCAGAGTAGTAGAAATGTCCACCAGTTTATAAATTATGCTTCCTAAATCACCCTCCTGTCTGAGGATCATTTTTAATAGCCATACTACGTGCCAAGTGTATTTTCAGTCTCTTGTGAATGGTACTTATTATTGATACTTTTACTAGGTCAGAAATAGTGTGTAATGCTGGCTTCTCATTCAAATAACCAAATATTTTTGGAATTTCAAACACATCTTTATTTAATCATGTGGATGCTGAATGAGGTGATCCCCAAGGTCCCTTTGAGCTCTAAAATAAATTACTTGTGAAGATCTGTTCGTTGTGACTATAAACCCTTATCAAAGGAAAATGTCTTATTACAATGGTGCTCAGATTTCAGCGTGCATAAGAATCACCTGGGGTTCTTATTAAAAATGCAGACTCCTGAGCGTCACCCTATAGGTTCTAATTTGATGGGTCTAGGGCTCCAAATATTGCACTTAAAACAATACCCTGGGTAATTCTCATGTAGCTGGCCCATAAATCATACTTTGAGAAACACTGACTTACTACAACCAAATATATAATTGAACTTGACAGTGGAATTAAATAAAAGGAAAATTAACAAATTTGCTTTTGGCCATGCACAGCAGTGGTCTCATATAGCGACAACAGAATAAATAATCTCAATCACAGGATTCAACAGGCATGAGGTTCTGGGTCACTTCTGTTCAGCTTGATGAATTATGACTGGTGGAAATTGCCACCAGCCGCATTTTAGGGCTTCCCTGGTGGCACAGTGGTTGAGAGTCCGCCTGCCAATGCAGGGGACGCGGGTTCGTGCCCCGGTCCGGGAAGATCCCACATGCCGCGGAGCGGCTGGGCCCGTGAGCCATGGCTGCTGAGCCTGCGCGTCTGGAGCCTGTGCTCCGCAACGGGAGAGGCCACAACGGTGAGAGGCCTGTGTACCCAAAAAAAAAAAAAAAAAAAAAAAAAACCCACATTTTAAAACCACCTCTTTAAGCCACATTCATGGTCTGATACAACGGAGCACTCATAAGAGCGAGTTAGGTGAGGGTGGTATCAAGCCCTGTCACCTTATTCTCTGTGCTGATCTCAGAGCAGGATATCCTTAGGGTGCTTTTCCTTGAGTTGCATTGGTTAGTGATGCATGCCTACATTCATTACCTTTCCTTGATTGTTGCTGGGATCTATCGTTAAGTGCTTGTTCACCAAGAGAAATCACAGGTACCAGAACATCCTATAAACTAGAACAAGGAAGGAGCACATGGGCATAGTCCCATTATTTGACTAGAACTCACTTCTATTTTATTGTACTCACTCAAGCCAAATAGCTAAATCATCACAACCTAGCTGAGACATGAAAACACATCTCTCTCTACTTTATTTCCTCCTGAGGTCTACTCTAAGACAGATTCCCATTATTATTGCTCCAGCAGCCAATTCGGGGGAAAGAGTTAAATTTTCATTCTTATTTCATTCTTATTTTACTTATATTTAGCTTAGAAATGAAAGTGTTTTGATGACCAGGTACTGTTGACTAATGCAAAGGTATTCTTGATGATTACATATTCTAACTTAATAAAACACTTATTTTCTAAACCTAAAGACATTTAGTATACCCTTTTCCCAAAGGAATTTTATCATGAGCAATAATCATAGGAAATTCTCTGTAGGCAGCTTGTCGCCTACTATCTTGGTCTCGTTTTTCCAGAGACAGTGGTCTCAAAGAGAACTTTGAGAAATCTCTACTAACAGGCACATAAATTATGTGGTTTACTTAAGTTGTGTGTTCGGTAAATTGGAAGATGATTCATAGTGACCAGCATAGATATGTTGCATAGCAACACATGCTTAGATTCTTAAGGAAAAACAGAATGTGAGCTACGTCTTTAAACTACATTAGTAATATGTTCTGGAATGTAAGCTATCAGGCCTATGATTTTCAATGATATTAAATTAGGCAAATCATAGTAATCCATTTCCACTTACAATTATTTGTTAAGAGGTTGCTTGTTAAACTTTCAGAATATCTTTAAAGTGATAGATTTCCCAAGTGGTAAAGTGGTGCAGTTATAATCAGAACATAATATAAATACTTTTAAGATGTGATGAAAAGATTTTCTCATCCTTTTCATAACAATATTGCTTTTGTGATATACCAAATTATCATTAAAGGATATTTTAAATCACTTTGATAAATCTTAAAGTGATTTTCAGATATCACTTAATGTTTCCAGTTGACATAACAAATGAACCATTTCAGATTTCATTGAAAGCTCTTTAGTACATGTCAGCAGACTATTTTGGAACAGTTTCAAAAAGTGACAAATTGCAGTAAATCATCTCAAGGCAGCTCAACACCACTGCAGCCATTACAAGGTGGAATGCAAGGGATTTGTAAATCAGAGAAGATCACATATCAACTCAGTTTTGTCATAGAGCAGAAATAGCAAAAAGCTGTCAGGGTGGGATGTTCCCTTTCCTAATACTTCACTTTACTTAACATTTATTTTAATGTTGACACATTAGATGGATCTGTAATATAGGAAAGGAAATACCCCCTACATTCATTTATCAGACATTTGTCTGGGTTGCCAAATATCACTGTCATAGTGACAGAGTTGACCTTAGAAAACGTGTGCCATCTCTCTCCATTCACAGAACATCTGCTGCTAGAAGGAATAATAACAAAATTCTTAATACCTCTTGATGAATGATGAATGACATAAGAAACCCCACAAAACCTGTACTACAATATTAAATGGAATAATTTTTTTTTGGTTCATTTCAGATCACTTGGTACACCTAGCCAAGTTTTTTGTTTTGTTTTGTAATTGAACATGGTACTGTTCAAACCCTAATGATTTTTCACACAAGGACTGGCTGTATCCAATCTTCCATCCTCTGAAGATGGGTCAAATGTTCATTCAAAATTCATGACCAAATTATTGGGCAGATTATTTTCCCATCACAAACGATGTTTGTGAATGCCTGGTATACTAAACTTTTAATATTAAGGATTTTGAAGAGATTCATGTTGTGATCTCCTATGATTGTTAATTATGCCATTATAAAACATTCACTCTTTTAAAAATTACTGTGATTTAACATCCACATTACCATAAAAGATTTGCATCAGTGATTTTCATTTAAAAGAGCTCTCTTTCAATGCCTGATCTTTACTTGAAAAATATAATAGAAGGTGATAACTAGTTCAACGTTTATTCAGTAGAACGTGGTTAACATGATTAAATAATTGTAGTAAATGGAGGCATTGCAGAAGTGTAGAAGAAACATTGTAATAATAGTCAAACTTACTGAATTCCAACCACTGACTAGCTTTGTGACCTTGGGCAAATCATTTTCTTTTTCTATGTATCAAATACTTCTATTTTAAAATGGGGCAAATCTTTTATAAAATTGACATAAACATCAAATTAGATGATTGACATGGCAGTGTCTCAGAGGCAAACAAATGGCATGATCCCATCAGGATGTTTTTTTCTTTTTCTTTTTTCAATTTTTATTCTATATAGGAGCATAGTTGATTAACAATGTTTTGTTAGTTTCAGGTGTACAGCGACGTGGTTCAGTTATACATATACGTGTATCTGTTCTTTTTCAAATTCTTTTCTCATTTAGGTTATTACAGAATATTGGGTAGAGTTCCCTGTGCTATACAGTAGGTCCTTTTTGGTTATCTATTTTAGATATAGTAGTGTGTATATGTGATTATCACCTCACACCCATCAGGATTTGATGGGAATGTAATAAAGCAACTATTCGCAAAGGAGAGGAATAGGGACCAAAAGGTAGTGAAGTGTTACCACCTGAAGGCATGAGGGGAAGGAGTGGGTACTGGAACCCAGAGACAGAAAGAGCTGTGCGGAGAGAGGAAATTCCCAGGAGCTCCAGCATTTCTTGGAGGGATACAGCCAGTCCCTGGAGAGTGTCCCTCCCTCTGTTCTCGCCAGCGCTCTCTAGTGGTTGAGTAACAGAAAGCCAGAGGCTAGGAATAGCAACAATGGGGCCCCTCTAGGTCAGCCTCCCAGGACTAGAGCAGGGTACAGAATGGAAAGAGTGGAGTTAGAGGAGCAAATGGAATATACCTGTAGGACAAAGAGGGCGTGGAAAAAACAAACAAACAAACAAATATAACAAAAAACGCTGAAAATATAAACCACCTGAGAAGTAGAATTTAGTAATAGAAATCAGAGATTCTGAACCCTCTCCTTTCCTCTGCTACTGTGTAACTTCAGATAAACGTTGTAGTTACTTTTCGTATCAAGTGGTCTGTAGAGGGTACACGCCTCTTTGGTTAAGCTTAAAACATGCAACAAATATTATTAGAAAATCTTAAAATACTGTGGTCAGTTTAGAGGCTACCAGGTGTAGAAACGTCCTTGCTAACTTAAGCAAAATTGCTGGGCACTGATTTCATAGCAAAAGGAGTAAGTACATTTTGAAGTTATGGATGGCAACCACATACCCATCATGGCTTCAGTAAGATTACCAACTTAAAGGAGTTATGAAGAAAACATTTTTAAGATTGAGACTCAAATTCATTATAACACCTTAACTAGATAAGCTATAGTTCAATGCCCGTTAACCCTCCTATCCTGTCCCTTATGACAGTCATTCTAGTGGTCCTGATTCTGAGTCCCTGACGATGGAGGCCTCAGAGCTCTCTGGAGGTGGCACCAGAACACCTGCTGTGCTGGTCTTCCAGGGCTTCTTGAGCTTTGCCTCTAAGGAGCTTAAATTGTAATGAGCCTGCATTCGAACAGCACCTGTCCAAAGCCTGCACTTGCTTTGTGGAACTGCAGGTGGTCCCCACAAGCACAAGGAAAAGGCTGGAGCATTGCATCCCTCAGTTTCATCAGCACCCCATTTTAATTTCCTAATGGAGCTACCACTGAGCTGATCACTATAAGATGGATGTGTGTGCCTAGCAGCCAAACCACATGCTTTGCAGGCGTTACCAGGAGAAACTATTATTGCTCCCTGGGTTAAAGGACACATGAGAAGAGCAGCTATTAATGATGAACTCTCACGATACCCATGGCCCATCTTCAATCACCGAGCAGATATTTCAAGCTAAATAATTGTGCTTTCGCAGAAACTTTGTTAACTAAACTAAATTTGTATATATTTATATATTATAATGTGTACACACACATACACACATATAGCAGAAAGTGCTTCTTCATTCTTGATTTTGTGCACTGTTCCATATTTGTCAAAATAGGAGATTTGGTCCTTAAATTACATAAAGACCAAACATAAGTGGCTAAGGGAAATCGTAGAACATATTGAGTTTTATCCGATACGTGAAACCATGTTTTTTGTTTGTTTGTTTTGTTTGTTTTGTTTTGTTTTGCGGTATGTGGGCCTCTCACTGTTGTGGCCTCTCCCGTTGCGGAGCACAGGCCCAGCGGCCATGGCTCACGGGCCCAGCCACTCCGCGGCATGTGGGATCTTCCCGGACCAGGGCACGAACCCGTGTCCCCTGCATCAGCAGGTGGACTCTCAACCACTGCGCCACCAGGGAAGCCCCATGTTTTAATATAGTAGAAAAATAATTAAGTTTGTGGCTTATTATTTTCAGTACTGGTAAGGTTATCTATAAAAGAGAAACCATCATTCTAGAGTAAGTCAGAGTTGGATAACTGCTGTAGTGAATGACCCCCAAATTTTACTGGATTAACACAACAAGCGTTTCTTACTTACTCATGTTATAGTCCAGAGCAAGTTTCACAAGTGCTCTGTTCCAGGTCATTCAGGGACATAGGTTCTACCATGCCTAAGTGTCCCATAGACTTCCCTTGAAGGGAGAGAGCAAGAGCAGAGGAAGGAGGAAAGGGGAGCGGAGGGAAAATGAAAGAAGAGAAGATGAATGAATGGCATATTCAGGGAATTTAAGCACCAGATCTGAATTATATTTCATTTGTGCTTACATTTCATTGGCACTCAGTCATATGGCCCCATCTAACTTCAGGGGAGGTTGAATAATATATCCAGCTCCCTGCCCAGACAGAAAGGGAAATGGGGGTTGTTGAACATGTGACCCTGTCTCTGTCACAATGGCCTTCAGTGGCCCTGTCTCTGTCACAGTGGCCTTCAGGACATTATTTTTTGTACATATATTCTGTGTTACACAATCAGAAAAGTAGTAAAGAATGACAGGCACAACCTTTGAAAAATGTCTGAGTCTTCTAGATTCAAAAGCTCAGTAGTCCAAACAGCAGCAATATTTGGTTAACAACTGAACCGTGTGTTCTACAGGTTCTTAGTAGGGGTGTTAGTGTGTGCTGTGTGCGTAGATCCTGAGCATTTAGCAGTACTGCAGGAAGTAAGGTGAGGTGTTGTCTATCAAGAAAAAACATTTAGTCACCTGGTGGGAAATAGCAGAGGAGGCCTTTTTTTTTTTTTTTTTTTTTTTTTTTTGCAAATATATTATTACACAGTGACTCAACTCCTATTAAGGGACTCTCTTCACTTCTTCACTAGCTTCTAATAGTACTGCATTTTAGAAATGTTGGACTCTTACTCAGTATTACAAATGGCTCAGTGACTTTGGTTTCATAACTGTAATTCTTTAAAAAATAATCTTTTCTCTTCATCAAGAACGGCAGGAGATACGCATAAATCGAACCAGATATTCCTACCATTTCTTTAACAAATGAAAATCATAAGACAGTGAATGTATTAGGACCCTACAAATGTATCTTTTTCATTCTTTTACGTGAATTAGCCTGAATTATCAAATATGCATCTCTCTAAGTTTAGAATAGTTCATCAAGACCTCATAGAAAGCTACTTTTGACAGTATAGCCTGGTAAAGTGAGAGAGAACTGAATTTGGATTTGAGATTCTGTGGGTGCCTGTCCTAGCTCTCATATTTACTGACTATATGTTCTTGAGCAAGTAACTTAATAAAGATAATAACATAATGAAGCTAAGTATTGTTATTATTATTAACATTATGCCACTACTGAATGCCTAGTGTACTTAAAATAGCCAAGTATTCTATTGAATATGTAAGAACTATAACTTCAGCCTAGAATAGTAGCATTATGTTAAGCATGAAAGGGCATAATTTGTTTATTTTTAAGAAAAATATTTATCAGTGATTATTGTTGGCAGATATTATTCTAGATTAATAGTTCCATATTAAAATATAGAACTGTTTAATATGGTTCCATATTAAAATGTGTAGCATAAACTCAATTGTTTCTCAAGATGCTCAGCTGATGAAAAGCAGGCTAAGGACCATACCTTTAAATCTTTGGATCTCCATCTTTCCCTTCCACACACAGATCCCATCTTCCCTTAGCACAGTGAATACACTCTAACTTTAAAAAAGTTAAGGCATTTTTATAAAAAAAGTTAAGACATTTATTAAAAGTAAAATGTATGGAAAACTGTCACAGCATTTTTTTCAATCTGAATATTCCTCCTCACTATGACCAGGTACAATTAGCAACCTATCGTTAAACTTTTAAAAATTATTTAACAAAATAATTTCTTATAACTTGTTATTAATAGCCGATTTCTAACATATGACATACATTTATAATATTTTGATCTAAACAGTTCTGCATAAAGTGAGTTCAGTGTTGAATTCATGTCAGCATTTCCCTGGTAATTAGTTTCAAACCCAATTGTTTCCTTCTTTAGTGTCCTTTACTATGTTTAGCATCCTTCTGGGCATGTAGCAGAGAAATAAAGCATTGGAAGCTTTTTTCTTTCTCTCTTGTACTGTCTCTTGCAATAAGAATTAGTCAGCAGCAATGTGACGATCTCATGGTGGCAGCCAGAGCAGGGAAAATGATCCCATCAACTTGAATATCTCTGGACACTGTGTATACACACATCGATTTTAGCTGTTACGCTCAAACAATTCAATCCAGAACTAAGGAAGTCATTTGTTTCTCTGAACCAAAAGATTACATAGGAAGCAATAAATCAAGAAATATTAATGTCTTTTTCTACTATGTACAAAGCATTGTACTAGGTGCTGGAGGGATAATGTGAAGTGTAAAATCTTCTGAGTCAAAAGTATAAAAGCAGAGTAGACAGACATGAAATCCCCTTCTTAGCTCTCCTGAGAATTTGGGTAAAACACTACATTTCTTTAATCTTATGTAAAGTTATAGTTCCAGATATGACACCCATGCCCTCAAGGGATTTACAATCTGGTTAACATAGACATGTTATCTCAAATTTATAATATTCAAGGTGAAACATAAGGCTTATGCAAGTGCCATCACTGCTATCCAGGGGCCAGGGATAAAGAGTAAATACACTCACATACACAAACATACACACACACTGCACACACAATATCCTGTATATAAAAATTCCTGATCGCATGGAGCCTTTAGTTTGTTGAGAGGAACCGAAAAATAAAGAAATAAGTAAGTAAAAGACAAAGCAAGTCAGATGATAAAAAGTGGTATGAATAAAAACAAAGTGGGCTTCCCTGGTGGCGCAGTGGTTGAGAGTCCACCTGCCGATGCAGGGGACACGGGTTCGTGCCCTGGTCCGGGAGGATCCCACATGCCGCGGAGCGGCTGGGCCCGTGAGCCATGGCCGCTGAGCCTGCACGTCCGGAGCCTGTGCTCCGCAAGCAACGGGAGAGGCCACAACAGGGAGAGGCCCGCATACCGCAAAAAAAAAAAAAAAAAAAAAAGAATTACTGATAGATTGACTGACTGAAATGAAGAAGGGAGGAGTCAACATGACTCTGTATGGCCTACTGGAAGTTGTAGTTGCCATTAAGATTGTAGCGCTAGCAGGATTTGGGCATAGAAGTAGGGCTTTGGAAATGTTGTTGGCAGTCCTATTGGAACCGGAAAATCTCCCGCTTGCCCAAACTGTACACAGACTCGTCCTCTTCAGCACTGTGTGTTTTGGATGAATCGGGCCTGTGCTAAGCCCTCAGGAGGTTGGAGTAGGACCCTTCTTCATTCTGCATGGGCAGCTCAGCCCCTGTGCCTTAAAGCCCTGCACTGTATTTCTACTGATAATAAGCAACTGGAAAGTCTGTGCTATATATCACAGACTCAGTGGCCATATATGACCACTATTGTCCAGTAACATAATGATGATTCTCACATGCCTACATATCCAACAGTGATTTTAACCCAGTACTCACATCTTAAGTACTTATATATCCATGTCTTCAAAATGAGTTTTCTTATAGTAACTCTCTTGATTTAAAAAGCTTCCCATCACCCACACACTACTCTTTTTTGTTTGTGAAATCTTTCATGAAACTCCATTTGTTTTTATTTCAGTACATACACTCTAATTCTGAATTCCTTAGAATGAATTGATCACCGTATATTAAATTAACACTAGATCAGTGTTATTCATTGGAAGATCACGGTGATTAATATTTAGATGTCTCCATGTTATGCAAAGTCAGTGTCCCTGGGGAGCAGGTTGTTAGTGAAATAAATGTAAAAAACACTTGCCAAGTCTGGAACATCATCAGACTAACCTGGGGAGAAATCTTCAAATATTCAGATTCTATTCCCCACTCTGTACTTTACACATACTCTTTCATATGTTCTGGTCAGCCACATGCAGACACCACTAGACAAAGAATCCCTGTAATGCCTCTAAAAATTAACTTGATAGCATGATATGAAATGGACCAGGAATAAAATTAATTAGTAAAAAATCTTTTGTGGACATCATTACTCTTAGAGTAGCTTAAAAACAAAAGCAAAAACAACACAAAACAAAAACTAGTGTGTTTTATTTCATGTATCAGGCTTTATTTGATACAAAAAAATGAATATAACTAAATTTATATTGTATATGCAATCCGTTCTCACCGTCAATGAATTCTCATTTTTTTGCATCATATTTTTAAATAACACGTCACTTTTTGGTGAAGAAAGTGATTATTTAGTCTTATATATTAATGTTCTGTAGCGCATTCATTCCCTGAAGTGTGGGAAGAAGAGGATTTGGAATCTGCAGCATTGCCTACAGTTCATTTAATTATGATTGCATATTTGGTTAGGGACAAAGTAAATTCAATGAAGCATTAAAATCAAACATCCCTTTAATTAAACTGGAAAAGAGACTGACTTCATCTTAGATATTGTTTATTTTCATTAATAGAGTGAGAATACTATGTCTCCAAAGAAGGTATCATAATTTCTGTGAAATAAAGATACTTCTATCCAGATGCGTTGTCTGTAAGCTTGAGTTTGACCCATGTCTCATCCAGTTTAATGTTTTCTGAACAAAGACTGCCAAAGCATGAAATGTTATACAAATTATTGTTGTTACTCATAGTTTATGTAGTAATTTGCACACTTACGGATGGTACAAATGTATCTTACCCATACCGTGAAGGATTTAGGAAAATTCACAACCTTCTAAATGATCAGCCCTTTCTTAAGCTCAGTAGACTAAAGAAGTCCTGCTCAAATGAGAGAAGCTGTATAGCTGCCTTTCCAATTAATTAAAGCAAAATTCACAAAACCTTTATTTCACTGAAAACTTGGCTATGTTTTTAACATCTTTGATGTCATAGCAAGAAATACATTTTACTGCCTGAACCACTACCTACATACATACCCAACCCTACCTAAGTCTCATAGTTAAGTCACTCATGTGTCCCAGCAAATATCTGAATTGACTATTCATATGTGATATTTACATTAGAAAAAATTGGTTTACGAAGAAACTTTTGGGGCATATACTGTTACTTCAGTTAATTTCAAATAGCAGTACATGTTTCCCCATACTTAAGCAAAGTCTAAATAACAATTAGCAAATGCATCTCTGAAAAATGGTAATGTCCCCCTAGAGTCTATTGTGAATATGTGTATACATTCACAATGGTAATGACACACCCCTAAGATGTGTTCCATGTGATTTTGTTGTTTGAACTCATCTGTTTATAAACAATATTTCTGACATATCTGCTGATTCACTGATAACACATTTATATGGGCCATAAACAGGCAATTGTTTCTAGTTACAGGACAACTATGGCTACTCGATGAGCTTTCTTCAAAAAGATATGTTTGTTCTTTCAGAAAAAGGAAAATCTAAAAGAAAAAAGACTACCTGAAATGATTTAAATTGTATCCAAATGTAAATAGTACAGGCAGATGCAAAGGAAATAAGGCATTGAAAAGGTCCATATATGTAGGGTTTGCCCTCAGTATCAGTTTTTATTGACTCAGCTTATTTCTTAAACTTTCTATTTCCCTTTTCCGTTCCTACTCTTTTTCAGATTTTTCCATCCTAGAAAACCACTGGATTAGTTGTTAAATAAAAGACTTATCTTGCATTAAAAAAATCCAAGTTACAAAATTCAAATTTTCAAAGATAAATGAAAAAAACATGAGGTGTTTATCAGAGGGCCCATTAAAAACACAACTTTTAAATGGATATTTGATTTATATGCAATTTCATAGCCTATTCCTGATGCATAAAGTAGAGTGTAAGTCCATCATCATAAAACTGGCACCTGCTGAGGCCAGCTCAGTTAAATGACTAACCCTTTGTCAGCAAGCAAACATTTACTTTCAGTTGTTTTCAATACAAGAAACTCAGGTAATCACAATGCAGTGTGGTCAGTAGGAAAGACATGTAGAAGCATATAGTTCTACAAATGTATATGTGTATGTATATACATGTACAGAGAGGGAGAGAGAGAATAAATATGTATGTATGTATGTATGTATGTATGTATGTATATACATGTTTTTTTTTTTTTTTTTTTTCCGATCCCTGAAAAGTTTACCTCTCACTTTAGGGTAAGTCTGAATAAGAAAAAAATAAACAGATGAATGAGAATCCATAAGGACTTTGCAGTATCCCTACTTTGTTTCCTAGATATTGATTTTTCTGGAATTTACTAGAATATCTTGTCTCCACAAGGAATATATGACCCCTATTTTTGCTTAAAGTGTAGACCATTAAATTAGCAAAACCCTGAAACAGGAAGACGGAGCTCTTAAAGAATTGAAATGATTCTGTTCACATGATTTCTCGAAATTCCGGTGAAAATTATCTGGAGAAACTCTTATTTTTATCGAAATTTTGATGTTTCATTATAAACAGATGAGAAGTAAATGCTGCTTTTTATAGTAATCATTTCCTGTCAGCTTTCATCATTAAACCACTTTTCTATATTTAGAGTGAATATTCCAAGATTTGGACTCCTACAAAAGTACACATTATTTTGAAAATCTGTATCATTCATGCATTTCCCCAGCCAGCCTGAAAATATCTTCAGTGCAGGATTGTCTTTTTTCAGAAATGTATCCCTACCTAGCACTTAATATAAGATACTCAAGCACATCTAAATAATAATAATTAAAATCGTAGCAATATATAACATTAAGAGCCTAACATGTGCCAGATACTTTTTTAAGTGCTTAAAGTATCTTAAATTATACTTATCCTCAGACGCTATTGTTATACCAATTTTACAAATGAATGATCCGAAGCAGAGAGAACTTACGTAACTTGCCCAGAGTTAAACTAGTTAAGTGACAATGCTGATATTGCAGACTAGGGAATCTATACTCCTAAACACTCTGCAATCGTCCTTTGAGTATAAATGAAACCATAATAAATATTTGTGGACTGGACCAATAAATGCAGCCTTAACATGAACGTAGAATGTAGTAAGATAGCACATCTCAGTTATGTGATAGAAGGGAATAGAATGTGGCTAATAACTAAATCAAACAATTGATCTTGAGATAGGGTATTTGTTAGAAGTATAATCTCTCCTACCTTTGTTGGGGCATTACAGTTACCTTTCTGAAGGTCTCTGTTCATAGATGTATGAATTGTGAAGGTAAAAAGAAGGCCAATTAGTTGAAATATTTTGAATTATAGATATATCTCATATTCAGAAGGACCTATTAACCGTGGTCTTCATTTGTGAGTTTCATGAAAAATTGAAATAGCCAAAGCATTATGGTCAAGTACATGCTTTAAGCTTATGATCCAGCATCTATTTTGTCTGTAAAGTAAAAACATCTAGAGTTAAATAAACAAATATAAAATCTTTGGCATGCCCACATATTTCAGTAATACAGTATATTGATGAGTTTATGGATGTATTCTTAGATCTGGAATAAAGTGGGCAGCCAATCTGGAAGGTGCCAAGGTGAATGAAGAGCTTGGGGTACGTTTTTAAGCAGGTGTTCCGGCAGGACCAAACTCTGGCAAAGTTAGGAGACGGATGAAGTTTAACCAGGGTGCTTTCTCTTGCTGCATTCCTACCCGCAAAGCATTCCTTCTACTTATCTCCATTGGTTTATTTTCTCTGAGCTTATTTTCTATACTCTCTCTTGAGCTGGTCTCATCCAGAAGCTTGACTAAATACTGATTACTCTTAAATGTACATTTCCAACCTTGGCCACTACCCTCAGCTCAAGTGTGGAAGCCCAGCCACTTACTTAACATATTCATTTGAAATGGCATAAAGACATCTAAATTTATCAGATCCAAAACAGAACTTTTGACTGTTCTTCATTAAAATGGAATAGATATTCATACTACTGATTGCTCAGGCCAGACCTTTCAATTTGATTGACCAAAGATCCCTCCCTTGTCTCAGGATCCTTTACATCCCATCTATCTGAATGTCCTTTCAGTTATACCTTCTAGATATATTTTGTCTCAATTCATTACACTTCATGCTTACACTACACACCTAGTTCATGCCAAAATTCTCTCTCACTACATCCTACAAGGTTAGCCAACTATTCTGCTTCTCTTCAGATATCATGGCCTATTGGGCAGTGTCTGTCTTATTTGTTGGTGACTTTTCTGACTGATAGGTGTCAAAGGCTATAGAAGTTATTAAATGTTTTGAATCTCATTCCTGTCTAATTGTTTACCCTGCTTCCTCTCTTGTTACCCCCCGATCTATTTTCTACATCACTGATGAGGGCATTATCTATTTAAAATATATAATGGCTTATATCACTCTCCTGCTTAAAACCTTACAAAGGCTTCCCATTGCTTACAGAATAAAATCCCAACTTCTAGCTTTGGTTTAAAAGCCCTGTATAATCTGGCACTTCCTATAAATCTCATCTCTTATTATTCTTCCCTAATTCACAGTGCTCCAGGCACAATAGACATTTTACGATGCCTGCAACACTTCAAGATGTTATTCATCATTATCCTGACTGTCTCTTCTGCCTGGACCATTTTCAGCTTTCTGTTCACTTGACTAGCTCCGTCTTGTCCTTCAGGTTGAAGCCGAATCCAGTCTCTGTACCCCGACACCAAATTAAATCTCGGAGACAAGATTTAGGTGAAGTAGAAAAGAATAACTTTATTGCTTTGCCAGGCAAAGGGGGCCACAGTGGGCTAATGTCCTCAAAGCTGTGTGTCCTGACCTGGAGGGGGCAGTGAGGAGTTTTATAGTAATGGTTCAGAGAGGGCGTGATCAGCTCCTGGACATTCTTCTGACTGGTTGATGGTGAGGCAAGTGGGAGTCACCATCATCAACCTTCTGGTTCCAACCGGTCTGGAGTCTGCGTGCTTGTGAACTGCATACCTTTAACTTCTCCCACCTGGTGGGGGTTTCAGTATCTGTAAAACAGCTCAAAGATATTGTTGTGTGTATCGCTTGAGGGGGAACCAGGACCCTGCCCCAAGGCTGCACTACTGTTTCCTAACTGTTCCTCCCTTGTCTCTGCATCCCCTTCCTTCGCTGATTAGCAACTGTTTAAACTTGCACGTTGGAACTCACAGAAGGTCATGAAGGCTGAATGAAGCCTATTTCCTGTAATCAAGAAATGGGGGACACAGAAAGGCTTTTGTGCCCAGGAGCCCTGCCCCACAGGGTCCTGCTCCATTTCAGGGTCTCAGCTCAAATGTCACCTCCTCAGAGAAGACATCATAATCTAAAAGAGCCCTCCCCCAATCATTCTTTATTTGATTATTCCCTTTATTCATTGTTATTATCATAGTTTGTTTGTCCTTTCTTTGATATTGGTGTCTTTTCTTGGAGTATAGTTCTAGACGTGGCTCTTTATTTCTGCTATATGTCTGTGCCTCGTGCTTAGAACATAGTACATGCTCTGTAATATTTGTTGAATGGTTTTGTTAGTGATTCTCAACTGGCGAATATATTTTCTAATGCATTCATTCACCAAGTATTCCTTGAGCATTCACTGTGTGCCGATATTTTTGTTAGGTGTTGGGGACTGAAATGAAAGGCAAAGTCCCTGCCCTGAAGGCTCTCATCATCTAAAAGGGAGATATCTCTCTTAGCAGATGATTGCAGCACTGAAGGAAATGCTGTTAGAGGTAAGCACAGGTGCTATGGGAAGAAAGAGAGTCAGACTAAACAAGAATGGTGATGGAACAGGAGAGCAAGTAAGAAAAATGCTCCATGAAAGATGATTCCTGAGCTGAGTCTTAATGGCTACATAGCAATGGCTCTAATTTAGATGTATCTTCCCTTCTCTGGCGGCAAGGTGCTTCCATGACAGGCAGTTTGATTGTGGAATATAAAGTGAAGCATGGTTTTGTGACATCTTCCTACCATGCTGCTTAGGAGCTGCCCACTTTGTCTAAGTAAGGAGCCAGTTCTGGTAATGACAGCTGCCACACTGTGCCGAAACCCAGGCTCGGGAATGATACACTTTAATGTTTCTTTAGGGCTGTCTTTTCCTGTTAAACTTGAGAAGCTTAAGAGAGCCTGGCACACAGAAGGAACTAGAAGAAGTGCCAGATGGATAGAGAGAAGGGAGGGAGAGAAAGGAAGAGAAGGAAGGAAGGAAAGAAAAAAAAAGAAGGAAAAGGAAGGAAGGGAGGGAGAGAGGGAGGCAGGGAGGAACCAGTTGCCCAGCACAGCAGTTTCTTATTTTAAGGAGTTAACAAAATCGTGACAGAGATTTTCAGTGTTTGGGTTATTTTCTGCTATCAAGTATGTCCAGTGGTTGGCAACTTTTGTAACAATTTTGAAATCTGTATAAAACGGAAAATTCCCCAGATTTGTGGTTTCTTTGTGGTTTTCCTCCTATAACATTTTTGATGCAAACATAAAGCCTTATAAACTGGCAGACAATGCAACAAGGCTGAATGGAAACTGGCTGACTTCAACTTTATTATTTGAGGTCAAAAAGAAATGAGGCTTGAAATAGCAACCACGGGGTCTGAACTCACCAGGAGTCAAATGCATCAGATTGTTATGAGCTGAATAGTTTGGTTTTGTTTGTTCTTTTTACTAAAAAAAAAGACAATTTTAGAGCATAGATTCTATAATTGCTTGATTTCTTCAGTCTTATAATTGTCTTGAAAGTAATTATGGCCATTTTGTCGTTTTGCTCTGGGCTAAATTTCAGTCTGTATTTGACCAACCATATTAGAAATGCATCAGTAAATATATTGATTACATTGTGGTATTATAAAAACCTGTTTCAAGATTGTTATTTAGAGAAAGCCAGACATTTTTATTTTGGCACGAGGAAACACACAAAAATGTGTGTGTGTGTTTGTGTGTGTGTGTGTGTGTGTGTGTACATGTAGTCTTACTGGTGTATGTAAATAACATCTGATAAGAATGCTTTTAACAGTCTAGCTCCTTTTTTAGACCTGCTCAAAGTATTTACTATTTAATACCTCTGTCTACTGTTGCATCAGAGGCATCTACGCTATAATATTTCATCATGCCTGATGCACACTTAACTTTGATATGGTTAAATGTATTTGCTTCCTAGGCATAGATACACAGATAAAATATCCTTTTCCCCATGCCTGCTTTATGCTTTCTTTACTAGCTATAATATCAATAATTCCTTAGGCAGTTTTCGTAGATCCCTCCCCTGACCCTGCCTTTTAGACAAAATGCCTACATAAACCAATAGCTGTACATGAGTGAATTTACTTTTTCCAAGGTGTGCTTTAGCTTAGATAGATTCCATTTTTTCTATTTGTCTGGTTTTACATCACTATTTAATTTCAGTGTCTTAGTCTTTCCACGTGACTTAGAAATATGTGAACTTTAATATCTTTCTTAGGGGTATAATGTCCATATCCACTATGCCAGTTTTAGGCCCACTGGCTTTCCTTTGTAACTATGGGATAAAATAGAGTGTGATTTCATGTGCATAACTTTTGTCAGAAGTTGAAATACATGCTTGTTCCTAAGGGCATGGGGAGAGGCAGTGAACTGGTGCTTCAGCATTGTTTTTGTTCTGCATTGTAACATTCTCTGACATTTAGCAGAACTACATATAACCAGCACCAAAAATTAAAAAAAAAAAAGAGTTATGGAGTGTTGAGTTTGTGTTTTATTAAAAAATAAAGTGTTCTCATAATTTATTTTAAGGTAGAAGTAGTGTGTCATCCTTCATTGATCATCTGGAATCAAAATTATGAAAACTTAAAAAAAATAAAAAGGACATGGTATATTGAGAGCTCACTGCTTTCTGATCACCTTATTAATTCAATGAACAGCTTCCCATGTTTGCAAGTATCTTTCAGGCCACCAGCTCAACTCTGTTGTCTCAACAGAAGGAGGTTGCATCTTTACGCATTTAATAGCTTTATTCTCAATTTATTTTTAAAGGTGGGAGGATATGAGCAAAGCTGAAGAATCTAGTCTCTTTGCATTGTGCCGCCCAGTAGAGATAGCTGCTTAGATTCTTGACATAGAGAATAAAAACGGACATTCCTGGAAGGTAGATAGAAAGCCAGACTAAAAAGTTGCTGGGTACTAAATCACAGCACGTCCAGTGTGAGATCAGGCAGGATTTTTCTATTTCCACTTTAACTTCTGCAGAAAATGGTCATTTAAGTGGGGCTAACTGGATTGCATCTGTTCACTCAACCTGTGAATCCCTGTTGTTCTGGGATCAAGCTTGCCATGTATTCTCAGGGAGATCATTTGGTCATGGTAATAATTGAGAAAGTATTTTTACTATGTTATTTCTGCTGAAAACATATTTAAATAATTTTATGGTGTCTTTCAGCTTTCAAATCCTGCAGAGCCACTGTCAAAGGCTGTAACAATTGTTGTTTGACTTCTGCAATGACCAAAAGACACAAGTGTGGATGATTCTCTGGTTTAGGTGCCAGAGGAAGATTTGGCCTGAAGTCAGTTAAGGTCCCTCTCTTGCAAGGCCTCATCTAAGAGGACTTGTACCTAAATTTATAGTTGTAATTTTAAAAATTATTTTTCTAACCAAAAGGACCTCCACACTGTATAAACTTAAGATGCTACAAAACCTGTGTCCATTCTTGTTTCTTTCTTTTCTTTACCTGTACCGTTATATTCAAGGTAGTACATCAATCTAGTTTATCAGGCAATGGAACAAATGATAGTCTCATTATTTCTGAAAATATCACTACCTATGACATTACAGTTAGTTTCAAGCTGTAAAAGACTTTTGTTTTTTTTTCTCAACACGTTAATACTAAAATCAATTTTCTCTCAAGTTCATTTTATTCTAGGAAAACCTAGGGATCCTTTCTTTCATTTATTTGTTTATTCAGGAAACTTGTATTCAATGACTATGGTGCAGTGTGTGTCTAGGCATGTACAGAGATAAAGCTAATTGGATAAGAAAAGATTTGGCGGCCCAGTTTGCTCACCAACTCTGCAGTGGGGGTGGGCAACGTATTTAGCACAATTCTCAATTACAAAATAAATTTTAAATAGCTTCCATGCATAGTGTTTGGTGGGATGTCTCTATTTCATGTACATCATTTCCTTTCAATCATTTTATTATGCTTAAGAACAATGTGTGTTGTAAGTTATTAAAATGGTAAATTAATAATCAAAACAAGATGTTAAGGAAAGTATTAAGGCACAATGGAGCTATGTTTTACAAATTTAAGTCCTTTTATACTCAAGAATTAATTACTTGAATATAAGTTGAGCACATCCTGAAGAAAAAAAAAAAAAAAAAAACCTCAATTTCCTGAGCTCTTGGTCGGAAAAAAGATACTAATTTTAGATCAGATTCCACTTACCTATAACATGCTAAAAATTCATGAGGAACAAAATTAACTTCAAAGTTTCTACTCTGTGTCCAGGCATTGTCCTTCATTTTTCAGTTGTCACGTCTGTCCTGTTCCTCCCATCTTAAGCTCTTCTCACACCACTCTGACTCCCCCTCTGGGGCATTAATCATTTATTTGACAGATATCTAATGAATTTCTACTCTGTATCAGGCGTTGCGCTAAGTACTGGGGAGCCAACATTGATCAGACTGTGCCTCTGGATTAATTATATAACCACAAACACATACTATAATTCATGGCAAATGCTATGAATGAAAAGCACACAGTCTTAAGACATGATTGAAGAACCTCCTTCTCTGGGCATAGGAGAGCATCTTCTGTACAAGTAACTTTTAAAGTAAAATCAGAAGAATGACTTGAAGATTATCACCTCCCTCCTCCAAAAATTAAATCAATAAAAGATTTTTAGCTGCATCAGACTTTGCTAAAATATGTTTAAATATGGAAATAATTACTTGCAATGTAAGATTGTTCCCAAAATCAAAGAGAAAAGCATCCCAAATGACACCCTCTACTCACAGGAATATATCCCAATTTCTATACTTGTTTTCCTCCCCTGAAGACCTCCTTCTTCACTCTTCACCACCAGCATACTTCCTCCCTTCAGGGAATCAGCAAAGTAGAATAGCCACCAGCAATGCATTTCCTAAAGTCTAAAAGCCATTTAGCCTGAAACGATATCACAGACCATGAGTAAGGAAGGCGATCTTTCTACACCTCAGCCCACGACAGCAATCCAAGCTAGGTTTGGTCACCCTAAATCTGGTCCTCTCCAAAGTCAACATGAGATGTAGAGAGACCACTTTGTAACCACACAATCTACTGAGAACGACGCTGATCCTTGAGCTTAGTAGAGTTTAAATTCAAATTCAGGAGGGAAATATTCCACTAAATGCCCCGTAATCTGCACAAGGGCCTCCAGTCAGAAGAAAGGTAGCACTTCACATGGTCATTCAGAGCACAGCTTTTGGGTTGTGTCCAAGATATAAAACAGGGAGTCACGTCAAAGTCATCTCCCCCTAAAGCCAACCTCCCACCTAGCTACACTGAAAACAAGGCAGAAGTTTTACATTGATTTTCCATTCTTTTTTGGAGCAGGTAAAATTCTTGATCAGGGAGTGCCTTGTAATCTTCGTAGGGGAAGGAAGGCAAGTCTAGCATCGTTTATCACCAGGAATGGATGATGAGCTGTTGCTCCAACACTTATACATAGATCCTAGATTGCGGTTTGGAGAAATGAAAATCCTCCTGCCATTGATGTGGCTAAGAAAGATTTCGCCAAGAAGAAATCAGCTTACCCACGTCCTTTATTCAAATATTTTTGAAGTGTGCCCACCTATAGGACCAAAGGCTCCCCCTGAGGGTTTCTATCTCCGACAAGCCCTGAGTAGGAGTCTCCCTGTGCATGAGGCCTTTCCCAGGCCAAGCCTTATAAAGACGACCCTTGTCGCTTTATAACTTAGCAGATTCATTGTTTCATTATGAAGCTATCAAATAACGGGGCCCACAAGCAGGCACTCGTTTCAAATGGTTAGCCATCAATACCCACCCGTGCGCACCCACACCAGTCCGTAGAAACCCCAGTCATCTGCATCAGACCTTACAGGGAACATAATTGACCTGTGGTCTGCTCATTTGGTTTGCATTGAGTAAGCTTCAGATGAGGGTTTGTGTTTTGACAGTTCATGCCGGTGGGCTGTTGCTTACAGCTCTCCTGTTTGCTTTCTTACAATGATTCTCACCATTTTATTCCCCTTGTCTGAAATAGCCCGTTCATACAGTGTAAACCTGGGAAAGAAGCCTGCTAGCTCACACCCTGAATAGTCTTTTCTTCTCATATTGTCTTGCTCCAAATATCAGACCTTGTTTTTGGTGAATACTAAGTCAGTTGATACCTAACCATAGTATACTGTCATTCAGAAGGAAAACTGAAGCTTTGTTTTCACTCTCTTGGTCAGAAGTTTTCAAAGTGTGAAAGAGTTGCTATGCTACTTTTTAAATGTGCTTGGGAGATACTTGATATTCCTGGTGGTATCCTGGCAGCAATAGTAAGACTTTTGTAGTATCATTCTACATGTCACCCCTAACACAGAGTATCACATGGAAAAGCATGATGTACACCACTTCCCAATTATGTATCTTATAGATAGTCTCGGAAATCTATTAATTCTGTAAGTTTGGAACTGGAGTCCTGGATGTCACTGCTTCAAAACCATCCCTTTACTCACCATGTTTTCTTTCGCCCTATGCTATAGGAGTGATTGAATCAGGGAAAAGACAGACTTTGAATCTTTTGGTTTTCTGGTCCTAACTCAGAACAACCCTGTCAGTATTTGTTAGTACCTTGTGTGTGGTCACTGTGCATTGAATATCTAATGAATTCAATTTAAACATCAAATAGAGAACTCGTGCAACAGAGAATTCCACGCAAGTTAAGGGAAGAAGCAGGGCTCAGATAGGGGGAGTTTGCTTTACGGTCATCTTATCTGAGAGAAAAAACACATTTCTTTTCCCTCATCAAAAGTTTGTGATCCAAACACCTGCTAAAGCAATTCAGGAGGTACAAAACATATCTGGTGTGGTCTCTTGGATTTTTTCTGCTTTTAAGTTATCTCATTGGACCTAAGATTCAGACGTCTGATTTCCTCAAAAAACTTTTTTCACCATTCTATTAAGACTAAAACTCTATGTGATTTTAAGCCTGCACATTTATTCTCTTTCTTAAAAGCTTTTCCTTTTGCCATTTGATGAATGCTGGAAGCAAGTGGATTATCTGGATAAAGAGAATTAGTTGAGGTTTGCAGCAGTCAAGAGAGTAAAGCCACCAGAGGCTTTGAAGGGAGTGCCTTACAATATAAGTAGTCCTGATCTCCTGCAAGCACTGACTTTCAAGAAAGAGAATTTTCTCAAGACCAGTGTTTTTAATCAGCTACATCTGCAACAAGATTGAAAGTAATGCCAGTGATTAAGGAAGCAGGCTGTGCAGGCAAGCAGGCAGTGAGCAGGCAATGATCTGATTCATGAGGAATCTAGAAGTTGGAGACGAGGGGGAAATTAAGAAGTCTCTCAGATCCCCTAACTACTTCTACCTCTAAAACAACCATCCCAAGACATCCCTGCCTAAAGTGAAAATGTACCATTTGGACAGGAGCGGGTTATTAGCAAGAGGAGGGCACCCAGCGAGATGCTGGAAATGTAGACAGTGCTTTAACTGTCCCAGTGTTTCCATTTTTCATGCCAAAAAGGATCAGCGCCAGCCACAAAACAGGTGGAATTATTCCAGCTTGGCTTTGTAGGTAGAAAAGAGAATGAGATATGTGTTTTACCTGAGATGGTAGAGCAGCAGTAAAAGCAGATAAGGTTATAGCAAAATGAGGAGAAAATGATGCTGGTCTCAAATTGTTGGGAGTCTCAACTCTCAGTGACAGTGGCCTGGAGCCCCGTTTTTGCACATTTTTTTTTTCCTCCAAGAAGAAAGAGGAAAAGTACGTCTAAAGTGCCCATCTTTGGTGAAGAGAGGAAAGATTTTTTTAATTTAGTATCATACAATTAAAAAAAGAAAAGTAAATGCTCTATAATTATTTCAGATATATTTTCTTGAGCTTGTGAGTTTTTAAATGTTTTCCCCTAGTGTCTCTACAAAGAGGAAAAGAATATTTAACGGGAAAAGAGGAACATGTAACCAAAACCATTTCAGATCTTGCATGAGATTTATCTTGAAAAACCAGTGGTGCATACATATTTTGCCACAGCTCCTAGGGCAAAATTGTTACGCCAATATTTCTCTATCCAGGTCACTTGGTAGCAGCTATAAAATGCAATCTGATAGTCACTACTTCAGGCAGCTCCCAAAGTGTATATTGGGCTTTCAGGAAGAAATTTGTTTAGTGTCTTAATATGGAGTGTCTCCCGTGCTCAACAGAATTGTTCCCACTGCTGCCCTGAGTCATGTCGAATCACTTATAGAACTAGGACTCCCTGTGCAATGGGGAACCACCTGGAAGGGAGTGATCTGAAGGTTTCTGCCGTAAAGATTAAGAGTCAAGGGCTTTTAAGCAATAATTATTGGATAGTCAACTACATTGAAAACCAGAATGTACTGAGGACACCACCAAGTACTGAGAGAAATTATGTTACATACATACATCCACCTATGCATACATACATACGTACATATGTCAAGCTGTTTCCTCTGATTGTGACACTTTTCTCCTTTTTTCCTTTGCCTGATGAGTTTCCATATATCGTTTGAAACTTGGCTTCACCACACTTTCCCAGGAAAGCCTTTCTCGCTCCCGTTAGGCTAGGTCAGATGCTCCTGACATGGATAACTGTATAGCTCACTTTATCTTCAGGTTTTCCATGCTGGACTGTAAATTCCGTGAGGACATACATGATATCCATCTTTCTCTCCATGTATGCCCAGTGCCTACCTCAGTGGTCATAGACCTTTTCTAAGGTATGGGGCCAGATAGTGAACATTTTAGACTTTGTGGACCGTCCAGTCTCTTTTGCAACTACTCAACTCTGTCATAGTGCAAAAGAAATCCAGACAATTTGTAAATGGATGAGTGTGACTGTATTCTAATAAAGTCTTATTTACAAAAATTAGCCTTGTCCTGGATTTATCCTGCACTTGTGAGTTTGCCAACTCTATCCCTCTCACAAAGCCTGGCATATATTAGTGGTTCAGCAAAAAAGGCCTTTCAGTAATACAGGCTGAGTTGATGGTGGTCTGTGAGGAGTGACAGAAGAGGATGTATAGTTGATCCTTGAACAACAAGGGTTTGAACTGCACAGGTTCACTTATACCCAATTTTTTTTTTAATAGTAAATACTACAGTACTATAAAATCCATGGTTGGTTGAATCTGCAGATGCAGAACCAAGGCTATGGATAGCAGACTATAAGTTATACACAGATTTTTGAGTGCATGAAGGGTCGGTGCCCCTAACCCCACATAATGTTCAAGGGTTAACTGTATTTGAGAGCTATTGGATGATTGGTGATTTGATATGGAGGGTGGGTAAGGAGAAGAGGACAAATCCAAATTTCTGGCTTGAGTAACTGGTCTTAAGGAGGAGACATTTAACTAAAAAGAGTGGAACTGGTTATATTAGCAGAAGTGGGGAGGAAGAGATGAGTTACGTTTGGAGCATAGTAAATGTGAAAACCTGTGATCTATAACAATGGCTCTTAAACTTCAGCGTGTATTGGAATCACCTAGAGAGCTTGTAGAAAACACAGATTCTTCGGCTAACCTCCAGACTTTCTGATTCTGGGGTGGGACCCAAGAATTTGTTTTTCCTTCATGCTCCCAAATGATTTTGAAGATGCTGGTCTGGAGACCATCCTTGGCAAACAACTGTCCCAGAGAGATGTGCCAGGACTTTGACTTGGATGTTATCATTATGGAGAGTGAATGAAATGGAGAAAGGACCAAGGACAGAACGTTAGGATACCATAGACAGAACAATAAACGTACTATCATCCCTGAAGCAAAGATTTATAGCCCTTTGAGAATCAAAGAGAAAATAGACATTGGTATTAAACAAAGTAAGATGAAGAAAATATAGGAAAGATGTCAAGCAAGAGAAATATTCAAAAGAGGAGGCCTCCAATCTCTGGAACTTCAAGCTCTGCACTTAATATTTTTGTTAACATTAAGATTAATGAAATATTAATATTTGCAGGAAACTTCTTGCAAACCTTTCAACTACTAAAATCAGGGATATCTCTTAGGCCTAGACTGTCACCTTTGTTTTCCTTCCTTTGTTTTTGTAGTTCTTCCCTTCTACTCTACATTATAACTATTATGGTTATTAAGTTAACAATTATATCGATAGCCACAATTCGTTGACTGCTAAGTGCATTGCTAAGTACATGTACTGGTAATGTACACTTTCTTTTTTCATCTTCACAACTACCACTGAGATAGATTTTTGTAGTCCATTTCAGAGAGATTCAGAGAGGCTAAAAATTACCTTTCTCAAGACCAAATGGTTAATAGGCAACAGTGAGAGAATTTAAGCCTAGACTTGACTGACACAAAAGCCTGTCCTCTTGACCAATCTTCAACATTCCAGATTTCCTTCATCCTTCCTGCAGTCCTCAAAAGAAAATGCACAGATGCTGCATTTTTAAGGACCTCGCTGCTAATCTGTACATGTATATAGGTAAGGTATAACAAGCTTAGCAAGGTTTCAAAATTGAGACACTATTTTAAAATTCTCAAGATCCTGATCTAGAGCAGGATACAATCTTATAAAAAAGGAGGTCCAGTTGAAGACTTCCCTCATCATTTCCTGCCAAGGAAGGAGCTCACCAAAACTTCCCCACCCCACCCCCACGTCATGAGCCTTGCAGAAAGGAGAGGAACACGCTGACTACTGCATAAAAGAAGAGCCCTTTTCTTAGCCCTTCTCAAGGAGTGGGGGTAGGGAAGTGGAAACTGAATTTGGTTTGATGAGATGCCAGTCATACATATCTCTAAGCAGAGGTGCCAGTTAGTTACAAGGATAGCTCTGAGTAACAGATGCATGCTCATCTTAGGTATTCATCAGGGTTCCAGTGCTCTGAGTAACATTCTTACCAGATGGTCGCAATATTCACACAGCTCTTCCTCTGCGAAAACACCAGGCAGAGACAGTCACTGCTCACCTGATTCTCTGAGTCCTCTTGCAGTTAAGCAGGCATCCGTGACTAGCTTTGAGCCACGTGCTCTGAAAAGTAATGTATGTTGCTTATGGGCAAAGCACTTAAGATCTAGTAGACCACCTTCTGTCTCTTCCGTGGACTTGGAAACCACATAGGCCAAGTATTGTAAGTGTCATAACCACAAGATTGAACACAGCCTCAATCCCTGAGTCACTAGTTGGAAGAGATTGATCCTTGACTGTCCTTCAGCCTTGGGTGGACTTTATATGAGTGAAAAATAATATTGTTGTTACTATGGATTATTTGTCACTGTAGCACAGCATGGCTTATCTAAACTCATGTAAGTGCTCTTATTAATACTAATTTATTTACTCTGGACTGGGTCAAACGAAGATTTCAGTTGGTTCCGCAGTATATCTTCACTCTTAATCGACAAAGATCATGGCTAAGTTTAGAGGAGAAAATAAAAATAAAAGGGGAGAAGGAAAAAAAATTCAAGAAACAGCATTCTGAGTAGAGAATGCTTAATTCATATAGACAAATGCAAAGAACATAGATTTCAAATGAAAACCTATAATTCAAGAAAACTATGACTCTAAAGGCTTGGAAATAGTGTTGGATGGTATAAGCCCTAAGCATTTGCAGAAGTATTTATTATATTGTTTACTAAATGGCTTTTTTATTTTAAAGACATGAGGAAGAAGCATGGCAACATTAGAAGAAAGAAAAGAAGCAATAATGATGGAAATTTTGAGGGAGAAAAGTAACTTGAACATTTGTCACACATAGAAAGTAGAAAGAAGAACATTTAAACCAGATTTTTTCCATGAAATATACACAGCACGGTCTTTCAGAGAACAAATAAAGCTGAAGAGGGTAGACTAAAGTAGACTGCATTTTAACCATCCGTCCTGGAGATGACAGAGATCTGAACAACTGTAGGTCAGTGTGGGTCATAAATCACGTGTTACCGTCTCTGGAGCAAAAGACAAATGACTTGCTCACCAGTAAGAAATTCAGGAGAATTTGTGGAAGAGAAACTTTCCAACCTAAGGGACGAGGGCAAATAAGCCCATATATAAACAGTCAGCAGCTCCAGTCTGTCTCCTACTCCATTCCTCCGACTTCACCACTCTCCTGTGGATGCATCTCTGTGTATGTACGCACACACGGGCTCATATGTACTGGCACACACCAACTCCTGCTTGCCGACTGATCTAAGGCAATAGATCATTCACAATTAGTAGGTTCCTTATGATAAATAAAAGTTCCAAGAATTAGAGGCAGGTAAAAGTCTTAAGTCTTCTATAACCAGGTTACCCTAAAATAAGGCTAACAGAAGGAATTTGGTTATATATACAAACATTTATTAGAAAATAAGTCTGCAACTTATTTTGTAAGCTCCTTCTTAGTGTTTTGACCCCGCCTGTGTGAAAGATTTGCTTGAAGCATATGCAACAGATATCCTAGCAGCAGGATTTAGTATGGCAACAAGTTTGTTCTGAATCAGTGGGTATACAGTAGACCATTTCAGAATCTGGACTCAGGCCCCGCTCCAAGAGATACAGATAACCTGGTCTCTGGATTCTTACACCTCATTCCTACAAGGGCAGGAAAGCCTGCATAATGTTTCTGTCACTCATATCAGTAGCAAAAAATAGTTTCTAATACCCATTATGCTAATCTTATGCAAATCTGAAATAAGAATATTAGCGATAAAGTAGCTGATGTGCGTACCTTTGTAATGTGGGCTTTTGATTAGAAGATTTAAAATGCTAGCTATCCCTGGAATATGTTCTCTCAAATAGGCAACTGGCCTCCCATAGGGTATAAATTCACACACCCACATACACATACACACACACACACACACACACACACACACACATCACACTGTCTCTGTAGAAATATTTTCAAGGATAATAAGAAACACTACACAAAAATTCCAATCTATGGAGCTATGGGGATGGATAAGGCATAGATTTCAAGACAAAATAAGGGGAGAGAACCATTATCATGTATTTAAATATATCTATTTTTAAATGAACAATTTAAACCACCAACCACAGATTTTGCTCAGTGACTTGAATTCTTTTGGTATCCTACTCTTTAGCATTAAAAGTGGTAGAAACCTTAAGTAGCAGGAAGTCAGAAATGTAAAAGTTAAACCCCAAAATGGTACTGACACTTAAGCAAGAGCCACATCAATTTCACTCTAGTTGAATGGATTTGAAAAATTAAACTGATAATCCCCTGAACATTTTCAGGGTGTAGCTCTCTCATTCAGTATGTTTAATCCACCCTCCTAGATCATTATACAAGTGTTTTGTTTTGTGCCATGGGAAATTCTGATCTTGCCTGATGAAGTACTTAGTCACCTATAATCTTGTGAGAGTCACAAATGACGATAATTGCAATTTATGGAGTAACCTGGAATGACGAACACAACATGCTGAGTCTGAGAGCTGAGGTAATTGCATTTTTACTTCAGATCAGCAGAAAATCCAAAAAAGGTAATGTTGTTTGAGCATCATTTCCAATTTCATTTTCTCAATTTTTATCAACTACACTCATTAAAGAATCATTAGGGAAAAGATAAGAGCTCTGCAAGTTGACTAGAGAACCTGCATAGAAAAGAGAGAATAAACAATGAACAATCAATAAAAAGCTATGGAGGAGGTGAAGAAGGCTTAGTGTAGAAGAAACAATATTGCATTGGCACGAAGAACTTACAAGTTTAATTAAGGCCACCTCTAAAGAGTTGGGTGACCTTGAACTTCTCACTTCTCAGGGCCACTGTTTTCTCATTAATTAAATGTGAGAATCCAGGGCTTCCCTGGTGGTGCAGTGGTTAAGAATCCGCCTGCCAATGCAGGAGACACGGATTCGAGCCCTGGTCCAAGAAGATCCCACATGCCAAGGAGCAACTAAGCCCATGTGCCACAACCACTGATCCTGCGCTCTAGAGCCCGCGAGCCACAGCTACTGAAGCGCGGGTGCCTAGAGCCCGTGCTCCGCAACAAGAGAAGCCACGACAGTGAGAAGCCCGTGCACCACAACGAAGAGTAGCCCCCCACTCGCCGCAACTAGAGAAAGCCCGCGCACAGCAATGAAGACCCAACGCAGCCAAAAATAAATAAATAAAATAAATAAATTTATTTTAAAAAATATAAGAATCCAAATGAGTTACCACTAAGATGTAACCCTAAAATTCCTAATATTTCATGATTATACATGCAGGCAATTGCTACACTATTGCATAAATAATAAATATTACATGTGTTATCTGAGGCTATTGGCAGTAAGTGTTCTCTTCTTTAAATATCTTAAACAGATTTGTGTCTCTGAGGTCTCCAGCGTACTTTCTGTCTTGTCAAGGCATTCTTTTTCTTCCATGGTGTCCTGGGGATTCTCTTCTCGTATCTCACACTTGGCACAGTGAAATCCAGCTATTAGTTTGTTTGTCTCAATGCTGTTATGAGTTCTTTCATTTCGGGAATCGTGTCTAACTTACTGTTTCCCCAGTGCTTAGGAAAGTACCTGGCATTTAATGGAGAATGATGGAATAAACAAAGGAACGACTAAGTGGGCTTTGAGGTTCGTTGTCAGTGAGGCAGAAAGTAAATAAAGAGACACTGAGCACCAAGTCATTCAATGCAATTCACCATGAAAGATTATCTTCAAGTTTCTATTCTTATTTTCAGGCCCTAATAAGATACTATCCAAAATGGTTCTTGTTTTAGCTGACAGCAGTGGCCTTCAGTGAAAATGACAGAGGGCTTGAGTATCTTTAGAAATAACTGTTTTACAAACCTTATTACCTTATTACCACCAAACAGCCTTCACAAAACACCTACCTGAGTAGGAATGGAATATATATATATTCCATTGGTGTGTGTGTATGTGTGTGTGTGTGTGTGTGTGTGTGTGTATATGTAAACAAAGACTTTATCATCCATCTCTGTAATTGGCACACTATGGTCTATTGGCCAAATCTACCTTGCCACCTGTGTTTGTACAGTCTGTGAGCTAAGAATGGGTTTTACATTTTTTAATGTTTGGGGAGAAAATTCAAAAGAATAATCATGGTATATGAAAATTTTATGAATTTCAAATTTCAATGCCCATAAATAAAGTTTTATTGGAACACAACCAAGCTAATTTATTTAGTATCTGGGTGCTTTGATGTCACAACAGCAGAGTTGAGTACTTGTGACAGACACAGTATGGAAAAAAAAAAATTTTCCCTCTACCCTTCTAGGTTCTCGGCTGAGACCTCCCTGTAATAAAAGATTAACAGGAGAAAAACAAACATAAGTTTAATAACATGTATACCTCCTGTATATATGGGAGAGATCCAAGAAAACTGAGTAACTCCCCAAAATGGCCCAAGACATCACCTTAAATACCATCTCCAGCTAAAGACAAAAGAAAGATGCTGGGATGGGTATGGGGGTGGAAGTTAAGGGGTTTTCAGGCAAAGTAAACAATGATATGTTTGTTATGCAGATTTAAGTCCTGAATGTCTTCTGCATTGATAAGGGTTTCTAGAGATCTGGTCATCCTCTTCTTGGTAGTGAGAGGGAGACACCCTTACATATGCTGATTTCCTTTATAAATGTAAATGTCTCTTACCAAAGGATACCTTGTACTGGTTTTCAAAGGTTCTCCTGTGTTGGAGTTTCTTAAAAATAACCAGCCTAAAATAATCTTTATGCCAAAGAGGCATATTTTGGGGTAGCAAATTCTTTTCTCCTTCACCTGCAAAGCCTAAAATATTTACTGTTTAGCCCTTTACAAAACAATTTGCTAAGCCCTGCTCTCTCTGTTGGTCAGAGTTGCTTTTGTACTATCAAAATCGATTTCTGAACAGAGATGGCTTTGTGTTGTGGAGAACATTTTCAAATGGAAAGTTTCAACACCTGCAAAAATTAAAGTAGCTTCATTGTCATTCTTTTTTTTGTTTTTCTGTTTTTGTTTTTTTGCAGAAGTGGAGAGGATGTATTAAAGAAAATAACTACTCAAATCAAAGTTTTTTTATGCTATTTTTATGAAATTTAAAACAACAATTATGAACATTTTATTTAAAATAATACATTTTCATTTAACTTTTATAAGTTAATCACATATTTATTTATTTATTCCATGCTTTCTTTTAATCCAAAATGACTAACCAAGATTCTTCTAACTTAAGCAGAGGTCTGATGAATCTCTTTTAAAAGACATTGGCTTGAGACAATTTATACAGTATCATTATGCTGTCCATGAAGTTGGTACAATGAAACAAACAGCTCTCCTCCAATGAAAATAAGTGACTAAAAGACTTCTCCTAAGCCCTTTTGCTCAAATTGTGTCAGAGAATAAAACACCATTAGAAAATAATATTGATTAGATTAAAAAGTTAGCTAACTCCATTAGATAAAAAAATCCAGCAATTCACAAACATTGTTTTTGTAGTTATATTGTTTGTGCCATTTTTATTTTTTTTCAGAGTGTCATTCCCAAAATTGAGGGGAAAATCTCCAGCAGCTTAATTCACTAAAAATACTAATTTGTTCAGTGGGATCAGAATCACTTATGATAGGTAACTTCCATGTATGATTATATTGTAAAACTATTGTAGTCTATATATTTAAGAAAATGTTTTCCACATGGGCTAAAGTATCTATGTAATGAGCAATCATGGTGGGAAAGTGAATGTTTCAGCTCTGAATCAATGAGAGGGTAAGTTGTTATCTTGCTGATTGATGGTGATTAGGTTCTTGGAGCAGATCTGGCCTACATGCTGGTGAATGCCAAATGGCTGAAGGCCACCTCTCTCTACACCCCTTTGCCGGCAGTTATCTCTGAATGACTTGGAAGAAGCCACAGTTGCAGTAGTGTGACTTTGGTTCAGTGGCTCCAATTGGCCATTTACTTTGTTTAGAGCATTGTCCCTACCCAGGCACCACCTGTTGGTAGTCATAGAAAGGTCAATTTAAAAGAAAATAGAGGTACATCAGGACTTGCTACTTCTTGTTCTCCTCTATGAATGACAGGAAATAATCTATCGTAAGACTTTTAAAAATAAAAAAATTTAAAAAAACTATTAAAAATAGAGTAGCAGCTATAACCTAGATATTTATAAAACACACGCAGTAAAAACTCTAGCTGTGATCTTTAATAATCATATAAATGTCCAGGCAAATATTTAAATTTAAAAGAAGGTCCTGTATACCTGCCTTTGAAACACTGATCAGTACAATTTTGTCTTGACAGATAGTTCATTTTTTTTTCTCATTTATGATAAGCACTAAATCAAATCTACCTCGAAAGAGTTGTGATTTCGTTTATGTTTTTTGGGTTTTTTTCAGATACCAAATATAGCCTTAAATCTTGTTGGCATATCAGAGAGTGTCATTGTTTAATTTACATCAATTACTGAAGATAGTGGGTTTAGAGAAAAATATTAAAATTGCTATTAATTCTAGAATTCTGGAATAATTAAAATAAGATTTTCTGTAGGTATAGTCAAGGTATAATTTCCTCCCCTATTAACGATGTAAAGTAAAAATATACTCACTTAGTCTACCTGTGGTTTAATCATATGATTATTTAGGAATAACTGAGTGAGGTAGCATGCATAAGTGACAGACACATGTCACATCTCAAGTCTTCAGCTTCACAAGTTGTTTTTCAAAAATGGCATGGTTTTAATGCTTTAGAATTATTTTTTTAAACCAAGTGCTACAAAAGATAATAATTATCTTATTAGTTTCTCTGTTTTGTAAATGTCAGTCATGACAATCTCACGCAGACACTTGGTTTTATCATCACACCTTGCTCTGCTGCCTCATTAATGCATCGTGAATACCTTCAGAATCCCCTTCCATCCCCATTCTTGATTTCATGGGAGGTGAGGATGCTAATCGTATCTGTGTGGGTGTATTTTTATAGAGCTGCCAGCAAAATCCTTCTGCTCATTTAAGAACATCATCTGTCTGTAATTAATGTTCTATATGTCTTCTTAAAAATGAGAAATGAGTATCTAGCTAATATCCCAAATTTCACCCAGCAGTTGAATTCTCAAGTGTCTATTTATGCTCAGGTCTTTCTGAAAAATACTTTATTATGTCTACAATATTAGTTATTTGTTTGCTGAGCATCATGATTGTTCATTTTTGAAGTTCTTGCTTTCCTTCTCTCTATTCTGTCTCTCTTCATTTATGTTGGCCAGTTGGTTCAAATTTCATATCAACTTCTTGGATACTCTTTGATTTAAATTTTTTTTTATTGTTTCTAAACAAAAACAGTCATAATAAAAATTAACAAAGTAAACCTGCTTTCACATCAAGCAGTTTATATCTATGTGAAATCCAACTACTGCCTTGTAAATAACTAAGCAATCAGATTACTGTGAATGATTATACACACAGTGCAAATGAGAATTTGGAAATCAGAGTTAGTAATGTAATATGAGATCAACAGGTCCTTAAGAGTAGGAACTATACATTACACCACTGTGAGTTCACTACAGATTCTTTTTTTTTTTTAACATCTTTATTGGAGTATAATTGCTTTACAATGGTGTATTAGTTTCTGCTGTATAACATAGTGAATCAGGTATACATACACATATATCCCCATATCTCCCCCCTCTTGCGTCTCCCTCCCACCCTCCCTATCCCACCCCTCTAGGTGGTCACAAAGCACGGAGCTGATCTCCCTGCAGATTCTTATCTCTAAGACTGTCAACACTAAATATTGAAAGAGGGAGTGGACCTGCTTATTAATATACCTGGAGGTAGGACAAGAACGTTCCCTTCAGAATGTAATGTAATGAAGGTAATGTTCAGAGTTCTGAACCTGTATATAAATAAGATCATTGCATATTAACATTATACACTAATTGGAACACATTTCCCCTGAGTTGCTTAAAATACAGAGTTTTTCACATTTGCAGTGTATCCTAACCCTTCAGTATAGCTTTCTCCCACTCTAATTAATTTGCATTGCAAAAACAATGAGTTTGATCTCAGCTGTACATGTCACAGTGACTTATCCCTTCAATGAAGTGATAATTGGTGTCTGGTTAATATTACTTATAGAAACCATGGGGCATAAAAAATAATCCTAACTTCCATTACACAGCATGAAACTTCCAGTAGCACCTATGCTATTCCCAGCATAGAATATTTTTATTTTTTAAACTATAATTCACAATTGTGAAAATGCATCCTATAAGCATATATCTACTGCCTGCTTGATCGTTACTCAAGAGGAGCTTTGAACATGGACACATGGGCTTGACACAAAAGATGGTTAGTTACCTTCAAAACACAAAACCCAACCAGACAGAAGCTAAGCTATCTCCTTGAAAAATAACTTCCAAAAACTAAGACAGATATAGTCCATGGACATTTATTCAATGCAAAGATGATTGGTGATATGCAAGGTATTTTTACATGGATGTGTGATATTTTGTTATATATGAAAAAATGTACATATTCTCACTGTATATATTTGTAAATTATGAAGCAAATAAGAAAATGAACAGTCATGAACCAGCACCTAAGTGAAGAACTAAAATATCACCAACATGGTTGCATTTACTGCTCCTTAATCCTCCCATCATGTGCCCTCAACAGATATGTACCTGATCTGCTGTGTTATCACATATCTTTGTATTGGCATTTACAAAGGTTTATCACATGTTTATACATGCACAATTTTTAAAATTTTTTCATTAAAATATTATTTTCTGTACTATCTCCCACTTGCTTTTTCTACTAAATATTATGTTTCCGAGAATCACCCATGCCATTTTATTAAACTTTGTTCTTTTTCACTATTACATAAATCCCCTGTGGTATGACTATACCACAGTGTATGTATTGATTATTTAGTCTGTAGACATCTCTGTTGTTTCCTGCTTTTAAACAGCGTGAACAATACCACCGTAAACGTGTTTGTGTATTTCTCCTGGTGACCATGTGTAAAAGTCTGTCTAGGAGTAGAATCAGTGGCTTATAAGATGTTCAAGTGATTAAGTTTACAAAATATGTTCAAATTTGTTTCCAAAAACTGTTGTATTGTGTTATATTTTTCTCTAATAGTGTGTAAGATCCGCACAATGCCATGAGCTTATATAAATCACTGGGATATCATAATACAGTTGTTATGACAATTATTTTTATCATTAGTAACTTTGCTGTAAATATCCAGAAGTATGTTAATAATTGTAAAAGATTAAATAATAATGATGAGACTGATAATAATAAACATATTAATGGGACAAAAGAACAGAAACCAGGTACAGGAAGCAAGAGAGCACACTGGCATTGGGAGAAGAGAAGGAATGTAATTTGCAGACAGAGAGTCACCATCATGAGTGTGACTTTGGGGTATTAATGGGTAATGAGTATTAATTTTGTAATGATTGAGTAATGTCTATATAAATACATTTATTTGATGTAATATGACAATATATTAAATTATGTCATATCAGTATAACAAATATATTGATATTGTTAGAAATTCAATCAATTCTGGTAAATAAAGCCCTTGACAACTAAGCAGTCACTTCCCAATTCCAGTCCCCTCTCCAGCAGTAACCTGTTGAGAGTTTTGCGGACATTTCAGAATTTATATATTATAATAATATAAATATTGTATATATATTACCTATAATGTGTTATAGATATTATATATATGTTACAAATATGGAAATATTATATTGTGGATAGTTTTATGTACATGGTATTATACCAGAAGCATCATGCGACTTTCACTTGTGTTTGCTTTTTTTACCTAATATACGTCCAGAAAATCTTTCCACCTAAGTGTACATAACTTGACCTCATTTCATACAGCCGATGGGTGTCCTATAATTTATCCATTATAGATATGTGTGACTAAATAGGACATTATATAGTCATTTCAGGTAACCAATGAATGTCCTACAATTGAGCCAACAATTTAGCCTAGAGTTATCCTATGTGTATATTTAAGTCCAAACAACGTTGCAATAAATATCCTAGTGTGCCTTTATGTCTATAAGAAAATGTGGCTCTAAATTAGAAACCTAGAAGTAAAGTGCCTTGGTCAAATTGCATATGCATTTTGTTTTTTTTTTTTTTGTTTTTTTTGTTTTTTTTGTTTTGTTTTTTTGCGGTACGTGGGCCTCTCACTGTTGTGGCCGCTCCCGTTGCGGAGCACAGGCTCCGGACGCGCAGGCCCAGCGTCCATGGCTCACGGGCCCAGCTGCTCCGCGGCATGTGGGATCTTCCCGGCCCGGGGCACGAACCCGTTTCCCCTGCATCGGCAGCGGAGTCTCAACCACGGTGCCGCCAGGGAAGCCCTGCATTTTGAATGTTAGTAGTTATAGACGAATGTCCCTTTAAAAGGCTAGAACTGTGAAGGGTCTGACATTTTACCCTACTTGCTGGCTATTAACTTAGCCTACCACAGTTTCATAGATACTGGCAGAAGATACAACATTGCTGGGACAGAGACAAAAGGACTTTATTACTGACAGCAATGGTAGCAGCCAAAGGGTCCACATTTTGTTGTGCAGATTTCTCAGGTGAAAATATGCATCGGGCCAAGTGAAGAGGGCCAAGTGACACCTGCACATGTTATTGTTTTATGTGATGAATACCTTGAGCTTAGGGAACCTGACTCTTTTATGATGGTTGTTAGGCATGCCTGTCCTGTGATCCAGAGGGACATACTATCTTGATTATGTTGGATAATACACAAACATAACCTTTACTCCTTAGGGAGATATAGCCTCTGTCTTCCAAGGCTTTTCGCTCTACAAATATTCTTGAAAAGATAGTCTCTAACACAATTAGGGCTTCTGCTCACAAGATGTGCAGAAATAGGAGACCCACAAGAAATATTTCACAACAATTTACTTCAGAGAGGTTTTGTACTGGCTTCCTTTGGGAACCATGGTGTGCTACTAACCTGTGGATGCATTAAACCCTTTCCAGATTAATTCAGGAGTATCAGGTTCAGTCCCCCCAACTCTTGCTGCTGACTCCAGTCTGAATCTCCTAATTATAGTGCTGATACTGTGTTTGCTTTCAGGAAAACCAGTTTTTCCCAAGTCCTTAGCCACCATGCCAGGAATCAAAATATAATGCCTGTTTTTGCAAATCAGAAAGCATTTTGCTCATGCATAGGAATCAGCTACTGGTCCTATCCAGCTCATTGTTGCCCTGTATGTATGCAAATCAAGTGTTGCCTTACATTCCAATGTTTCAAGAGAAGGGAAAAATCTGTATTATGATGTGAAAACCTCTCATTTTCAAATGTGAGTGAATTAATTCAAGTTGATTAATAATATTTTCAGCAATGTGAGATGCAACAGAGAAACCGTAGAGGATAAGTAAAGAACAGTACCTTTGACATTTAGGAGCTCATTGGTGTCATGCCCTCCTATACTCAATTATGGCCCTGTTCACAAAGCTTCCATAACATTTTATATACCCCCCTCCTATAATGTGTCATATTGGCTCATGAGTTTATGGGTTTTTTTTGCCCAATTTAGATAAAATATATTTAGTGTCCTAGAGGCAATTAAACTGAAACCTTTGGGATTAATCTTCCGTACCAAACAGACAATATTTGTCTCATCTGACAAATATAATCCATATGTTATATATAGTTTTTTGTACGTTAATATCTAATCTTACAGAATTATAAAAAGTGTCATGGTACACAAAAATTTTTAGTCAATGTTGAAAGTCGTCTTCAGAAATAATTTTCAACACTTTGATTTTAACTATAATGTCACATTCCACAGTTCATGTGGTTCACAGTTGTCTCTTGAGGAGTTGTTGAAGTTTTTTTTGTTTGTTTTTCTCCTATTATTGCTGCTGTGTATTATTTTCAGAAGGAATTTAGATGCCATCTTGGATCCTTAAGAATATGTTTTTAATTAAAATATAATTGTGATATAACAGTATATTAGTTTTAGGTATATAACATAATGATTTGATATAGATATATAGATATATATATATTTATATATAGTGAAACAATAATAAATCTAGTTAACATCCATCACCACAGGGAGTTTTAAAGTCATCCCCAGCTGGAGGCCACGTGTAAGAGGATCTCAGAACCTTCTGGGTATCTGCAGTAGAAGTGTTCTTCACCACAAAAAGACCCAGGAGACTTCCTTGGGCCTTGCCTGTGACCAGATATATTTATTACTATACCACACGTATGTTGATCTTATAGATCAGTTTGGGAAAAATTGACATCTTACAAATAGAAATACATTTGATTTTTGTACTTTGATCTTGTATTTTGCAAGTTTGAACTTAGTTCAAGCAGTTGTCTTATTTCTTTTTAAAGATTTCTGCAGTCTTTCTATGTGTTGTCTGTGAATAAAGACCATTTTATCTTTTCCTTTCTGTTCTATTAGCTGTAGTTTTGGTTTCTTCGTTTTTTAAATACTATACATTAGCAATGATATTCCTTCCTATTCCAGTTTGCAGGGTTTTTGTGGATTTTTTTGTTTTTGTTTTTTACCATGAATGAATGCAACCACCATTCCCAGGTTGACTTCCAAATGAACCTGCCTCGTGTTCTTGAGATAATCCCCATTTGATCTTGATGTCTTATCACAATGTATAAAACATTGCTGGATTTGATTTGCTTTTGTTTTGTTGGGGTTTTTTGCACCTATGGATCATAAGGGATATTGCTTTATAATTTTCTTTTCCTGTGATGTCTTTGTCTGATTTTGGTGTCAGCATGATGCTAGCCTCATAAAATAAGTTAGGAAGAATTCCCTTCTCTTCTACATTTTGGAAGAATTTGTGTGGAATTTTTTGATGTTATTGTTGTTAAATGTTTAATTGAATTTACTAAGGTAGCAGTCTGCACCTGGAGTTTTCTTAGTTTGAAGTCTTTAACTTCTATTTCTTTAACTGACATCAAACTATTCAGATCATTTATTTCTTTTGGAATGATGGTTGGTGCTTTGTCTCTTTAAAAGAATTAGTCCGTCTCATCTAAGTTGTTGAATTTATGGTCATTAAATTGAGCTTAATATTCTCTTATTATTTTTTTAATGTCCGTAGGATCTGAGATAATGACTACCTTTACATTCTTGATTTTCTGTATTCTTTCTGTTTTTCTCTTTGGTCAGTCTGGTTAGAGGTTTATCAATTTTACTGATCTTTTTATAGAACTAGCTTTTGGTTTTATTGATTTCTGTATTGTTTACCTGTTTTCCACATTATTTCTGCTTTTATCTTTATTATTTCCTTTTGCTTGCTTTTCTCTTTCCAGTTTGTAAGATGGAAGATAAGATTAGATAATTGATTTGAATCTTTCTTCTCTTCTAATATAAGAATTTAATTATATAAATTTCCTTCTACATATTTCTTTAACTACACCCAACAAATTTTGATTTGTTGCGTTTTCAATTTTATTCAATTCAAAATGCTTCTAATTTCCCTTATGACTTCTATTTCATCCATGGGTTCACTTGGAAATGTGTGGCTTAATTTCCAAATACTGGGGAATTTTCTAGATTAAAAAATATATATATTGATTTCTACATTAGTATATTATAGAAAGAAAACATTCTTTACATAATTTCTATTCTTTTACATTTTTAAGGCTCGTTTTATTGCCCAAGATAGAGTCAATCGTGGTTAAAATTTCTTGTGCACTTGAAAATAATAAGTATTCTGTGGTTATTGGTGGAGTGTTCTATAAATAACAATTTATAGGTCAAGTTGTTTAATAGTGTTTTTCATATCTCCTGTATACTTGATGATTTCTGTCTCCTTGTTCTATCAATTGTTGAGCAAAGAGTGTTGAAGTCTCCAACTATAATTGCGGATTTATCTAATTCTCCTTTTACTTCTATTAGTTTTTGCCTCATGTATTTTGAAGCTCTATTAGATGCTTACACATTTAGTATTGTTATATTTTCTTGGTAGTTTGACCCATTTATCACTATGTAATGTCTCTCTTTACAGTGTTTTGAAACCTACTTTGTCTGATATTAAAACTAGCCACTTTCTTTTGGGTGTTTGAAGGATATATCTTTTTCTGCACTTTTAATCTAGCTATGTCCTTATATTTAAAGTAAGTTTCTTTTCAGTAGCGTATAGTACAGTCCTATTTTTTAATCCAGTCTAAAAATGTCTATATTTTAATTGGTGTGTTTAGAGCACTTATATTTGATGGAATTATTGATATGGTTAGTGAGCGTAATAATTTTTAATTTGTCTCTGTAAATTCTAAATTATTAACCATATGTATATTTGAAGCACATTGCACATAATATGAACTTGATAAGTTTATTAAGTTTATATTTCTTTCAGATCCATTCTTTTTCACTCTACTGTTGACTTGTTCTAAATATAGTATCTCCAGTAATTTTTTTCATATAAGTTATAAGTGAATAGAATAGCTATTACACTTATTTTTTTTTTTCTGCAAGTACTAGGTTTTATTCACCTCCCTGTGGTAACCAATAACCATACTATTAGTTAATAAGATTTCTTTGTAGTAACTGTCACCTGAAATACAAAAATCCATTAACAATCTAAGTTATCAGGTGTGGTCTTACTGGAAATTCTTAACCATATACTTGTCTTGACAAGTGTTGTTTTTTAAATGATGAATTGTCTTAGTATAAGTCACTGTATTTCTGTAACAAAGTAATGAAAGGCACAGCTAGTGCAAGCGAACTTAAACCCATTCAACTACCCGCTGAAAAAATACTTCGGTTCTTCAGGAAAAAAAATTAGCAAGACAAAAAATCTGGTTCATTTCACAGTTCTGTTCATTTTCATAACTGTAATCTAATAGTTACAAGATAAAAATACTCCAGGAAGAACCAAATATGTAGCAATGAACAAACATGCGTGAGAGAATTTGTGCATTCAATGTATCTGGCAGAAAAACTAGTTAAAATGCTAAGTAGAACAAATTTGGTCTTTAAAATATCAGTTCCTTTCCTGTAAAAAAAAACTTGAGTCTACCGAGAAAATACAAAAACATAAGGCTATAAGTAAATAATACCTGTGTTTAGGCTATTACAGTGCAGGTTATCCTCAAGGCCACATACATCCTGCTTCACTGCTGCTGGCACTCTGCTGGGTTTTGATCCTTCTTTGGGTCATAGTCTGGATCATTTTCCTCATCTCCTTCTTCTTCCCCTTCCTCATCCGCTTCTTCATCTTCTTCATCATAATCATCATCATCGTCGTCAATAGCTTCTCCAGTAAAGTGTAACACTGATCTTGGGATTATGCGCTCACGTAAAAAGTGACCAATTTCAAAGTCCGCAGCAAGGATAGCTTCAGCAGCATCATCCAGATCTCCACTCTCAGGAACTTCAAGAGGGGCAAAAAAATTACAGAAAGAGTCATTAGAAACTGTTTTGGTCACAGTACAAACTGTCCCACGTCCCTTGTGTTTCTGCTTCTTCTTAATGGTTTTCAAAGTGACATTCTTCCCTTTTTTCCAATCTATCTGGCACCCGGTACAACCCATAATTTCTGGTCCATCAAAAGAAAAAGGATCAGAATCATCTGGTTCTGACCTCATCCTTTATGTCTTTGTCAACACTTCATTTGTGAAGTATTCATTGGGTTCAAAGTGAAATTCTAAGACAAAACTCATAGGCTGACCAGCATCTGAGAACTTCACTTTAATATCTTTCAAGTGCTTCAGAATAGGTTCATCATGTTCCTGAACCATATCACTGAGCACATCAACATTCTTAAAAACGGTCAGCCAAAATTCAGGAATTCCTTTGGGGTCTTCTTTTTCTTCATCCTTTTTCTCATCTTCAATCTTGGCCTTTTCTTTTAGCTCCTCTGAATTTCATCTTCCTCATCTGGTTTCCATTCACATTCTTCTTCTGTAGGTTCATAAATGGCATTAATGATCTCAAATCACTTATCAAATAGAGGTTGATAGAGAACAGCATACTTTCTTTCAATATCATGAACTTCCTCATAGAACTTGGCTTCCATCTGTGCACATTTAGCTTGAAGGTTTTTGAGAGCATTCACGCGTCTTTTACTACCCGAGGCAAGCTTTCAGTGTATCCTGTTGGTGTTTCTACCAGACCATCAAGTCTTTCTTGAAGGGCTGCAAGAATCTGAGGATTTTGCATCATCTGAACAGTCAGCTGACGCGTTTTGATTTTTGTTTCTTCACCAGTTTCTTCTTCTTCAACTTCTTCAACATCATCCAAATCTTGATCAAGTTCAGACTGTTCTTTGTTGTCGATGTCTGCCATGTTGTATGAACGCCAAATATCGGTTGCTAGCACAGGGAGCCAGGCGGCCGGAGCTGCACAGGCAGTGACTCAGGGCGGCGGCGGGAGGAGCAGAAGGCGATGCGGCGAGCAGGTGGCGCTAAAAAAGCTACACTTAATTTTTAAATCATACTTTATTATGAATGCATTTCTCATGTCTATACAGGGTAAAAGTAATATAGTAGCTGCTGAGTATATCAATCAGTGAATATTCGATTACTTATTCATCTTCCTATTACATGTTTTACTTTTAATAATAATAGTATGAGTCTGTTGAAGCAAGAAGGAAAAAAGGAATAAATTGATAAATGCCTTGATGCAAAAATCAGTAGCAGCATATGGTCATGAATAAGGTATCACCATTTCAATATCTGTGTCTGTTTTAGTTCCCAGCAGTATTACCTTAGAGAAGACCTTTGCCCTGCAATAGACAATACCATTGGTGTTTGAAAAAGGTGCATTATTTCTGAGAAGCAGGAGAACATGATAATGGTTTAACTTTAGCATGTTTGTGACAATGGTGAGCCTAGTGTGTTTTTTTTTTTTTTTTTTTTTCACCCAAAACACTATTAACCTTCCCCATGGCAAATAAAAGTTTAATTTAAGAGCAAATGTTCTAAAGAATCATTACTTTCTAACTGGAGAATTCCAAAGGTGGGCTGAGAGAAAAGAAGGTTGCAGAGACACTCAATAACCCTTATGTAATCCTGGCAGATAGAAGGTGGCATTAGTTAGATAAGGGGGAAGAAAAAGAATATTTTAACTTAGGGTTTTCAGTGAATCTTATTCCCACACTTCACACAAAACCCAACTGATTTTTAAGCGTGATGGTAAATGATACCTAGACTAATCCTGAAAGTAAGCAACATCCCATTTGTCCCAAGCCTGAAAGAAAGCTCAGTTTTCCAATGGATCATAAATTATTCCACTGACTTGTTTTGTTAGGTTTTGTTTAGTTTTCTTATGACTGGGAATTTGTACAAGTTTAGTATTTGTCACATGCAGGTGTATATCTGTGTCATTCTCCATGACTATTCATTTAATTATTCATTCCACAGATATTTATTAAGTATGTTAGGCACTGTTATAGATGCTGAATAGGACTATTACCATAAAGAGCAGTTTTGAGAGTAGACTCTGGAGATAAGAACCATTTTTAATCTTGGTAGGACAAATGAGCATATTGAAGCTACCAAGAAGCCTTCTGAAGCCTTAGAAATAATATGCAAGACTAACAATGTATTTTTTTAATGGATAAAGTTTTAATAAGACTTAATTAGATTGTGATTGTAGTCTATCAGAAATGTAGAACTCCAGAAAAATATGCTGATATTAATAAGAAAAAAAATTGAAATTCTCAGTATTGTCAATGGGATAAGATATCAAAAACACATAAAGTACTATTTCAAGTATGCAGTGACTCAACTTGGAAGGATGCAATTTGAAATTAGTGATGTTTTGAGTAAGGATATGGTCTTTGTTCAAGAGCCATCATTACTATTACCCCACTTAAGAAGATGGAAATGTTTTTTGAGTTTATATAAAAGTGCCAGGCTGCTAACTTTTATTGTTCTATGTGAAGCTACTGCCCCTCTACCAAAACACAGACTTATAAAAATCACAATGACAGCCACTTCAACCTAAGTAACATTGTCATCTATCTTCACTTCTCACTCTAGGGTTGTACTAGACTGACTACAAGTGTGTAATATTTGAGAAGCCATTACCCATGTGGTCCAGTCACAGAATGATGCTCCAGTTAAAGACACAGAGCTAACTGTTGAAAAACAATTCAAAATAAACTTTTCTCTTACACACAGCATCACTACTTTATTTCCTTTCTACTTTTCTCACATATTATATTATATTATATTATACTATATTACATATTATAGATATTCCCTCATTTCTCACTTTGAAACTTACAGAAAACTATTTTCTCCAGCCCTGGCAAACATGTCCATCTTATCCTCCTGCCTTGCCCCTTTTCTAATTAAATCTCATTATAAAATCTCCAAATCATCTGTCAGGCAAGTTGGGGAAAGAAAATCTAAGTGGGAAAAGCAAGATTCCATTTAGAATAAGATGAGTAGAAAAGTTAGGAATCTTAATTTTGGTTTTGCTACATGGGATTTCAGGCCTTTGCATACTAAGACTTAGTAGACTCTTAATCTTAAAGGAGTGTCATGGGACATTTATTCCAACTCACAAATGAGAAACTTTTGTCATAAAGTTTAAATGATCTTCCCCTGATTAAATCGTAATATTCAAGGTGCATCTGGGAAGCCATTGTCCCAGCAGTGTACTCATTTTCTGAACACTGCACCCACCATTGTCTACAGAAGAAGTCAGCAAACTTTGGCTCTTGGGCCAAATCTGGCCCACTGCCTGTTTCTGTCAATAAAGTTTTATTGGAACACAGCCACACTCATTTGTTTACCTGTTGCCTGTGACTGTTTGCACAGTACAACAGCAGAGTAGAGTAGTTGCAACAGAATCTATATGGTTCACAAAGTCAAAATAATTAATGAACAGACCATTTACAGAAGGCCCCTTTTCAAAAGTAGGCTATTTGTTAATTAGTGTGAGGTCCTTCAAGATAGGAATACCCCTCACGCACACCACCACCCCTGACATATGAACACAGTCATATTACAGGATTCTGTCAACTCCCCTGGTAAGTCACAAATGATCTGAGAAAGGCCTGCCGTTTCCTAGGAGGTAAGGTATAGAAGTGGTATTAAATGAAAACTCCCTGAGGTCCCTTAAAATCGCTCACATTTATTTACTGTTTATCCATTTCCTGGCACTGTTCTAAATATTTCATAGTATTAACTAATTTAATATTCACACCAAACCTATCATCTATTATTAACCTTTACAGTTTAGGAAACTGATTAAGGAACTTAAGGCAATACCGCTGTGAAGTGGAAGTCAGGTTTCAAATACAGACACTGTCTCCAAAGCCCACAGGCTTAACTTCTAAATGAGTTTGCCTCCCATAAAGAGTTTTTAAAAAATTAAAAAGTAAAAAAATAAAATAAAAACCATCTTTATTTATTTTTTTTGCAAACGCAGTGAACCCAGCAAAGGTGCGTTTGGATAGCCAAGGTTGGTTTGGGGTAATCTGTGATAATGTTTGTAAAGTTCTTTTAAAGCATTTGTTCAACAAATATTTGTTGACCACCTACTGCATGACAGACCCCACTTTATTAAGTGAAGGCAGTCCCTTCCTTGACAACACTTACAATTTAGCAAGAATTTCCTTTCTAGAACTTTCAGGCAAAGAGTAAGGGCACAAGCATCAGGACTCAAGGGCTCTAGTGGGAATGAGGTTATTATGTTCTTTTTGACGTCAGATGATTATGTTGAATGAAGAGCAGGCATATTGGTGAGATGAAAGGAATATGGACTTTAGAGCCAGAAAGTAATGAATTTCAATTTCAAACTTGAGTTTAGAGAAGTTACTTCAAACTCCCTGAGTCTCAATTTTCTTATTTTTATAATTTATAATATAAAACTTCCCAGAGTTTTTTGTAAGGATTACATAAGATCATATACGTGATGAGCTCTGATGTAATGTCAGCATCTTAGCTGGCACTCAATTAAAATTCTCTCATACTTTCCTTGAAAAGTTTTATCTATAATTTCTCATATTTCAGTGCTGGCTCTGAGTTCTTCCTCCTTGAAATACCATGCACATTTCCTTATGGGAAAACATTTCCCACCAGGCATGCAGGGTTAGAATAGCTGCTGCATTTAGGAACATATCACAGTGATCCTTGTTCTTGTATTTATCTATGGATTTATATGTGTGTCTGTATATCTACAGATCATTGAAAAATCATCAAACATGGATTATGTGTATCTCTATACATTTATTATTTATGATTTATCTTTTCCTTTAGGTACATTCTAACTGTTATATTACCAACTCTTCAGGGTCAAGGACCTGAAGTCTGCTTTGGTAATTAATTAGGGCACTTTGTAAATATTTTGCACATTTGTCATAATGAAATACTTTAGGCTCTTTCAATTGAAAGGGACAGAGACTCACTAAGTTCACCTTAAATAATGGATATTTATTAGAAGACTACAGTGGAGAAATACCACAGAAATCCAGGAGCAGCTGCATAGCCAACTCAGAGATAATGGAAGTCAGGGTTTTTTGTTTTTGTTTTTGTTTTTCTTTTGCTTTTTCAGAAATTTGCAGCTCTGATACGAGTAGGGGAAAAAAATGAGTTTATCTTTCTCTCTGTATATCACTTCAGCCACAATGACTGTATTTTATTATTTCTCTTCTCTCCTATGTCATAGTGTCTTTTTTTTTTTTTTTTTTTTTTTTTTTTTTTGCGGTACGCGGGCCTCTCACTCTTGTGGCCTGTGCCGTTGCGGAGCACAGGCTCCGGACGCGCAGGCTCAGCGGCCACGGCTTGCGGGCCCAGCTGCTCCGCGGCATGTGGGATCTTCCCGGACCGGGGCACGAACCTGTGTCCCCTGCATCGGCAGGCGGACTCTCAACCACTGCGTCACCAGGGAAGCCCTGTCATAGTGTCTTTATTCGGAGCTTCTGCTGCCCTGTAGTTCCTGTGTACTATCTTTCCTCAATCTCTTTTTGTTTCTGCTTTCCACCGTCAGTTTTCCCCCCCATTGGTTCAAATTCCCCAGAGAAAGTATATGACTGACCTAACCAATCATCCTTGTCCATATTGGACAAAGCTTTTGCTCAAAGCCACACCAGGTGCTGTTATTCAGCTCACAAATTGTCAACCTTGGGCTAGGGGCTCATCCTTAGTCATTTCAGCTGTGGGCATGGGGGTAGGGTCCTGATATACAGAATTTGGACACTTATATTTTCTAAAAACAGACTAAGGCCACATCCATAGCTGGGGGTAGGGAGTGAGGACAGGAGGACTGACACTTAACTACAGGATACTCTTGGAAAGGCATTTAAGGATTTAGTATGCATTCTGGGTCTTATAATAGTTTATACAGGTCATAATAATCCAGTGGGAGAGGTAAAGGCAAATTGTTAGAGAGAGTGGCATATGAGACAGAAATCAGTCTTTAGGCTCCTAGGTTTCTTAAGAGAATCAACTTTTTTCTTTCTCTAGTAACTAGCTTGAGATGATCAATATGTTTGTTGAATGTGTAATGAGCAGTATGAATTCTGGACTAAACTGAACATTTCCATGTTAAAACCACCATCATATGATGTTTCCATTATCTAGTATTCTCAGTGGATGGTATGAGCCAGCAAGAAGTTCAATATTCCATGCCCATAGATTTAGAATATTTCTGTCTTTGAGACTTCTTAAGTGGACAGTATGTGTGGAGGCCACAGTTCAGTTCACTTGATGCCATTCTGGAAGTGATCCTAATTTAAAAAGAAAACTAATGTCCCAGTTATGTCAGTCAGTTAATCTTTAATAGCATCACCTTGACACATCACCTTGACAATGTACTCAATTTCATTTTTTTTGGCATTAAAACTATTTATTGAACTATTGTAATAGCCAAAATCTAGAAACCACCTACTCATCAGTAATGAACTGATGAGATACATTACAGTTTTATAGTCCAGAAACTCTGTAGCTGTGAAACAGAATGTGGTAAATTCAAACATGTGTATATGAAGAGATCTCTAAGATATATTGTTATGTAAACAAAAATTAAAGGTACAAATTTAATATTGTTTGAAGGCTATATACACACACACATTTATACACACAAACACATAGCTGCATATGCAAAGGAAATTTCCGTAAGGACATAAAATATCAGTTAATAGTGATTAAATCTGAGGAGGGGAGCCGAGTTCAAAGGTGGGACCATAACATAGTTTTAATAGATAATATTTTGGACATTTTTTTAAAAATTTTTTGAATTTTACTTTATTTTTTTAAACATCAGGTTCTTATTAGTCATCCATTTTATACACATCAGTGCATACATGTCAATCCCAATTGCCCAATTCATCCCACCGCCACCACCACCCCCCTGCCGCTTTCCCTCCTTGGTATCCATACATTTGTTCTCTACATCTGTGTCTCAATTTCTGCCCTGCAAACTGGTTCATCTGTACCATTTTTCTAGGTTCCACATATATGCTTTAATATACGATATTTGTTTTTCTCTTTCTGACTCACTTCACTCTGTATGACAGTCTCTAGATTCATCCACATCTCTACAAATGACCCAACTGTGTTCCGTTTTATGGCTGAGTAAATATCCATTGTACCATATCTTCTTTATCCATTCGTCTGTCAATGGGCATTTAGATGGCTTCCATGACCTGGCTATTGTAAATAGTGCTGCAATGAACACTGGGGTGCATGTGTCTTTTTGAATTATGGTTTTCTCTGGGAATATGCCCAGTAGTGGGATTGCTGAGTCATATGATAATTTTATTTTTAGATTTTTAAGGAACCTGCATACTGTTCTCCACAGTGGCTGTATCAATTTACATTCCTACCAACAGTGCAAGAGGGTTCCCTTTTCTCCACACCCTCTCCAGCATTTGTTTTTTTGTAGATTTTCTGATGATACCCATTCTAACTGGTGTGAGGTGATACCTCATTGTAGTTTTGATTTGCATTTCTCTAATAATTAGTGATGTTGAGCAGTTTTTCATGTGCCTCTTGGCCATCTATATGTCCTCTTTGGAGAAATGTCTACTTAGGTCTTCTGCCCATTTTTGGATTGGGTTCTTTGTTTTTTTTAATATCAGGCTGCATGAGCTGTTTATATATTTTGGAGATTAATCCTTTGTCTGTTGATTTCTTTGCAAATATTTTCTCCCATTCTGAGGGTTGTCTTTTCATATTGTTTGTAGTTTCCTTTGCTGTGCAAAAGCTTTTAAGTTTCATTAGGTCCCATTTGTTTATTTTTGTTTTTATTTCCATTACTCTAGGAGGTGGATCAAAAAAGATCTTGCTGTGATTTATGTCAAAGAGTGTTCTTCCTATGTTTTCCTCTAAGAGTTTTATAGTGTCTGGCCTTACATTTAGGTCTCTAATCCATTTTGAGTTTATTTTTGTGTATGGTGTTAGGGAGTGTCCTAATTTCATTCTTTTACATGTAGGTATCCAGTTTTCCCAGCACCACTTACTGAAGAGACTGACTTTTCTCCACTGTAGATCCTTGTCTCCTTTGCCATAGATTAGTTGACCATAGGTGCGTGGGTTTATCTCTGGGCTTTCTATCCTGTTCCATTGATCTATGTTTCTGTTTTTGTGCCAGTGCCATATTCTCTTGATTGCTGTAGCTTTGTAGTATAGTCTGAAGTTAGGGAGTCTGATTCGTCCAGATCCGTTTTTTTTTTTTCCCTCAAGACTGCTTTGGCTATTCAGGGTCTTTTGTGTCTCCATACAAATTTTTAGATTTTTTGTTCTAATGCTGTAAAAAAAGGCCATTGGTAATTTGATAGGGATTGTATTGAATCTGTAGATTCCTTTGGGTAGTATAGTCATTTTCACAATATTGATTCTTCCAATCCAAGAACATGGTATATCTCTCCATCTGTTGGTATCACCTTTAATTAGGTTCAACAGTGTCTTATAGTTTTCTGCATACAGGTCTTTTGTCTCCTTAAGTAGGTTTATTCCTAGGTATTTTATTCTTTTTGTTGCAGCAGTAAACGGGACTGTTTCCTTAATTTCTCTTTCACATATTTCATCATTAGTGTATAGGAATGCAAGAGATTTCTGTGCATTAATTTTGTATCCTGCTACTTTACCAGATTCATTGATTAGCTCTAGTAGTTTTCTGGTGGCATTTTTAGGATTCTCTATGTATAGTATCATGTCATCTGCAAACAGTCACAGTTCTACTTCTTTTCCAATTGTATTCCTTTTATTTATTTTTCTTCTCTGATTGCTGTGGCTAGGACTTCCAAAAGTATGTTGAACAATAGTGGTGAGAGTGGACATCCTTGTCTTGTTCCTGATCTTAGAGGAAATGCTTTCAGTTTTTCACCATTGAGTATGATGTTTGCTGTGGGTTTGTCATATAAGGCCTTTATTATGTTGAGGTAGGTCCCCTCTATGCCCACTTTCTGGAGAGTTTTTATCAATAATGGGTGTTGAATTTTTTCAAAAGCTGCTTCTGCATCTGTTGTGATGATCACGTTTTTTTTCTTCAATTTGTTAATATGGTGTATCACATTGATTGAAATGCGTCTATTGAAGAATCCTTGCATCGCTGGGATGAATCCCACTTGATCATGGTGCATGATCCTTTTAATGTGTTGTTGGATTCTGTTTGCTAGTATTTTGTTGAGGATTTTTGCATCTATATTCATCAGTGATACTGGTCTGTAATTTTCTTTTTTTGTAGTATCTTTGTCTGGTTTTGATATCAGGGTGATGGTGGCCTCATAGAATGAGTTTGGGAGTGTTCCTTCCTCTGCAATTTTTTAGAAGACTTTGAGAAGGATGGGTGTTAGCTCTTCTCTACATGTTTGATAGAATTCACCTGTGTAGCTATCTGGTCCTGGACTTTTGTTTGTTGGAAGATTTTTAATCACAGTTTCAATTTCATTACTTGTGATTGGTGTGTTCATATTTTCTATTATTTCCTGGTTCAGTCTTGGAAGATTATACCTTTTTAAGAATTTGTCTATTTCTTCCAAGTTGTCCATTTTATTGGCATAGAGTTGCTTGTAGTAGTCTCTTAGGATGCTTTGTATTTCTGCGGTGTCTGTTGTAACTTCTCCTTTTTCATTTCTAATTTTATTGATTTGAATGCTCTCCCTCTTTTTCTTGATGTGTCTGGCTAATGGTTTATCAATTTTGTTTATCTTCTCAAAGAACCAGCTTTTAGTTTTATTGATCTTTGCTCTTGTTTTCTTTGTTCCTATTTCATTTATTTCTGCTCTGATCTTTATGATTTCTTTCCTTCTGCTAACTTTGGATTTTGTTTTTCTTTCTCTAGGTCTTTTAAGTGTAAGGTTAGATTGTTTATTTGAGATTTTTCTATTTCTTGAGGTAGGCTTTTATAGGTATAAACTTCCCTCTTAGAACTGCTTTTACTGCATCCCTTCCTCATGTTTTCATTGTCATTTGTCTCTAGGTATTTTTTGATTTCCTCTTCGGTTTCTTCAGTGATTTCTTGGTTATTTAATAATGTATTGCTTAGCATACATGTGTTTGTGTTTTTTACATTTTTTCCCTGTAATTTATTTCTAATCTCATAGCGTTGTGGTCAGAAAAGATGCTTGATATGCTTTCAATTTTCTGAAATTTACTGAGGCTTGATTTGTGACCCAAGATGTAATCTATCCTGGAGAATGTTGCGTGTGCACTTTAGCAGAAAGTGTAATGTGCTGTTTTTGGATGGAATGTCCTATAAATGTCAATTAAATCTATCTGGTCTATTGTGTCATTTAAAGCTTGTATTTCCTTATTAATTTTCTGTTTGGATGATCTGTCCATTGGTGTAAGTGAGGTGTTAAAGTCTCCCACTATTATTGTGTTACTGTCGATATCCTCTTTTATAGCTGATAGCAGTTTCCTTATGTATTGAGGTGCTCCTCTGTTGGGTGCATAAATATTTAAAATTGTTATTTCTTCTTCCTGGATTGATCCCTTGATCATTATGTAGTGTCCTTCCTTGTCTCTTGTAACACATCTTTATTTTAAAGTCTATTTTATCTGATATGAGTATTGCTACTCCAGCTTTCTTTTGATTTCCATTGCATGGAATATGTTTTCCCATCCCCTCACTTTCAGTCTGTATGTGTCCCTATGTCTGAAGTGGGTCTCTTGTAGACAGCATATATATGGGTCCTGTTTTTGTATCCATTCAGTGAGCCTGTGTCTTTTGGTTGAAGCATTTAATCCATTCACGTTTAAGGTAATCATTGATATGTATGTTCCTATGACCATTTTCTTAATTGTTTTGTGTTTGTTTTTGTAGGTCCTTTTCTTCTCTTGTGTTTCCCACTTGGAGAAGTTCCTTTAGCATTTGTTGTAGAGCTGGTTTGATGGTGCAGAATTCTCTTAGCTTTTGCTTGTGTGTAAAGCTTTGGATTTCTCCATCATCTGAATGAGATCCTTGCCAGTTAGAGTAATCTTTGTTGTAGGTTCTTCCCTTTCATCACTTTAAGTATATCATGCCACTCCCTTCTGGCTTGTAGAGTTTCTGCTGAGAAATCAGCTGTTAACCTATGGGAGTTCCCTTGTATGTTATTTGTCGTTTTTCCCTTGCTGCTTTCAATAATTTTTCTTTGTCTTTAATTTTTACCAATTTTATTACTATATGTCTCGGCATGTTTCTCCTTGGGTTTATCCTATCTGGGACTCTCTGCACTTCCTGGACTTGGGTGGCTATTTCCTTTCCAATGTTAGGGAAGTTTTCAACTATAATCTCTTCAAATATTTTCTTGGGTCCTTTCTCGCTCTCTTCTCCTTCTGGGACCCCTATAATGCAAATATTGTTTTATTTATTGTTGTCCCAGAGGTCTCTTAGGCTGTCTTCATTTCTTTTCATTCTTTTTTCTTTATTCTGTTCTGCAGCAGTGAATTCCACCATTCTGTCCTCCTGGTCAGTTATCCATTCTTCTGCCTCACGTATTCTGCTATTGATTCCTTCTAGTGTAGTTTTCATTACAGTTATTGTGTTGTTCATCTCTGTTTAATTCTTCTAGATCCTTGTTTAACATTTCTTGCATCTTCTCTATCTTTGCCTCCATTTTCTTTCCGAGGTCCTGGATCATCTTCACTGTCATTATTCTGAATTCCTTTTCTGGATGGTTGTCTATCTCCACTTCATTTAGTTGTTTTTCTGGGGTTTTATCTTGTTCCTTCATCTGGTACATAGCCCTCTGCCTTTTCATCTTGTCTATCTTTCTGTGAATGTAGTTTTTGTTCCACAGACTGCAGGATTGTAGTTCTTGTTTCTGCTGTCTGCCCTCTGGTGGATGAGGCTATCTAAGAGCCTTGTTCAAGTTTGCTGATGGGAGTGACTGGTGGTGGGTAGAGCTGTCTGTTGCTTTGGTGGGCAGAGCTTATTAAAACTTTAATCCACTTGTCTGCTGATGGGTGGGCCTGGGTTCCCTCCCTGTTGGTTGTTTGGCCTGAGGCGACCCAACACTGGAGCCTTCCTGGGCTCTTTGGTGGAGCTAATTGTGGACTCTGGGAGGGCTCACACCAAGGAGTACAGCCCAGAACTTCTGCTCCCAGTGTCCTTGTCCTCACGTTGTGACACAGCCACCCTTGCCTCTCCAGGATACCCTCCAACACTAGCAGGTAGGTCTGGTTCAGTCTCCTATGGGATCACTGCCCCTTCCCCTGGGTCCTGATGTGCACACTACTTTGTGTATGCCCTCCAAGAGTGGAGTCTCTTTTTCCACCAGTCCTGTCGAAGTTCTGCAGTTAATTCCCAGTAGGCTTCAAAGTCTGATTCTCTAGGAGTTCCTCCTCCTATTGCCAGACCCCCAGGTTGGGAAGCCTGACGTGGGGCTCAGAACCTTCACTCCAGTGGGTGGACTTCTGTGGTATAAGTGTTCTCCAGTTTGTGAGTCACCCACCCAGCAGTTATGGGATTTGATTTTATTGTGATTGTGCCCCTCCTACCATCTGATTGTGGCTTCTCCTTTGTCTTTGGATGTTGGGTATCTTTTTTGGTGAATTCCAGTGTTTTCCTGTCGATGATTGTTCAGCAGTTAGTTGTGATTCTGGTGTTCTTGCAAGAGGGAGTGATAGCACATCCTTCTACTCCACCATCTTGAACCAATCTCTCAATTTCTTACATAAGAGCATACTACCATGTGTTCACTGCATTCATATTTGCTTTTGTAAGACTAGCCCAAAATGTTTCCATTGGTCTAGAAAAACAAACCCACTAGCATCTGCTAAAAAGTGAGCAGCTTATAGTTGGAATCAAGTAACTGACAGTCCTTACTGAGAGCAATTTTGGCCTGAGCAGAAGACCTTCCTATGTTCAAGATGTTTACGCTGGTTTAGAACTTGGGAATATCTGGTAGCCCACAGTACATGAAATATTTAAAACTTTGAGGCTTAACATTTTATGGCAATGCAGGAAAGAGATACATTTGACCTTCAATCCTTGTGTATGGCAATGAGGCAGCAAACAGACAATTAAGGAGAAAAATCTGAAGGCCAAGTGTCAAAAATGAGAGTGTTAACCCTGAGTTCTGACATTTTAAAAATGTCCTTGGCTCACATTGAAGTGCAAGTGCTAATGTGGTCATTTATTTGTCTATTTCTAAGGAGAAAAAAGCCCTGAGATTTCTAAAATGTTTAGAAATGGATCTTATTCTTCCTAAAAAAATAACAACAAGCTGTTATTTTCAAACTAAGGGTCAAAACTAAGAAGTATCCATTAGTACTCACCAAAGCTTACACATGCATAGTGCATGTCTCAAAGTGAGAATTAGCACACTATATTTTTACTTTGCTAATATTTCTCTGCGATATACGAAATAATCATGTAAAATATTTGCACTTACTGGCAAGAGTATGGTATTTATTCTAGGAATCCTAACTATGTGGTTATAAAATAGTTTAAAAGATTATGTGTACGTGTTTCCACCTTTTTTTCTCAGTCTTGATCATTGGCACAGTGCCATTATAGTAGGAGAAAGTCCCTTTAGACTAAGTGTTGATCAAATAATCACTAAGTATATATTTCTTAAGAGGATAAGCAGCCAGAAAAATTTTTGTTTTCTAATTAAATAACTATAAATTGTAGAATCATACACTTTAATCAATACCCCCTTTTTGTGCTTAACTATGCAGTAAAAAGGAAAGAAAGTTTAAAAAAACATTGTTTTCATAGAAAACATAACCTTCCCCTGTAGGTGCAGAAATGGTTGGTTAAAAGTATACTACATCCTATAGTCTTAAAAAAATATAAGATAGTAGCTAAGAAATGTATAAGCTTTAAAGAAAGTACAGTGTTGATATTTAGAAAGATGCAGTGTTGTTGTTTTTTTTTTTTTTGGATGGCTCTTTTGATGAGAGATCAAAACAATTATCCTTAAGCTATGGTGCTATCTACTCTTCCTCTTTCATCGAGTGGCCTTCTTCAAAGCCTTGCCTGCTTTTGCTGTACTGTGTGTCATTTGAAGTCCACTTTTACTACCATTGTTAGGGACAAAGGCTGACACATTACCTCTGGTTAAAAATAACACTCTCAAATCCTCTTCATTTGCAGTCCTTGAAATGTTCTAGATGTTATACACATTGACTTTGGTTCCCAGAAATATGTGTCACTGGGAACACTTTTTTATAAAGCAATGTGGTACACCAGCACTTAAAACATAATACATCAACACTTAACCCGAAGAGGCGTAGAGCTTTGTGGTTAAGTGGGAGTTTTTGATGTTAGACTGCAGGAGTCTGATACCAGCTCTACTGCTTAGTGCTGTGTAACCTTGGGAAGTTACCTAACCCCATCTATGTCTTATTTTACTGATCTCAAACAAGGGAATAATACAATGATAGTATATCCTTTCTAGAGATGTGAAGTGTCTATTCAAGTAAAGCAGTTCAAACAGCATGTGGCATAGAGTAGCGAGCTATATTTGCAAAGAACTTAGTATTCATGTATAGCTTTTCTTCACTTTGTTGAGCATAATTTTACATTAATTTTGCATGTATTTTAAAGGGTTTTTTAAAAAAGTATTCCAGACTAAAGTGACCACATGGTATATTGGAGAGGAAAATCTGGACTGTAGATCAAAGATTTTTAAAATCTGTCATTCATGTCTTATACCTTATGTGAATTTGGCCAAGTTATATCAACTCTCTTGATATCTGTTTCTGTTCTTTAAAGTAAGAGTCACAAATTGAGAAATAAGTGATATTACGTACTCAGGGGTCTAGCCCAGTAAGAGATGCTCAATGGATAATAACTACAGATTATGATTTGGCCAAGTTAGATTAAATCCAGAATTGTACATGTCTATTTTACACAATATGCCACTAGTTCAGAATTTAGAGTGTTCAAGAAGTCTTTGATCATTTAATATTGCATTTGTAGCTTTACCTAGCACACTGGTTCCACTTAAATACTAAACTTCAGTAGAGACCCTTGCCCAGGAATACATCATTGCCATTGTATTAATCTGATAAACTAATGAACTGGATGAAATCCCACCTCTCCCCCAATTTACCTCTGTCTGTGACTGTAACAAATGGGCTGAATTTTGCTGTGAGGTAATCAAATTCTCCCTAAAGTACATACCTACTATAATGCTCCATGTCCAGATTCCCTCAATGAAGTGTTTCCCTCAGCTATCTAGAGCTGCCAAAGGTTATGTCCCCTACCAGGGGAGACATGACCAATAACTGGCTGATGTAGGGATCCAAAGGCCTTGCTTCCTGCCCCAATTTGGGGCAACTCTGAAGGGCCACACTAGCACCAGAGCTCATTGTAGTATTAGCTGAGTCATCTCATATAATCCTAGTGTAGAGAGCTTCTCCTTCTGCCCAGTTTGCCTTCCACCTTCCTTGTGTGTGTATTTCCTGGGAACATTCCACAATAAACCTTCTGCCCACAACTCTCTGACAAGAGACTGCTTCCAGAGAACACAGTCCAAGGCCTCCCCTAGTTTGAAAAGTTGTAGAGTAGTAAATCATGGACCAAATATCTATTTCTTATCTATCGTGGCACAGCACGCAATGGCTGAATTAAAAGTGGAAGTTGTTCAGACTTTTAAAAGCCGGAGCGTACATCATAGCAAACCTAGGAAACTATACCCACATTCAACAGCAATTATTTACTATAAAATTTGGGGAAAGAAATGTTATATGAAATTATTTAACTATGTATAATTAATATAAGTTGTGTTGGCTATGATTTTTTTTGACATTCTGCAGAATTGGAAAATCTTGCAAAGTGGGAAAACTTTGCCCACAAAACTCTTTTCAAGTGTAATAAAACTTTTATGAATACTAAATTTAGTAATTAATGAAGTTGACATAATATTATGTTATACAGACATTTAATTAAACATTTATTCATTTTGATTTTGTAGTTTTCTTTTTTGTTTTTCTATAGTCATTACATTTAATTATGAAGACTCAAATTTCGTATGATGATCTTTGAAAAATTTCATAGGCCATTGAAAATTTCAAGGCCCTTGAATATATCTGAACAGAAATCTAGTATACATTTCTAAAGGCAAAATGTAAAATTTTCTCTTTTCCTATTAACTCTTCTTTCTAAGTTAAAGCAGGTGGGCATATCCTCCACAGCTTGCTTCAGAGCTCATTCAAGCTTGAGAGAAAAGAAAAAAGACACAGGGCTTGGTGCAGGGGCATACCATGTGAACACATAACTAACTCATGTTAAGCTAGGGTCATTCTCTTTCATGTTTCCAAGGGACTTTCCCATTTCCTTCAGCTTCATCTTGTGTATATAGCCATATCTATGGCCAGTTACATGTGGCTACTCCAATGAAGTGATATTTCACATGGCTCCCCAACTATGGCTTGTTAAAGTAGAGCATAGATACACACGTCTATTCACAAATGTTTGTGTGACACTGTCTTCTATTAGTCTCAGAAAACTTGCTCTTTAAACCAGTTGTTTTGAACCCCTATAAACACATAGAGAAAAATATTAGACTCTGTGTGTGTGTGTGTGTGTGTATTTAATCAAGAGCAGCCAACCAACCTCTTATATTCAATTTGCTCAATCATAAGATTACCAAAGTCAACAATGGAAAAGACTTAGTATGTTAGGAAATTAGGTCCATCAAATTAGCAACAGATACGTCTTTTGCAAAGATTTTTTTCCAAGACTGTGGCCTGTCTTCTAATTCTCTCGATATTGTCCTTCACAGAGAAGTTTTTAAATTTAATGAAGTCCAGCTCATCAATTAATATTTTCATGGATCATGCCTTTGGCATTGTATCTAAAAAAAATCATCATGCCCAAGGTCATCTACGGTTTCTCCTATGTGATTTTCTAGGAGTGTTGTATCTTTGCATTTTGTTTTAGGTCTGTGATCCAGGTTGAGTTAATTTTTGTAAATGGTATAACATCTATGTCTAGATCCACTTTTTTTGCATGTGGATGTTCAGTTGTTCCAGCACTATTTGTTAAAGACTCTATCTTTGCTCCATTGAGTATCTTTCTTATATCCTCCTTTCCCATAAAATATCCATTTTCTGGTTCAATCTTTGTATAAAAAATGTTTGGAGGGCTTCCCTGGTGGCGCAGTGGTTGAGAGTCCGCCTGCCGATGCAGGGGACAAGGGTGCGTGCCTCGGTCTGGGAGGATCCCACATGCCGCGGAGCGGCCATGAGCCATGGCCGTTGAGCCTGCGCGTCCGGAGCCTGTGCTCCGCAACGGGAGAGGCCACAACAGTGAGAGGCCCGTCTACCGCAAAAGGAAAAAAGAAAAAAAAAAAAAAAAGTTTGGAGACTGAGCAAAGCAAAAAGTGACTCCAGTAGTCTAACATAGTGTTTGAAAGTTTGAGCTCAGTAACCTAAGACCACTTCAGGAAAGTTACTTAAGCCTTCACAGCCTAAGATTCCTAAGATCTGTAAAATGGAGATAATCATGTTAACATAAATCTTAGGGCTGTAGTGAAGATTCAGTGATGTAATACACATTGAGTATATAGAATAGTGCTTGGCAAATAGGAGGTACCAGGTAAATGAAGAGATTTTTTTTTTTTTTTTTTTTTTGCGTTACGCGGGCCTCTCACTATTGTGGCCTCTCCCGTTGCGGAGCACAGGCTCCAGACGCGCAGACTCAGCGGCCATGGCTCACGGGCCCAGCCACTCCGCGGCATGTGGGATCTTCCCGGACCGGGGCACGAACCTGTGTCCCCTGCATCGGCAGGCGGACTCTCAACCACTGTGCCACCAGGGAAGCCCCGAAGAGATGTTTTTATAGGAGTATAATTAATGGGATATAAAAAGACAGTTTATATACTTCCAGTTCACTCCTTAAGAAAAGCCCCTTAATCCAGAAAGATAATAAGGAGCCTGAAAGGAGTAGCAGAGGATGCCTTATGTTCTGTCCAGTGGTTTTTAAAACTTTTCCTTATAACAGTAGCTTCCAAATGACAATCTATAGTCTGGTTCTAGTCTGTGACAGTGTTATGTCTGTTCCAGTCTAAGGTAAATGGGAAAGTTAAAGAGTGAGTGAGTGTGAGTTTGAGAGTGTATGTGCATGTGGGTGTGTGTATATGGGGGTGTGTGTTATGTGTACATAAGAGCAAACCCTCCTTTCTTGGGAAAGTCTCTCCTTTATTCTGAGAGCATATCCATAGTAAACTTTATGGTGTTATAGCTTATTTTTTAATGATGAAATGATTAGATACTAGTTGATGTTTTTTAAATGGCATTAGGTTGAAAAATTAAAGGTTGGCAACACTATGTCTATCCCCAAAACATATCCTTAAATTATCCTAGTTTATGAAATCCCATGTCTGGGAACCACTGCCTGAGGAGACAATCACTTCCTAGTATGGCCAGAGTTCTGAGGTAACTGTGCAGCACAGTTGAGGAAGAGCTGTGATGTGGGAAACAAGTCTACAAAGCAGTGGACAATTTCTATGTGTTACACACAAGCAGGTTAAAAACATAGTTTACTCTCAAATCAAAGAAGGAGAGGCTCTAGCTTCAAAGCACATTCGTTTACTATAGCACAGTCACAAATTACCACAAACTTAGCAGCTTAAAATAAGACACACTTATTATCTCACAGTTTCTGTGGGTCACAAGTCCAAGTTTAGCTTGGCTGGGTCCTTTCTTCGAGATTTTACAAGATTGCAATCAAAGTATTGGCTTTGTGTTTTCATCTGTAGGTGTAACGGGAAGAATTTGCTTCAGTTTCATTCAGATTCTTGTCAGAATTCTTTTTTTTTTTTTTTTTTTTTTTTTTTGGTCTGTGCGACTGAACGCCCTCACTTATTGCTTGTTATAGGCTAGAGAACAACCTCTGATGCTCGAGACCATCTGTAGTTCACAGGTGCCGCCCGAGTGTCTTGCCAACTTGTGCTTCCTCAGCATGACTATTTGCTTCATCATGCCTGCTAGGAAATTCTCTCTTATTTAGTGTCTAACTCAGGGAGGGTCTACTCCCTCTTTTAAGGGCTTTTGCCTGGTTGTCAGGACTAGCAGGAAAATCTTCCTTTTGATTAACTCAAAATAAGCAGATTTGGAACCTAAGTTACATATCTGTAATATCTCTTCACCTCTGCCATAATCCAGTGGTCCCCAACCTTTTTGGCAACAGGGACCGGTTTCATGGAAGACAGTTTTTCAATGGATGGGGCAGGGTGGGGCATAGTTCAGGCGGTAATGGGAGCGATGGGAAGCGGCAGAAGAAGCTTCGCTCACTCGCTCACTCACTCACTGCTCACCTCCTGCTGTGCAGCCTGGTTCCTAACAGGCCATGAGCTGGTATTGGTCTGCCGCCTGGGGGTTGGGGACCCCTGCCATAGTCTACAGATGAGAAGCAAGCCACGTCTTGTGTACACTTAGGAGTAGAGGGTCATACAGGGTGTGAACAGACGGGATGAGAGGAGATAGGAAAAAGCCGTGGGAGCCACTCTAGTGTCTGTCCACCACAGAAAGGATTAAATATGTGTTCCCAGTCTTTTTAAAGAACCATTATTAGTGTGGGAGAGCAAGCAGCAGTACTAAGGTACTCGGATTTCTAGCCTTAGTTCCACCACTTATTAGCTGGTTAAACTGGACTGGTTGCTTGGCACATTAAGAATTTCACTTCCAAAATAAACATAAATACAAATCTTGAACTAAGAAAGTCTTGAAGTTTCCATAGAGTGCCGAAACACAACGACTGTAGGATCTTAAACTGAGGTTCAGTCAGACAGTAAGAGCAGGCGTGTGTCCCTGTGACTGAAATTCCCAAAGAATAAGTAAAAAGTCTGTTGCTTTTATTTGTTTTTTAAAGAGATTGAAACTAATCAAGAAAAACTGTATAGAGCAAGATGGGTTCTGGTTCCTTTTTAAAATATACTAAATGGAATTTACCCTCAACTTTTAACTTCTTGAATTTTAGGGCCTTTTGAATTTGGATTAAGTTGACTGGATCAACCTGAAATTTTTAAATCATTTGGATCGATATAGATAGCTATACTCAAAGAAAACTAAGAATAGGAACGGATAATAATGTATTGCAACAGTATTTCCATACCTCTATGAAAGAATGAGAGGAAAATAGTATATTATTTCTTGTGGCAGTACAGGACCCCTTATGTAAAACTAGCTTTATGAAAATCACCTTGATTTTTTCTTTGACAAGTTGGCATCTTGAATTGCAAAAATAGCTTCACCAACCCCTGTGTAAATCTAGATAATCAAGTGAAGCCAAGGCAGATTCTGGCTAATTTAAGTCAAGATATCCTTGTGAATAAATAAAATGCTGAGAATTATGCAATTCAGCTGGTCTCTTAAGCTCTCCTGATACTTGAAATACATGACTGACTCCTCAAGGACTTTGTCCATGGAAGAAATAACTACAGAAAGATTTTATAATAAAATGTTGATTTACTTAAAACTGTATTCCCTGGCAGACAATTGGGAGAAAAGCTTTTTTTTTTTTTAAATTTAATTTAATTTTAGGGATTCTTTTTATCCAATGGTGAAATAACAAGCTACCGATGATCCTCAAGCTGATATTACACAATAGCCGGGTGATTGAATTCTGTCACTGCTGGAGTGGACTCATTTTTATACTGCTTCTCTTTCAGTGCTGCCAGGATCAGTTGCGGATAATACCTGAGGTTTCTATATTAAATTAAGAGGTGTACACATTTCTTTCATCTTCACATTCTAACACTGTCTTTGTAAACTCATTTCATGGTAGTCAAGTTTAGGAGGTGCTTAGGAGCTTAGGCCGCGCAGGCTCAGCGGCCATGGCTCACGGGCCCAGCCGCTCCGCGGCATGTGGGACTTTCCCGTACTGGGGCACGAACCCGTGTCCCCCTCATCGGCAGGCGGACTCTCAACCACTGCACCACCAGGGAAGCCCTAAAGGCATATTCTTAATTTATTGTTTTAAGTAGGTGCTTTCTATTTTCCTTTTATATATGAAATCCTATTATAAAACTAGAAATAATAAAGTTATTTTTCTGTCTCCTGAAACTATTAAAATTATACAAATAGCTTTCCATAAAGAAATTTATTGTAAATTGCAAGATAAAGATGAAGAAGAGTTTAACTGAGTATCCCATGAATAAAAAGTAAAAAGTGATACCAAATCAGTTATTAAAATACTGGATGATAGTGAATGTGAGAAGTTTTAAAACAAAACCAAGGATCATTCAAACATTGCTGGTGAGAATGTAAAATGGCACAGCCTCTCAAGAAAATAACAATTTCTTATAAGACTAAACACACAATTGGAATACAATCCAGCAATTGCACTCACGGGCATTTATTCCAGGGAAATGAAAACTTATAGTTCACATAAAAACCTGTGCAGGAATTTTCATAGAAGCTTTATTCATGATAAAGCTAGAAGCAATCTAGATGTCCTTCAACAGGTTAATTGTAAACAAACAGTGATATACCCATACCATGAACTAGTATGCAGCAATGAAAAGCAACAAATCATTGATATACTCAACAACTTGGATGAATCTTGAGAGAATTATGCCAAGTGAAGAAACACAATCCCAAAGGTTACATTGAATCCATTTATATAAGATTATTGAAATGAAAAACTATAAAGGTGAAAAGCAGAATAGTAGTTCTAGGGACAGGTAGCTGGGCAGCTGGGGAGGAGGGAGATGAATGTGGTTATAAAAGGGCAACATGGGCTTCCCTGGTGGCTCAGTGGTTGGGAGTCCACCTGCCGATGCAGGGGACACTGGTTCGTGCCCTGGTCCGGGAGGATCCCACGTGCCGCGGAGCAGCTGGGCCCATGAGCCATGGCCGCTGGCCCTGCGTGTCCGGAGCCTGTGCTCCGCGACGGGAGAGGCCGCAACAGTGAGAGGCACTCATACTGCAAAAAAAAAAAAAAAAAAAGGGCAACATGAGGGATCTGTGAGTGATGGAAAAGTTCTGTATCTGCACTCTAGTGATGAATACAAAAACCTACACATGTGATAAAATTGTGTAAAACTAAACACACACACACACACACAAAAGTAAAAGTAAAACTGGGAAAATCTAAATGAGATCAGCAGATTGCATCACTGGCAATATCTGATTGTGATATACTACAGGTCTTCAAGGTGTTAGATTGAGGGAATCTGAGGAAAGGTTACATAAACCTCTCTGTATTATTTCTTACAACTGTATCTTAACCTACATTTTTATAAAATAAAAAGCTTAGTTTAAAAAACCCAAATATGTTTTCAGCAAATAACCAAAGGACTAATTGAAAAAGTCCTTGAAAACTTGAAGTAAATATATATAAATATATATATTTTAAATGCAAAGACCAAACACATTTGTAATTCCACAATATTTAACATATATCATTATGTTAAAATTATGTTACTATAAATATTTTTAAATATTTATATTTTAAAATTGCTCCAGAAGCGAAAAGAGTATTACACACACAGGTCCCACTCTGGCCCCCTCAACTCCTAGGCAGTTTTCCCTAATCACTGTGTTCTAGAAACAATATATCTTTATATATATATTATATATATATATAATATATATATAATATATATATTATATACATATATGATAAGTACCTACCAAGAAGGAAAAAAGGTGAAAAGCATTGCAGGAAAAAATACACTCTAATAAAACTCATAGATAGTTCATACCTAAGGAACATTGTATACTATTTGATACACACAACATGAAAAATAAGCAAAATGAAAAGGTGACCAGGGACTCAGAGGAGAAGAAACATAAAAACACAACAAATTCAAACATAAGCAGTAATGTTTTAAAAACTTAGTCATAATATTATACAAATACATGCAAAAGTATAGTTGGAACTCCTTTTAGTGTTATGATAGGTTGTGATGATGATTACCATGGAATAATTTACTTTTCATTGGAAATTAGACTTTTGAAAGAGAAGTATGATTCCTTGTTTTCTTTACAAGATTAAACTAAAGTAATGTCAAAGCTTTGTGAATTACCAGGACACACTCCTTAATTCTGGAATCAATGGCTCTTTAGTATTATTCATATCTAAATTATGCATATGAAGGAATAGGTATCCTTAATACATAATAAATTACTCTAAATTGATTCATTAGCCTGATTAATGGTTTCTCGATGTTATATGAAATATCTTACTTAGTTGATAATTAAAATTGTTTCTTTAATAAAAGTCAGTAAAGATTAAATCTGAGCACAGACTTTGGGTATATTTAAGTGAGTTTGTGTGGATGCATGGAATTTAAGTTTTCACTTTCTTTTATTTAAAAAAAAATCAGTGAAATGGAAAGGTACCTTATTTAGCCTAAACCTCCCACTGAACAAATATAAAAATAATTTTCTGTTGAAGGATCAGAGAGTAACTGAGGCCAGAAATTTGAATGGCCAGCATCCCTAAGTGATATGAAAAACAAATTCTGGGTAATATAACATCAGCCATAGCCTCAAATTAGCTCAAAAATATTTTTATGTACATAGTTGGTATTCATTGAATAATTACCAGGCATGTCAGAAGCCAGGATCAAATGACCAAGAGCTACCTGAAGAGAAACAGACAATAGGAACAGAACCACAAATGATATATATATTAGGTTAGTAGTCATAAAATTTAAAAATGATTAATATGTTTCAGGGAATAGATAAACCAAATGGCGAATTTAGCCAGAGAAAGGATATTAAAATAATGAAAATAAAAATTGAATAGAAATTCTAGAAATGAAAAATATAGTAATAAAAATTAACAACTCAATAGATAGGTTAATGATTAGAAATAGCAGAAGAGAGAATTAGTGAACTAAAATGTAGCACAATAGAAAATATCTAAAGTACAGGAAAAAAAATTTTCAAATGAAAAAACGTGCTACAGGTATGTGGAACAGGATGAAAATATCTAGTATGTGTATTATTAGAGACTGAAAGGAGAGTAAAGAAAGAATGGGAAAGAAGCAATAGCTTAAGTGATAAAAGCTGAAGATTTTCTGAAACTGTCAAAATATAACAAGCCAAAGGTTCACTAAGAACCTCAAGATATAAATACAAAGAAAAATAAAACCAAAACAACTGAAGGGGGAAAAAAAGACACACTACCTTTAAAATAGTGACAAGACTGACACTTAACATCTTAGCAAAACAAGGGAAGCCAAAATATAATGGCTGACATCTCTAAGGTGCTAAAATAAAATACTGTAAGCCAAAATTATATAATCAGTCAAAATGTCTTTCAAAAGAATTGTCATGAAGATGTTTTCAGATAATATGATAGCAAGCATAGAGCCTTTAGAATATCTTGTGAAAATTGATATATGTAGGATTAAACTGCATGAGAATATTAGCACAGAAAGCAGTAGGGTATAAATGTTGTTAAATGGTTCCTAGACCCTTGTTTTGTCTGGTAAGAATATTGATCTCAATTTCTGTCATGAATTCAGATGCAGCAATCATAAACAAAACATTTGCAAACTGAATCGTTTCAATTTTATATATATATATATATATATATATATATATATATATATATATATATATCACTTCAAGGTTGCATCTTTGATAAAAGTTATCTGCAAAAACATCTACAGCAAGCATTGTAACAATGGTGAAATAGTTTGTTTTCCACTGAGATGAGAAATGCAGTATGGGTTCCCATTACCACCCTTCCATTCAACATTTCACAAGAAGCTCTAGCCAGTGCAGTAAGGCAAGAAAAAAATGTAAGAAATGTAAATGAAGAAATAAAACTGACTTTTTTTTGCAAAAGATAGGACAGTATGTGTAGAAAACTCATGGGATCTACATAGAAATCACTAAAATGTATAAATGAATTTATCAAGGTAATTGAATTCATCATCCACATGTGAAAATCAATCATGTTTCTACATATTAGCAATGACTAGATAGAAAATTTAAAAAAAAATTAAATGACACCATTTACTAGCATTGTATGTAAATCAAATGTGCAATGTACAAAACTGTTGTGATGAAACTACTAAACATTACATTTATCCATTCATGCATTGATGAACACATAGGTTGTTTCCATTTTGGCTATTGAAAATAATGCTGCAATGAACATAGGGGTGCATATATCTTTTTGAGTTACTGTTTTCATTTTCTTCAGATAAATACCCAAAAGTGGAATTGCTGGATCATATAGTAACTATATTTTAATTTTTTTGAGGAAACTGTATACTGTTTTCCACTGTGGCTGCACCAATCTACATTCCCACCAACAGTGCATAAGGGTTCCCTTTTCTCCACATACACGCTAATGCTTGTTATTATTATTTTTTTTTTTTTGATGACAGCCATTCTGACAAGTATGAGGTGATATCTCATTGTGGCTTTGATTTGCATTACCCTGAGAATTAATGATTTTGAACATATTTTAATGTACCTCTTGGCCATCTGTATGAATTCTTTCGAAAAATGTCTATTCAGATCTGCTCATTTTTTAATTGGATTGTTTGGTTTTTTTGCTATTATGTTGTATAAGTTCTTTGTATATTTTGGATATTAGCCTGTTATAATTTGCAAGTATTTTTCTATTTACTAGGTTCCCTTTTCATTTTGTTGATGGTTTCCTTTGCTGTGCAGAAGGTTTCTTGTATGATGGAGTCACACTTGTTTATTTTTGCTTCTGTTGCTTTTGCTTTCAGTGTCATATTTTTTTAGAATTATGACCAAGACTTACATCAAGGAGCTTACCACCTATGTTTTCATCTACAAGTTTTTTTTGTTTTGTTTTGTTTTACATCTTTATTGGAGTATAATTGCTTTATAATGTTGTGTTAATTTATGCTGTATAACAAAGTGAGTCAGGCATATGCATACCTATATCACCATATCCCCTCCCTCTGGCACCTCCCTCCCACCCTCCCTATCCCTCACCTCTAGGTGGTCACAAAGCACTGAGCTTATCTCCCTGTGCTATGCAGCTGCTTCCCACTAGCTATCTAGTTTACATTTGGTAGTGTATATATGTCAATGCTACTCTCTCACTTTGTCCCAGCTTACCCTTCCCCCTCCCCGTGTCCTCAAGTCCATTCTCTACGTCTGCATCTTTATTCCTGTCCTGCCCCTGTTTCAGATCTTATGTTCAAGTCTTTAATCCATTTTGAGTTCATTTTTGTATATGGTGTAAACTAGTGGTCAAGTTTCATTCTTTTGCATGTGGCTGTCCAGTTTTCCCAATACCATTTATTGAACAGACTGTCCTTTCCCCGCTGTATATTCTTGGCTCCTTTGTCATAAATTATTTGACCATATATGTGTAGGTTTTTTTCTGAGCTTTTTATTCTGTTCCATTGATCTGTGTGTCTGTTTTTGTGTCAATGCCATACTGTTTTAATTACCATAGCTTTGTATATATACATGCATATTCTTATATAATTCACACCGTTATCATAAGGATTAGTCACTGTTTTTAACCCTATTTAACAAACAAGAAAGCTAAGATATAGTGAGGTTAAATGGATTACATCTATAAATTACATCAATTGATGGATTCCACTGGTGAGAACTACTAGAAAAACTCTAGAAGCCTTCCAGAGACATTAAGGTATGATTTCAAGGAGAAGAAAGTATGGCTGTGGGATGAGCAGTTTGTGGTTTAAAACTCTGGTACAAGCCACTAGCATCTCATTCCTAACTGAATATCCTTCTTCCTTTCTTCCATCCTAACCTAAAACCCCATAATTTATTTTCATTCATGTTGAGATGAGTAAGTCTGTTAAACTGTAATTCAGATTTTGTTACTCTTCTGCTCAACCTCCCCATTAGCTTCACATTGCATTAGGAGTAAAAAACAATGTCGTTATGATGGTCTACAAGGTCCTATAGAATTGATCTTATATGTTACTCCTATTCCCTGTTTCACTGCACTCCAGACACATTGACCTCTTTACTGTTCTTCACACATGTCAGATACAGTATACCCTCCTACTCTGTGCACTGGCTATTCAGTCTGCAATGAACATGTTTCTCACTGATATCATAGATCTCCATCCAATGGGACCTTTCCAGTCTCTTCCACTGTCACTTTTTATCAAGGTTTACCATGATCTCTCCATTAAAAATTGAATGTTCCAATATCAGGGCACTCTCATCCACATTATTCTGCTTTGTTTCCATAGCATTATTACTTCTTAACACACTATTTAATTAATTTCACTAATATCTTTATTATCTGTCTCTGACCAGTAGAATTTCAATTCCAACAGGAAAGAGATTTTTGTCTGTTTAACGTGTGTGTGTGTGTGTGTGTGTGTGTGTGTGTGTATACACATACATACACATGTATTTCCAGTTCCTAGGAGAGTGCCAATTCTGTAGTAAGTGCTCAATGAATATTAGTGGCATGAATGCTTCAGCCGAAAGTTCTGACATATAAAAAATAAATCTGAGTTTGAAACTGATTGTTCAAAGTACAATCAAAGGCTGCTCCACAGTTATGTACATTTGTTTTAAAACATGTGAAATTGCATTGCATTATATTAGATCTCTCTGCTTGTAGTCTGAATTCATAAGCTATATGCTCATTTGTGTTAGACAATTTTTCCAAACCCTCTATTCGTATCACTTTTCTGAACACACAACTGCAGTTCTTTAATGAAGCGTTATTGCCTTCATGATTTGCAGTACTTTGACTGAATGTCCACACTAATTGTGCAACTCCATACCAAACACTGCTATCAGATGAAATTACTGAGTTAACATTATTCAGTTTAGGTAGTCTCAGCTTTCTTTAAGCAAAGGGATGGAAATGTATTTGGCGTGGGGCAGTTTTTGAATATAATAAACTCTTTTTATTATCTTTTTATCAGTGTTGCATGCCATGTCCATCAATGTCATACAGAAATAACCTGACCTTGAAATGGTTGGTCCAGGTGCCATGGATGAACTGAATCAGATCAGTCAAACAGCTGATTGGATCATTGTGTGGCAATCAGTTTTCAAGATGACCTGAGGAAAGGCATCAGGGAACAGTGAATTCTCTGACTATATAAAATATAACTATAGATTCCCTTTTTAAAAATTCTGATGACCTATATACAAATTACTATGCTGTGATAGAGTGGTCTGGAGCAATGCAGATGATATCCATATTTTTAATTCTGCCAAACTTGGGATCCTTAAAAATAGACTAACACAAAAAATCGCAGTAACAAATAGGATCCACATGTTGTTGAAGCTACAGATTCTGAGAAAACTTGCAGAAGCCATTTCTTATGCCTTAAACCCCAGTGATGTAAATTATTTTTCTAAAATGTAGTATATAACAATTGTATATTGTGGTGTGTTATTAGCACAAAATGAAACTGATTCAAGCACTCAGCTGAACTTTTTGGAAGCCCTTTGCATCTCACTTGTATATATATATTTTTTTTTTCACTTGTATATTTTTTTAAAGCCATGCCACAGTCGATAAAAGTAATTACTCTAGGATTAATAAAAGCTTCTATTGAATTAATATGTGTCATATAAATGAGAGGACTAGTCTCCTTGTATTACTGCAAAATCTCATCATACTTAAACCATGTACCTCTCCAGTGACCTGGCAGAAGTGATTTAGGCTGGGAAAGCTTCCAGATATATTTTATTGATCTAATTCCAGCACATCATCTTTCCTTTTGACATGTCTAAGGAAAGCAAAGTCTTCCATGTACTAGTGTTCACTAAACATCTTTCTCTTAAAGAGATCTAGCCGTATGCTACACTTTTTGTAATGGTCTTGGTATGCAGTAAGTTATTCATTCAACACATGTTTTTGAGCCCTACAATTTGCTAAGCTTTGCTCTCAGCACTAAACATTCAGCAGTAAACAAGATAGCCTAAATTCTATTTGAGGAGGCAAATTTTTTTTTAATGAAATAAAAGATACAGATTATGGTGAGTTGAGGGAAGTAAATATGATGATGTACTAGAGTAAGTGGGAACCAGCTTGCATAGGATAAGGGAAGGCTTTTCTCAAATCCTGAGTCACCATCAAAGCTAAATTCAGATTATTTGATGGGAGTAGGCATTTCAGTGAAGGTAGAACCTTAACTCCTAAACCACCATTTTGCTATTTACTTTTAAAAACAATTTCTTACCTTCTTGAGTATGAAAGATCACACTCAGAATTACAGAATGCTGAAGCTGGAAGCCACCTTCGAGTTCATGTAATGTCTAATTCTACCTCATTTTAAAGATAAAGTACCTGATGCCCAGAGAGGTAAAGAGTTTTATAGAAATTTACCCATGCTGGTTGGAAGTAGAGGCATAATAAACATTGGAGTCTCCTGACTCCTAGTTGAGCATTCATCCTTGTATACCCTTCTCTCACAGGACACAGTGGTCAAAGATGGCATTCCAGTGAAAGGAAAGCCTGAGACATCCTACCCAGATGAATGTAAGGCTCAGGATCACCATGTGAAAACCATAGCCATTGTAGTATCACATTTCTTTTTACATAGTATCTTTTCTCCAGCAAACTCACATGCTTTCTGGCAATTTATCACATTTATTCTTAAAACATTCTTGTGAAATAAGGAGAAGTCTTTTATTTCTGAAATTTAAGAGCTGCCTGGGATTGGGAAATAAGCCACATGGTGCCTATTAAAATCAAGTCAGGAAATTCATTCTGGATAAAGGGAGAAATCAAACGATAGATATAAGCAGTCATATGATATTTGCACAGTAGCATGACATTTTAAATCACTTATGCTGTGTTCTCTATTGGCATTATTCATTCACTGAAACATATATTCAGTCTTGCCTACTAAATCAGCGAAATATTGGACCTCATTTTCTCAAGCATAATCAGATAGATGATAGATAGATAGATAGATAATGTCAGTTTTCCTTTGGAGGTGGGATTTATGGGAATACAGAGAAAGACTGTGATAACTAACAAGGGATTGAGAAACATATTTCCAAATCTTAAAAAAAATCAGTTTCTTCTATCATTCACAAAGTATGTAAATGAATTATTAGCCATATCGGTTATTTATGGATAATTAGTTGTTTACTCATTAGACAGTATCCATGCAATATTTTTTTTCAAGGTTTAATTTTTTTTATTTATAGAAACATATAATGCATCCAGGGGCATCCATGCAGTATTTGTGCATTATCAACTTTAATTTTTTTTTTTAACATTTTTATTTATTTATTTATTTTGCTGTGTTGGGTCTTAGGTTCTGTGTCAGGGCTTTCTCTAGTTGTGGCAAGCGGGGGCCACTCTTCATCGTGGTGCGCGGGCCCCTCACCATCTCAGCCTCTCTTGTTGTGGAGCACAGGCTCCAGACGCGCAGGCTCAGTAGTTGTGGCTCATGGGCCCAGCTGCTCCGCGGCATGTGGGATTTCCCCAGACCAGGGCTCGAACCCGTGTCCCCTGCACCGGCAGGTGGATTCTCAACCACTGCGCAACCAGGGAAGCCCCTAATATTTTTTAAATGATTAAAAAAAAAAAAATCTTCCCTGATTATTAGAATGAGGATCAAACTGTGTTTGGGCATGTAATCCTACCTACTTTCTCTTTTGATTTGGTTACATCGTATTCAAACTATTGATATGTGTGTGTGTGTGTGTGTGTGTGTGTGTGTGTGTGTGTGTGTGTGTGTATGTAGAATTTTATGCTACTAAGTAAACTTGAACTTCAGCTAGTAGAATATGAAATGCCGAAGAAAAGAAAGGACTGGAACACTAGGGATTGGAGTTGATTTTTTGCTAAAGGTCATTGGATGGGGGAGAAATATTTGTAATAATGCCTGGTTTGTTAATGTTTCATGTTCAGAGGCATCTTTCTGTTACTGTTTCTGCTCCTGCAGCTGACTCTCAGTGTCCATTATCCTCTAAAGCAGTGGGGTTTCGTGTGTTTCCTTTGAACTTGCCAGGGATTCTGTTTGAAGGGGATTATTTGAGTTTGACAACGGGGAGCAACCCTGCCTTGTCTACAGGAGGAGAGAAGAGCTGTTTATTTGACCAGCTGAGAGAAATGTGCACAGAGGCAGACCTGCTAGTGTCACTGGGTCCCAAGGCCCTCAGTAGGATACAGAATAACAGCTGTTTGCTGCAGTGAACAGATCAGAGCCTTCTCATTTAATAAATATGTGCTCTACTTTTCTTAATATTTTTAATGGAGCCTGGCTTCATCTTGTCCTGCTGTGACCGTTACCTACATTTTAGGGGTAGTCAAACTGACCAATAATCTGAGCCACTGATGGACAGCCTTGGGGCATATTACAAATATTAGTAGGCCCAGGTTATCTGTGGGCAAAAAGGAAAAGGAGGGAGCACCTGAAGTAGCTGCTCTGAAGCTGAAGAGATATATGCAAGTTATTTTGGTTTTTATGAGCCCTCATTGTCATGTTTTTTGTTCTTTTTTTGTGTTTGTTTTAGTTTTTAATAAAAGAAGATTTTAAAATCTAAGTCTACATGTCCGAGAAAGGTTATTCACTGCAGTAGAAATGGGAAATAGCATTTGAAATTTATCACATTGTAAGAAGAAATATACTGTCAAAAATTCCATTCTCATGTTCTTTTTTTTTTAACCATTTTTGTTGAAGTGTAACACATATAGAAAAGTGCACAAAACAAATTTACAGCTGAAGGCATTTTACGAAGTGAATAATCTATATAACCACCATCCTAGTCAAGGAATAGAAGATAGCTGCTGCCCTGTAAGCCTTTCTTTGGTCCTCTTTCAATAATGATTCTTCCCCTCCTCCCTAAAAGTGTTTACTCTCCTAACTTCTTACAGGAAATTTCCATTAGACTTGACTTAGAATGTTACATAGAGTTTAGATATGAACTTTAATAAATGTATGCATTATTTAGTATTTGGCCTTTTTAGCATTATGTTTGTAAGATTCCACATTTTTTGCAATTAGCTGTAGTTTGTTAATTTTAATTGCTGAATAGGATTTCATCGTAGAACTATAGTGTGATTTGATTTTTCCGTTGTATTGTTGGTGAGCACTTCAGTTGTTCCATATGGTCACCAACACATGAAACACATGATATGTCAGCGATTTTAATTTTAGCCATTATAATGAGTGAGTCATGTTATCTCTTTGTGATTTCTCTGATTAATAACAGAATTGAGCGTCTCTTCATATGTTTATTGGCTATTTGGATATCCTCTTCTAATTGCCTGTTCAAATTTCTTGCCCTTTTTTTTTCTGTTGGATTGATGATCTTTTTCTGAATGATTCCTAGGAGATCTGTGTATTCTGTTACACGTGTTGAAAATATTGTTTTATGATGTGAGATAGGGGTCAAAATGTATTTATTATGAAGACCTTCCTTTTTTCATTGCTCTCCTGCACACCTTTTCATAAATCCAGTATCTGTACATGCATGGGTCTCTCACCAGCCTCTATTTGTTCCATTGGTCAATTTTTATATCCATGAACCAATGCCAGTTTTCGTTAATGTATTTTCAAAATCACCCTTAATATCTGATCAAGAAATTCCCTCCTCTATCATTATTCTTCTCAGGAATATTTTAGCTATTCTTAGCCCATTGCATTTCCATATGAATTTTAAAGTCAACTTATCAAGTTCTAACAGTACACACAAATAAATAAATACTTATATTTTACTGGACTTACATTAAATTTATAAAACAGCTTGAAGAGAATTGGCATCTTTACAATACTGAATCTTCAGATTCATAAGCAAGGTATACCCCTTCATTTATTTAAGTATTAAATTTCTCTCAAAATTATTTTATGCTTTATATAGAGATCAATACATTTTTATTAGTTATTTTTATGCACTTAAAACTGCTTTTAATAAATATTTTCTTTATTATTTCATTATCTATTTTTAGAAATATAATTGATTTTTTTGTATATTTACCTTATATCCAAGAAACTTGTTAAATTCATTTATTAAGTGATATTTCATCTTTTTAAACATTTTTATTGGAGTAGAGTTGATTTACAGTGTTGGGTTAGTTTCAGGTGTACAGCAAAGTGAATCAGTTATACGTATACCTATATCCACTCTTTTTTAGATTATTTTCCCATATAGGTCATTACAGAGTATTCAGTAGAGTTCCCTGTGCTATACAGCAGGTTCTTATTAGTTATCTATTTTATATTTAGTAGTGTGTATATGTCAGTCCCAATAACATCAGATTCTTCTGTTTAACTTACTGATTTTTTCTACCTCCTTATCATGATTAATTTTCAACTTTTTTTTTCTAACAAATATATTTAAGGACACAATTTTTTTTTTTTTTTTTTTTTTTGCGGTACACTGGCCTCTCACTGTTGTGGCCTTTCCCGTTGCGGAGCACAGGCTCCAGACGCTCAGGCTCAGCGGCCATGGCTCACGGCCCAGCCGCTCCGCAGCATGTGGGATCTTCCCGGACTGGGGCACGAACCCGTGTCCCCTGCATTGGCAGGCAGACTCTCAACCACTGTGCCACCTGGGAAGCCCCAGGACACAATTTTTATAAGAATGGTTTTAGCTGCATTGACAAGTTTTGATATGTTGTATTTTTATTATCAATCTGTTTCTAAATGTGTTCATTGAGTGTTCTTTATACATAGGCTACTTCTTTTTTCCTTTTGTTATTGATTTCTAACTTAATTTAGTGTGGCTAGAGTCTCTCTTTTCTGACTATATCCACATCCTGAAACGGCCTCCACCCTGATGGTTCTCATCTCTTTTAAAACCTCTCACTGGCCTCATAAGCTCTGAGGCTTTTTCTGGAGTCACTTATTCCTTATCTGGTTTGAGCCTGATTATGGATCATTTCAATGCTGCCTACTTTGGGACCTTGTAGTTGGCTGTTTGCCTACCCTGAGCTACTGGCATCGCATATGTTCTTTAACCTCTGACTAGTGAAAACATACCATTTGATTTCTAACCTCAGCTGGGTCCTCAGAGCTCCCCACCACCCTTTCTACACTCTTCTTATATTTCCTCCATGTTGTACAACTCACAGTCACTGTTCCAAACCGTTTCAACACTCTTAGGACCACCAAGTTTTTCTCCATGTCTTCTGCCTCAGCAAAGGACTCACTCTTCACCCACTCTTTAACTTAGAGATTAAAATTCTCTGGCCTAAGTTCCGCCAAATTCCCTCTACTCCAAATGAACATTTTTGGGCAAGCACGTTTATTTCCACTGTAAATATATTACCTATCCTTCCTCATTCTCTCCTCCTTTGTTCTAACTTCAGGGAAAGCAGTCTTTTTTTTTTTTTTCTTCCAAGGCTAACCTCACTGTCATCCATTCCTTCATGACTTTTTTTTTTTTTTTCAACTTTTCCTCTAACTTTTACTCCCTTTCCCCTTGCTTTAAAGGAACCTCCTTATAATATTTCCATGACCCATAGTATTATATAGAAATTATCTTCTAAGCTATCTTTCCAGGAGATTTAGCCAGTCCAGTCCAAGTTTTTACCAGTCAGAACCTAAAAAGAATATCACCGCTCCTTTAATGCTTCATGGACCATAGCATTGCATAGAACACTGCTTTATTCTAATTTACTTTTAGTTGATAGGTGAAGTGGTGACTCCATTAGAGAGCATGATGCTAAAAAAATACTCGTGAGTGCAAGCCCTAGCTCCCCTTTGTGTTCTGGTCTCAATATTTATAAATTTATTTAATGTTCACTGTTTCCCTTTCTGAACATGGTAAAGTAGATGATATGTGTTTAAGGAGTCCTAGGAATTTCTTTTTTCTTATAGCTTCATTTTAGGTTGTTCTTTGTAGATGTTAGGGAATTGAAATATTTGTAAATATTTGGAAATCCTACAATAAAGGAAGATGTGAATAGTAGAGGCTATTTGGTTTTTTCTCAAGAATTCAGCCTATGTTATTTTTTATAAAATATTTATACCCCCCCATCACATCTTACTTAGGCTAATATTATAATTATTTTCCATTCATTGCGTACACCTTGACTAATTATAGAAAATAGCTACTCAGAATAGCATTCTTGGTATCCCTGGGAAAAGGGTGGAATCAAGTATCTGCAATATGAACAATCACCTCATAGATAACAGAGAATTGGGAACTTCACTGATGTTTTCCACATTCTCTGCAGCTTCATTCACCTTCATAACTTTCTGATGTTATTTGATAGTGGCCATATATCCTTTTTATGTGGACATACTTTACCAGACGTTAGTATGGTAGCATGTCAGATATACCCAACAACTTTCTATTTTTATCCTTTCATTTATCACCTAACAAGAAATCCCTTAGGAAGTTTGATTCTTGTTCTTGAATCTAAAATTTCAGGCTTCATTTGTGTCCTAGTAGAATCTAAATACATTTTAACATGCAGTTTTCAAAGAGAAATCCATTTTAACCGTCTAGAAAGTTTTCTTTTATGTTCACATTAAATTTTACATTATGGTAAATGGGGGTGAGATATTGAGGACATTACATTGGATGTTTTCCAAGATTCCTTTCAGCTCAAATATACTCTGATTCTGGAAAAAGACAAAAACATTGCCAACACTGAGAATCCCTAAAGAATGGATTACTTTTAAGTCTATGGCAGAATAATATTTTGATGCATTTTAACTTGTTCATTGATATAATGAGAAAAAATATCTTTATATATTAGAATATGTGATCCTCTGCTTCCTGTAATGAAATTCCTATCTGTACTGTTAATTGCATTTGTATAGTTCTTTAAGGTTTATGAAGAGTTTTTCATGAACATTTAATCATTACAGCCACTCTGTAACACATACCACTGAGGAAAGAGAAAATATTAAGATGAGGGTGCAAAAGCTTACATGATCTATCCAAGGTCACCAAGTTAGTAAATGGTAGAGTCAGTGCCCACAGAACTCTCTCAAAAATGTCAGTTTACAATCCATGGAAATATCATCGTAATATATTCTTTTTTACTTCCAACATACCTACTAGACATTTGTTTACTTAAATGATATAATAAACATGATTTAATAAATGCATTTGCATTGTCAGATAAATAATGAAGAAAGAAATTCAGTGAAGTTCACAGCACTACCTCAAACATGGAAAAATGGACCATGGTGGTAATGAAAACTAGGTGCCAGTAAATGTTTTATAGTCATAAACGTCATCCAGCCTAAAATCCCAAGATCCTTACTGCCCAGTAAGAAAGTAAAATGAGCCTTAGAAGCTTTAAACATCCCGCTTCTTAAGAGGGGAATATACTCATTGACATAAATTTCCCATAAATGACATTTAAAATCCACATTGAGAAGGAACTAGGGAATGAACATTGAGAATAACCATGTTAACAATTCCCTTTAGGAGATGAGAAATTCAAGTTACAAGGTAGGTTTTCAGTACTTATTTTACACTGATAATGTCTGTGCTGTGCAAGTTACTATGGAATCCAAATTTCTGAGTCAAGCACAACTGTCTCAAGGTTTTGTCTCCTTTGCTTCACTCAAGGATGGTGTTTAAAAGGCTCTTTGTACTTCTTATGATGAGGCACATGATATTTCCGAATATCCATAAACTTATTAACAGATTTTCAGCTTCTCCCACATATATGTTGTTCCTTGAACAGTTAGCTGTCCTGTGGTCAGTACAGTGGTGGACTTGACAGATGGTTTTATCTTCTTGGCAGATTTTTCTGATTACTGAGGTCTGTAGATATGGAGAATAACTAATTTCCACTTGGCACTCTCAAAATTTAATCCTTCTTTGTGGCAGGTCTAGCAGCACCCTAGTACATTTTATCAGATATTATGAATTAGAACTGTTCACCAGTACACGAACACAAATGACACAGGGAGAAGCCCGGCAGAATAAACAACTTGCAGAATATTCTCAGAATGATGCTGATGAGCACTCATTGACTGAGAATGTATAGCCTGCCACACTAACGTTCATGGCATGTATGCGCACACGCGTGTGCGTGTGTGTGTGTGTGTGTATATGCATGTGAATGTATCTATATATACATACATACACATTTGTCTGATTTTCAAAATCACTGTTAAATCAACTCAACAAGTATGTACTCAACTTTTACTATGTTTTGAGGCTCTGAATTACCAGCCTGGATTTTTGCAGTCATTCTTTGTAACTAGTCTCTTGTCTCTACTCTTATGATAGTTAATTTTAGTTTTCAATTTGGTTAGGCCATAGTGCCCAGATATTCAATCAAACATTATTATGGGTGTTTCCATGATGCTGTTTTGCATGGGATTAACATTTGAATTGGTGGACCTGGAGTAAATCAGATTGTCCCCATAATGTGGACAGGCCTTGGCTAATCAGTTGAAGGCCTTGAGTAGAACAAAAAGACTTGACTTCCCCTGAGCAAGAAAGAGTCTGCCAGCAGAAGGCCTCCACCTTGAACTGCAGTGTTGGCTCTTCTCTGACCTTCCATGCTGATGGCTTTTGGACTTGAACTGAAATATTGGTGATGCTCTTTCCTGGGTTTCCAGCCTGAGCACACACTCTGTAGATTTGGACTTGTCAGCCTCCATAATCATGTGAACCTATTCCTTAAAATCAATCAGTCAGTCAGTTAATCCGTGTGTGTGTTTCAGTCTCTCTCACTCTGTCTCCAAACACACACACAAACACATCCATCCTATTGGTTCTGTTTCTCTGGAGAACCCTAATATAACTCTTATATTTTCAAAACAATTCCTCAAACAACCATCCATGTAATCTGCCAGAAACATTTATCTAATCATAATTCCCCTCCTCAAAACCTCCAAAGACATCCCAATACTTACAGATAAAATCCAAGTACCTTAACTTGGGCTGTAAGGCCCACCACAGTCTATATATCTACTTACCTACCAAATATTTTCCTACTACCATTTTCTACCTACTTCACACTTCCTACTCCTGTAGTGAATCTTGTGCCCCTTGAATACACCAGCCTTTTGTACACCTTTGTCTGTTTGCCCACACTATTCCCACTGCCTGTATACCTCCCCTCTCACAGATTCAGCTCTCCTCAATACTTCATCCATCCTGTTCTTAGCTCACTCTCTTCTTTTGTTTGTTTCATTTCATTTTGAGATATATTTATAAACATAATTTGGGATTTGAAAACCTGACAGTTTTTAGCTTTTTATATCCTTGTTCTTTGTTTTTATTAAAGGAAATAAATATTACAAATAATGTTGAAGTCCTCTTTAAACTCTAGCTTTTATCTATAGTCCTTCTTCCTCCTGAGAGGCAACCACTGCTGTAAAGTTGTTGTCTGTTCTTACAGATGATTTTTTTATTCACACACACGTGCGTGCACATGTGCATACACAGTACGTATCTGCCATACAGCATTGCTTATTTTAGATAAGTAGTATTACACTGTGTTTATCATTCAGCAAAAGTTTTACTCAACATTATGTTTGGGATATTTATCAATAGTGAGATGTATAGATCTGTCTACTCCATCACTTTGAAGTTGGGTATTGTGTTCCACATATGGATATATCACAATTTATCTATCTATTGATGAACACTGATGTTATTTCTAATTCGAAGGTCTTGTAAATGATTCTCTAATGAATATTTTTATACGTTTTCTTTTTTTAAACTTTTTTTTAAAATTGAAGTATAGTTAATTGACAATGTTGTGTTAGTCTCAGATGTATAGCAAAGTGATTCAGATATATATATATATATAGATATATATAGATATATATATAGTTTTTCAGATTCTTTTCTGTTATAGGTTATTACAAGGTATTGAATATAGTTCCCTATGATATACAGTAGGTCCTTGTTGTTTATCTATTTTATACATAGTTGTATATATATATGTTAATCCCAGACTCCTAATTTATCTCTTCCCCCACCCCTGCTATACCCTTAGGTAACCATAAGTTTGTTTTCTACATCTGTAAGTCTATTTCTGTTTTGTAAATAAATTCATTTATATCTTTTTTTTTAGATTTTACACAAGCAATATTATAGGGTATTTGTTTTTGACTTACTTCACTTAATATGACAATCTCTAGGTCCATCTATGTTCCTGCAAATGGCATTATTTCATTCTTTTTTATAGCTGAGTAATATTCCATTGTGTGTATATACCACATCTTCTTTATTCATTCATCTGTTGATGGACACATAGGTTGCTTCCATGTCTTGGCTATTTTAAATAGTGCCACTATGAACATTGAGGTGCATGTATCTTTTTGAATTATGGTTTTCTCTGGATATATTCCCAAGAGTAGGATTGCAGAATAATATGCTAACTCTATTTATAGATTTTTAAGGAACCTCCATACTGTTCTCCATAGTGGTTGTACCTGTTTACATTCCCACCAACAGTTATACATGTTTTCTTGAATACTCAAGTGAGAGTTTGTCTAAATACATAGCTGGAAAAGTTTATTATCACATATTGGCATTAGTAATTTTACTGGATATCGTCAAATTTTACTGACTATTGTCAACTCCTTAGTATTTCTATTTTTTGATTAATAGTTGAGACTGAATATCATGTTGTGTATGCACCCTCCTAATCACATATCAAAATTCAGCTCAGGAATCGTCTCTTTCAGGACACTTTCACCAGTCTCCTCCTTTGTGTTCCCTTGCACAATTCTAGCAAAGTATATAAAACAGTATCTTGAAATTGCCTATCTTCCTTCCTGCCTGTCCTATAGGACTATGTCTTTTCATGGACTGGGGTCTATTCTTATTTACTTTTGAGTTACAAGATAACACAACAATGCCATACACATTAGTGTGTAATCAATAAATGTACGTTTAAACGAACTAAAATGTAATAGTGAATATAACCAAACTCAAAATGGATTTGAAGCATACTTCATACAGACTGCTGTATGAGAGGATAAGAGAGCATCAGGAGTTGCCATCAGATCCCTGGCCTCGTGTGTTCCTGTCCACAGCAAAAACTCTTTCCACGGACTTGTAATGAATATGATCTAGCAAGCCATAGAGGCCCAAGGGCAGGAGAGATCACAAAAGACTGCTAGTAAAAGCCATAACAATTTTACATCTACTAGTTCAATTTTTCATTTTTCAGATAGAAGCACTTACTGAATCTTATCAAAAAACTGTAAAGTTCCCAAAGAGACCTCATATACTTTCATACACACTTTGGCTAAAGTCTTCATAGTTGTGCAGGGTATCATTGTCTCAGTATATTGAATACCTAATTTATTAGTTTCACGACAATAGGAATGTGATTGAATTCCTCTGAGCCTCAATTGTTCATTATGTAAAATTGTGATAATGACAGAACTCCTCTCATAGGATTGTTCTCAGAATTAAATGAGATGATGTATTTAAATGCTTCACGCAATGTCTGCAACATTTAGCATGTGTACTAGGTACACAGTACATGAACTGATAGCTTTAATTATTGTTATTGTTGTTGGACTTTGACCTTAAAGTGGAAAAGAAAAAGAAAAAAAAGTATGCTTTCTTGACCGTAATATTTCCAAGTTGGTCCTTCACTTTATGAGTAATATAGAGCTTTCAATAAGGAAAGTAACAGAGCATCCTTTCTGATCCCATGTCCTTTATAAAAATTATCTAGCTAGCAGTTAGACCTTGGCTTCAATCCAGAACAACTGATTAGACCATGAATACACCAGAGTTACTTTATAAAACCAATCTTCCAATAAACCTAGTTCACTAATCAACATTTTCAGTAGCCTCCAATTTTCATTCCCAACACAACCCATGCTAATTGTGTATATGTGTTTTCCTTTTTCTGTAATCATGGTATCAGGACATTCTAAACACATCAACCGTTCAAATCCATTGACTCAACCAGGATGGATTAGTTGTGTAGAACAAACATTATCAACATCATTATCATCATCATTGTCATCATCACCACCATTACATTTGTTATCATTGTCATAGACTGAATGTTTGTGTCCCCTCAAGATTCACATATTAAAATCCTAACCCCCAATGTGACAGTATTAGGAGGTGACAGTATTAGGAGGACAGTATTAGGAGGAGAGTATTAATTACTTTGTGAGGTACTTAAGTCATGAGAAGCCCTCACGAACGTGATTAGTATCCTTATAAAAGAGACTTCGGAGATCTCTCTAGCTCTGTTTCTCCCTGTGAGGACACAGCAAGAAGACAGTCATCTGTGAAGCAGGAAGCAGGTCTTTACCACACACTAAATCTTCCAGTGCCTTGATCTTGGACTTGCCATTTTCCATAACTGTGAGAAGTCAATGTTTGTTGTTTAAGCCACCCTGTCTATGGTATTTCATTCTAGCAGCCCAAACTGACTAAGACAATCATCATCGTCATAATCATCATCACCAACTGTCATAAAACTAGCATTTCCTCAGCACTTATATGACTAACACAAGGATTAGAATTTTATAAGTATTCTCTCTTAACAGCCCTAATCATGTACCAATTCTAAATGGAAAATCCAGAATTTGACCTCGAGCTCATCTTTGGTGAGATCCCATGATCTGAACCACTCTGGTATACTATTATGTCAAACATTATGAAATTGCCAATATTCAGACATTTTGCAAAACATTCAACTTAATACATGGTATTATTCTTCAGGAAACAAAAATCAATATATTTAGGTTGTACACATATAGTAAGATATAAAGCTTATTCTATAGGAAATGCTTTTATAATTTTTATGTGTTTTCAGCATTATCAAGGTATAATAGGGAAATTTATATATATATATATATATATATATATGGTGTACAAGGTGATGATTTAACAAATGTATACATTGTGAAATGATTACAATCGAGTTAATTAACACATCCATCTCCTTCCAGAATTACCATTTGTGTGTGTAATGAGAACTTTAAAAAAAGATTTTTGTGATATTACTTTTTTTAATTTAATTTTTATTTTATAATAGAGTACAGTGGATTTACAATGTGTCAGTTTCAGGTGTACAGCAAAGTGATTCAGTTATATATATACATATATCCATTCTTTTTCAGATTCTTTTCCCATATAGGTTATTAAAGATTATTGAGTAGAGTTCCCTGTGTTATACAGCAGGTCCCTGTTAATTGTTCATTTTATATATAGTAGTGAGTATATGTTAATCCTAAACTCCCAATCTATCCCCCCCCCCCACCTTTCCCCTTTGGCAACCACAGGTCTGTTTTCAAAGTCTGTGGGTCTGTTTCTGTTTCATAAATAAGTTCATCTGTATCATTTTTTTAGATTCCATATATAAGTGATATCATATGATATTTGTTTTTCTCTGTCTGACTGACTTCACTTAGTATGATAATCTCTAGGTCCATCCATGTTGCTGCAAATGGCATTATTTCATTCTTTTTTATGGCTGAGTAATATTCTATTGTATATATGTACCACATCTTCTTTATCCATTCCTCTGTCAGTGGACATTTAGGTTGCTTCCATGCCTTAGATCTTGTAGAGTGCTGCAGTGAATATTGGGGTGCATGTATCTTTTCAAATTATGGTTTTCTCTGGATATATGCTCAGGAGTGAGATTGCTAGATCATACAGTAGTTCTATTTTTAGTTTTTTAAGGAAACTCCATACTGTTCTCCATAATGGTTATACCAATAATGAGAACTTTTAATATCTACTCTCTTAGCAGGTAGGAAATACTTTTTGATACTACGTTTTTTGCAATTGGAAAATGCCATCCACTATCTAAAACTGCTTCAAAGGGCACTTAGCTCGTTACATGAGTAAGTTAGATTTAAATTTTCATTAAGTAAAATGATTTGCTGTAGACAGTGGAAGATGGCAGGCAGACTCAGTCAGCTGGCTAGCATGAACCTATTCCTTTTCAATATTACTTCATTCTGCCTAATAAGGTTATTTTGTAGTGCCATGAAAGAAACATATGCCTCCAGTGGCATCAAATTGCTAATGCAACTTCCAAAGGAAGCGTAAAGTTACCCATGCAGAGCCAGTCACTATTTTGTAGCTTTGTTCTATGTGTACTGTATATTCCAGTAGACAGTGGGCGTAGGCACCAAAGGCATGGGTTTGATCTTTAATTCAGTCTACCAGTAGAGTCAAAGACAAGTCATTTTGCCTTACTGGATTTCAGTATTCATATTTATAAAATGTGATAGTTGTATTTAATTCACATGTCGAGATCACAAATTTGATACTTTTATCTTAGATTCACTGTGACATTGTTTTGTGGCAATAGAGCAGTGGGATTGAGAATATATAATTTTGATTGGGTAGGAATAGAAGAGAAAGAAGATCTGTTACCTTTTGAGTGCCTGTGTACTGTTTGTCCCAAAACAATTAGGTTTAAATGAATTTGATAGAAAACACCTTGGTCAGCCCTACAACTAAATGAAATAAAGACCTGAAGTCACTTGACCTTCTCTTATCTTTAAATTCTCTATAATCATGGTCTCTAGAAGCAATCCAATCTTTTTTTTTTTTTTCCTAATGACCATGACACAACCTAAACATTAATTTACACTTTATACCTCCACAAAAAGTTTTCTGAATGGTTTGGGCATATAAATTTCAGATGTTCTACTTCTATTTTTACAAGTTTTACCTATAATTGCCATTGATTTCTGGATTTCTATGTTAAAAAATGAAAGAATACCTCTAAATTTTGATGGCAGAATGTGAAACCAAATGACACCAAGGTTGGATTTTACATTTAACTGCATTTGCATTTAGATCAATGTATTTAGAGATATGCAATATTCTGTATATTTTCACCTGAATAAACATGCTGTACTGCATAATGAAACATTTCAGTCCGTGCTTGTTGAAAGCATTTTTTTTGAAAGCATTCCTTTTAATAAAATAGACCCTATTTTAAATAAATCCCCTTTATGCTCAGAAACAAACAAAACTACAAGACTGTTGCCTCATAAAATCATAATATTATTTCATAATATTTTTATTTATTGCCTCTTTATTAAATATTGCATTTGTACCAAGAATGAGCTTGATAGCTAGGAGATGGTATGCTAGAATAAAAAGTGCCCTAGTTAGGAATCAGAAGGCTAGGTCCTCGATGTTGAAAAAAAAATTGAAAGTTGTGCCCATAAATGAATTCTGTGTAATTGATCCAATTTTTGTTTTAATATTTTTAAATGGTACGCAGTTCCTCCTTGGTGTTTAGGGACAGGGAACACGTTGCCTTTGAGTGTTGGGAGACTATGCAGTAGAATTGGAAAAGGGAGAAATCCATGGTCCAAGTCGGGGCCTATCATTTTCTGTTAACTGTATAACTTAACATTTTTGTACTTCATTGCCTACCTTTCTAAAATAAAGCTGTTACACTAACATACATCTCAGTGTTAAGACCCTAGGTTTTCATTGATATATTGAATACTGTTTTACTTCAGGAGATAATGTGAAAGGGAGGATTTTTCAAATGTAGTAACTGGATGCCTTGAAGCAATAAGGCTTTGTTCTCTAGAAGCAGGTCCCTGGAGAAGGGCCGCTAGACCTTAGATGTTGAAAGTAAACAAAAACCCCAAACTGTCTTGAGGATAGCAATAATGACTAGTGTTGCTTCCCGGGTCATTAGATGCTTGGTGTAGAACAGGGGATAACAAACTATGTCCTGTAGGCCACCAATTTTTGTAAATAGTTTTATTGAAACTATTTTATTTCAAATAGTTTTATTGAAACACCCATGCTCATGTTTTATGTACTGCCCATGGCTGCTTTCCCACTACAACTGCAAAGTCGCTCGCATTGTTGCAGAAGATACCCCATGTCCTGCAAAGCCTAAAATATTTACTATCTAGTCCTTGAAAGAAAAAGTTTCATGACCCCTATTGTAGAGTATTATCATCTCTTTGATTGGTTTTAAGTCCTCCCTAAAATTATCAATAAAATGAATAGGAAGACATTAGTAACAGAATGTTCATAAATGCTCTCTTCAAACTATTTGGTCTGTAGATATGAGTTGTTTTTCTAGATAACCTGGAATTAAGTGCCCAAATGGAAACAGGATTCATTCAGTTCCCAGTAACAGCCATCTATATTTTTTAAAGAAAATTTCACATTATAATCACCACATCTCCCACTTCGACCTATTGTTTAAATTACATATTCTTGGATATCTTTCTTTGTAGGATGGCAAAAGACTGGCATTTTACTTAAGTAATTAGCTGCAATTTATATAAACTATGTCTTTGTGTAACTTCTAATTATAACAACTAGCTTTCCTGTGTATTTGAGGCGTGAAGTGTGCATTTAAGTAATTAAAGCGACATTATCAAGTGACTTCCACTTTCCTTCTGAAGCTGAAAAATATAGTTAACAAAATTTGTGTCATTTTTCAATGAAAAAAGCATGATTACTATATTAAAATAATTCTCTTTGTTCATATTTTTAAGCTCAGAGTTTATCTTTCTTTAGCACATAACAACCAAAACTGGCTTAGTTTACAGACTGTGCAGAACTGAGGCAGCTGAGGAGTGTCCAGATAAACCGGTCTCAGCAGAGTATTCAACAGTGTAATGATTGGTGGAAGCCTAATCATTTCTTTTACTCAGGTCAAATATTCACCACCCTAAAACATCTGCATATCTCAAGATTTTGCAGTTTTTACAGATTTTTGATCATCTGCTTTTTTTTTTTTTTTCCTTTATCGTAAAATGTTTCCAGGACCGAACAGCTGGTGCTTGCTGGCTGAAGGAATGAACAGGAAGACAGTGTGTTCACAGGATTATAGAACAGGCTGAGAGGGAGAATTTATGCAGAGTTTTATAAGCTTAGTCAGGCAGAAAATAGATTGGGGTGCACACAGGAAATAATGTGTCATTCAAAGCTCAGCTTACAGGCATCACTTCTGTAACATAAGAGCTGCCTATGGCTGTCCTTCTTCGGGCAGCTTCCACTGTTACCTTCAAGTTGGGCTGAAGCAGGCTGCGCTGAGGTCTTACTCTCCCGTGGCTTTTATTGTTTGCGTATCAAAATCAATCAAATCACGACCCTCCAGCCTCCACCGCCACCCCCCTCCCAACACACACACACACAACAAAACTTTGTAGTACTGGCCAGTACTCAAGCAGCATGTTAGCTGAGAAGGGGTAAAGAGAAATGGATTATTTTCAAGGGACATGAAAAGCATCCTCTAATCTGTATGACTGACCTCTGATGCTTTTTTTAAAAAGCTCTGATTTCCAGCAAGCCCCCTGGGTGCTTATAACTTCACCTTCCTTTAATGAGCTCCCATATGTCACTTGTGATTCATGTAAGTGCTCTAAAATCCCCTAGGTTGTAGAGTGTATTTCATGCTCCTAATTTGGACCATAACAGAACATGTCTAGTTAGGTGGTTGGAAATGACAGTCATGTTTCCTGAGCATCATTGTTTTGAGTGATTTGGCTAAGATTCTGTCATCAAGAGTCTTCACTTGATTCATTTCTTGTTTCTGTTGATTATCTTGATTATGTTTTATAAGCAAAATTATTGTCCTGGGTACTTCTCAGCAAATGGTCTAAATGGGGCTGTCTTAGGTAGTGCTTATTAGTAAGCTATTACGGCAATATATTCAAGTAAATATTTCATTGGTATTCTTGAGGCTCAAAGATATCTGTCATTCCTTCTGAAAGGTGATTATCTTCCAGTAAAACTAATAAGAAAAAAAGCAGGAGAAGAAGCTGGCAGAAAATGTTGTAAAAGGCAATTGCTGTGTATTCTCCCTTGGTGGAAAATGATTGGAAGTTCCTAGTAATGGCCAGTTTGTAATGACTTGATAGCTCCTGATAAACTCCAAGTTAAGATCTACTTCTCTGAAGTGCAGCATTTATTTAACAGTGTCATTATTATTAAGTTACACAGTCACTCTTTCCACATTTGGTGCTGCCCTAGAAAAGACAGAAATGCCTAAACTAGTTCGTGTTCACAAAATGAGCAAACAGCCAAACACACCTACAGTTCCTGAACAGCTAGGAGGCAATAAGAAATCACGTATCACCCCGTTTGCTGTGACAGTGTCCTCAGCAGCCCTAGACCAAGCAGCATGTTTAGATACTTGTGGCTGATTAACATGGGCCACTCGCAGGGGTCAGTGACATCTATTTGTAGCAACCATATGTGTATGTGTTCTTTTTTCCAAACAAACAAAACCCAGAGAGAAGATAAATTAATAAATCCTTTGGTGACATGTTGGATATTTTCAGATGGTACTTAGCCTTAGCAACAATTTCCTGTCGTTCCTCAGCAACTCCTGTCTAAATTTTATCTTCCACCCAAAACTGTAAAAAAAAGACTGGAAGTTCATGCTGTCCTATTAAAGACAACTTTTAATCGTCCTTTTCATTTGTGGCAATTTAAGATACACAGTTATGTCACTAATATATCAGCCTTCGTAATGAAAATATAATATTAAGTCTTATTTAAATTAAATACTAACCTGCATTAACAGTTTCTCACTGAAGTTTTAGTTTTTCCTCCTTGCTGATTTTCCTTTTAGCTTTTAAGGAGTTGGGGGTCAGGCCATTTTTCTGTCAAGGGTGGGATGGCAGGTTCTGCCTGAGAGTTTAGTCGAAAGTAAACTACTTAGTGGTATCATTGCATTAGTAGAACTGAAGGAGCAAAACAGAGGTTATGGTGACCCTGAAGTCATCCTGACAATGAAATCCAAGAGAAGTATTGAATTCCATAGTGTTTAACAGTGATAATACCTATCCACCAGTGGATGGCATAGACTAACAAATATGCTTTCGGAATTATTTAATATGAATTGACATAACTAGCATTCGTATTAAAAATAACCTACCTTTAATATAGGGCAAGTTGTTAATCAAACTTCTCAAAGAAGAGAAGTATTTTGTAAAAATATTTATTTGGCCGCACCGGGTCTTCAGTTGCGGCACACGGGATCTTCTGTTGCTGCGTGCAGAATTTTCACTGCGGAGGGCAGGATCTTTTAGTTGCGGCATGCAGGGACTTAGTTGCGGCACGCGGGGTCTTAGTTGCGGCACGCCAGGTCTTAGTTGCAGCATACGGGATCTAGTTCCCTGACCAGGGATCAAACCAGGGTGCCCTGCATTGGGAGCGCAGAGTCTTAACTGCTGGACCACCAGGGAAATCCCAGAAGAGAGGTATTAAGTTTCTCAATAAAAATAATATGTTTTTAATAATAAAAATATTTCCAGAATTTTCTGGTACTGGGATACTGGATTATATGATTTCTTTTTTGTTTTCTCTTAGCTGTGAGGCACAGAAACTAACTCTAGATTGATTAAGCTGAGAACCAATTTGTTGTAAAGTTACTGGGAGCTTATGGTATCACCAAGAGGGCTAGAGAACCAGGTTCAGAAATGTTCAGGAACATTTCAAGCTGGGTAGCAGGTAACACTACTGGTAACACTACTGTTACTACCCCTGAGTACTGGCTGCCCAGCTTGCATCCACCATGTCTGCTGCTTCCTCTGGACTTGATATTGCGGCCACTATTGCCTGTGAACTAAATATTGGTGTCACTAACCTCTGACTCAAAGTCCAGGACATTGGCTGAATCTAGGTCATGTTCCTGTGCCTTAGTTTCAAAGGAGGGTGGGAAATCAAGTATTTGGCATTTTCAAATTCTCTAGAAAATAGGTAGTAGAAAATAACTTATGCCTCCCACTGAGGCTCATAAGATACATGCTTCTGTAAAAGAGGGAAGGAGATCTAGGTGATAAGCAAGCTAAAAAAATTGCTAAGTGCCTAAGTATATTCTCTAGGGCCAGAGTAAGTCTTCGGTGACTCTAACTTCTCCCTCGGCACCTGCTGTTCTGATTGCCCAGCACATCTTTCCTCCTTGCTCAGGTAGCATCACTCCTAATTCCTTAGGGAACCTGCATCTCTCACACCCCAAATGTAAGTTTGAGATGAGCTTCAGTCTTACTAGCCTGATGCTTCCTGTTAAATAATTCCAGTTAGAGTTGTCCAAGAATCAACCTCTCAACCACAGTGATCAGTCCAGAGATGATCATTTGATCTTAGTAGAATCCATCCATATTTTCCCCTAGGATTTTCCTCATTAATACTGGCAGAGAGGAGTTCTGTTTCCTCTTTAGTTAGGAAGCAGTAAAGATGAAGCCTAGATCTACCTGACACTCTGATTCCAGCCTCACAGAGACAGTCAGCCTCAGAGAATAAAACCAGCATCTGAAAGAGCATAGATGAAGGATGTGGAAAGACAGATCCTAAGGGTGTGTGAGTCTCTAGGTCTCCTCACCCATAGCCGGCACCACATGTAGTTTGGTTATGTGAGCCAGTAAATTCCCCCTTTTATACATAAGCCAGGATAAATTGGATTTCTGTCCACATTAACAGCCTTCTAAGAAATATATAGTCCCTTTTCTGCCAACACTAAGGAGACCTAGAATAACTTCTTGCATTTTAGAGACTTCTTGTTCAAACAATTCTAAAGGAAATGTGAACTTTTATTTTTCCTAGAAAGCCAGTACAGTTGAGATTAACTCTTATAGTAGGAGATTAACTTGGATTCAGGAGTTCTGGTTGTTCCTCTCAGCTGGGCTACCAATAAATCCTGTGGCCTTGAGCTCATCACTTAATATTTCTAGGGTTTATGTAATGCATTTGCATAATGAGTTAAATTCAGTGGTCTCAGAGGTGCCTTCCAGTGCTAACTTTGTGCGACTAGACTTTTCCAAATAACTTCTAGTTGTCAGTGTATTTACTCATTTGACTTCATGGCTCCTCAGAGTTTAGTTGTGGTTTCCTATTTTTAAAAAACTGAAGAGAGAAACTAGTAAAATGAATTCTTCGTGGATTAGAGTTTTCTTTCTGAATATTTTCATATATATTTCCATTTATGATCAATTGGTTAAAAATTCTATCTTACAATAGTATGATGCATTGGCAATTTTTTTTTTTTTTTTTATGAAACACCCACCATCCGCATAGCCGTAAATTAAGTGTCATTGAGATAAACTTTGCCATCTAAAAGTTTTCAATCTAGATAAGAAGACAAGAAGTACACTCAGGTAGAACATTTACAAATCAAAACCAAAGCCGTGCACAACCACTGTGTGAGAGGGTGGAACCAGCTCTATCTCTAAAGGCTGGTTTCCTTTAATGCTGAAAAAATAATAAACAAAAGCTTTTCAGAGGTTCTGAGCTCCTGAAGAATGGGTCTCAGCAAGCAACATTAACTGCACTTTTACAGTCCATCTTATGTTGAAATTTCTTTGAGTTTGGCTTGAAGGGAACATTTTAATTCTTTTCAGTGTTTTATTTTGAACACATATTATGACTGTGGTTATGCCCATGTTATAGATAACCTTCGACTCTGTTCAGCTTTCAGAAATTCTAAAATATGTTCTTGCTGCAGTGAATTCAGAGTACAACATTTAATTCACTTCAAGTACAAAACCAGTTTTGAAAAAAGAATTTTTTGTCATGAACTGTTATTTATGAACATCGGGCTGCGGTGGGACCAATTTCTTTATGCAAGAGCATGTTTGAATATGTAAAGTAGTTGGCTAAGATTCTATACTCCAGTATTAATGTTCGGGATTTATTTTAAAATTTTACACCTTTAAAATCTCTAGGATTTTCTAACTTCATCGTGTTTATTAAAGAGCAACAGTATACCTCAGCGGAAGAGACCAAGGCATATGGTGTTGCTCTCTTAAGCACAGAGTAAAAGTATTTGAGTCTGAGCACCGGATTTCAGATCCTGACTTCCTAACAAATTAGTATGGCCTTCCCCTTTCTCAACCTACAGTTCCACATCTGTGAATATACACACTTGAGTTTTATATCTCATATTGGCTTGTAACGATTAAATGGCATTACATAGGAAACAGCTGTGAGCCTAGAACAGAACAGATGTTCAATAAATGTTTTCTTTCTTCCTCTCTCTGAATTTTAGCTTCCTCATCTATAAAGTAGTAACTGAAAAACATGCTATCAGAAAGAAAAGATGCACTGTAATTCCCAAAGTTACCCAGAGAAGATGGGCTCCAAACAGACCCAGGCTACAATACCCTGTGGGTGGACACTGGGTCAGTCCACCAGCTTTGCAGTCACATACATAAATATTAGTCTACCCAGAGGGTCTACCATGACGTATGAATAGATGGAGCTTTAAACAGATTGGTTTATTACTATTTTACAAGTTGTCTCTCTCTCCTAGTACAAAGTATGTACAGGAGCAAACAATCAACATCGAATCAAAAGGTTGTTGAACATGAAATCAAGGGAAGTTGGCTGAGCTATCCGTGGTCAGCAGACATTTTCTGTAAGGAGACAGACAGTAAATATTTTCAGCTTTGCAGACCATACAGTATCAGTCACAACTGTGACCACTCATTTCTGCTGTCGTAGCGGAAGGCAGCCATAGACAGTACATAAATGAATGGCCAAGGCCATGTTCCAAACAACTTTATTTATAAAAACAAGCTGGTGGGCTGGACTAAGGCCTTAATTTGTGGACTACTACATTATGTGGTAAGAGTTATCAAGATAAGCATTCTGGGTGCATCTGCCTGCCCTGAAGGATTAGAGCTGCAGAATGGATTTGATACCTGGGTCTGGAGCTAGTGAAGCCAATCCCTTAAGTAGGATAAGACTTAATTCATTACCAACGATTGTTTCTCAGCATCCTGTGTTTCTGTTGCTAACACTCCTCCGATTGACACATTCTCTCCATATATGTAAATAACTTCAGTTATGTCCCAGAGTAGGGCTTAGCCTGAAGGCCAGTCTACCTGTTTAAGCTAAAGCTTTGCATAGCTATGCATTTATATAGCTCAATGTATAGAATTTATATAGCTATGCTTGGATTTATGTTTGTTTTATAGCTTAACTCTCAAAAAGCAATATTATCTTAGGTCCTTATTTTCTACTTTAATATTTGTGGGGAGGTAGACCTTCTCACCATTATCTCCCTGTACTATTTATAAGTAATACCCCTGAAAATATAACAAAACTTCTAAAAAGTATGTGGCATTAATTAGGGATTCAGAAATACTTCCTGGCAAGGAAAAAAATTAAATAAAAATAAGAATATTGTTATCATGTACATTGGACAAACATTAAATTAGTCCCACTTAAAGAATCATAACACTTTTACACACATTCACTTCTGTCAGGCTCTTTCATTTTTATTTGGGAGTGCTTGAAAGTATAGTGGAAGGGACTTTGCTGAAGAAAAGGAAATGAATACAGCTGGGAGTAAGGAAAGCTGAACCAACCAGTCTATATCAAACTGTTCTCTGCTCAGTCCCCAGCTGACTCTCTCCCCTCTCACCTGCTTACCATGTTATCAAATGTACGTAGCTTTCTCACTTTCCCCCTACCTTCCCAGTCATGCACATGTTGGATCACTTATTCACCCTACATCCAGTGGCTATTTAGAAATACCATGTGTCATTAAGGATTTTGTATCCAGACATGGAGCAGGAAGTAGGAATGAAAAAGGAAAAAGGAAAAAAAAGAAGTATTAACATTTTATGTATTTAGCATTTGCTCTGGCTTTCCAAATGTTATGTAGTTTATTAATTTGAATACCTTACCCTATTCTTTGAAGTTATTCACATTTTATAGATTATGAAACTGAGGCTCAGAAAAGTTTATTAATTTTCCTAAAGTAACAAAACTTAGACCAGATAGAATACTACACATGCCTGCCTCCGAAGTACCTGCTTGAGCTGTCGGCCAGTCATCACTGCTGGCTCTCACTGTACTCCTGGGTACCCTGAAATCTCCTAAGAATTTGGCCATGGTAAAAAGCAGACTTGTCTGTCTCTTCCTGGCTTGTTTACATGCTTAATCCTCCAGCGATCTTTGGATTTCACTGTGGCTATCCTTGTTACTCAGCTTCCCTCTGCCACCTGATAACCCTTTCAAAGAAGGAAAAGACAACAGGGATCATTCTAAAGATATTTTTACCTTAAACCCTTAATTATGGAATAAAATTGGTATTGCCCACTAAAGAAATTTCAAAGTTCAGTGGCAGAGTAATTTTTAGAGGGAACCCTCTTCGCGCTCTGAAGTTATAACACGTAAGCAATGCTCTATACTTGAGTGAACTAGCCCTGCTGTCTAATATATTTATAAAGCTTAGTGCTTCAGCAAAGTTCCCCCTGGAGATGCTAATCTTAGTGGTTGAGTCATTAAGGTCAAGTTCACTAACACAAACTATTGTCTATATATTCTTTTTTATTCTACTTTTGTCCTTCCTCATATTCTTTATACAATAAGGTGACATATAAATGTTCTACAGTTGGGGGATTTTTGATAAACCAGGTAACCTCCCTGAACTTCAGTTTACTCACATGTAAAATGAAGACATTGAAATAAGTACTCTCTAAGATCCTTTCCACCTCCAACACTCTGTGTTTGTTTTATCCTGAGATACATATTGGTAGGCTCTCTACTTTGTACTTAGCCTAGATTTAATACCAGATACAAGGCACAGGTTGAATTAGTAGGTTTATTAAAGGGACTTACCATTTTGTAGATGACATTTTATTTTTAATGCAGTACACAATCTTTCATATTGCACCATGAAAGCATAAGTTTGTAGATTCATGTCCAAACCAATTTAACTTTCACTTTCTTTGAATTGTGAGAAAATAACCTAGTAGCCAAAGTTGTTGGTATAAGCTGTATTCTGTGCTTTATTCTTTTCAAAACCTGAGCAGGGTCAACCAAGAAGCATGGATTTTATCAACAGAATGGAATATGTATGTGGAAAGGGGTAGAACATAGAGAATAATAGGAGAGGAGAAAGGGAGAATATTAAACAGATTTTTCATTCAGTATACACTGTACTGGGCCTAGGGATATAAAGAGAAAGAAGATATTTTACGGGCAGAGAGGGGATCAAGATAGCAGAGTAGGAAGACCCTGAGCTTACTTGCACCCGTGGACACACCAAAACCACAGCTACATATAGAACAACTCTCTCTGAGAACAACCTAAAAACTATAAGAAGAGCTCTACTACAATTAAGGATATGAAGAAAAAAGCAAATCAAGATAGGTAGGAGGGGCAGAAACACAAACTAGTCAAGACCCACACCACCAGTGGGTGACTCAGTAGTGGAAGGGGATGTAAGAAACTCAGAGGCTCTCCCTAAAGAGGAAGGGGTTCAAGCCTAACATTGGGCACCCCAGCCCTGGGGACCAGCACTGGGAACATAAGCCCCCTAATGGTTTTGAAAACCAGCAGAGCTTATGACTAGGAGAGACAAAGGGCTGCAGGAAACTGAAACTCTGCTCTTAAAAAGCACACTCACAAATTTACTCCATGTCCCGGCATAGACGCAACAGATTGAAAAGTGCCTGGCATTCTAGCTGACCTGCCAAGGTCTGGTTCTGGATCCAATCACATCCCTCCACCAAGGCAGCACCCCTTGACATGCCCCAGGAGAAGCCCTGGTCTGTGCTGGGCTCCAGCTCCAGCCCTATACACCAAGGTGGCAGCCCTCAGTGAGCCCTGGGAGAAGACCTGCCCATTCTGGTCTCTGGATCCAGCCCTCCTGCCAAAACCACCAGGCTCACAGTCTGCACAGGGATGCTCCCACACAAGGACAAACCTTCAAGACCAAAAGAAGTAACTGTTTCACCTAATTCATAGAGACAAACAGAAAGTCAACAAAATGAGAAGACAAAAGATTATGGTCCAAATGAAAGAACAAGGTAAAACCCGTAAAACAAATCCTAATGAAATGGAGATCAGTAATTTACCTTATAAAGAGTTCAAAGCAATGGTCATGTTCACCAAACTCCAGAAGAGAATAGAGGAACATAGTGGGAACTTTAACAGAGAATTGTAAAATACAAAAAGAAGCCAGTCAGAGCTGAAGAATATGATAACTTAAGTGAAAAATACACTAGAAAAATCAACAGCAGATTAAGTGATATAGAAGAATGCATAAATGATCTGGAAGACAGAATAGTGGAAATCACCAAATCAGAGCAGCAAAAAGAAAAAAAGTTGTTTTTTTTTTTTTTAAATGAAGGTAGTTTAAGGGACCTCCAGGATAACATCAAGTGTACTAATATTTGCATTATAGGGATCACAGAAGGGTAAGAGAGAAAAAGGCAGAAAACCTGTTTGATAAAATAGTAGCTGAAAACTTAGCCAACCAGGGAAGAAAATGGTTACCCAGGTCCAGGAATCACAGAGAGTCCTAAACAAGATGAACTCAAAGAGATCCACACCAAGACATATTGTAATTAAAATGATAAAAGTTAAAAATAGAGAATTTTAAAGGCAGTAAGAGAAAAGCAGAGTCACATACAAAGAAATTCCAGCTAATTTTTCAGCAGAAACTTTGCAGGCTAGAAGGGAGTGGCATCACATATTTAAAGTGCTGAAAGAAAAAAAAAAAAAAAAACTATAACCAAGATTACTCTACCTGGCAGGTTATCATTAGGAATTAAAGGAGAGATAGAGTTTCCCAGACTAGCAAAAACTAAAACAGTTCATCACCACTAAACCAGCCTTATAAGAAATGTTAAAGGACCATCTCTAAGTGAAAAAGAAAGGCCATAGCAGGAAATGAGAAAAAATATGGAGAAAAAAAATCTCAATGGTCAAGGCAAATATATTGTAAAGCCATGGATCAACAACTTAAAAAGGTAGTATCACAGTTAAAAGTCAAAACTCATAAAATCAACTATAACCATAACAAGTAGCTAAGGGATCCACATAATGATGTAAAATTCAGTGTCAGAAACATTAAAAGTGGGGGATAGTTTTAAAATGCAGAGAGTTTAGAAGTTTTGGACTTAAATAACTTTCTGCTTTAAAAATATCTACCTATCTCATGGTAACCACAAACCAAAAATCTAAAAATAATGCAAAAAAAAAAAAAAAAAAAAAAAAAAAGAGAAAGCAACCCAATAATAACACTAAAGAAAATCAACAAGTCACAAAATCACAGACTAAAAGAAGAAGAAAAGAACAGAGAAGAACTACAAAAACAACCAAAAAACAAGTGACAAAATGGCAATAAATACATACCTATCAGTAATCACTCTAAATGTAAACAGACTTAATGCTCTAATCAAGAGACATAGGGTGGCTAAAAAATAAGACCCATTTATATATGCTGCCTACAAGAGTTTCACTTCAGAGCTGAAGACACACACAGACTGAAAGTGAAAGGATGGAAAAGATATTCCATGCAAATGAAAACAAAACAAAACAAAAAACCTGGAGGGTAGAAATACTTAGACAAATATACTTTAAAACAAATACTGCAACAATAGACAAAGACTGATGTAACATAACGATAAAAGGATCAATCCAACAAGAAGATATAAGCATTGTAATATATATGCACCCAACATAAGAGCACCTACGTACATACAGCATATTAACAAACATAAAGGGAGAAATTGACGGTAATACAGTAATAGTAGGGGACTTTATTACCTCACCTATATCAGTGAATAGATCATCCAGACAGAAAATCAATAAGAAAACATTGACCTTAAATGAGACATTAGACCAGATGGACTTAATAAATATCTGCAAAACTTTCTATTCTAAAACAGCATACTACACATTCTTTTCAAGGGCACATGAACATTCTCCAGGACAGATCACATGCTTGGCCACAAAACAAGTTTCTATAAATTTAAGAAGATTGAAATTATATCAAGCATCTTTTCCAACCAAAGAGGTATGAAACTAGAAAGCTATTAAAAAAGGAAAGTGAAAAAATACAAATATGTGGAGACTAAACAACGTGCTACTAAAACAAACAAAAAAGCAAAACAATGGGTCAGTGAAGAAATCAAAGAGGAAATTTAAAAATTCCTTGAGAGAGGAATGAAAATAGAAATGCAACTCTATCTATGGGATGCAGTGAAAGCAGTTCTAGGAGGGAAGTTTGTAATGATCCAAGAGCCAACCTCAAGGAACAAGAAACAAATCTCAAATAAACAACCTAACTTTACAACAACAGGAATTAGAGAAAGTAGAACAAACGAAGCCCAAAGTTAGTAGAAGGAAGAAAATAATAAAAATCAGAGCAGAAATAAGTAAAATACAGAATAAAAAAATAGAAATGATCAATGAAATTAAGAGCTTGTTTTATCAAAGGATAAACAATATTAGTAAACCTTTAGCCAAACTCATCAAGAAAAAAATAGAGAGGGGCTCAAATAAAATTAGAAATGAAGGAAGGGAAGTTAAAACTGATATCACAGAAATACATAGTCATAAGAGGATACTATGAACATAAGAGGATACTATGACAATCACTAGGACAACCTAGAAGAAACTGATAAATTCCTAGAAATATACAATCTTCCAAGACTGAATCAGGAAGAAATAGAGGATCTGAATAGACCAATTATTAGTAATAAAATGAATCAGTCATCCAAAAAGAAAAAAATTCAACAAACAGAAGTTCAGGACAAAATAACTTCATAGGGGAATTGTACCAAACATTTAAAGAAGAGTGAATACCTATCCTTCTCAAATTATTCCAAAAGATTGAAGAGGAGAGAAAACTTCCAAATTTATTCAACAAGGTCAGCGTTACCCTGATAGGAAAGCTGGACAAAGACAACTACAAAAAAATTACAGGCCAATATCCCTGATGAACATAGATGCAAAAATCCTCAACAAAAGGTTAGAAAACCGAATTCAGTAATACATTAAAAGAATCATACCTAACGATCAAGTGGGATTTATTCCAACAACGATTCAATATCTGCACATCAATCATTGTGATATGCCACATTCAAAATAATAGGTAAAACACACATGGTGAAGAAAAAGCATTTGACAAAATTCAACATTCATTCATGATGAATAACTCTCAACAAAGAGGGTATAGAGGGCACATACATCAACATAATGAAGGCCATTTATGAAGAAACCCACTGCTAACATCATACTCAACAGTGAAAAACTGATAGTTTTTCCTCTAACATTAGGAACAAGACACAGATACCAACTCTTGCCTCTTTTATTCAACCTAGTGTTGTGAGTCCTAGACACACCAACCAGACAAGAAAAAGAAATACAAGGGATCCAAATTGGAAGGAGAGAAGAAAACTGTCACTATTTGCAGATGACATGATTAAATAAATTCAATCAAGTTGTAGGATTCAAAGTTAATATACAGAAATCTGTTACATTTCTATACACTAATAATGAACTTTCAGAAAGAGAAATTAAGAAAACAATTACATTCACAATTGCATCAAACAGAATAAAATACCTAGGAATAAATTTAACCAAGGAGGTGAAAAACCTGTACTCTGAAAACTATAAGACATTGATGAAAGGAATTGAAAATGACATATATAAATGGAAAGATATATTGTACTCATGGATCAGAGTTAATATTTTAAAAATGTTCATACTACCCAAAACAATCTACAGATTCAATGCAATTGCTATCAAAAGACCCATGACATTTTTTACTGAACTAGAACAAATAATTCTAAAATTTGTATGGAACCACAGAAGGCCCCAAATAGACAAGGAAATCATGAGAAAGAAGAACAAAGCAAGAGATATCACACTCCCTGATTTCAAAATATAGGACAAAGCTATAGTAATTAAAACAGTATGGAATTGGCACAAAAATGGACACATAGCTCAATGGAACAGAATAGAACCAAGAAATAAACCCATGCTCATATGGTCAATTAATATACAACAAAGGAAATAAGAATATACAATGCAGAAAAGATACTCTCTTCACTAAGTGATGTTGGGAAAACTGGATAGCTACATGTAAAAGAATGAAATTAGACCAATTTCTCATACCATATACAAAAGTAAACTCAAAATAGATTAAAGACTTAAATGTAAGACTTGAAACCATAAAACTCCTAGAAGAAAACTTAGGCAGCATGCTCTTTGACATTGGTTTTATATATATATATATATATATATATATATATATATATATAAAATATTTAGCTATATATACTATAGCTAAATATATATAGCTAAATATTTTAGCTATAATATATATAACTAAAATATATGTATGTATATATACATACATATGTGAGTATATATATATATATATATATATATATATATATACACACACATGCATACATATATATTTATCTGTCTCCTCAGGCAAGGGAAACAAAAGCAAAAATAAACAAATGGGACCAAATCAAACTAAAAAGCTTCTGCACAGTAACGGAAACCATCAACAAAAAGAAAAGGCAAGCTACTGAATGGGAGAAAATACTTGCAAATGACATGTCCGATAAGAGGTAAATATACGGGCTTCCCTGGTGGCGCAGTGGTTGAGAATCCGCCTGCCGATGCAGGGGACATGGGTTCATGCCCCAGTCTGGGAAGATCCCACATGCCGCGGAGCGGCTGGGCCCGTGAGCCATGGCTGCTGAGCCTGCGCGTCCAGAGCCTGTGGTCCACAACGGGAGAGGCCACAACAGTGAGAGGCCCGCGTACCGCAAAAAAAAAAAAAAAAAAGTAAATATACAAAATATATACAGAACTCATGCAACTTAATATCAGAGAAAACAAATAATCCAGTTAAAAAATGTGCAGAGGACCTGAATAGGCATTTTTCCAAAGAAGATACACAGATGGCCAACAGGCACATGAAAAGATGCTTGACATCACTAATCATCAGGGAAATGAAAATCAAAACCACAGTGAGATATCATCTCACACCTGTCAGAATGGCTATTATCAAAAAGACAAGAAATAACAAGTTTTGGCAAGGACATGGAGAAAAGGGAACTCTCATACTGTTGGTGGGAATATAAATTAGTGCAACCACTATGGAAAACAGTATGGAGTTTCCTCAAAAAATAAAAATACAATTACCCTATGATCCAGCAATTCCACTCTTTCATATATACCCATATAAATTAAAACACCAATTCAAAAAGATATATGTACTCCAATGTTCATTTCAGCATTATTTACAGTAGCCAATATATGGAAGCAATCTAAGTGTTCACTGACAAATAAAGGGATAGAAATGTAGTATAAATGGAATAAAAAAGAATGAAATAATGCCATTTACAACAACATGGATAGACCTAGCAGATATTATGCTAAGTGAAATAAGTCAGACAGAGAAAGACAAATACTGTATATTTTCACTTACATGTGAAATCTAAAAAACAAAACAACAAATATAATAAAACAGATTATCACATACAGAGAAAAAATTAGTAGTTGCCAGAGGGGAGTGTGGGGAGATAGGCAAAATAGACAAAGGAGATTAAGATGTAAAAACTACCAGTTATAAAATAAATAAATCACAGGGGTATATAACACAGCACAAGCAGTGTAGTCAGTAATCTTGTAATAGTCTTTAAAAATATTGAATCACTGCATTGTACACCTGAAAGTATTATAAGTTAACTATACTTCAATTAAAATAAGAAAGGTATTTTAGGATTTTCACCTAAGGTCTTTGTCTAAACTCTATTCCCTCCCTGACAGAGCACTCCTTGTACCTCACACTGTTTCCCTTATTATTAACATCTAACATTAGAATGTCACATTTAATTACATTACAATTAATGGAGTAATGTTAATGCATTATTAGTAGTAAAAGTACATACTTTATCCAGATTACCTTAGTTTTTTACGTAATGGCCTTTTTCTCTTCCAGGATTCCATCCAGGGTTCCACATTACATTTAGTAGTCCTGTTTCTCCTTATTATCCTCTTGGCTAGAACAGACTCATTTTGTTCTAACAATTATGCATTTTCCTTTCATCTCAGTATCTTTACTTGCTTAATTTATTTGAGTAAGCTGTCTTAAATCTTACTGTGTTTACCAGAGCATTACTTATTTACCCCACTCTTTAGAAAAGGCTCTGGAAATCCCCACTTTCCATACAAACTGCCAAGCATTTTTTAATTTCTAGAAAACTTGTAAGTAATGAGGGCAATCCTAGCCAGAGGCCAATGAGAATTTATGATTACTGAATCGGGATTTTCTTTGGATGGCAGAAGGGGAATAATCTTTATTACTGAGTCACTCAGTTAAAACTTAAAATAACTTAATTACAAAATAATCTAGTTAAGTTTCAAAGAGGTAGGCATGTTTGTTTAATGTTTATAGTTAAACAAAGAAATAGTTAAGACCATTAGCATTTAAACCACCAGCATTAGTCTTGAGAAATCTCACCTCCTTAGAAAGAGTAAGGATGGTTCATACATTCTCAGTGCTTCCTGTTCAATCTGTTCAACAGATTTATTAAACTAGGTATGAAATTGAGTTTGTATCTATTTCTGATGGAAGGGCCAAGAACTCCAGTGCTGTCTATTCCCACTTCAATAATAAAACCCCTGACAGCTTCTGAATGAAAGATCCTAGAAAAATGCAGTTTATTGTCTAATACACAGCCTAACAGAATGAAGTTGATATGAAATCCTGCAGACCATTCTTTATATCCGTAGTCATCAGATACCATTTAGACTGGGAGACGTGATGCTCTGCTTAGCAAGTATTGGGGAAATATAATTAAAGAAAAAAAAAAAAAGTGCTTCTCCCAACCCAGAATTCCTCTTCACAAAGGTAATAAGTAGAGAAAGAAAACACCCTTATTACTGAATAAGCATTAAACCAGAGTGTGATATGCATCACAGACAATTCGCTGAGATTGCAGACAGAAAGAAATCTCATCCTTTGATATAGCCAAGCAGATGCATCACATCACGTATATATTTTCAAGATCAGCAATAACTAGTCTTCAAATAAGAGGACTTGACAGCATTATTGGTCACTCATCATTCATTCTAACTTTACCTGGTGATTGGGATGACCATCTGTGTTAACTTGACTTTATCCAAAAGGGTTGTGGGAGGAAACAAAAAATTCATGTCTTTTGATAGGAAGGAATTTTATAATGTGGAGCAAGGGGCCCACCAAAATTAGGCTCCTACCTTCCCACAGAAACTAGGAGATAGGGGTACCCCCTCCCTAGATATTTACATTTCCAAGAGATGGCTGCCAGGTCCTTGAGAACCATATTCCTAGGTCCTAATGTTAACAAAAGGCTTATATAATTTCTAAGAAGATACATTGGAAATGACAGTGAAAGTACTTAACATTTTTAAATTTCAATGGTCAGTATTCTGACAGAAAGGAAAGAGAAGGAAATATCTGCCCTTATTTTCAAGGAATGAAGTTTCATATTTTTCATTCCTATATGTCCTTTCACAGCCAAAGATTTCTTTTCTCATTCATGCAAAATGTTTACCATACATCTGGCCATGTGCCAGACTGTGTGCTAGACTCTATGACTGCTAATATTGGTGGGATGCAAAAAATCTAATCCCACACTCCGGGAGCTCGCTATCTAGGGAATGAGATCCCAGGGACTTCAGTGTCTCATCAGTCTTCTTATAGGTCCTTAGGCATCCCTCCTTGTAAGAGAGAAATCTGAATAATTCTCGCCCATACTTCAGACTATACCAGGCAATGAAAGCCTTTGCTTTGTTCAGAACGAGGCATGATGTGACTATTCCTGCATGTTGCAGTTATTCTCTGCTAATAATAATAGGTAACATTAATTGCATGGTGTTCATGTTCCATCCACAGCAATGTTGATTCTCACAGTAGCCCTTGAGGTGAGTATTATTTCAGTGCCCATTTTTTGATGAGTCTCAGCAGCTGGCTAGCTTGCCCCTGGACTTAGAGCCAGTAAATGGAAGACTCATATGACATAGGTTTATCTGACTCCAAAGTCCACCTATACTGCAGCCATTGCATATGAGGTTAGGTCAGGAAAAGAAGGCCAACCTCACCATTGGCTGAAATCTGTGTTTTGTAGAATTGTGCACGAGCTCAGTAAAAATGACTGCCTTGAAAAAGACAAAGCCTCCACGTTTACCGTGCACTTACCAGTTTTCAAGTCATATTTTGTACAAGGTTTTATTTGATCCTCACAACAATCTTGGGAAAGGAGTAGGGCAGGTATTTAAAACCCAAGTTAGGTAATTGAAACCTGAGATTCGGAAAGGTTAAATTACTTGCCCAACATCAAACAGCTGGTGAGTTAAGATATGAGACTCCTCTCCAGGTCTCCCAACTACTAGTTATCTGTGGCTTGAAATTAGAAAATCTCAAGCTGGAGAATTATACTATGTATGGATTTCTAATAGAGCCATGGAGGTTCCAGGATTCACCTGAAGCCCACTATCTGTGTCAAGAGCTGAGCTCAAATAAGTATGAGCTCTATCAATTCTGGCCTGCATCAGGCAATACTCACTTAAGCATGCCTTTATGTGACTTGTAAATAAAATTCTGTTTGCTTGATATTGCCTGTGGCTAAAGAGTAATGTTTAAACTTCTTCAAAGTTATTTTTACTGTGCTTCCTGAAGCATCTTGTACACCACTTACCCCAAATTGGGCCCTGTTCTGCAGTTTTTATTCAGGTAAAACTAACGGAGTTTCCCCAGAGTGAGGGATTTGTAATCAATCCCATTGTTTAATTTCAATGGCTTATTACCAGGTGGGAGAATTGTTACAGCAGAGGCAATTTAGAAAATCAGGTACGATTGACTCTAGTCAATTTGCATACTGCAGTCCCAAAAGCAAAAAGTCATGGTGTTTCATGCCTGAGAGAGTGCAGTCATTAATGAGACCACCTGGGCAACTAACTTATCCTGAGAGAGAACAGGAGAACTGTGTGTGTGTGTATGTGTGTGTGTGTGTGGTCATGTGCCCATGTGTTTCTAAACAAGGGTGCATTCAAAACTGTTGCTAATCAAAGAAGGAAAAGATAATCTTTCAAGGGGTTATCTCTAGTATTTTCCAAAAGATAGTCAGAATCAGAACCATCCCTTTACAGATTCTTATGTGACTGTCCTTGAATGTAACATTTGGATTTACTGTGGTTGTATGTTCTTCCAAAAAAGTTGGCAAAATGCCTCTCTCTGAGAGGTATGAGAATGATTGGAAAGCTCCCTGAGCTGAACAGCAGGAATCTGAGTTCTAATCTGAACCTGGCCATTACATTTCTTTATGTTTTGGGCAAGTTAGCTCTTAAGCCTCTGTTTCCTCATCTGTATGAAGAGTTTGGATGAGATGTTTTCCAAGGCCTTTTCCAGCAGTAGCATTTGGTGTGTCTAACCGTGTCTCATCCTTGGAAATGGAAAGTCTTTACCTGAAAACACTAACCTGATTATTGCCAAGTTGTGTGTCACGTCTGTGGAGTTCTCCCAATGAGCGAAATGAGAAATGAAGATCAAAAAAGAATGGAGGACAAGAGTCCAGCTGCCTATCCTAGCATACAAATGTGTCTCCATCAGGCATGGAAAAGTACGCGCACAAACACTACAGATGGCGGGTGATTAGCACCACCTCTGCAGCAAAGAATAATGCAGCCCTCATTCCAATCGTGTGCAGTGAATCGACTGGTCTGAGAAGTCCCTGACAGAGAGGTTTCACTCATGCACTCCGTGAAGAAAGGAAAGGAAGGCAAGCTGGAGCAGGGGATACCAACATTTATGAACTGACTAGTTTCTGATGTTATCTCAAAACTCTCAGGTCACCACTGAGAAGTAATTAATACAAGCTCCATATGCAGGAACCTGAACTTGGAAATATTAAGCAACTTAGCAAGTTAAAAAATATATACTGTTAAAGAGTAGAACTGGGATACAAACCTTGTCCTAACACACAAGCTCTTTCCAGCGTAATACCTCGTAGGTGCAGAAAATGCCGCATCCTTTAAATCTTGTCTATTTTTCCCCTTGTACTCATTCCCCACCCCCTACTTATGCATACCTTTTCAGAGCATCACCCAGAGAACATCGCTGTCCTGGAGGACAGGGTGGGAGGGGCACTCACTAGGTCTCCACTTCCCTCCCTCATAATCATTTTTACTTCATGACTGCCCATTTCATCCACTTCAGCTTATTAAAAACAAGGCCTCTTTCTTTCTGTGGAATACTCTACTGTTGGGAATGAAATATCTTAAACAGTTCAAAGTCAGGCTGGTGCCAACGCTGGGAGCTGCGTCAGCATGGAGATAGCAATGGCCGCATCCTGAAAAGCAACCGCAGTTTTGAGAAGCAGCAACTATTTGCAATCCTCCTTTCAAAAACATCACTTTCAGAAAGTGGCACTGGGTGGAAATGGATGCAGTCATCACTTTCAGGGGTTTTGTTGGGCTGTGGCAGCTGGGAGCTCTCTTTTCTCATCTCCTACAACCCACAGACCCTCACACAAAACAGGAGGTAAAAATGCTGTCGTCCTTAAAATAAAATTTGGCTCTGCATCTACATATTGTAAGGAAATTTTTTATGGGAAAAAAAAAAAAAACTTTTTGTAAAGGAAAAATGATCACACGAGTTCAAGTAAAAACTAACCAGACGTGGGAAAATGGGTATTTTTTTTCTGAATAAGTATAAAGGGATAAATATTTTGGGGCAGGACCAACAATCCCTGTTCCCTTTAGTGAAATTTCCCATTCTCACCCTCCTTCTGGCCTTTGCTCAAATGCCAGCTTCTCCAGGAAGCCTTCTCCCATCCTTTCTGTACGACATTTTTTTTTTTCCTTTCACTTAACTCCTAATATGTTTTTATCTGAGTACTTCTTTTGTCAGGCATCTCCTTCCTATCTGTACTCTGGCTGCTTGAACACATTTTGTCTTCTTTTCTCAGTTTGTCAGCTCTTTCAGGAAGGAATGCACACTTTGATTTATATATTAATTAAGCAAATGTGAGTTGACAGTCTGCTCGGTGCCAAGAACTATCTAGGCATTTAGAGTACAAATATTGATAAGGTGTATAATAACCTGTTCTTTTCCTCAAGGATCTTACATTCAAGTATGGAAGAGAGACATGTAAACATGCATATAAATTGCAGTTGAGGGTATGCAGGATGCATATAGAATTCATTTTATAAACTTTTAAATATTTTGGTGCCTTGTTGAATGAATGAATGAAAGAATGTTGGTTCCACCCTTAAATAACAGTGAAGGCCCTAAGGAGAAACAAAGCATAAAAACTGGTGGAGAAATGAAAAGCCAGTGATGACATATAGGTCCATGGGAGCACTGTGGCTGTCACAGGCCAGATCAAGCATTCCTGCTAGCCTTAGCCCTGAATCTTTCTTTATCAGTTCTGTTTCCTCTAAGAATGCAGTATTTTAAACATTAAGGGCAATCCTAAGGAGATAGCAAGGTGGAAGATGAATAACTTTGGAGTCCGAAGAATACTGTGTACGAAAAGACAAAATAGGCAGTCTGTGATAAGTGCTGATTGAGGATGCAGATATTAAATGCTACAGGAAACGGTAAATCTGACACTATTCAGCAGAAACTTTATGGGATAGGTGTGATTACCAGAGAATGAGAGGAGGGCAAACATATGTGGAGAAAAGCCCAAGCATGGGCCAGGTGATCCAAAGGCAGAAAGACAGATCATGGAACATCTGCTGTCTCTTAGATCCCATGGTTGAGGATTGTATTCCTACTGGCTAATATTTTGATGCTAAATAGTAAAATACCATCTACAGTCTTTTATACATTTCTTAAAACATTTTCTCCTGTTGGCCGTCTCTTCCTTCTTGATATTTTTATAGTTCCTTAGGCTCCATGATCCCACATTGTCTTTGTTCTCTTCCTGTTTCCATAACTGATCAATTTATCTTCATAGAGCATCCTTTCCCAACCTCCAAATGTCAGTATTTTCTGTGCTTCAGTTCTTGGCTCTGCGTTTGAACTGTCAGAAAAGTCACCACCTGAAATCACCCTGTACTCTTGAATTCAATATTGAATTCTACCAAGATGGCTGTCTAATCGCTATCATTAATTTGATCATTCCCTCCCTGAATTCCACTTCTGTTTTACAGAAGGCTTAAGTACATTTACTCATTGATGTACATCATTATATCAGACTTAGCCATCTCTACCTGTTCCTTACATTCATTCCGTGGAGAGATTAATCATCATCACGACTCCACCACTACAAAACAGTCCAAGGCTTAAAACCTCTCCCTGCAAAGCATGTCCCCCCATCGAATTCCTCACTCCCACCGATGGCATCATCATTTTCCCTGTCTCCTCAGTTTGCAATGGCAGACATATTCGATTCCTCTCTCTTTCTGTCTTCATATCTAGTCACTAGAGTTAGGTATTCCAAAAGTCTCCTTGTATAATGTCTCTGGCAGTGGGAACAATCTAAAAAAATATATTGCCAAGCAGAAGTAATCAGACACAGAAAAATATATAATGCCACGCCATCTCTCCTCCACTGCCACCTGCTTCATTCAGCCCTTGACACTTTATGTGTAGGCCTTTGAATAGGTGGTAATTATTCATATTTCTAGTCTCTAGCCTCTCCTAACCAGTCAGCACTTTTTTTAGCCTGATTACTTTTCTTTAAAATACTTACTTAATAAACCCAGCCTCTTTACAATTACTCAGTGACTTGATGCTGTCCAATAGAAGAATAATGCCAGCCACAAATGTGACTTTACACAAATGTAATTTAAATTTTCTAGTAGCTACATTAGAAATGCAAAAAGAAACAAGTGAAATTAATTTTAATACCACTGTTGTTATGTTTAACCCAATATATCCTCAATATTATCATTTCAATATATAATAATTAATATTAAAGAGATATTTCCCTTTTTTTTTTCATACCGAGCCTTTGAAACCATGCATCTAAATTCCGACTAGCCGCAGTTGAAGTGCTCAAAAGCCATGTGTAGCTAGCGGCTACCGTACTGAGCAATGCAGCTTTACATTATTCCTTGTGCCTCCCATTTCCGTTGTTTGCTCATGCTCTTACCCTTGTATTCCTCCTTTTCCCAACATAATTAGATCTTGATCATATCTCAAGGCTCTCCCAGCTTAAGTTCTAACTCTCCTGGGGGGATTTCCCTAACCACCACAAGACTTTGACCTCATCTCATGACAGGTATTAGCTATACTATATAGCTGGCATGTGCTATGTGTTACTTTTTTTTAATGTGCTACTTTTTATAATTAATGCATGAGAACTGCACCCTAGCCAGATTGTCAATATCTCGAGGGCTGATACTTCCCTCAGCCCCTGATGTCCCAGAGTGCTTTTCACAGAGAAGACACAGTAAATATTTGTTGATGGAGTGTTGATAGTACAGATTCCTAAAATATAAGTGTATAAATAGACTTTATTAATTAACAGTCTTTTATTATTTACCAATTAGCTGTGATAACACACTGTACTATTACTAATTTATTATAAGGTTAACGTTACAGGTTTTAGTTAAGATTTATTTTCCAAAACGTAATACTTATTCTTGTTTTGGAAAAATAAATATTAGAATTAGAAGAATAATATACACTAAATGGAAAATCAAGTGAAGCTAGTATAATTTCAGCTCTATGATTTACTTATTTGTATATGGAGTGATGAGAATATTGATGTCAGAAAAATAGTAAGCATAATAATATTATGGAATACGTAATTTAGTGAGCTCCAACAAATATCGTCTGATTATCTTATCAGTTTGGAGGAATTCTCAGAAACACATTTAGAAGATTTAATAAAAGAATGTGTTGGAAAAAGTGATTTGATAAGGGATCTCCAACACCAATTTGTGATAGGGAGGTTTTGTACAATCACTCATGGGCATGTTTAAACTCTTTGGCAAATGCTTTATCAGGGATTGGTGGATGTGATGGTGGGTTATAGGTTTACATACACAAGGAGCACTTGAGATTTCACACGAAGAATGGCTGATTAAAGTAATGAGCCTGGTGTAGAGTGTAGAGAGGTTGAATGTGGCTAATATTTCCTTGAGATGGGGATTTGTTAATGTTACTATCATTTTATATAAGACAAAACTGTCAATAGACAAAATTGTGGTTAGTTTGAAGGGCATGACTCGTTAACATATTATAAAATATATGGTAAGCTTGACAAAAACAGATCTTACATAAAATTGTTAAATAAGTGAAATCTGTACTTTGAGACACTCAATTTCCACTATCACTAAATGCTCTGGTCTCCCTTCAGGCCTATTCATTCCCTGTTTACAGCCCACGTCACCTCCATGATATGTGACAGGACTTTCAGATGAATTCTAATTTTATTGGGAGCTTTTGAAGCTTGGTGATTTCAAGATACAAATATATAGTACAATGATTGGCATTAAGGAAACTAATTTGGGTAAAAGCCCCACATCAGCTCTTAAACTTATACTATAATCTTCCTGCTAATAAGACAAATATCATATGATATCACTTATATGCAGAATCTAAAAAAATGATACAAATGAACTTATTTACAAAACAGAAATAGAGTCACAGATGTAGGAAAAAAACTTACGGTTACTAGGGGGAGGGGGAGGGAAGGATAAATTGGGAGATTGGGATTGACTTATACACACGACTATATATAAAATAGGTAACTAATAAGGACCTGCTGTATAGCAGAGGGAACTCTTCTCAATACTCTGTAATGACCTATAATGGGAAAAGAATCTAAAAAGTGATATACATATATGTATAACTGATTCACTTTGCTGTACACATGAAACCAACACAATATTGTAAATCAACTGTACTCTAATATTTTTTAATTAAAATTAAAAAATCATTTAACCATTAAAAAAATGACTGATGCTGAAGTCCAAAACTTTTACTATTTACAAGAGTAACTTAAAAAGTAATTTAAAAAATGCTTCTTAAACTCAATCAGTATATATTTTTTAAACTCTTGGATGACTGCAAACAAAATTAGAGCATCTGTATAGTTTACATATGGATCTGTTTTCCACGTAACAGCTATTGTCAAATGGATAAAACCTAACTTGCGAATGCATGTTATGTGTGTGTGTTTATATTTGTTTGTTTATTTATTTATTCTTCTTATAATTAAGGTCATTGTTAATTTAAATGTGGACAAAGAGTGCCACGGTAGGGGGAAGCAAATTCTATACTGGTTGACAGTTACATTTGGTGAATCCAACTGGGAAAGTGGAGGGCGTGGGTAGAAAATTGGCTGGAAAAGAGGCATGATGTATGCCAGAGGCTGTGTAGGAAAGCTGAGGTACAACCTGAAATAGTGTTGGGAAGAACACCAAACATAGCAGGTGCCAAAGCAAAGGATACAGAGTGGACTTTACAGTAAAGGGAAAAAGCCGTAATTGGAAAAACTAAATAGACGTTCAAGCAGGTGAAACTTAAACAGGCAAAAGGAGTAGTTCAGGACACAATGCTTTGAAAGGGGAGATTCCTTCCTAGATTGTCAATTGTAGCTTTTGCTTTTCGTGTGTGTGTTGGCTGGTAGGGCTAAAATACGTGTGCAGGAAAGTATGGCTTAAAATAAAGGGGTTTGGGACATGGGGTAGGTAGAGAATGAAAAAGCTATAAAAATGTCTATTAATTATAGATCATTAAAATACTTTGAATTTCAGAAATCTAATTCCTAAATAAATCTGTTGAGTCCTTTAAGTGCTTCTTCAGCACTAAAATCAATCCAAACATTGGCAAATGCCTTAAGAAAAGAAATAGAAACAAACAAACAGAAATCAAGGGCAGTTATCAACTTTAGGCTTAAGAGGTGAAAAAAACATCACCACTCCAGGCAATAACAGAACGTAGAGAAAATAAAACTGAACAGAGTCTGAACAAGAAACCAGACTCAATGACTGGCTTGCTATATAACATTTAGGTGATAAAAGACAGTTTTCTATATTGTTGAGTTCGTAGTCGACTTGATCTTGACCGTCATCATTGTCATCATCATGGTAGCCCCCGGTTATCTGACTGTGGTCAGCTTCTTACCATGATTAAAAAGCCTTGTATAGGGCTTCCGTGGTGGCGCAGTGGTTGAGAGTCTGCCTGCCGATGCATGGGACACGGGTTCGTGCCCCGGTCCGGGATGATCCCACATGCCGCGGAGCGGCTGGACCCGTGAGCCATGGCCACTGAGCCTGCGCGTCTGGAGCCTGTGCTTTAAAAACAAAAAAAAGTCTCACATAATCTGTGACCTGGCCTACACCTCCTCTCCCACTCCTCCTGTATCAGGCTCTTCCTAGCTCACTATGCTCCAGCCACACTGAGCACATTTGTGTTCTTCAAACACTGAAGTTTTTTCCTGTGTCAGAGTCTTTGCACATATATGCCCCTTCTAGAGGCCTTCACCCTTCTTTTTAGCATGGCTCTCCTTTCTGTTATTCAGGTCTCAGCTCAAATTATTACCTTTCAACAAGATTTTCCTGACTACCCTATTCAGCATTACCCAACACTGCCCATACAATCTTGCCTGAAAGTATCCATTCTTCTATTTGTCTGTCTGTCCATCTATCTACCTTTGTTGTTTATTACCTGTGTTACCCATTAGCATATTATCTCTATCAGAGCAGAAACCTTGACTGTTTTACTTCAAACTGTAGTTCCTACTGTCTGTATAGAAACAAAGTTATTTAGAGTGGCATGAGATAGTGAACAGATTATAATGCACGATGGTAATGTAAGATACTTTATTTCAGTCCTCCTTATTGGTATGGCACACTTATTGGCTAACCACTAGCGAACATCAACTAGTTTACAATCTCTGAAGCTACATGAGTTCCTAATTTTCTAGTTTTTACCCCTGAATAAGTATACCTAAGCCAAAGTCTAGAGGAGTATGCATAGGAATACATACCCCTTTGTGATTACATTTGTGATTAGCTGCTGACCTCAAAGACGTCACTTTCTATGTAATGACATCAACACTGAGACAAAGCATTCAGGCCCTTCCTGAGCACAGAAAAACCTTACACAAAGATGGTACTGCAAGTTGGTTCTTCTCTTAACCTTAGCTACACCAGTAAGTCCTCCCTCTTAGGGTAATATGTCAAGAAAACTTCAGTTAGACCAGTTTATTCTTTTTGGGCAATAAGGAAAAAAACATGTTCACATAGTTTCAAAAAAAAGAGAAAGTAAAATATAGACATAATAGTGAATAAAAATATGTTGATATAAAGAATCCCAATTTTTTTTTCAAGGGACAGTACAGCAATAGACTAAGTTTAACATTGATTCAAATTTGAATGAAAATAGAGTAATAAAAAATGAAGCATGAAATTGAAATTATTTAAATTCACTCATCTACTTACAATCACTTTTGCATCTCAGTAAACTAAGAAAGCTGTTTAATTTTCTCTTGGGTTTTAGGACGAATCTTTGCATGTGTTAATCTTGGAAATTTTGAGGTTATCATCAGTCTTCTTAATCAAAATTTTTATGATTATAGTGAATATCCTCAATATATAAGAAGTTATTACAAGTGATTATACCAAAGAGATAGATAACTATGCAAATTGCACAAGCATTTCAGAAACTAACAAATACAAATTTAAAAAAACACAAAAAACTTCTCAACCCAACTGATAACCAAAAAAACATACAATAAAATGATGAGATGTAATTTGATTTATCAAATTGACAAAAATGTAAACAGTTTAAAATGGCAGTATCTACTATTAGCTATAGTGTGAGGAAGGAGGCGCTTTCATGGCTTTCTGGGAGGAGTGTTGAATGTTATGGAGTGCAATTTGGCAGTAGGTATTATAACTTTTGTAACTTGGTATGCAGGCTTGACTGAGTCCAGCAATTCATCCTAAGGAAATAATCATGATTCATGCAAATATATAGCCTTAAGGATGTTTATCACAGGGCTGCTTATATAAGAAAAAAGAACTGACAACAGCCTTTTTGATGGGTCTAACAAATTATATTTCATCCATAAAATTCAAATTCAAAATAGTTATGTATGCAGTACCTAAAAATGTGGTAGAAAAACAACTATATCATTTAAAAATATTCATAGAATAGTAAGAAAAAAATAGAAACAACATGCCATTGCTGAACTTACAAAATATATATTAGTGCATAGAAAAGAGAGCACATGGCTATATACCAAAAAGTCAATAGCAGTTAAGTATTGGTAATAGGATTATGAATGATTTTGTTTTACTTTTTTGCTTCAGTATATTTTTGTAATTTCAACAGTGAATATTATATTATTTTTTAAAAAGGAAAATATTATTTTTATAAAATGAAAAATAAAACTACACAATTGTAGTTAATGATTTACTCTGAATCAGAGATGAAATAATGAAAAAAAAGCAATATCACAAGGAGTAAAGAAGAAATATAAATTAGAAAATTATGAAAGCAACTAAGTATAAAAAAAGGAATAGGAGGGCTTCCCTGGTGGCTCAGTGGTTGAGAGTCCACCTGCCGATGCAGGGGACACGAGTTCGTGCCCCGGTCCAGGAAGATCCCACATGCCGCAGAGCAGCTGGGCCCGTGAGCCATGGCCGCTGAGCCTGCGCATCCGGAGCCTGTGCTCTGCAACGGGAGAGGCCACAACAGTGAGAGGCCCACATACCGCAAAAAAAAAAAAAAAAAAAAAATAGGAGAGATTCAGAATAGTGTTTCAGTCCAAGAAATGCACTGTGAACAGGTACTAGACCTTTTATTTTTATTGTGAATGCCAAAAACTACTAACAGTCAACAAAGTGTACAAAGTTTAAAAAATGTGTGTTTCTGTCATTTATTTTCTTTCATCAACATCTGAAGATTGATGTTATTTCCTTCTAGGCTTTATTAATGACTTGGAAAATTGTAAATGAAATTAAATACAGTACATAAATTCACTGAATATTTCTTTTGAGTAATTTCAGTTGCCACCATTAGATATGATGTCTCATTATTACTGCTGTAGTGTAGTCTATGGTACTTTGCACTGTAAAAATAATTTTTGTGTACCTTATCCCATTTATTCTCATCAAAACCCTTGGAAGTTGTATCATTTCCACTTTACAGAGGAAGAACCACAAATCTAGCAAGGTTACGTGACTTCCCAACATCCCAGCAATGCTCAAAGCAAGTGGAAACGAACAAAACCAAGCCTACCATAGATCATGATTCTCAAATGAGTAATAGTTTGGAGAACATTCATACGAGACATGAAATCCCTATGTTTTATTTTCCTTCTATAATAATAAACTTAATTCCAAAATTGTTTGTTCTGCTTCTATGAGCAATCATCATGAGTTTGTAAGAGCTGCTGATTGCAGAGCATCACAGAACAGTTTCCAGCTACTTTTATCAAATCATATCATAGTTCTTTTCCACATTTCCTACACATCTTGCAAAAATAATGTTCTGCAAATTATTTTGACATCTTGTTGAGAATTTTAGCAAAGCTTTATTCTTCACCTCTAATTTGATTTTAAAAGTATGTATGTAGTAAAAGATATATCAATATGATTTAAGACATGAATTTTAGATGAGGTAATTATAAGCACCTATTAAATAAGTAATTAGACATCCAAGAGTCTTTGAGGATAATTTCAGTATCGAACTGGAGACAAATTTGGTTAATTTCCTAAAATATTATATTTTTTGTTTCCTATCTATTTTTGAACTTTTCTACATAAGAATTAGAAAGTAGCCTCTCAGAAACGTAAGAAATAATTTAAATTAGCTTCTAGCTCACGGAACTCCTTTTCACCCTCATTGTGTTTATTTGGAGGAGGGAGGTGAGATGCAAACATCCAGGTAGATAAACCATGTAGCATACTGACTCTGAGTTTCTTTCTCTATTCACATTCAGTGACATTGTCTCCATTTCATGGCATCTACCCATACTTATCTATATGCTGGAAATTCTCAAAATTATTTGTGTAGCTCAGACTTTTCCTCTGAGTTCTAGAAACCTTTCCCTGACTTAAGATTTCCGTTTGGTTGTCTCATGGGGTTTCACAAATAATATGTCCAAAATGAAACTCTTATATTTTCCTCAAATATTAATATATTTTCAATCTTCTCTATCTCAGGAAATGGCAGCACCATATATCCAGTTGCTTGAGCCAGAAAATGCCCATCATCCTTGGTTCCTTATGTTGCCCTACCTTCCCAGTGCCTCAGGAAGTCTTTTCCTTGTACCTACTAATTCTATCATGTAGGTCCAGCATCAGTCCAGCAGCCTTTAACTCCACTACCAATATGGTAGTCCAAGCCTCCTTACAGAATTTTATCTCCCCATCCAACCACCCTCTATCCAACCTGGTAATCGCACAGCAGCCGAATAATCTTTTAAACAAAAATTGCAATAATAGCGACCTCCATTAATTTTTCAATTGGCTAATCAGGCAGTTAATGCCCTAGATTAAATATCTATTTCACACGCTTCCACTTGTTTATCTTAGAGTTTTATGATGTTATAGCTATAATACACAATACATGTTAAAGCATACAGTTTGATGAGTTTTGTCATCTCTAAAGCCATCATCACAAGATAACAAACATATCTGTCAACTTCAAAAGTTTAATTTATAGCCTTTTTAATGCCTCCGTCCCCTTTTCCCCACCCATGTCTACAAATAACCACTGATCAGCTTTATGCCACTCAAGATCATCTGGCATTTTCTAGAAATTTATAGAGATGGATTAATACGTCCACTTGCCTAAGTTACTCACAGAATCCAAATTGATTTCTCTGGTTCCATTCTTACAAAAAAACAAATAAACAAACAAAAAAACTAGGGTGAAGAAGTTTAATGAAAATCATTGGGAAAATGCCAGTATGGGTTGTCCAATTTTCAAAACGGTTTATGAAACTTCTGAAACACTATAACACTTTCATGTGCTTTTATCTTTTTCAACCCTAATAAAAATTATATTAATAATGAACTTTCATTTTTAACTAAATTTTTAATAAGGCTTTTCTTGGCCCAATTTTAAAATCTAGATTTGTCTCTCTCTTTTTTAACATTATCATCATGATTTGGGAGATTCTATCTTTCTAGAGACCCTGTGATGTTAGTCACGGAAACTGAGCATGCGTTGTGTGTGTTTACCAAAGAACTAAATCTTAACTATGCAAGGAATTCCTTACAATGCAAAGAATATTCCATTTTGTAAGAATTGTTTGTAGACTTTTCCAACACAATTTTTAATTTAATAATATTTGATGATTGTATTGTTATTTAGTTCAGATTATATACAATTTTGATTATATTGTATGTTTAATTAATATTCTAAACTGTAATTTCTCTTCCTAGAATAATCATAGCTTTTTTGCTTATTGTTGCTTTGAAAGGTGAATTTTAAATTGCTCTTTAAAACGAGAATGAAGGGAAATGCCAAAATACAACTAATTTCACTTCTTTTTGGAATTTGACATTTTCCACTATCTAGGTAATATAAAAACACACCACCTAAATGAGGAGTATTTTAATAGCATCGTTTTCACAACATTTTAATTGTTGTCACATTTCTTCTTTGTTTAGGGAGACGGCTGGTGAACACCCGTGGGATCTAAAGAACAAGTAAGATTTAAAACATGCTAGTTTTTTTTTCAGTGTGGTTTTCAAATTTTCTTTGTTTTATTACTTAATAGTATTTCTTAACTACTATAAGCTGTAGCTTCTTAGAAAAGTGTTAGCGATTTTATTACAGCGCATGAGGAATAAAAGTGAACTTTCAACACTTTTAGATTATTTGGAGGCTTTAAAAAGCTGCATGAATTTTCTGTGTATGGTAGGCAAACAGAAAGACATTACAGATGGAGTGAAATTCCAAGCACAAAGTAATGGGCATGTTTTTATTTTGAGTGAGTTCAAATCCTTAGAGTGAATTTTTATAAGGTAATTTTTTACAACATATATATGCTATTACTGTCTTATTCCTACCTCTTGCCTAAGAGTAGAATAGGTCACAGAGTGGTTCATTTGATTCGCCAAACCTACCTCATGGAGAACCATGAGAGATTTGGACAATGTAAGGTACATCCCTCCAATTGGAATGAGATGTGTTGGGATGGTGAGGGGAGGGCCATCAGTTAATGGAGTAGAAAAGTGAACAGGTGAAATAATGGTCAAAAGGAAAGCAAATGAGTAAGGGGAAAATTGAAAATAATGTCAATAATAGGGAAGAAAGCAGATCACCATAAGGATAGAGTAAACAGATTACATACACTTTATTGTCAACATTTGGAAGAAAGGAAATAGAGGTAGAACAAATTTATAGAGTAGAGATTGGAAACTAAAAAGAGGTAGAGACAGGGTATGTAATAGGTTGTACTTGAGAAAAGGGGAGAGATAAAAGTAAATGATAAAAGATGGAGAAAGTTACATTTTTAATTTTTGCTACTTATTTGACAATTTAGTTGAAACTAGAACTTGAGTGGTTTAAAAAATAGAAACATTGAATATTTTTATCTATTTCATTGAGGAAGAAAAACGTCTAGTCATCATATAATTATTTGATGTTTCTGTGAATCTTGCTCTATGCTCAATTTAAGCCATGCTCAAATGAAGAAAATGTTTCTTGATTTGTTTCAAGTTTTCTTATGAGTGTTCTAAACCTGCTCTACTCTTGAAATCACTTGACTTCTAAAAAAGGGAAAATCATGCATTTAGAGAGGTGAAATAAGTCATTAAAATGTGTTTCTAATCTACAGAAAGCGTATGTTAAACAATTCAAATTTATAGTCAGAACAGCTCAAATTACTCCTGCATTCGGGGACACAAAGCCCTAGATTCACCCTGTAGTTATCCTGTAATTGCTATTTACAGGCAAAGGAAAAGTGAACACGGGTGCTGATCTCAATATTAATGTAGAGATTTACCAAGGAACCTTGTAGAATTGACAGTTTTCTGTCCCGAAGTGTAAATCATAAAGATTCATCCAGGTAACCTCCTTTTTATTGGCATAAAGATACAAATAGGTAAAAATTAATTCTTAGCAGCATTTTCACCATATTTTAATTAGGAAGTGTGGCTTTGGGTTTATGGTTGTTGCTGGTTTTTTTTTTTTTTTTTGCAACTATTATGTGTTAATCATTTATCATCACAATAAAAGGTCTCTTTCTTCCTAACATTTGAAGTATCTTGGGGAAAATATTTTGGTTATTTATGGTCTATTATGTATAAAGCTATCACTAACAGTCCACCATTCATTATTTTCCTAACTATAGAGTAGACTTTGATGATGGTAGAGTGGAAAGTGCCTGTTGACTCTGACTCCAAAATACTGGGTAAAATTTCAGCATCATCATTAAGATCCACTTACTCACCCGGGGCCTCAATGTTTTAATGTTCAAAACAAGGATAATACCGCCTACTCAAGATTGCTGTGGCATTTGAACAGCTTATCAATCTGAAATTATTTGGGACTTGGTCAAGACTAATAGATGACGTACCTGGTGACATTTGGGTTCTAGCTCTCCAGAATCCTATCCAGAATCCCATGAGTCACATAAATGATTTTGCAATGATTGTTGCCAGTGTTTGCACTTGTGATTCAAGTTTATCATATAAAATGTTATTGGGGGGTGGGGGAGGATAAATCAACCTATCATTCAAAAAGCTTTAGTCACCATCATCATGGCTCTATATCTGGAGTGCAGGAGAGGTCCTTCAGCATCATCAAAATCGTCACCTGCTTTCTGGTACTTTATGTTCCTCAATGGAAAAAAAATCTAGGATGCTCTCTCCTATTTTGGTAGTGCTAGGCTAGGTGGTTTTACAAACATCTCCTCAGATAATCCTCACATCTGTCATGTAAAGAATATCTGATTGTCCTCTTTTCCGTATAATTCTCAGAACAGCCAAATAACATGACTAAGGTCACCTAGCTAGAAAAGGGAAGGAACTGAAATTGTGGCTCAGAACTCTGCCCACAGCTCATGTACACTACAAAACACCCTCCTACCTTCCTTAGTGAAATATAATATTTTCAATACAAATATTTGTAGAAGTATTGTCACAGTGATTTTATCCACATTGGTGGAGAGAAAGCATTTTACGGTAAAGAGGAGGTGAAGCAAAAGTGATTACTAGTTCCAAAAGAGGATGAGGAATGCTGAAAGGGTAAGTAGTAAGACAGTCTCACTAACTTAGTATTGTGCCTTGGGTAAGCTCTATGGGGAGGCATTAGTAAGCATTAAAAAAATGCATCCTTCTTGGCCAGTTGACAGCAGAGTCAACCTCAAGTCCTCCTGCGTGTACCTTTAAGTGCCAATACATCTACATTCCTCTGACAGTTTAGCAGAAAGAAACTTTATTTTCTTTCTACTTACTGACATTCCTTTTCTTAACAAAACCCCAAAGCTTCTCTTTTCTGGCCCTGCTTTTCTGCTGATGGTGTGAAGTCTGTGGTTCATCTGAGTTGGTGTAGGTGTACTTATTGAAGTCAGAGAAGAGAATAACTATTATATCTAAATGCACATTGAACAATCCCTTTGAGGTACTAGCCTCTTGAACTTCATTAAGGAAAAAAAAATAGCTGTTAGAAAAAGTAAAATGGAAGTCCCTGCATGATTAATTAATTTTAAAAATAATTGTTTTTAATTAACTTCATTAAAATAAACCTGTTTTATTCTTTTGTTAGGTCAATTATCCTAGACTTAAACAAAATCAACAAATAATTCTCTTTCTGGTCCTTCACACACACACACACACACACACACACACACACACACACACACACACACTCTCATGCACAGATATACATACAAATACTTAGACACATGTACACACATACTGTGACAATATTTTTCCCTCTCTCAGTGAAATATTCTGTGTTATCTATTCTGTAGAATATATTGTATAATGTTGAAAAAGTGATTTTGGAGAAAAGTTGAAATGATTGAGGCTTAAATGTGTTATGACATTTTGAAACTTTAAATAATCCACGCCTATCTAAACCCTGTGTTTTAAGTAGTCATCATCCTGTTTCGCAAATGAAGGCTGTGTTTAGAAATACGTTTTCATTGTGCTGATATCACAGTACAGATTTCTCTTTCCTCAGATTGTCTCCAGTGTAAATACGCTGCTTGATAAAGATGACAGTGAATTTAAATTGATTGCTAGGCAACTGTATTGTTATTACCATAGATAAACACTCTTATTTCCTCTTTGGTGTTTTCCCGGTAAGGAGTTTCTGGACAAGCATAATGCTTTCTTTTGGGTTGATTATGATCTTATTCATTCTAAGTAATCACATAGGTATCCTTTATTCTTTAGGATTTAATACATAGAAAAGTTCAGAGGGAAAAGGTGAGCTATTAGATAGTGTTTTTCAAGGCATGATGAGAAACAGGGATGTTGTTATTGAGGAACATTTGGAGTCCTGTACATGAGCAATAATCTAAATTGTTCAACATAAGCATATTTCCATCTAGATTCTGAGAACTAAGCATAATCTTGGGATCGTGGGGAAATTTTATTTACAATATCCACTTTGTTCACGAAACTCAAGTAAATGCTTCCAGAATGAAATGAGGTAATAGCAATGGACCAAACAGTTGTTTATTTTACAGGGCTACCTCTTTATTTCCAAGGAGAGTTATTGTTCCGCTGTGAGTCTTACACAGAGCTTACAATTTACTTGATACAGAAAAATGTCCATTATCTACCACGACTACTGTATGAGGATCAGAAGGCATCAAGAGGGCAAAAGTGCAGCAGCCAATAGCAGTTCAAGAGTGAGGGGACACTCCGAGCGCAGTCTCATCGTCAGGCTGGTTAAACTATAAGATGCACCTAGCAAGGATTCATGTTACCCAGGAACCCCGGCTTGCACATGGACCACTAGAGTGACTGTAATGCCCTTTTGTGAAAGGAAGGAAGGGTTGAGTTAGTGAGACCAGAGTAATGGAACTAATGCTGACAATGGCGTTTTCGCTACCACTATGAAAAAGCACAGTAGACGCTTTCCAGTGCCTGGTACACCATGGTCTTCCCTGAATTTTGATGTCGGTTCAGCTGTCTGGCTCAGGGCAGAGCTGGTCCTGTGTGGAGTGCCCATATATTTGCAGCCATACAGTAGTGCTAATACTTGAATCTCCTATATTCTCTTAGAGCCACATGTTTACATCTGGGAAAAAAATCGGTATCCAAAAGGGCTATTTTAGGATAGTGAATGAACTGGCCTCCAGTGCTACTGATAATGCAGCAGGGAAAGGAAGAGGAGGAGGCTGGTTTCTTATGCCCTTTAGGGCAGGAAAAAAGAAAAAAGCACCACTATTCATTAAACATGAACTGTTACCAAATATAGAAGTGAGTGAGCATCCTTTCATATTTGAAGACTGTTACTAGTTCTGTCTTGTGAGTGATTGCTTTTTTGCTATCATCAGTGATCAGGGATAGAACACAACAATGATGGTGCAGCACTATGGGGAACTCCCGCGGCCCATTTATTGTCCCCATCACCTTGAGAGTGGTTTCCAACATTAATTCTAGTGTCAGCGACTCCATATTAATTGTTGTTGCAGAAGCTCTTTAAAATATGTCAGAGTTCAGCTACTCTTGTGTTACTTTGATGTGAGTCCCTAAAGCCTCAACTTGAAAGCAAACAAACATAAGACCTGGCAAGAGTTTTCAAATATCACTGCATTATTTTTTTTTAAATTAGCATCTGTACTATCTGCATCCCTCTTTTTAACTCTCTTTCTTTCTGCCCCTGTTAGTATGATTAGTTGTGTTTATCTATTTCATTAAAGAAATTCAGACACTCAAAAATCTTTATTGAAAACTTAATCTAAGACAGTGGCCAACTCTCTGATATAGATTTGATATAGATGTTTGACAGTGTAAGCTAGTGGATCGTGAATGCAAAGGCAAATGACAGTGCTCCCTTCAACAGTACATATCCTAAAATTTGAACCATACAGAGAACGTTATCATGGCCCTGAGCAAAGGCAAGTCACGGGGTTTATTTTAGCATTGCTGAGTGTTAGGAAATTTTGTGAAGTTTTACTCTTCTACCTGATGATATAGGATGTAATGGCAAGGCTACATGCCCTCACAGATAACGGTGATTGCAGAATGGCAAAAATACATACATATGGCCTTAGACTTTAACTGATAGAGCTTGATAAAAATTTCAATACTATTTCATAGATCTACCTTGTTCTCATATCCACTTAAAGTAAAACAGTCATTTGACATTGTGAATAGTTTCCCTGTATCTGTGTGTGAAAGGAAATCATCTTACCTACCATAACTTCTTTGAGTATATGAATTTATCTCTTTAGTAGTCTTCTCAAATACTCTTAATAATGCTTGACTCATGGTACTCAGTATGTATTGAACAGATGTATTAGTTTTCTATACTATGTAACAAATTACCACACACTCAGTGGCTTAAAACAACATGTATTTATTATCTCGCAGTCTCTATGGGTTTGTTTAGGCATGCTTTGCTGGCTCCTCTATAAAGATGCCATCAATATATCAGCCTGGGGCTTAGTTCTCTTCTGGAGGCCCAACTGGTGATGGATCCACTTCCAAGTTCACTCAGGTTGTTGGCAGAATTTCTTTCTGACCGTTAAAAATGAGGTTCTAGCTTCTTGTTGCTTGTGAGCTGGAGGCTTCTCTCAGCTCCTAAAGTCTGCCTGAAGTTCACTGTGTCATGGCCCTCTCCAAAAGCCCTCTCACAACATTACACCTTACTTCTTTAAAGCCAGCAAGGGAGAAGGAGAGCCTGTAGACCAGTCCAGTAGCAAGATGGAGTTTTATATAATATAGCATAATCAGGGGAGTGAAATCCTATTGCCTTTGCCAAATTCTCTTGGTTAGAAGGAAGTCACAGGTTCTGTCCACACTCAAGGGGACAGGATTATACAAGAGTATAGACACCAGGAGGAATGGACCCTGGGGACCACCTTCAAGTCTGTCTGCCCAGTAGGTATCAACATTAAAACCAGTATAAGGAACAGCCCTGATTCCCAACTTTGAGCCAGAATTTAAAATCACATTAGAGAAAAAAACATGTTAGTTTGGTCTTACTAAAGGAAATATGAAAGAGCTGTTAAAATAGCTGCAGAGTTGTCACTACACTAGATTTGCAAAAGCACCATATCCACAGCATTTCCACTTATGAGAGGCTGAATCTTCAGGGAATAGGAGCATATTCTTCGCTTACTCTGACAGTGAATAGCATGTGAAGCTCTTTCCTTGCTGAGTACATTCTGAGTTTCAGGACTTTGAATAACACAGTTTGTTCTTAACGTACACCTCACTCTCTACTATTGTTTGGACTGTAACAACCGCAGAGGTGATTATATGCTATGTAATTACAGACTGCAGTCACTAAGCATTTTACCATCTATTTACCCATAGGTCTGTTTTCTCACATAAGCACTTAATTCTATAATATTTAAATCAAAAGCTCCAGGCTTACTAGTCTTCCAGAATGTGAGAATAATTGTTGAATTATAAGTTATTCCCCCGAGGAACAGTGTGTTGGGACATGTGGGGCCATGTAACCTTGGAGCAGCCCCATCTGGTGATCCCTGAAAAGCTCCCCACCCTTATATCTTCCGGGAGTTCAAAAACAGACACTTTCTCAGGGCCCCGGCAGACCATAATTGCCACTTTCTACTTAAGAGAAGCAATCTCTAGGGTAACCAGAATTCCATAGCAATTTATAACTCGGGCAATCTAACTTATGAGCATACTACATATGAACCCTAACACAAAGGAGAAGTTTTCCATGCCAAAATGATCACCGTAAACCATTGAAATTTAAAAATAATTGTGTTATCCATATTAAGTCTTGGGAACACCCTTTGTGTCTGTTGTGTTATACACACATGACATTTTCAGTCCACCACTAATCCTTCTCACATGTAACAATGATCCTGTGACAGTCCAGTCCATGTGTATCAGTCAGGACCCTTTCAGAAAACTGGTGACACTTAAAAAAGATTGAAGAGCGTTTAATAAAGTGACTCTGTACAGAGGGATAGATAGGGTTAAAGGACAGTGAAGCATCCTGGGCTAACTATAACTGGAAGCTACTTCCACACCCAGGCTCGATAGAACACAAGGTTATCAGAAGCCAGAAAGACTTGTACTGTTTAAGAGGGTCACCCAACAAGACCCTAAGATAAAAAAACAAACAAAAAAAAACACCAAAAAACCATATGACAACATGTACCCTGGCAGGTAGAGAACAAGGAAAATAAACACCATGACTCCTCATTTCTTTTACCTTCTAATTTTCTACTGGTGCCTCACATTGAACTAACAAGAAACTGCAAGGCAGGAGGGCCTGGTTGATGCCATCCTAAAATGTTAAGCTCATGAAGCACTGAGCAAGGGGGAGAAGGTTGAATGGGTCAGGAGGGACAAGCAGGGATTGTCCTATAGCATGTCAGTGTTCATCAGAGCACAAAGATAGCTGTAGATAATTTTGTCCCTTTGTTCTTAAAATTCTAACTTTTGTTCATGGTCTGATTTCTAACAGTTTCTTCCTTTTATGCCTGGGGAGTATTCGTCAAAGATATGTTGAATCTCTTGAATGTTCTTCTAACCTTTCACACCTGGAGTTTCCCCTGAGGCAATTCCTAACAATTTCCATCTTTCTTCAGGCTGGCCAACTTTAAGATAATTCGATAACTCCAAATCTTCTTTAGAGGAAGACCTAAGGACTATAAGGAACAAAAAACTACCCCAAATCCCTGCACACAAGCCCCAAGTCAACATAAAATTTTCAGAACTCCTTAAAAGAAGGCTAACCAAAATCTGGGGAGAATTTCTAAATGTAACCATAAATTACAGCATATTACTTAGTACTTTTGCAGTCTGCCCTAGCACTCTTCATGCAGAGAGAAAAATAAAATAACTTTTGAGACAGACTATTTTAAAAATGGCACATGCATTGCAGAATGAAATCTTACAGTTTTATCAGTGGAGAGACAAATACTTACTGTATCTAAATTATATTGATATTAACTCTAAACCTAATTGTTATTCAACTTGTTTTTTATTTCTAAACACTCATACAAATTTTTACAAGTCATATTTTTCTCCATGCCAACTGACTTACCTTCATAAAATCTTTCTCTCTTCAAGTTTTATAAAAAAATTTAAAAATTTTTTTGGCTGTGCTGGGTCTTCGTTGCTGCCCATGGGCTTTCTCTAGCTGTGGCGAGTAGGGGCTACTCTTCGTTGCGGTGGACAGGCTGCTCATTGCGGTAGCTTCTCTTGTTGAGGAGTAAGGGCTCTAGGCATGCGGACTTCAGTAGTTGTGGCATACGTGTTCAGTTGCTCCCTGGCACGTGGGATCTTCCTGGACCCCGGCTTGAACCCATGTCCCCGTCATTGGCAGGTGGATTCTTAACCACTGCGCCACCAGGGAAGTCCCTCCCTTCAAGTTTTAAATTAAAAGTTACCACTGAAATTTGTAGATCCTTTAGACGTTAATGTTAGGACTGTAAAAGCTATGCAACCCAACATTTCAATTCTATTGGGTTTAAGTTTAGCCTTTGTATGACTTAGGACAAGTCAATTTTTATTAATTTTCAGTTTCCTCATTTCTTAAACAGATGATAGTTCTGGTTATCTTTTGTTGTAGTTTTGATAATGTGCATATAAATAGTGTTTTGTAGATGCCAAGCAAAATATTGATGATAATGGAAAAAAATTACAGAATTAATATTAGGCGAATGTAGAGATGTCTGTACTTCTGTAGAGAGGTCTACTAGATTTGTACTTCTATAGATAGGTCTACTAGATTTAAATATACATTAGCTTGATTTCGTAGGTTTTTGGGTTTTGTTTTTTTAACTTTATGTGCATTTCTTCCATCACAGTATGCCAGACACTACTTTGGTTCCTCCTTTAATTATAAGCATATAATTAAAGACTTGTCCCTTTTAGCACGAAGTCATAAAATTTATCTTAAGCAAAATTATTCTTATACTTTATCTGACATGATACTTACTGCATTAATATTACGCTAAAAGAGAAAAAATAAGATTTTATATAGTTTTTCAAAAGTTATATTAATATAGCATTTTTTGAAATTCTATAACCACCCATTCCCAGTATACTATTAATGAGTCTGGATAATAATCTTGGAAAAATTCCAAAACTCATGTTAAACAGTGGTTGGAATATTTTAACCCAGAATTGCACCATTAGATTTCTTTATGTTTCCTTTCTCTCATCAACACCAGAAGCCAATGATATCACAGGTGCAAAGTTCATATCCTCCCTTTTTCCATAGAAGTGCCAGACCAGAGACTCTAGAATGCACTGTTACTAACAGAAGGGGGAAGGTATGGGTTACCTAATAACTCAATATGGACTGTGGCTTTCTTAGCTGGCACACAGGCTAAGTAGGCACCCAAAATGGTTAAAAATATTAACAGATAGCATCTTGTAACCTTGTCTTTTTATTTATCTGTTTTTCATACCTGTTTTCCTCAAGATTTTTAAAAATCCCTGATTTTTAAATGACGTTTGTTTTCCATTTTTAAGTGATTTTAATTAGCCTCTTCTTCTATGACTTGGTTAAGAAATTTTAGCCAGAGGTCAATAAGAGTGTAACGACTTTTCCAGTAAATAAAGACAGTCTCTTTATTCTTCTAAAATGAAGGATCATCCGTGCTTATATGATTGGTTGCTATGGTTTGACTGAACGGATTTGTCTCTATGGAACAAAGACTTGAATTCTATCTATAATTTTTATTCTGCTAAAATGATGATTCCCAAATACATATTATTGTGTGTCTCATTCCTGCTTAGCTACGTGCTTTTTACAAAGAATGTAAGGCTTTTCATGAACTGATTCCTTCCTCCTTGTCTAGCTTTATCTTTCTACCTTACTTCCACTTCCAGGTGTCCTGTGCTTTTCGCACTATTAAACTTATCATATATTGCTGCCACAGCAGCTGGCTTCTTCTGTGGTACCATGACTTGTATATGTGTCTCCTTCAGTTAATCCCGTGACACTCTAACTAACTTCTAATAGCCCTACTATACTTCATGTTAATAATGTATTTATATGCCTATATTTTTCAAATGTTGGCAAACAATTTGAAAGTAGGGATCTCATCTGATTCTTCTTTGCATCACCAGTGGAGTACCTAGTATACAGTAGGCTCCAAAAATTGTTTATGAATAAGTAAATTGTACCACAGACAAAACTTAAGACGTCTAGAAGAATGCTTTGCAGTGAGCTGCAAGAATTTATTGACATCTTATCAAGCAAATGGAATCATCCTAAAAAAGTCTTATGACAGTCACAATTGTGTATGTAGGAAAGTGAGTAAATATTTGGGTTAATTGATAGGACTTGTATCTTTTTGTTTCTACTGTGAAATCACAGAGGTTTCTGGTCTGATCTCTAACTTTCAATAGTTTTCTCAGTTTCAGTTGCTGTCTTTTCTAGTCACAAGAAGGAAGGAGCCCCAGAATGCAAGATTATGCTTCATTGTTTTAACAAAGACAAAATTACTGTCTGTCATTTTAATTGTATCTTGTGTTTTGAACCTTTTGGAAATACAATTAGCAAAAGCAATATAAAAGCCATATTGATTTAATGTCACTGTTTTAGCCAGAGTCAGTCAAAAGGAATCCATAAGCATCCTTATGCATACCACATACTCCTTGTATTTTTTTTTCCTAAGTATGTTTCCAATTCAGGTTTTTAAAACTTGGAATCAGTTTCCCCACTTAAATTGTAGTTATAAGCTCGCTATTTAATTCCAAGCTGAGGTCACATAAGTCTAGTTGATCCTTAATGTAGCGTGGTGGGGAGGCCCAGTGGCCACAGGCCGTGGGCCATGAGAGGATGGTGCGCTAGCAGACCTGGGCTTCATTGTATATTTGTTATGTTGTCCACTTCCAAATGATAATTCTGTGCTCTCCAAGTGATGTTCTTATAAAAATGATTTTACAGTAAATTTGGTGTATTATTAATTCAGCAAAATACTAAATGAGTATAGAAGAAAACATATATATGTATATGTCACACACACAGTACACACACCTATACATACATAGGCATAGTACACTTACAGCATCTTTCACCCCCTCAGGAGTTTAATATATGTGAAAAAAATAGTTTAAAAAATTCAAGAAAATAAAAGAAATGGTTTAAGGTAAAATAATAAAACTTAAGTAGTTGGCAGGGGGAAAAAAGGAAGGTTCAACTAGAAGAGTTTATTCTTGTATTTTTTTTCCTTGTAAATTCTTTGGTCATTCACATATTAGTATAATTATTATTTTAAGTACTTTTTTCAAAGAAGAAATATTAAATTACATGAATTGATGAAGACATTTCTCTCACTGGGTGGAAATGAGGTCATCATTTCCTAGAAACTCAGCTTTCATGTTAAGTAATTCCCAGTCCATATCTTAATATCATATAGCTAACAAAACTATACCACCCTTTATTCTTGAGTTTCTCATTCTTATGTTCCGTTATGTAACATATCAAGAAACATTTCTGTCTGGGTGGTATTATGGTATAAGGAGTTAATTAGAATACCAAATCTCAAAATAATACACATCTCATGATCAGCATGTGTTCAAATATAGTCTACAGTCTTCAGGTAAAACATGGCAAATGGAATTCAAAGTCTACCTCTGCTGCCTTCAAAAACACCTCTAAAATATGAGTTTAAAAATTTTAAAGTACAAATTGAATAGTAGAGGGGTAAAAATTATCAAGAGATGTCAACAGAGTTCTGGAAGATGGAAAGTGGAGAATTAGCAAAGTAGATAAATCTGACTATGTGCCAGTAGTTTAGATAACTGTGACATGTGCCAGCTCCTTCCCGCCACTCTCAAAACCTGGAAAGCCTCAGGACTTAGACTTACCAAGTATGTGGGAGTAGAATAAAGTGTTTGACACTGAAAACAAGAGGGTTGTTTCAAAATCTCTAGTATATGCTTGCATCACCAAATTCTTTCCCATGTTTTTGTATAGCTAGGAGATCACCTCTCCCCGTTTCCCACAGGAGACCAGAGGTATAAAACTTCAGAGAAATTGAATTAAAAATTAAGGGTATCCAAACAAAGAAGACTGGGGATGAAGCACTGGTCAGAAGTAATGAAAAAAGAAACTCAAATATCCTCCCTAGACACAGCTCCCTACTCACAGGTATCAGAACAGTGAATAAAATTGGAGTATTCTTTGGAAAAACATAATGGTCCTTGAGAAAATACCAACACATAATGATATGTAGGTCTTGTTATTCCAAAGTAAAGCTATCTCATTATGCATTAGCCTATCATAAAGCCTTTGACCACACACACATTGACACAAAACCTTCCGTAAGATCTTCTTAAGGCCCCTCTCAGATAGTCAAAGATGACCAGTGTATGAGGAACAGTTTCAGTATAAAAGAGAACAAAACAAATAAAGGTACAAATCCTAAAAAAGAGCAATCAGAGAAAAATTAAAATATCCCAGGTATTTAAAATATTATAGTAGATGTGCAAAAATACAAAAGGAGAGATGAAAGATAAAGTTGAGAAAATCTCTCAGAAAAAAAGAGCAAAAAGAAATGGTCAAAAACATTTTAATGACAGAATTAATCCAAGCTATCCAACAACTGTCTAAAATGACTTCTAGAAAGGGAGAACACAGAATATCTAAGGGATGAAAATAGCAAAGATATAACCCAAAAAATTGCTAAAGAACTGAAGGACTTGATTCTCATGTTGAAAAAAGTTCAGTTACTTCTTAACATATTGGATTTTTTAAAAGACTTACTGTGAGGCACGTCAGGGGGAAATTATGGAATAATCAAATTAAAGACTAAATCCGTGGAGCATAGACGGCAGAGCGGGTGGTGGTGATCACATCTCACATACCAAGAAAGGGAAAAAAAATGGCATTTCAGTTTTCAAAACAACATTGAATACTTGGATGCTAAAAGACAGGAAGCCTTCAAACTTCTAGGGTAAAAAGTTTTTCCAACTTACAATTTTATATCCATCCAAACTATCAAGAAAGTGTGCAGGTATAATAAAGCTAATTTCAGACAGGCAAAATATTTTAAGAATTATGTTCCCTCTACTCTTTCAGAAGAAACAACTGGAGGGTATACATACTTAAGCAACACTTGAGAGTAAATTACATGAAACAAAAAAACAAAACAAAACAATCCGAGAAACAACAAACCAAACACAGAGGTGAAGAAAAAGAGGTGAAGGGAAGCCCCAAGAAAATAGCATCTAAAGCAACAGGCTTAGATTGGAGTAAGAAGGTAAAGGCATGAAGACCTCCAAGAAGGGAATGGAATTGATGGAAAGTTTTCAGCCATTTCTGAATTTTTAGAAAGAAATATTAATAGGCTTGTGTTAGATCTATTAAACCACTTTAGAAAGAAAAAAGTAGGGTGAAGCCCATCAAAAAGCTAAATAAAAATTTTTAAATTAGTCAGGGACTTGTACTGAAGGAATATACATTTTTATAATACTGTAAAGATAAATACTGTATGATATCACTTATATGTGGAATCTAAAAAGTAGAACAAACTAGTAAATGTAACAAAAAGGAAACAGACTCACAGATATAGAGAACAAACTAGTGGTTACCACTGGGGAGAGGGTAGGGAGGAGGGGCAAAATAGGGGTAGGGGATTAAGAGATACAAACTACTATGTATAAAATAAATAAGCTACAAAGATACATTGTACAACACAGGGCATATGGCCAATATTTTATAATTATAAATGGAGTATAATCTTTAAAAATTGTGAATTACTATGTTTGTACACCTATAACTTATATAATATTGTACATCAACTATATCTCAATGAAAAAAGTTTCAGGGACTTGTACTGAAGGAATATACATTTGTATAATACACACATTATTTTCCCTTAGATTTTATTATTTGCAGAGGCTTTGGGAGTGATGGAGATTATACTCTCCCTGTTCTTCCTCCACCCTGAGTTATCTTTGGAGCTGCCAGAAAACACAAAATAATTTGGTGTGGGAAACAAAAACAAATGATTGAGAGTGGAAGGGTAGAGCTGAAAAGGTCTATTAGGATTAAATGTCTATATTTTCCTAAGACACTGTACCATATATTTCTGTGTATACCTCTACTAACAATCTTATCCATGGTTTGAAATGAAAATTAATTTATCTTTGCATTTCTCTTTTCTTGATGTATGTGGATGGGAACACAAGCTTTTTTAAATTTTATGCTTTAAAACAACCTTGAAATCAGAAGAGGTTAACATAAGATGAACTTACTTTTTTCTGCCATGAATACACAAATCATTAAATGTTACAAATAGTCAGCTTCCTCTACCTCAACTTGCTATAGGCTGGAGTAGAGGAAAAGAAAGCTATTAAGTTTATGTGTCTGCTTTTACCTCACTGTACTAAATGTAAATATCACCCAGCAATCTTTCAGAAAATCATTTCTTTTTTACTCATAGACAAGTACTGCCTCATTAAATAAGATTTTTTCCTACTCTAAAAAAAAAAAAAAAGACATTGAAAAAAGTCTATAGGGTCACTTAAACTCCAATTAATTGTACCGTTGATTCCTTAAAATAAGGTGTGATTTTTTTTTCCTTAAATATCAGGGATATGAATTTAAAATACGATTAAAGCTCCTTAAAATTAATGATTAGACCAGCAGGTAGATGCTTACATAATATATTTTTCCAAATTCAGAGTAAAAATAACATGTAGATCATGTGAATAAATATGGTAATTGAAGCCCAATGGGAATTGCAGATTTAGAGTTCAGTCTCCATTTTAACATGAAGAAACCACTTATAGAGATAGAACTCTGGGGATCACTGACTTTTCAGAATAATGTTAGCCTTTCAAAATTGAATTCATAAAAACCAAGGGAATGGATGACTCTTGCTTTGTCTATTCCCCAACATAAAGGGAGTTCCTTTTTAAAAGCATATGTTTTGTTCATTCTTGAGAATAAGAACAAGAAGAATAAGAACAAGAAGAAGAGAGGAGGAGAAGTCAAATCTATAAATTATGCATCATTATATTTGCTCTCATAGCCTTTCTATTGTAGGAGGACCTGGAATGATAGATTCAGACTTTAATGTTAAAAATCATATTACAGCAGCAGTTGGATACACCTCCAGTCTTTTTTCGACTACGAAATTCATGTGCTTCAGACAGGAAAGTGAAAGAAGTCTTCATTGAATCTATTGCACTATGCTTCATTCTAAACCAGATAGCAGACATCTTATGGTTCATTGATGCACTTCACTCTATGGAGATTAAAAGTTATTATTTATAATGAAGAAAAAAAGTCCAGGTTATTCAAAGAAAAGCCCCAAAAATTCTCTAGTAAAGGAAATTCCAGAGCCCTATATTTCCCAGATAATCATTGAATGCATGTCTTTATTTTTCTACAGCAAGGACTATAGCTTAGTGAAGCTAGTTGACTGTTCTAGAATAGTAGTTGAGCCACTGAACAATGAGAGGTATGAATTTGTCTTCCAGACATGCCCAATTATGATAAGAAATCTTGTTTTGCTCCTCTGAGAAGAAAAGGTGTCTCTCATTTAAGAAAGTCATGGTTATAGCCAGTGAAGCTTGCTAAAATGTATTAGGGAATAATGAAGTGAACTTTATTGAAAGTTACCCTTGGGAGCAATCCCATCATCCTCCACAGCTGAGAGCAGCAGAAATTGTCTACTAGTCCATCTTAGCTTTGTCTAGAATTACTTTTTATGAAAAGGATTGGTAGAGTATAATTGCAGTCACCTTTTTAAATCCTCTATTAATGTTGGGTGGTTCACTTAGGATACAAATTAATTTCATACCTCCTTGTTTTGTTTACCAATAATTTCAGGTATGATATTCCTCTCTCATGTATGAGAATTATCATCATCAAATAGATATTATTCATTAAGCACCTACTATGTGCCATGCACCAGGCTACTTTCACCCACACCTGCTATTTCTTTTTGTTCTCGCAATAGCCAGGCAAAGTAATTGCCATTTTATCCCTACTTAATGGAGGAAGAAATTGGGACTCACACCAAGTTTTCTATTTCTTCTGCATCATTTTAAATGTCTAGTAATGAAATGAGCAGATAGAAAGCGCTCAGTACATATTGTTGGCTGGCCTATTATTAATGTCCCCTAGTTAGTTGAACTTGCTTCCATTTCAACTAATGGAAACTGTAGCCATAACAAATCTGTGCAGATCTTTCTTCCTGAAGGTCCACTCAAAATACATACACTGGAGGGCATAAAGAGTGTGGCTAATGAAGGGATGGATAATTCCAGCAAATGATGCTGTGGTCTTTAATGAGTTTAACACCTGGCAGATAATGCAAATGGCCCTGAAAATTAGCTCATTTTTGGCTTCCCCATGTGCTGTTCAGTTGAATAAAATGTGTATTGAAAATAAGTCCAAATTTTTTTTTTCGGTGTACACACGTGTTTTGAATCTGAGCTATGGCTCAGTTCAGTGCATTTACTTAGAGTAATTTCATTATCTTGTTCCTCTATTCTTGGTCCACCAGGAGATGAGTTTGATGGGTTCCAGGGGAGGTTTGCTTTTCACCCCTACTTCTTGTTCATGGGCAGTTTTGCCTTCTGCCCTCTAATTTGCGATGTGGTTATTTTTATCCAAGCATAAATTTCTTTTCTCCCTGGCACTTTTTCACCTTTTAAAAATGAGAATGATCCATATGGCTAAAGAATGTCAGGAAGGGAAACATTTGGGAAGAATTATATGGGATGCAGTCATTCCGGATCTTGATCATCTTATCCAAAAAGAGCCAAGTAAGAGAACAGCACATAGAGGATTATGTGCCAAAAGTTTAGAATTCCAGAGTGTTTCGAGCAGATAGGTGATTTTAAATTGCCACGGTTATGTAGCCCCAACGAGACTTATGTTGAGATGCTTGAAATGTAGGAGGAGGAAGGATATGAGGTTTTTATTTTATACGATAATGTGTTTTAAATATTTCAGGTATAGCCTAGAGATATTTTAAAGCCTTGTGTGGAAATTCTTAAACTTTCAATTGGATTAAGATAATGTGGATGCTTCCTAAATTATGGATTACACACATAAGAATAATATTGTACGCTAAAACATAATAATTTGGAGAGTTTTGGTTGACAATAGCAGTTTACCTTAAATTCCTTTAAAGAACAAAACTGCAGGGAAGAGATATGGGAACATATGTATATGTATGACTGATTCACTTTGTTATAAAGCAGAAACTAACACACCATTGTAAAGCAATTATACCCCAATAAAGATGTTAAAAAAAAAGAACAAAACTGCTGTGTGTAAGGGGCCAGAGTCCATAAGAGAACACACAGATTTCTCTAATGGAGAAATAAGAAGTGCATGTATACTCAGTCTTGGTCTTTGCAGTGCAGCAAAGTGCTTTATGGTGGGATGGGATCATTCCGGGGGTTGGTTCTTTTAGTGGTGCCGTAGCCATAAGGCCAGGAAATGTATGGCTTCTTTGAAAGGTAACAAAATCACCAGAAGGTTTTTACTGATGCGTTGTCGTGTCCCTAAATGTTATAATGTTATCAGGCATCCAGAGAATGTGATTTTTTAGTAATTTACTTATAGAGGTAAATCTGTAGTAAGCATGATAAGAGGAGAGCCTTTTACCAGCTATCACAAGCCAGTTTAAAAACACACGGTAGTTAAGGAGATATAGCTTGAAAAATATAGTTTGAAGGAGCAAGTAGTTAGCCAGTTTTCTTGCTAACGGTGATGTCAAAGCTCAGCCTGTCATCCACATTTTACTATCCATTCCCCAAAATACCCCCATGCTAGAGTTGAGTAGATGACTGCTTAACTGGCATTGAACAAGATCATCCAGAATGAACTCAAGTCCAGTTGACACCTGCCCCCATAAGACCAGTCATGTCTTAGCTAACCTCGCTTGAAGTGTGTACATCCTAAAACCATAGTCAGAATGTTTTTATATTAAAGGATATATTTATATTTATATTATAATTTATATTATATTATATTATATATATTTATATTAAAGTAGGTATTTTTAGTCTTTTACCATACCATGACACTTGAGAGGCTAAAATACAATTAGGTATAATTTACTTATTTTTCACCAGTCACATTGTTTGTTTGTTTGTTTGTTTGTTTTAAATTTTTACTTTATATTGGAGTATAGTTGATTAACAGTGTTGTGTTAGGTGTATTTTAATAGTTGGGGCCAGGAGAGGGCCCAGGTATAAGAGACAGACTCCCCAGACTGCTCAGAGGCTCATACTTTCAAATTCAGCTCTTCATGTCTCAGTTCCTCATAGAAGAATAGAGGGGAAACTGAAGGAACAAGAATTTATAACCACACTGGTTTACTGAGGTGAGGTCGTCACTTTAAGGTCAGCTCAAAGTACTGGGACAAGATCTAGTAGAATATGATATCAAATAAATATTTCGGTAATAGTTCATGGTCAGGAGATTGAAACACAGTTATCTAATGTATTCTGAGAGACACAATGTCTCAGTGGTGTGTTGATAAACCAGTTTTCCAGGGGATAAAGGCATTTGATGATTTCTCTGGTTTAAATACATTTACTGTGGCTGTTTTCCCACTCATGAAATTCCTGAATATTTAACATCAGGCTTTTGCAAGCCAGTAAGAGATGGGTCCAATATATCACTGAAAGTTACACTGAAAAATCTAGGGAAGGTGGTTGCACAGGGAAGCCTATAGGCACATAGTGATCTTTCCTTGATGGGTTTCAAGCACAGCCTCCAATGTCTTAGAGTCTGTCAATCAAGAGCAGCTTCCTTAAGTTCTAGAGGGAGGAGGATATTAAGCAGATTACCGAGATATGGATTTAGGCACAAAGAAGTAAGCAGAAGCCCAGTGACCAGATTAAAGACAAAAAGTAAGTTGATGAAATTAGAAAAAAGCAGTCTTGTTGTACATAAAATATCAACCAATACAAATTACAATTTAGACATCATAAAGGATGTCTAATGTAGAAATGTTGTTGATGTAGAAAATCCTATTTATAAAGGCATACCTCTGTACTATAAATTTTCTACTTCTATAAAATATGTAATTAGTTATTAAAAAGCAGATATAACTCCTAAAGGTGGCAAAAATAAGTTTATATAATAGAATGGTTAATTGTATTTTTCACTGTTAGTGATGTAGCCTCCTTTTGAATTTTCTTCTGCAAATCGGTCTTTTGCATGAGCTAATGACTTGATCATTTTTAGGCTTTCATTTAATTTTTTTCAATATGTTAATTTGTACATAGCAATTTTTAATATGCTTTAGTGCCTCATAAATATTAAAATCCACACATATTATTTTCTGAAAAACCTTGTAGTGAATATTTCTTTATATTAAACATTTTGTTTCTCCCTTTACCTTCTTATATCCCTATTCATTTGGAGGGGATAAATATCCTATGTTCTATATAATATATAGTATGAGATTTTATTTATCATGCTTTGTTAATAATCCTTGTGAAGCAAAAAAAAAAGCAAAGACACTTTCAGTTATGATAATTAGAGTAATTTTATTAGAGTTCCAGAATACTGTGATATAGAGGCTTGAGCCCCACTCCTTATACCCAGAAAACAGAGAGAGAAATCAATTATTGCATGCCAGAAGTCATATGGGAAGAAACTAGACAGGTAGGTACTCCTTGGAAGAGGACAATTCTGAAAGAAATAGGAATAAAAGAAGAAAAACTGTGCTGAGTTCTATTTTTATTCAAAATGAAGTGAGCTGGAAACTAGCATGGAAAAGTAGATTTTTAGAAACCAGAGGGTTAGAAATCAGAGATGACAGATTGATGGACTCCAAAAGTTGGTTTGTGAGTCAGTAATTTAAAACTCTGAATGTGTTTTTCCCACAACAGCAATATTGTTCGAACTGGTAGTCCCGAAATCCTATCATAGTCCTAAAATTGCTGAAATTAAACAGATGGAAGCTCTGAGCTCTAGGTTCCTCTAACTTCTAAATCTCTGATGTTTGAACCCTGATCCTAAGCTTTACGTATTAAATCTGAAGAAGCCTTACCTCAAGATACCTGGAGTAAACAAGGCAGGAGGTCCTTGTCTGAAGCATGTTTCCTGATTATATAACAGAAGCTTTATGTTGAGATCCTAGTTCCTAATGCCATTTCTATGACCTGCTAGTCGTGTAACCTTGTAGAAGTCACTCAGTCTTCATGAGTCTGTTTCCTGATCTGTAAAAGAGGGAAAATAATATCTAACTCACAAATCCACAGATTGTCTAAAGGCTCCAACCTTCTGCCACCCCTACCCCCCAAGGTCCAGGTAGAACATAAATTCCAAAGATGTAGGGATATGGTGTGTTTTGCTTATTGCTGCATCTGCAGGACCTAATATAGTACTTTGCATGAAGTTGCATGTAATACATATCTGTTGATTATATTGAATGGGTGGATGCATGAATCAAAAGTGCTTCATAAATAACAGATGCCCTTTAATGTTAATTCTCCCACCTTTTCCCGGAAACTCTGGAAGTTTAAGGAAGTAGTAGCAAAGGTATATCCTTTGGTACTAGAAGGTGGGATAACTGTGTCTGTTCATTGGATGGGTCATTTTTTTAGCTGAGCCTTCTTTGCTGGGGCTGTGTGTAAGGGAAGTTATGGCTCACCTGCAATACTGACATCTCCCTGTAACCTCTTCATTGTAAGTATGCTTCTGTCCAAACTCCACCAGGTTATTTCTCATGATTTGGTTTTTTGGGACCATCACTCTCATTGTTATAGAAGGTCTCTTCAGGTTAAGCTTTCCTTATAATACACCTATGTTAATTCTCAGTGTGATATTTCTGCTTAGCAAGGTTTAATGTGGTGGGATAAGGGCTGCCTGTATGTTTAGCAGTCAGACCTGCGTATTAGGCATCTAAGGTAGATTGATCAATTATGCTGAAATGTTTGTTTTTAAAATGTCAGGTGTCCAGATGGTGCCATGGCAATGGGGGTCGTTAAAAATGCTTAGAGTCTTAAAAGAGAAATATTCTTGCCAGTAGTAGAAGTCTGTAGTAAAGTCAATTGGTTTTTTTCAGGTTAATAGGTTGAAACTTTATTTATAAAGTGAAGTTGAAACAAGCATCTTGAGATGAACCACAATATGACTTTATTTTTTTCCATTTCTATATCTACTCTCTCCACTCTGGCCCATCTTCAGCCAGGGGACCCCATCCCCACCCCCCAAATTGTACATTAAAATGGCTTTTCAGAATAGAGAATTTATGTTAATAAGGTCAACAATGGTGCTGTTGCTCTTTGAGATTTATCTAATTAAAGACCTTTACAGAGACTTGGGTGTTAGCAGGACTGCTGTTCTAAAAGGATGTACATCTGGAGTGATTCAGAACATACCTCCACCCCCAGAGCCAGTGATTGAATTTAAAATCATCAGTGGAGGGGCTTCCCTGGTGGCGCAGTGGTTGAGAGTCCACCTGCCGATGCAGGGGACACGGGTTCGTGCCCCGGTCCGGGAAGATCCCACATGCCACGGAGCAGCTGGGCCTGTGAGCCATGGCCGTTGAGCCTGCGCGTCCAGAGCCTGTGCTCCGCAATGGGAGAGGCCACAACAGTGAGAGGCCCGCGTACCGCAAAAAAAATAAGTAAATAAAAATAAAATAATCAGTGGAGACATCTACACTCTCAGTGTTCCTTGACACATCTCTTGCACAGAGCCATTATTGTAGATCCTGAAATTACACACAGAGCCTCCAGTTAGCCATGAATTGGCATTTGGCCAGAGTACAAATCAGCCACCGGCATTCTGGCATGTGGGAACTAATATTTCTGACCAGGAAACAAAATCCATTGAAATATTTACTCTGCTTCTCAGATGCTTCGAACCTAGTTAGGCCAGAATTTTTTTTTTTAATAATTTGAGGGAGATTTATTTTTCAGTAACTGTCAACACTTCATCCCTTTATTTCCCTCCATACATTGGGTTGGCCAAAAAGTCCGTTCAGGATTTTCCATGAGATGTTACAGAAAAACCCGAATGAACTTTTGGGCCAATCCAATAGTTTCATCTACAAATGTTGGCCATCAAAATATAAATCTACAACATTTCTCAAAATTGACAAGAATATTTTGAGTATATTTTTCTTGTTTCTGTAGAATCTACAAGTCCTGGTTCATAAGCAGAGTAGGAATATCAGGTACATAGGACCATCAGAATGCTCCATGTTAACACATCTCAAGAGGAAATAATTCCATTGTTCATTTATGTTTGTATTCAATTTTTATTTACAGTAGTGAAAAGATAGCTTATATGCTTGAATAGAAGAATTGTTATGCCAATGACAGTTCACCCAAATGATAGAATATTATGCATCCATTAAGCTTTTCCATATGTAAGGAAACAAGAAAAGAAAAGAAAATATAGTGCAGGAAACTGGGGAAGGTTTCTTTGAGTTTACCTCTTTTTGGTCAGGTTTACAGAGATATAAATTGCATACATAAAATTCACCCATTTTTAGTGTATGTTCTGAATACTGACAAACTTATACAGTCATGCAACCACTACCTCTACCAAGATATAAAACAATTCCATCACTCCCCAAATTCCCTCAAGCTTCTTTGTAGCCATTGCCTTTCTGTACCTCTATCCCCTGGCAACAGCTGCTCAGTTTTCTGTCTCTGGGGTTTTTCCTTTTTCAGAATGTTATGTAAATGTAATCATACAATATGTAGCCTTTTGTCTTTGGCTTCTTTCTCTTAGCATAATGCCTTTGAGATCCAGCATTGTTGATGTGTGTATCAGTAGTTTGTTTTTGTTTTTTAAATAAGTAGTACTTCATGTATGGATGGAAGTACTACTTCCATCAGATAAATATACTACAGTATATTTATCCACTCACCAGTTGAAAGTCTTTGGGGTTGTTTTCGGTTTGGGGAGATGATGAAGTAAAGCTGCTGTCATATTTGAATGCATTTTTTATGAGAACATAAGTTTTCTTTCCCCTTGAGTAAACACTTAGAAGTCCCAGGAGTGGAATAGCTGGGTTGTATGTTAAGTGTATGTTTAACTTTAGAAGGAGTCGCCAATCCTTTTCCAAAGTGGCTGTACTGTTGAATTCCCATCAGCAATGCTTGATGCTTTCAATTTTCCCATACCAGCAGTTGGTACTGTCTGTCATTTTTACTTTTTTAAAAAATTTAGCCATTCTGATAACTGTGTAGTATCTCATTGTGATACTGTATTAACCAAGACAAATATATTGAGTCCATTCTGTAAATACGTATTTAATAAAAGAAATGCTTTTTTAAGACCTCACTATAATCTCACTTCATGTCATTTTGCTTCCTCAGCTCACAAAAATAGCGTTTTATACTTCACAGCATTGTAAAATATAAACTAGTGTTATTCATCCTAAAGAGAATTTTTAAGAACCAGTATATATATATATATATATATATATATATATATATATATATATATATCACTACAAAACCTGAAACTTCTGTGAATTAACTCTGCTCTAATTCTTGGTAAGAAAACAGAAGTCAGGGGCACCCTCTGTGTTAGAGGAATCAGATTTAAACTTTCTGTGTGGCTATTCTTGGTATTAAACAATATAGAAATACCATGTTAAATAATGTTCATCCAGGAGGGTGAGCAGAGGTTTCAAATCACTAATGCGCTATAGAGGAAGGCCTCATACATCTTCATGTATTGAGTTGAAGAATAGTTTGCCCCACCGTGAAGATTTTCAAACATCCTCATGAGGAGGGAGAATAATGAAAATCTGCGCCCCAGCATCAAGTTTCAATATTCCTGAAATGTTCCAATCTTTTTTTTTTCTTATCTCCAGTATGGGAGTAGGGAAGAACATTATCCCTTTACATTGTATTCTAGACCTGATAACATTTCATGTATATTTATACACACACACACACACACACACACACACACACACACACACACACAGGCGCATATCTTTATGTATTGGAAACAGATAATGATTGTCTAACATAATGTAATGTCATTATCATGACAAATAAAACAGCATAATTATTTAACATTATCTAATGCCAGTCCCCGTCCAGATTTTCCTATCTAAAACATTGGGTTTCATTGTTATATCTGTTAAGTCTCTTAAGTTTCCTCTCTTTTTTAAAATGCCACAAGTAATTGAAGAATATTGTATATCTTCATGTTGAATTTCTCTCATTATATTCCTGTGATTTTTTTGGTTTTGTTGAAAATGTTTCTCTACCCCCATGTCTCCTATATCTAATAGTTAGATCCAGAGGCTCTTTTAATTGCTTTTATTAATTATAGGGATGGTAGGAGGGCAGATTTGGAGAGACTTGAAAATTATACCACCACCACCATCTTTCCTCAACACTGCAGAGTAATTGCAAGGTGTTCCTTTTAGCTTAATTTTGAGCCATGGGATATAAATAGAGCAACCAAGGGTATTTTCTGTTGCATATAAGATGAAAGCCAAATTATTTAACATTTATAGGAGTGCAGGCATGAAAACAGCCATGTAACCTTTAAACTTGATGAAGTCCCAAGTGTCCTTTTAGGCCCTCTTATAGCACCTTGTGTTAAAGTTTCATTTAAAGCATGGCATAATTTAGCTAAATTTCTAGTCAGAACCAGGTAACAAAATCCTCCAATAAACATTTAAATGAAGGACTGGATTAGAATCCTAAACCCAGGGTGATATCCTGAAAGGCATAGTCTCTTGGGCTTAGTGTGGCCCTATAATATTTCTAGAAATACAGATATCTTGAAAACCCACCCCTGTCACATCAGAAAAATCATGTCTAATATCCATTGTGCTAAATAACCAAACCTCTGGTGTTGATCAGAGGTAAAAAGAGCTGGAGGTTTTATAGTAGCAGCCTCTCTAGAGTTTGAGCTTTAGAGCAACTACCCCGCTGGAAATAGTACCAATTAGACACTAGTTCAAATGCTAACTAACTCCACAACTCCCCTCATTGGCAGCCTCCTTATGGGGTTAAATGAACTCTCAGCAAATGTTTATTGTACTCTTTCAGTATTATAATGTAAATTGTAGACAAGATAACAAGTAAAAGTGTGGAAAAACCAGTGTAAAAAAGTCTCTGTTTTAGAAAGGAGGGTGCTTTGTCAATTTTAATTTTCATTATTACAGTTTGATATGTTGACACGGCATTTCAGAATATTTCTTTCTTTCTATCTCCATTCTGGGTTAGAGTTATTGCCAACAGCAAATCTGTGTGTCATAACAGTATCATTGGGCATCAGATTCCTTGTTTGAACCCCCAAACAGGAGATTATTCATTAGGGGAAGGTAAATATGGAATGTAGGACAATTTGAGCTATAAATCCATCATCCACCTTCTTTCTTTCAAACCCTTTCGAACATTATTTATGGCTTTATACTACCATTCTGAACACCACAACCTGGATGATTATTGGAAACTTCTTTTTAATGAAAATAACCTTAAACTGTATTTAGTTCTAGCTAACTACTATTTCTTTAGAAGTAGCCTAATACATTAGACATTGAAAGACATATGTAGTTATTTCTCTGAATTAAGACACATAGGCAGAGTTCCAAAATCTTTATTATGAACTAGCAAATAGGTAATTAGCTATTTTTAAATATTATTGATCTGATGGACAGGACAAAATTACCTTAATTAAAGTTACGCTACCAAGCGTATTACACAGAATGAATGTGTACTCACAGATTTCAGTTAGAAAAAGAAAGAAAGAAAGGAAGAAAGAAAGGAAGGATGGAAGGAAGGGAAGGAAGGAAGGAAGGAAAGAAGGAAGGAGAGAAGGAAGTAAGTTAGCTTTCCCAGTCCACTTTGTGGAATAATTGATGCCTTTATTTGCCTGTGTTTTTCATCCTACTCCTGCGCAAATGAACCAGAAATGTACAGGCACATCAATTCCTCACACAGGACTGACAGTACCGTGTGCTAAGGAAGTGCTCAATAAATTTTATCAACAGATAAAAATGAAAAATTAAACCACACTGGGCGCTCACTCCTTCAGATATTTACTGAGCACCTGCTCTGTGCCAGACACTATTTTGGGCACTGTTGATAAGTTCAAGGTCCCTGGTCTTTGTGAATTACATTTTAGATGTTATGTAGAAGCATACATTCTATAAACCTAGGACCTGTTCTCTCAGATGGTTAATATCTTACCACATCCCATGTAACTGACACAAGATCACTTTGTATTAGCTGTTTCTAAGCTGGTCTATTGCTTCTGTATAGTTTTATTATCTCTCCTTTCTCAGTGGATCCTTGAGTTCACAGACTAATTGAATTTGGTCAAGGGTTTTCTGTGTAAACTTGGACTCAGTGTGCATAGAAGTTCTGGAGGATATTCTCTTGATTTTTTTTTTTTTTTTGCACTGTTAAATTTACTTAACAAACATTTGCTTCATAAATAATGGGGTGGAAAAGTCTAAACTTGTCTTTACTATCCTAAATTCTGAATGAGGTCAAAATTAATATGGTTTTATTGTAGTTCATTTTCAAATGTGTCTTTTATTTAGAAAGAAGTGTCTGAGTAAATATTGCAATTAAAGATGTAGAAGTAAATTCATACTGGCAATCTGATTTCACTTTAAGAGTAAATAGTGCTTTTCAAAGTTATCTTATTGTTTATCCTTGCAAAGGTCCATGATTTCCTGGCATTATGGGTCTTAATTCTCAGAAGTACTTTATCTACCTTTTGAATATAAAACACACTAAAACATATTAGTGAGGGTCACTTCTAATATTTTTATGAGTGAACTCTTCTTCATCATCTTAAATATTGGTCATACTTTCTGCAAACCTTTAGTATCATGGAGTGTAGTTTAGTTGCATAATTTTACCGATTAGGAACTGAGATATGCATGCTTAAAATCCACATTCATAACATTCACCAATATTAATTATAAAATTCATGACATCCACCAGTATTAATTATGAAATTCAAAACAACTTGAATAAATATATTTGTACTAAAAAAAACATAAACTCGGTTTTGTCAATTCTGAATAAAACTATTTTCATTAATTCATGCCAGTTTTCTTCTGAACTTATAGCCCTAGGGACTGACTTTGCTTCTTTGGAACAATTCTTTGTAGAAGAAGATGTTGGCGTCTTCTTGTCTTCAGTAGAAAGACACATTAAATTTCCAGTTAGGGCCACAAAAACAAACAAATGAAAACCATCCCCATGCCAATGAAAGAGATACAAAGAGTAAAATTTAGGGCTTCCCTGGTGGTGCAGTGGTTGAGAGTTCGCCTGCCGATGCAGGGGACGTGGGTTCATGCCCCGGTCCGGGAAGATCCCACATGCCGCGGAGCGGCTGGGCCCATGAGCCATGGCCGCTGAGCCTGCGCAGCAACGGGAGAGGCCACAACAGTGAGAGGCCCGAGTACCACTAAAAAAAAAAAAAAAAAACAAAGAGTAAAATTTAACTCTTCTCAGAGAACACTATGTTAGGGGAAAGACTAAAAAACAATTTTTGCAATGTTAATAAAAATTGAGGATTACACTGCTAAACCATTTCTATGTAAATTAACGGAAGAGATTTCTTTTTGGAAATAAAACCCATCATGAGGAGGGTTGCTAAAACCTGTTTTTATCTCCAGTAGCATAAAATTCCAGGTCACAGTGACAAATAGAGTCATTAAATAGAGCAATTCATTATCTGACCTTAAAAAATGAACACTAATCAACGATACCACCCATAGGTTTGGTTTTAAAAACGACGGTTTCTTACAGTTTTTCTAAAGAAAAATTGTTCTGATCAATGTCACTGCATCAATCATTCAGAGTGAAAGAAACATATTAATTGGCCTCCATATTTATTTTAATATCTTAAATATAACTCTGCAGGGCCAGTGGTAGGTTAATCACTGTATTTAAATATAATTCACCCTCAGTCTGTTTCCTGATTCTTTTGACCGACCACCCAAGGCCACCTGTTCTTTGGCCAGGCCCTGGAGGAGAGTGTGACCAGTATCTATGACTTTTAAAATATTGACTACAGCTACCTCCATGAAAATTTTTTTTTTTTTATCTTAATTATCATATGTCTGCACTACTCTTGAGATGCATCTGCATTTCCAATTTCTCTCTTTCCTGCTTTCTTATTCTCCCCCTGGTTTATTTCACTCTCACTCACCATATCTCATTACCATCACTTATGGTTCAGTCTTCAGCTCCCTGTCCTTCTCTCCAATACTCTTTGCAAAGGTCATTCAGCCCTCTAATTTTAACTACTATCTGCAGGTTGAGGATTCCCAAAATAGACCTCCAATCTGGATTCATCTGAGATATATCTTCTTCCCATTAGACATTTTCCCTTAAATATTCACTATAGCAATCTAAATTTTATCTTCCTCTACAAATCACTTCTTCCTCTCAATTGCCCTTTCTTGAGCTATATCAACATCATTCTTCTTTTTTTTTTTTTTTTTTTCTTTTTGCGGTACTCGGGCCTGTCACTGTTGTGGCCTCTCCCGTTGAGGAGCACAGGCTCCGGACGCGCAGGCTCAGCGGCCATGGCTCACTGGCCCAGCCGCTCCGCGGCATGTGGGATCTTCCCGGACCGGGGCACGAACCCGTGTCCCCTGCATCGGCAGGCAGACTCTCAACCCCAGCGCCACCAGGGAAGCCCTCAACATCATTCTTAAAAGCTGATTTGGTGATTCTTTTGATTCATCTTCCTGCCTGCATAGTATTTACTTTTCCTCAAAGTCTTATTATTTCTTCCTTAAAAATTGCTTTTCTAGCTATTTTTTTCTAACACCTCCCACTGCCACCATGTTAGCCAAATATTTCCACACATCTAGAATCCTGTCTGCCATAACTCCTAAGTATTTGTCCTGATTAAGTCATTATCTACATCGGTCTATCCTGTACGATTTTATCCGACAATTTTTATTGAAACACTACACATATTGAATAACTTCCCGACTTAGGAAACTATAATCACCACCTTACTGTCCATGTCACCCCAAATCTAAAGCACTAGTCCACAGAAACACATGCAGACACACTCACACATTAACATTTATTATTGCATCTGGAATACATTATATGATCAAAAGTTCTGGTGATGGAGTAACACAAACACAACACCTTTTCTTCTCTACAAATGATCACCACCACCACCTATATATACCTTCATACCCAGTTCAAAAATTATGAAAAGGAATGGGAAAAGCTAGGATATAAACTGAGCTGGAGTACTATTTATTGTACTGGTGAACTAAAATGTATACTCCTGCTGGAAATATGCATGTTAGAGGATGCTGTTACGAAAGCCAAAATACCAAATTCTACCTAATACAGGACATTTTACCGAAGTCCATTCCCCCCACCACACATACCCACACACATACTCACACACCTTCAACCCTAGCCAGTCATCTCACATCCTGTGGAATATGTCAGCAAAAACTTAATAGCACTAATAGCAAAGACATTCATCACAAATATCTTTCCTGTGAGAGTCCTTTTAGTAAATGAGGAATACAGTTCAAGCTCAGATAAATTTTACAAAGGTTTGAAAGGTGGATGAATTCAATGATGTCTTATTCTTCTAAGAGAAATTTTTTAATTAGTGAGTATTTTTGGATTGCCAATAAAAATATAAGCCAGAAAGCAAGCAATTGACAAGAAAAGAAATATTAATAAAATATTAATACCTAGTACACATATAAAAATATTTAGCCTCTCTTGACCTCAGAGACAGGAAAGTTTTAAAGTAACCTGTCATTTTCAAATAACAAATTGTGATGACAGGAAAAAAGCAAACTTCAGTGACCACAAGAGTGTCTTGAGATGGGTACTCTCAGACTCTGCTGGCAGAAATAAAATAATTTAGTATTAGGGTACAAGAACCTTTAAAATGCTAATACCTATGAATTTGGTACATCCAATCTAGTTATCTAGCCTAAGAAGTAAGCATATGATTTTTAAAGTTTTTACAAAATTTATGTTCTAAGATGTTCACCACAATTATTTATAAAAGTTAGAAATCAAAATGCATCTAAATGTTTACAAATTGTCAAAATATATGAATGAATATTATAAAGCTATATGTTTATATATATATAAATATAAAAATAAATATATATATAGTTATAAAATATGTATGCATATCTATTTTAAATATAAGAAGAAAAATATATGAAATGAAACCAGCTGTTTTGATTTGAATTATAGGTAATTTCATTTTCATTTCTATATTTTTTGACTCTTCTGCAAAGATTCTATATCACTTTCATGAATAAAAATAATATTTCTTTAAATTAAAAATAAAATCAAAGTCTGGATATAGATTTACAAAGTACAATAATGTTTGGATCTTTTTTGGAGAGTTCATAGAAAGTTGAGAGGCAGACATCTGTAGCAAAATTTAAAAAAATAAAAAGTTCTGCACTCAGGCCATGCTGTAAAATCTAGTTTAATTGCAGAGCTCACTTTAAAGTTTAATATTATTGCAGACTGATCATTGTATAACTGAATTGTAAAGATCCTCCCAAACTCTCACTATTGATAGCATGCTCAAAACATTAGTTTTATATTTTAAATCGACCATAAAAAAGTTATTATATCTAATATTTGATGGAAACAGTGGAAAAAATAGAAACAATAGAGTAAAAATACATCTCTTGCTAATAGAAGAAAGTTGTTTTGTTTTGCAGCTGATGTTTTCATGAGAGTTTGCTTGTGTGAACATAATATTCTAACCAGTATTTTTTTTAATTAGGCATTTAATAACTTCATTAACCTCAGGTTACAGGTACACTACATATTGTTGAAAAATACAAACTTTAATCAAAGCGTACATAACCTCTAATAACTATTTTTTAATGATTTTTTTAAACACAATAGTTAAGAGCGTAGGCTCTGGAAACAGACTGGCAGGAGATGCATCCCAGTTTCACCACCTAATAACTGTATAATTTTGAGCAAGTGATCAACCACGCTGCACTTAGAGTTCTTGGAAGATTAAATAATTTAACTAAAGCCAAATGCTTAGAACAGAGCCGGGTTCACAGTAAGTTCTATGTGAATGTTACCTGTGATTGGTATTTGCCATTGCAACCTATATTAGCCAATCTGTGCTGGTCACAGTTACTCAACAGTTATTAAAGGTTGATCAAGTATAAGACTCTATTTCAAAATAAATTATAATTTCACAGAAGGATATGAGATGCAAAATTTTATATTGAATAAAACATCCAATCATTCAGTTCAGCCACAAAATAGTATTTATCAGCAATACTTTACAAATGTATACATATATTTAGTATATTCTTAGCATGTAACATAGGTGTTTTCCTATCTGCTTTTTAAAATCTAAATGAAATATATTCCAAATCTAAACTTTTTAAACTAAATATGTGCTTGTTTACAATTTTACATTTCTGATTACTAAGGGAAATTTTTTTCTTTCAGCTTATTGAAAATTCTAAAAATTGAGCCTGCAGGAAAGGTTAGAATGAAATGTATCAAAAGTAAATTTTATCCACCTCATTTGAATGATTTCCAAAGCCCAAATAAAATAAGTCCTGAGTAAATAATGTTAAAAATACAAAACTGTCAAATGAATGACTTAGTGTACTTCCCAGTAGAAAAAATAATCCATGTTAAAAGAATTAAAGAGATTTTATTTAATATATGATCCCTGCATCCACATTTTTGTAAAATGAATGATTTTTCAGAGGCACATTCTTACCAAACATAAATTTCTCAAATGACACCATAAATACAGAGCCACCAAAGAAAGGACTAAGACCAAGGAGAAAGAAAACAGTTAAAATCAAGGCTGTAGATGACTTCTGTGACAAGAGTAAGAGGTTAACTTGCCAACTGACTGGATTTATTTCTGGAATTAGCCTAATGTGGCTGAGAAGTCAGAAGGAAGATGAATTTCATCATTGCTTCCTTACTTGTGCTTCTAGAGCTCTTCACATCCAAAGGAATTTATTGTATGTTCCAGAACTGTTCATAAATTAGTTTTCGGTTTCCATCAGTATGGTGCTCTATCATTTTCTGTTAAACTTCAAATAACCTAAATAATTTTTTACATTGATATATTGGAGATGAAGCATAGCCCTCAAAACTGGAGGGTCTAATTAAAATATTCATTGTATTTATTTTTAAGAAAATTATTCATTTCTGCTTTTCACCTTTCCCCTTAGGACACATTTTATAACCCAGAACTCATTAAGAATTGCTAACTATAGTATAAAATCTATACAACTTGTGATATTAAAATGTGAAATTACTCATTTCACTTTAATAAGACATTATTTTTTATTGTTTTATTTTGATCATACTGTTGCATTGCTTATAAAATGAACTTTTCAAACACACAATATAATTTTTAACTGATATTCTGTATTACATAGGATACAAATATACCAAATATATATTACAGTATAGAGATTGCCTATCATTATTTTAAAATACATTTACCATTAATAGAGGCTCATTTGGAACTTTAAAATGGTATTGGTATTTGAATTTAAATGGAACAGTTTGAGACAAGACTCATATCACTTTATTAATGATGTGAGTTGATGTCTTTAAACCTCTCTTTTTTTAACATGTAAGAAAGCCATGGTAATACCGAGCTTATATAATTATAAAGATGATGTGAAAAAAAGTGTATAAAATAAATTACGTTTCCTAAACACAAAAGAGACATGTAAACAATATCTTTTCTTAAAGAGACAAATATACTGAACAGGAAAAAGTTGAGTTGAGGCTTGATATTACTGAAGGAAAATATCATAATAATTCTCTATGAGATAAGAGTGAAAAATTATGAATTGAGGAAGTTTGCTACCAGTATCAGAAAATTTTCTCCTGTTAGTTTGAAATTATCATCAGTTTCAATTCCTAAAAAGTATTATATTTTTCATCAGCCTCTCTTTAGGCAAGAATATCTCAAAGAAATTTTCATGATGTGAAGAATGTAGATTTCATCCATAGTCTATGAGGTTAATTTTGGCCACTGAATTATTACTAGTCACAGCATTCTATGTGTGACGGAAAGCCACCAAAGTATTTTGTAACTCATGATGAAAACAGACTAGAACAAATGAAAAAAGATTTATGAAAAAAAGAGGAAGATTTTATAACATCAAATAGTTTTTTCCACAGTATGTTACAGAGTTATAGAATATGGTATGACTTGACTCATGTCATGTAAGGCTAATTGATGATCCACTTTAACAGTCTGAAAAGTCAGCCCTAAGGGTATCCCTATGCAGAGATATTAGACTCTCTTCTCCAAGTTACATTGTCTGCCAAAAACATGTTTACTGGCTGGTGATTTGGTGAATAGTCACCAAAAAAAAAAAAAAAGAGTTTCTGAATATAAGTAGTCCTGAGCATTGTGAAAATCATGAGGGAAATGAATAATATTTGGGTATATTTATAGTTTAAAGATATGGTAATTGCTGCACATGAATGATAATCTAGAAGGAAATGGTGAACTTGTAGAGATAAATGAACTAGATTGGTGAAATAGAAATAACTTTAGAAACTTTTTATCTCAGGAGCTATAGAATTGATGATAAAGATGATGATTCTGGAGTTTTTCTGTTTAGTTTTGTTTTTCTGCCCTTTCCCTTTAGGTAGTATTTTCATTCTCTTAAAAATGAAGTAAGGATCATACTTAAACGTCATATTTGAAAACCATCCTACAAATGTGGGAGAACCCACTTACAATGATTAAAATGATGATTTCAGATTGAATTGCTGGGGAAACATTTGCTTAATATAAAAAGTAACTTCTGGCAAGAGAACAGAGAGAAGGACTTCACTTAAGAGGCCTATAGAAAGAAGCAAATGAATGTTTGAAACCTATGTGGTTTATTTCCTTAAAAAGCTAACGTGCGGGATTTGGAACAAATCCAGAGCATACAATGGAAGGAAAGGTCATATAATTTCTAAAAAAAAGCCATTGGGATATGTGCATTTCAATTAAGCAGCATGCAATACTAAGTAAGTCAGATGACATGTGTGATTTGATAATTGTTTAGTAATACTTTCTTCTTTTAACCTCTTCTCCCTTTTACAAGATAGAATTATTGATTCAGTTACTAATTTGATTATGAAATACCTCTACTTTCTCTGTCATTTTTGGCTTTTCATTATTTTAATTTGTTGACCTGTCTTGTTCTTACTCTGTCCCTGATGAACTACAAAACTTTCTTGCTCAGTCTTTAATTCTCATTTATATTAAGACATTTATTAAGTGTTTTACCTCTTTCTCTGATGAGATTAAATGATTTGCAAAAATCAATGGAAAACCAATGGAAAGAAAACAAATTTCAAACATTAAATAGACAAATGATTTTAACATTATTTCTCAATTTAGTCTATTCCTTAGAAGGAGGATTCTGTTTTCCAAATTTGCAGAAAGTTAAAAGCCAAGTAATTGTATTACCTTCTTACATAGTATTTTATAATTATATTGGATTTAATCACATACATTACCTCATTTAGTCTTCAGAAAAGTCCTATAAGTAAGCAGAAGAAATTGAAGTTCAGAAACATAATTATGTATGCTCATCACTATTCCCTTTTTTGGTCATATATTTTTTTCCAAAGTAGCTATTATTTCTTCATTAACAGAGAATTTGAGCCCAGAATTGGCGCATACAGTTGTGCCATGTAGGCACTCCACAGAGGTAGATACCTTACAGATGTTCCCATAATTCCTATCAAAATATCTGAAACCCAAATCCAGTGGCTCCATGGAACTACTTTAAACAATGTAAACAGGGACTCCCCTGGTGGCACAGTGGTTAAGAATCCACCTGCCAATGCACGGGACACGGGTTCAAGCCCTGGTCCGGGAAGATCCCACATGCCACGGAGCAACTAAGACCGTCCGCCACAACTACTGAGTCTGCGCTCTAGAGCCCGTGAGCCACAACTACTGAGCCCGCGTGCTGCAACTACTGAAGCCCACGTGCTGCAATTACTGAAGCCCGCGCGCCTAGAGCCTGTGCTCGTCAACAAGAGAAGCCACTGCAGTGAGAAGCCCACGCACCACAACGAAGAGTAGCCCCAGGTCGCCGCAACTAGAGAAAGCCCGCGCGCAACAACAAAGATCCAACACAGCCAAAAGTAAATAAATAAAATAAAATTAAAAAAAAAAAAAGAATGTAAACACTTGGCTTTACACTGAATCATATGACAGCATGTGCTTTGGAATAATTTGAGTATGCTAGTCAGTCTCTAGTATTTACTGTATAGACATCCCCTTACGTTAAGAACTTTTCTTTAAAAAAATTATAACCCCTAATGATAGGCAGTGAGGTCAGTAGTAATAAAAAAATTCTGTTTTTATTATGCTCAGCCTTTTATTAAGTATGTAGCAGAGAAGTATGGACTCACTGAAGAACAAAATATAGTTTATATTTTATAAACTAATTTAGGTGACAAATAATCCACATATTAGATCAGGATCCTGAAAGCCCTTGGCTCTTGAAAATAAAAGAATAGGAAATTCTGTTAGCAAGTTGATGGAGAAAAGTAATTCAGCATGCTGCTCAAAGATTACTGGGAGCTTTCAGCTTTGACTCCTAGGAGTCTCAAACTTATAATACCGTGGTTGATGTCAATGTCAGTTTTATACCTATTATCTCCATACAAGTCTACACAATGGAATTTTGGCCTGCAAAATCGCATATGTTATCGGTTCATGGTCTCTTTTATTTCCTGTTTGGATCCACCCTTTGCCCTGTATGTTTCATAAATCTACACCATGAGTCCCCAGAGATCCGCTTTGAGAAATTGCTCTAAGCACAGAATTCGCCTTCAGAAAGTTTAGCCATTGTTATTGTCTGTTACTCAAGGTAGGGATTTGGGGCTACATATATTTAAGATGATGTTCAGTCTCTTCTTAAAGGAACATTAGAGCCATTTTCTCTAATGGAAAAATTCCCTTTGTTTAGGAAAACATAAGTTTCAAGTTGTCCACAGGGAATTTCCTTAGATAATTTTAATATCCTTAAGAATGTTGATAAAATATCTAGAAACCTAATGTTACTTTCCAATAGACTTTTATATTATGATATTATTATCTGTTAGATTTATTCTCTAGTCCTTTAGGAATACTTCAGAGAATGTCTGAATATTTTAGAATAATTTCATTAGCTGTAAAGGCTCTCAAAAGTCATCTAAAACTAACTTTTAAAAATGATTTTTTTGAATTTAAAGGACTGTGGGCTTATCTAGTGTGTGTCTGGACATGGACAACTGAACTGCTTTTAACCTTTAAAAAGGAAAAAACAAGAAATGAATTACAAATCTGGGTTTATTGCCAAAGTTCAGATTTTCACCTTCACAAGAATCTGTTATCTAAAGTAACCACAACTATTAAAAAAGAAAGGAAAGGGGCTTCCCTGGTGGCGCAGCAGTTGAGAATCTGCCTGCCAATTCAGGGGACACAGGTTCAAGCCCTGGTCCGGGAAGATCCCACATGCTGCAGAGCAACTAAACCTATGCGCCACAACTACTGAGTCTGCTCTCTAGAGCCCACGAGCCACAACTACTGAGCCCACGTGCCACAACTACTGAAGCCCACGTGCCTAGAGCCCGTGCTCCACAATAAGAGAAGCCACCGCATTGAGAAGCCCGTGCACCACAACGAAGAGTAGCCCCCACTCGCCACAACTAGAGAAAGCCTGCACTCAGCAATGAAGACCCAGTGCAGGCAAAAATAAATAAATAAAGATTTATATTTTTAAAAAAAACAAAAAGAAAGAAAGAAAAAAGATGATAGCTTCCGTGGATTGAAATTAATGTCACTCAAAGCCAATTCTAAGTAACCACATGTGCACTACCTTGCAAAATGGTGGATACTGCCGGGAAACTCTAGCAGTAAAGAGCTTTTGCTTCTCAACAAATCAGAAGCTTTTCATTTTCTGAGCCTCATTTACCAGATCACTTTAGATTCCTTGTGGCAAAAACTCTTCCTACATTACTCCTTGTGTCTCTCACTCCAAACAGGGCTGCTACCTAAGGCTGTGCAGGTTATACCTGTGTCCAGCACAAGGCAGGGCAGGGACTGGGGAGGAGTCTGGCTAAAGACCAGCCCATGCTGCGGCCACAGAACTTCCACCTTGAATCAGGTCTGTGTACACCTGGATTTTTTACCAGTTAATGCTGATGGGGCTGGTTCTGCCTAAGGAAATTGCCTTTTTCAATTTTGCAAGAAGGAGACCTAATGACCCTGATTCCATGTACCTAAATCTCCCTCTATAGTTTCCTACTAACTCATTCAGTAGATATTTATTGAGAGCCTACCATGTGAAAGCTATGAGGTCAAATTTTATGAAAGGTACAAAGGTAAGGTCTACAAAAGTGGGCATTTGCACTCTAGACTGATAAGGGACTTATACAGTAATAACCATAATGCAAGCAGGAAGTAAATTGGCTATGAAAGATGCTGTCCATGCATCAGCTAAAGCCACTCTGCCCTTTGAGATTTAGACAAATTCAACTCAGTCTCCTATACCAGGTGAGAATTTCAAGGACACCTCCACCCTCCTTCCCAAAATTTAATTATTGAGTACTGTGGACTCAAATTCACTTCTGGCTCCCAGTTTCTCTTTCCTTTGGGATTCATATCACACTTGTCTCATCTCCCAGAATTGTTCTCTTTTCTCTGCTCCATGCCAACACTTTCCTTGACTTACGTTAAAGAAAATAAAATGAAACACCCCCAGGCATTTATGTGTGTAAACGACAATGTAAACAACTTAAAATTGAATATTAGGTATTTCTAACTGAGAATATTTTACTGGCAACTTTTTTTTGTACAACCTCTGCTATATTACATCCTCATCCTCATTTTCTCCCTCCCTGCAGTCTTTTCTTGCCCTAGGTGTTTCTTCATTTCTTTGATAGGGTGGCTTAAATCTCTCCTTATTGCCTCCTTCTAGAACACGCCCTTGGGGCCTCACTTTGTATGCTAAGTGGCCCACCAGGGTATTCTCTTAAACAGAGACAGTTATCTTCCTAAGAGACAGTTGAGGGCTAGCAGATAAAATAACATGTTTTTCACCTTCTTGCAGACTAGTATAGATTAAAATGATTATGAATTTTTAAAACAGAGGAAAGTTTCTTTGGGATGGCATTTAAAAAGGACCTGAAGGGGTCAAAAGAATGACTACATGACAATATTGAACGGCAGACAGTTTTTCAGAGGGAATTGATAGCTTGAACAAGGGTGCTGGGAACCTTATAGGAACCAGTCAGTGATTTAGTTTAAATGGAGCCTAGGTTAACTAATGTATAAAGAGAGTTAGAGGGCTTCCCTGGTGGCGCAGTGGTTGAGAGTTCGCCTGCCAATGCAGGGGACACGGGTTCGTGCCCCGGTCTGGAAAGATCCCACATGCCGCGGAGCGGCTGGGCCCGTGAGCCATGGCCGAGGAGCCTGCGTATCCGGAGCCTGCGCTCCGCAACGGGAGAGGCCACGACAGTGAGAGGCCCGCCTACCGCAAAACAAACAAACAAAAAAAAAAAAAAACGAGAGAGAATTAGAATAAGACAAATTGGAAATACAAGGTAGAAACAGATCATCGAGACTGGTATGTTCCATGTTTAGTCTTTTGGAGAGCCTGGGAGAATTTAAAGTGTTTTAATTAGGGAGTGAGAGGATCCAAGCTGCACTTTAAAACTATGAATCTGGCAAGAGCAAGTGGGATAAATTTTGCCAAAAGGTTAAAACTTGAGTACAGTAAACTAGCCAAGTAAACCAGTGGGAAGTAATAGAGGCCTGAGTATTTGAAGTCGCTGGGGGAATGGAGAAGAGGGATATATATCAGAGATATTTCCAGTATAGAATCATCAAGACTTGGTAACTGATCATTTACAGATGGTGAGGAGGACAAGTAATAGATGTCTCAAAAGAAGCATATGTGGGAAGTGAGAAAAAGAGCTCAGGGTTAGACACTTTTGTATTAGAGAGCCAGTGCCCAGCAGGCAGTTGAGGAGGTAAGACCAAAGCTTGGAAGAAAAGTCAGGTTTAGAGATAAAAAGGGGAGCGTCATCCCCATAGTGAAGACAGCATCTCTGCTTGCACCTTTACAGGCAAGGAAAGTGTCCTGCTCTAACCACTCCACAAAATCAACAATATCTACTTCCAAATAAGGCAAAAGGATAGAAATATTCTTCCATCCCATTGCTCTGGGGAAAATCATATTTGGCTATTAAAAATCAGATTGTATATATGGAATCAAAAAAAAATGGCTCTGAAGAACCTAGGGTCAGGACAGGAATAAAGACACAGACGTGGAGAATGGACTTGAGGACATGGGGAGGGAAAAGGGTAAGCTGTGACAAAGCGAGAGAGTGGCATGGACATATATACACTACCAAATGTAGAGTAGATAGCTAGTGGGAAGCAGCCGCATAGCACAGGGAGATCAACTCTGGGCTTTGTGACCACCTAGAGGGGTGGGATAGGGAGGGTGGAAGGGAGGGAGACGCAAGAGGGAAGAGATATGGGAACATATGTATATGTATAACTGATTCACTTTGTTATGAAGTAGAAACTAACACACCATTGTAAAGCAATTATACTCCAATAAAGATGTTTAAAAAAAAAAAATCAGATTGTGTGGGACTTCCCTGGTGGTGCAGTGGTTAAGAATACACCTGCCAATGCAGGGGACACGGGTTCGAGCCCTGGTCCAGGAAGATTCCACATGCTGCGGAGCCCATGCGCCACAGCTACTGAGCCTGCACTCTAGAGCCCGCAAGCCACAGCTACTGAGCCTACACGCCACAACTACTGAAGCCCGCACGCTTAGAGCCCGTTCTCCGCAACAGAAGAAGCCACTGCAATAAGAAGCCCATGCACCTCAACAAAGAGTAGTCCCCGCTCACGACAACTAGAGGAAGCCGGCATGCAGCAGCAAAGACCCAACGCAGCCAAAAAAAATAATCAATTAATTAATTAAACAGAAATCAGATTGTGCATAGGATGTTAGCAAAATACAGATCAAATGTTATCAACAGGAGAATGAAGAGCACAATTTCAAAATTGAATTGGACAAAACATTTCTTTCCATTGACAACCTTATAAAGTTGTTTTAAATCTGGGAACTACTTGGTATAGCCCAGATTAAACAAAATTAATTGACTGTGGAACATGATCTTAATATCCATGCTTTTACATTTTATTTATGAAAAGACTAGCTCAAATGCATTTCAAATTATTCTCACTCACATAGTCCTTTTGCATATTATCTTGGCACTGCAAAACACCATATGGAACCTCGTGTTTGATGGTGATTACCTAGCCATATTTGGAAGTATGAATTAGATCCTTGTTCAATCATGAACTAATTCACTTATTTCACAAAATTTCTTAAGCACTTACTAGGTGCAAAACACTGTACTAATTACCAGTATAACTAATTCAAAACTAATAGTAGTAATTACCCTGGCTTTCAGGGAATGCAAACCCAACAATAGAGTGAGAGTAATCCAGATAGGAAAAAAGGAAATTAGGGTGTAGAAAGAGAGTTGAACTAAAATGAGGTATAATGACATTCATATAAATCTTGCATTTATGAGAACTGTTCTGAAAAACACGTATTTGTGTCCCAAGAAAACAATTCAAAGTGAGGGCAAAATTTTATTTTATTGAGTTTTTTTATAATAGTGGCAAATTGTAAGCAAACTAAATGTACAACTATAGAGGATTATTTCAATGAATTAAGGCATATTTATACAATATATTAACCATTGAAAATCATGCTTATGAAGCACAAGTGTTATCATGATATAATACTATCATGTATTATATCACATGTAGATTAAACTTACAGTGTAATAGTAATTTTATATATGTATATTTTTTTTCAATAAACTCCTTTACAATTTCATTTTACCTTCAAGGAAGGTATGAACCTCTAATAATTTTTTAAGATATCTAAAAACATCAGAGTCACATATTCATCTAAAATATTTATTACACTGATAAATACATATATCAAGGTAAGTAATTTTGTGGATGTTAATTTTAGTTTTATACTTAGTCTTTGTAGGTTGAAAAAAACTCACTGAATTTTCCAGAAAATGTCATTAATACAACATTAATTTCAAATTTAAAAAAAAGAAATCTAAACACTGTGAATATTTTGACTATATATCCTGTAATTAAATAGACTTGCTTAAGGTAGAACTTCATTTTAGAATTACATAGTTATATAAATTAAACAGTTGTTTTTCCTATAAATGGGACAGTGACACCTACTTTATGCAAGATACTTAATCTCCCTGGGCCTTAGTTTCTTTACCTGAAGATCAGTGTTGAGAGCACTTTGCACCATTCTTAAAACAGACTGGTGGCTCAGTTATTAGCAATCATCATCATTTACCTTCTGATGTCTTCTGATGACTAAAATAATGTAGATAGGCAAAATAGATATTTATACAAAAAGAATATATTTAATACATGTCCGTTTCCTCATCACCTTTTCCATGGAGCTGCTTTGATGAATGGCCTCTAAAAATCTTTCTTGATGCATAGAGTTGAGTCATTATTTAGGCACTATTTCTGTCTGCATCTTTATTCTTCTAATGCAATTCTAAATTTGGTTATAAATGGTGTAAAGTAAGCAAAGGGTTAAAAGGAACTAATAAATGAAAGTAATACATGTGATTAACCCAGATAATCCAATAAAGGGAAACGGCTGTTCTCCAACTGATGGCAACAGGTGCCATCTTGAAAATAGCCCCTCTGAACTTGGGAAAGTGAAGATTATAAGGAATATACCCGGGAGTCCTTGAAGTAATAGGACCCTAACGGAAGAGGCAGTTTCCTTAATATGAATCATGATACACATACTTTCTAGCAATAACTTTCAGCTATGAGAAGAATATGTTTTCCCTAGGAGTAGTCAATGAAGAATAATATGCCTGCAAATTAAAGGAGAAAGAAAATTAAATTTCATGTACTAGACCATTAAAGATCTCTAAAACACTGTTCCATCCAAACACAAGTTAGGGATGTGTTTCCTAGTTGGATGTTGTCACCATTTTATCTACAGTATATATTTATTTCTCAAGAGAGAGAGCATGCAAATATTAGTAAATTTTCTTTCATTAAATATTCTTGGAAAATTTACAGACTAGAACCCAAGTCTCAACTTGATTGTAAAGCATCACTAGAAGATTTTAACTTGTCTGAGTCTCAGCATCTTTAGTCATAAAAAGGAAATATTTGCATCAAATGAAGGTTTTTTTTTTAAGAATTAAATGAGATAATACAAATTAATATCAAGACTCTTGATTAGCAGTTATTCCTCATTAAATCATCATTTCCAGCTCTCTTTTTCTTCTTTTTTCCATCCTTTTTTCTCTCTCCTTCCCTGTCTTTCTTTCTTCCTTCCTTTCTTCTTTTACTCCTTCAATATTAATTCTTCCTAACTTCGAATGTTATAATATGCATATATGACTTCATTTAAATGTCTTTATTTTCATTGCTTTTTGGGCAAAAATCCTTTAAATCAGTATGTTTTACTTTTCCTTCATTATATTTTTTCCATTGTTTTGTACATCGTTCATGTCTGAGTTATTGACAAATGGCTTTAGAAAATATTATCAGTGGTCCTCAGCTAAAAATCTAACATCCATTCAACATATATTTATTAAGTACCAGACACTGTATTAGTCTACTGAGACAGACAGACATGTCAAGAATGCATGGGTAGATATGTTAATTAACTTGATTGTAGTTATCATTTCACTATATATGTCACAATGTCATGTTGTATACCTTAAATATACACAGTTTTTATTTTAAAAATAAAATAAACCCATTTTGAAAACTCAAAAGAATACATGAAAGAAAGTATAATAAATGCTGTCATAGAAGTATATGTGGGGTCAGTTGGTCATTGGGTGAGATAGTCCCACCAAAACTAGATTGGGTTGTTTCACATTAGACCAATTAAATATCTTTTTTGTTTGATTGTTTTTCTAAACTAGCTTGCCACAGAATTGTATCGTGTTTACTATAATTGCATTGTATTTGAGTAAAAAGAAATATGCAAAGCAATGGTTTGTTTGACTCAATACTGGTATAGGATAAAATGAAAAATTAACTTTAATGAACCAGTATTTGGCTGGCAGGGAAAAATGTTCAAACCCCAGCTCCACTGCTTGCAAGCTGTGTGACTTTGAAAGTTGCTTATTTCTCAGGCCTCATTTTCACATCTATAAAGTGGGATAATAATAGTACCCACTCAGAGTTTTATGAGGATTAGATGAGATAATATACACAACATTTTTGCCACATAGTAAATGTTCAAAACAGGTATAGCCATTATTAACATTATTATTGTATGACTTCAATGTCTATCGTCTCATTAGTGCCATTAGCTATGATGGTTGCCCCATGGAAATTGGTCAAAGAAGAAACTTTACTATAATTTGCTACTAAAATCTAAAAAAATATATTCTCAAGATTTTCAATAACTACAGATCATATTCATTGAACTTTTACTATGTACCAGACCCCCTCTGACACACTTACATATATCAATTTGTTGATATTCACGATAACTCTGAAAGTCAGAATAACTATCCTTAGACATCTCGCAGGTAAAGAAAATGAGATGAAAAGAAATCAAGCAATTAGAAGAGCCAGGTTTTGAACTCGAGCCATCTGCCTTCAAAGCCAACGTGCTTAACGACTGTACCATAATATATTGACCTTTAACTGGCAGAGAGAGGTGGGGATTTTGTTTGTTTGATTTCTTTCCGTTTCTCATTTTTCTCAGTTGTGAATTTTTTTAACATCTTTATTGCGGTATAATTGCTTTACAATGCTGTGTTAGTTTCTGCTTTATAACAAAGTGAATCATTTATACATATACGTATGTTCCCATATCTCTTCCCTCTTGTGTCTCCCTCCCTCCCACCCTCCCTATGTGAATTATTTATCTTCACGTCTTGACCATAATGGTTGGCCATCATGACTAATGATGTTTAATAAAGACATACTTCTGAGTTGATTTATTTCTAATAAAGTTTTTTGGATTTTGTGTTTTTTTGTTTTCTTTGCTTTTATGCATGACAACTTGGCTCAAGCTAAAACGCTTGAGTTAAAATATTTTTTTGAAAAATTATGTAGATTTGAAAGAAATACTACAAAGTTGAAGTATAGTCTTCTAAAATTTTAAAGTTGTAGAAGAATAGTGGCATCTTGATATTTCTTTGTTGACAACCTGAATTTCTATGAATAGGCTTTTAAGCTTTTTAAAAATTTTTTTTGCGGTACGCGGGCCTCTCACTGTTGTGGCCTCTCCCGTTGCGGAGCACAGGCTCCGGACGCGCAGGCTCAGCGGCCATGGCTCACGGACCCAGCCGCTCCGCGGTATGCGGGATCTTCCCGGACCAGGGCACGAACCCGTGTCCCCTGCACCGGCAGGCGGACTCTCAACCACTGTGCCACCAGGGAAGCCCTTTTAAGCTTTTTAAAAACCTTGGTAACTTAAAAATGTGATAAGAACATATCTTTGGTTGAGTCTGTATGTTGCCTCTGCTGGTACTGCTTCTCTCCCTCTCCCCCTCCTCCTTTTTTGTATGCACACTCAGGGCTTTCTCAGTACCATGTTTTCAGATAACCTACTTCAATTATCACATTTTTAAAGTTTCTTCCATTTGTTTTAGTTTCTTTTTATTCAGTGTTCTTTCTCAAAAAGAGCTGAAACTTTCAGGTTGAATCTAGGTTTTCTAATATTCATCAGGTTCATTTCAAAAGATTTCCTAAGGTTTTTTTTCTTTACTTCACTGATTTGAATTTCTGTAATGTCAATTTTACTACTTCAAAGTAGATTTTTGTTTAGCTATTGTAATTGTGGTTTCTTTTGTCATTTTTTATCTCTACTGCTAGATCCTTTTGGGTAACCTATTGTTTCCTTGTCACTTTTTTCTCTGTTTCATAGAACTCATGAATTCTTGTATTTTATAACCGTTTTTAAAATAATTTTATTCTGTTTCCTTAAATAAATAATTTTTAGATACTTGACCTTTTATAATCTTTTGGAAGATGGACGCTTTCTTTAGTTTTGCATAATTTTTTCACAAGTCTGAATTCATTTTTAAGCACAGAGAAATTATCTAGAATCCACTGTTTTGAAAAGATGCTATCATATTCAGCTCCACTGTATAGGGCTGCCATAATGTTATGTGGATATACAGACCATAAGGCTTACATTCTTTTATTTAATAGGTAAATCATGCCAGTAAGTCCATAGCATTAGCCCAGAGAGTTAGCAAGAGCAGTCATGCTCAAGTTACTTCATAACATATATTAAGTTCTTAGGAATAATAAATGACGAGAATTTCTAGTTAAACACTGAACACAGCGCAACTCCACACACCCATCAGTTTTAAAACTGTAAAACTATCAAACTCCTAGTCCAATTTCTTTTATCTCATAAACATTCATCTAATGTCTTCTGCATAACTGATATATACTAATTTTCTCTTATACCTTACTGAGGTATAATGCTCTCATAACACCTTATGCTTTCATCTCTGATAGCAGTTATCAAAATAGTAATTTAAAAAGCAGTGTTTTAATTAGTTTGATATTTATCTCCTTCCTTAGAATGCAGTCTCCATAAAGTCCAGGTGTGTGTTGGTTTTGCTTTGTTATTTCTTTTTTCTCCTTTCCATAAACTTCAAGGGCAGAAGTAGGACTTCATCAGATTTCTCTATCAAATGGCATACTATCATCACTGCTTGATTTTATTCATCCATTTATTAATTTATTCATTCCCTTTTACCTCCATCTCCCATTCCCATTTCTGTGCATCCACCCACAGACAGTCATTCTAATGTGTTTCATTTGTGCATATTCTTGTAAAATATATAAGAACTCAGTATGTTTCTTGCTATTTTTGCTTAGCACTGTTTTAAAATTTCGTCCATATTGCTGTATGTCCATTGTCTGTTGCATCTATCCGTTGTATGAAACTAGCACATCCACCTAGATAACCTCTAACTCTTCACTAACACATGCAACCTACTGATGAACTTCCATGTGTATGAATCCTTTTGTATTTGAGTGGCATTGCTGGGTCATAGTCTGTGCATATTCTGAATTTGCCAATGTGCTGCCAGATTGTTCTCCAGAATGTCTGTCTCAGTATATAACATCCACAGGAATTTAATGAGGGTTCTTGTATCACTGCCAACACTTGGCATGATTCAGCCTTCTAAATTTTTTTTTCAGTACGATAAGTAAAAATTGATGTCAGTGTTTTAATTTCCATTTCTCTAACTACATGAATCTGGGCATCATTTTGTTCATTGCCAGGCTTTTTTCCAGGGGGGTTTCCTTTCACTTGTTGAACGTTCTTTATCCTTTGCTTGTTTTTTTCAATTGAGTTGCTCTCTTTTTCTTTCTGATTAGCAAGAGCTGCTTGTTAATATAGCTATAAATCTTGTCTGGTTTAGACATTTCCAATTAAATTTTCTCTCCCAATTTGCCATCTGATTGTGAACTTTTTCCAGTCTTCAGCAAATACAAATCTTTAATTTTTATTTTATAAAATTCATTATCTCTGTCTTCATGTTTCTGGCTTTTTTTTTAAGATGTCTTTCCTCATATCTAGATCACAAAGATTTATTCTTACATTTATGGTTTTACATTTATAGTGTCGTAATTAAGACCAAGGTTATTGTAATCCATACTATTGGAATTCACCATCTTGGCTCCTGCACTTACTAACTGGGTGAATTTTGACAACTTAACTTCTATACAAATGGGGTACATAAAATGAGGGTAGTAATACTAATGGACTCGTAAGATTGTTGTAAGAGTTGAACGAGCTAATATATTAAAAACGCTTTAAAAAAGCGTCCATCTTAGTATATACTAAGTACTGCATGTATATTAACTATTCTGACAAATGTTCTTGTATATATTTTTCAGTAGGGATCCAGTTTTATTTTTCTACATATTGTAAATCATTTTTTCTTAATACCATATGCTAAAACATTCATTCGTGTCCTATTAATTTTTGATAGCAGGTTGTCAGATACTGACTTTCCAGATACTCAAAGATCTGTTAGTAAGCTCGCGATTTTGCTTCATTGTTTCGTTTGGATGTTCCTGAACCAAAGCCATACTGGTTTTATTGCCAGAGGTTTTATCTTATTATCTGAGAGAACAAATATCTACTTTTACTCTTCTTTTTCAGAGGAAAACCAGTTATTTGTTTGTCTTTATTCTTCCATATAAATTTTAGAGTGATTGCACTGAATTCTAAGAATCATCTAGATGAAATTTTGATTACATTGAATTTATCTATTAATTTGCAGAGAATTAAACATTTTAGTATTTAGTAATTCTAAATAAGAGCACAGAATGTTTTTGTTTTCAAATCTTTTATATTCTTTATTAGAGAAAATAATATTTCTCTATTGAAATCTTGGGCTAAGATTTAAGTTGTTAAGTTAAAACCCATAGATACTGTGTAATTTTTGTTACTATTGAAATTGCATTTTCACTTTGGATAATTTTGATGTGAAAAAATGCTATTGGTTTTTGAAGGTCAATCTTGTATCCAACAATAAGACAAAAATAATGCTCTGAATTTAATCCTGCTGACTTTTCTCGGTAGATGTTCATATCATCCACTAGTAATGACAATTTTATCTCCTTTCTTTCATTTTCTTCCAATCTTTTAGTTATTTTGTTTTCCTTTATAGAGTTAGCAAAGACCTCCAGGTCTCCATTAAGCAGTTGTGATGATAATGAATATGGTTGTCTTTCTGCTTTGTGAAGGGGGAAAGTATCTAAGGTTTCCCCACTGAGTATAACCTTTACTTTAGATTTTGGTCTATAACCTTTATCAAGTTTCCTACTTCGATAGATGTTTATTTTTTAATCACATATGGCTGTTAAAATCTAGAGAACCCTATGAACATACCTATTGAGGTAATACATGATTTTTTTCTTGTAATCAATTTTTGTGATAAATTACCATGATAGATTTTCTAGATTGAATCTTTCTCACAATCGTGAGCTAAATCCATTTGGTCGTAGTACATTATTTTACTCTGAGACATAACGTGCATAACAAAAAAGTTCATAAAACATGCGTAAACATAATTCTATGAATAACTATGAAGTGAACACCAAATTCAAAAAGTAAAACATTATTAACACCAATGCCTTCATTGTGTTACTTCCTGGTCTCAGACCACTCAAGCCCTCTTAGAAGTAACTATATCCTAACTTTTCTGATAATCATTCCCTTGCTTTTCTTTATTGTTTTACCAATATGCGCAAGTAACATCTTTTGGTCTTGCTTTTTAAAACTGTAAATGAATGGAATTATATTTTATACATTTCTTGTGTCTAGCTCTGTCATTCAACATTATTATAGTAAAATTATGCCATGCTCTCAAATGTAATTATAGTACATTTATTGTTATTGCTGTATAGTATTCCATTGTTTATTTGTGTATGCATTTTACTCTTGGTAGATAGCTGTTGTTTCTAGCTTGGAACTATTGCAAACAGTGCTGCTAGGAAATCTTTTGTGCATGTATTCTGATGTGCATATATATTATGGGTTCCTAAGAGATGAGTTGCTGGTTCACAGAAGTTACATGTCTCCTTGACATTACTGGATGATGATACCACACACTTTTTGAATAATGCTTGTACCAATTTTTCAAAGCTCTGCGTTTGGTAGCCTGAGTCCTGCAATGTAGTAAGTATAGATTAACTAGTTTCTTTGCTATAGCATAACCAAATTCCTTGTAAAGGAGAGATGAATTCTTGTCTCCTCCCCTCTTCAGCTAAGATAATTTGATAGTTTAAGATTTGACACTTGAAACACCTCATATTGAGATATCAATTAAATAAACAAACTTCGAATTAATTTCTAATTAAATTAGAGGTCAGTTCTAAGAAACAAGGCTATAGGCACACTTGATACAAATCTCAAATAGCGTACTAAGGTTTCTCTCTAGTTCCCTCTCTTCTTTCTTTGTCCTCCTCTCTTCCTCCCCCTTTGTCGTTTTTCACTCCCTCCCCCAAGTCTTGGCTGTGGTCATTGTGTTGAGGAAGATGACTGTTGAAACTACATTCAGAGTACTATCTTTCCACCTTAGCAACCTATGTGGAAAGAGACAAACTCTCCTGCCTGTTTTGGTGGGAAAGTCCCAACATGGCACATATTAGTTTCTCTGAATCATCCACCTCCCCTGATTGTGAGGATTTTGAAGGACAGAGCACCCAGACTGCCCACTTTATCAAGAATTCCCCAGAAAATATGATATCTATGCAGATACCTGACTTGTTCTCACCAAGTAGTCATTCGTTCACTTATCTCTTGCTTCCTTTCTTCTCTTTATTCCCATTGTCCAGCAGAATGGTTGGCACATCAGGTGTTCAAGAAAAGTTTATCTAATGAATGAGATATAAGAAATATCTCCTTTAACTTTTTCCAATGTAAAAGGTATTTTATAAAAAACAATCTTTATGTAAAGGGGATAAGATCTAAAATCGCATAAAGGGACATTTCTTTGACTAGACTTTTCCTTACACAATATATTTTATATATATTCTTGTATAATTATTTCTGCAGAATATGTAGTTTTCCGTATTTCACATTGTTTGGAAACCAGGGTTTGTGCTGTCATGGTAAGCGAATGTTTTCTAAACTGTCACATGATATACTTAGAAAAAATGAAATTGCAGCCCTGGATTCTGTATGTTGCAAACAGTGCCAGATGCCATGAAGTCATATGCAGATGTCTTACATCTACAAAATTATAATAACAGTTGGGTTTCTTCATCTGAATATTTCTTCTTAGAAGGGTTAAGTAGCCTAGCAGACAGTGGAAACTGAAACCTTCTGTTCAGCCATGGGGCTGAAATGATGCAAACAGCCACATGGGATGCTCAGTTAATATCCTCAACCTGACACAGGAAGGGCTGCCTCGATGAATGTAGAAGTTGTGCTTTGGGAAGACCAGAGAAGAGAGTGTGCTCACTGTTGGCTCCTAGAGACAGTGATATTTGCAGGTGCAAGGCTAATTCTGACCTAGTTGAATGAATTACAGAACTTGGCCAAATAGGAGGGATATTTCAGGATCAAGGTCAGTCATTTCCCATACTCTGCAACTGAAATGACCATGATAACACTGGAAAAAAAAAAAAAAGATAGAACCTCAAGTAGCCTCTGACTTCATTTATTTGCAACTTTTGTTTCTAATTCAATCCACGAAGATACCTTTGTGCTTTGTGTACATTCCGCCCTTTCTTCTGGGAACCTCTTTCCCTCCCCCATCCACCTGGAAAGCTCCCAGTCGTCTATCAAATATGAGCTCATGTTCTATCTCCTCTGTGAGCACTTCCCGAAGTTTTCCTAGGCAGACCTGGATGTTCCTTACACATTGGGTCCTTATGCATGAAAGCTGGTATTTCATTATATAGTGTATAGCATAGTTGATTACTGATATCTGACACAGCGAATGCCTTAGAGCAGTAGAATATTTCTTTTCATCTTTGTACTGCAACCCCAGGAACAGGATAAAGATTCAATAAATATTGTTAAGTGGATTTATTTGTGATTTGATATACTCCTTTAACATTTTCCAAGTACTTTCTTATCCGTTACCTCATTTAAACAACCCAACAAGGCTGTGTGGTAGGCAAACCAGATATAATTACCCCCATTTTATTGATAAGGAAAGTGAATCATAAAAATGATATGTATTTTGCTTAGAATCAATAGCTTATGAGTGTCAGGATAAAACTAGAAAACAAGTCTTCAGACTTTAACCAGAGTCTATTTCAAGCCTTTAATTCTCTCACAGACTAAGAGTCACTGCCTCAGGGCTACCAGATCTTTAAAATGTAGCTAGGCCAGTTGGAATACTTTCTCTAATCCTTCAATATTCGATCTTCCGCTCTTGTTTTCAGTACTTGTCATCTTTCTCTGTCTTCCGACTGTATTTGAATCTTGGATTTCAGATTTCTGGGTACACATGACAACATTTGCCTGGATTGCTTTTACTGATCCGGCTGCCTATCCAAAGCACAGTATCCTGGTATGCATCTGTGTTGCTGGCCTGAGTTCTCTTTCTAAATACACCTTCTCTTCCTATGCAGGGCAGCCCAGTGACCTTACCATTTCACTGCTGCTCCATATGGATTGATATTCCTACATATTTTATGGATTAAAAATAATGACTACTACTAATAATTACTGATATTTCTGAGTGTTTGTTGCTGTGTTCAAAGCATAGTGTTCAATAGATATTATCTCATTTGATGCTGAGAACAAAGTCCTGACATAGAACTAATATTATATTCACTTGACAAAAGAAGAAATTGAAGCTTAGAGAAGTTATGTAACATGTGCCCACTGTGACACAGCTAGTAAATTTCAAGGCAGTTCTAACTAAATGGAATCAAATTCCTGAAGGGTGTCTTTAACACTGCAGTATTTATAGATTTCTATAAGAACAACTATTATACAGTATAGCATAACATGTGCATAATATGGCTGGGAAAAAATAGGTGATGAAGTACGCTCAACATTTGATAGATGAGGTACTGAATAAATACTATTGGAGTAAAGCTTCATCTCCAAACTCTAATTTGGTTAACTTTATAAAAGTGAGCATGCTTTAGTGGCTTCATCTACATGCCCTGGGGGCAAATATTTGTTCTGAATATTCTAAAGCACTTGAAAGTTTCAAGATCATGAAATTTTATCCAACTGGCTTAGTGAAGGATTTGAAAGGAAATACAGTTGTCTTCCTGTGGATATACTCATATGATTCTTTTATTAACATGAATTCCCAGCTTCATACATATAAATACAGACTTTCTTTTAAAGAACTACGAAATGCAAATAGATAGAATAGTGTTAATCTCCTGACATTTATATCTGACATTTGCACTTGTGATGCTTCAAGACTTTGGATGAAGCACAAAATGACTCTACCATGACTCTCAAGGCCTTTGATATCTTGGTGCTACTCTCCTTCTCTCACTCTCTACATTTGAGCTCTTCAGGTTCTTCCACGCTCTCTCTTTTGTCCAAGACTTGATGTGTTGTTCCTTCTGTTCCACTCTTCCCCAAGCTCTCCTCTACTTACATCCAATCTTGGGGTAGAAGTGAATTTCTAAGGACTTCTTCTCTGAGCCCTCACCATAGGTTTGCTCCCCTATTATATGTTTCCTTAGCATCCTGTTCACCTTCCTAACATTCATAGCACCTGTCAGTACGTGTTCAATGTCCATCTTGTGGAATCCTTCACCGTGTCTTGCGCATAGTCAATGCTCAAGGAATATTTGATAAACTGATGACTGAAGGCATGCCTGTGCTAACGCCATTGTTGTGTAACAATTACCTAAACAAGACAATTTAAAGCAAATATATCTTAGCTTAGTGAGCCAGTTGGGCATTTGGAATAAGGCATGCACTTACTTTAGGATCTATCTCAGTTGCCACAATCATCATATTACTTAAGGGACCTGGGACTGTAAATCATAGAAAACCCAACTTAAACCAACCAACTCATTGGCTCACGTAGTAGGACGACTGGAAGGAAGAGTGGGCTTTTGGGGAAGCTGATCCACCTTACCTCTCAGACACTGACCACGGTACTAGCATTATCTCCTGACCTGTTCCCTTGTGGTTGGGGGTCATGGTTTCAGTGGCAATTAAGGCTGTATGCTTCTTCAGCCATGTCTAGTGGAAGAGAGCACGAGAGACTTTCTCTTCTTTAAATCTCATAAAAATAACAGAACTTTTTTTCTTGAAATAACTAGGCTCGGTTCATTTTGTATTTTATCGGCACTAATTCAGCTATGTGCCTATTTCTTATTCTTTCTCTCACTGGGAAAATATCATTGGCTTACGCGCTCGTTACTATGTCAGTCATTCCCATCTCTTATGTGGGAAGAATGGGTTTATCATGATTGGTTTTCTGGGACTTCTTCTGGAGTATCCTATTGCTGATTCTAAATGGCCAGAGGTGAGAGAAATGGCCCACTACCATCATACACTCAAAATTGCACCAATATTACTCTCACACCCTCTGATATATTTTTTTTAAAAAGCCTAAAAATCAAAGTTCAATCAAATGTTACATCAAAACCAAGATTCATTCTTGGAGAAAGGTAGAAATTATCCTTATAAGGGAGAAGTCCAGGGAACATTTGTGACTCCGTGGCTTTCTTACTTAAGATAGACATGATAAGCAGGACGAAAAAGGGAATAAAGTGTCATGGGTCCCCAAACCAAGTCAACCAGTTTGTTGTATGTGGTAGCAAATTCTAGCACCTGTCTCATATTCAGAAGAACACACTTAATACCAAAAGGATAGAAGGATCTTAAGTGGTCCCTCAGAATGTTGAATTAAAACAAATATTAAAGTTTCACTTAAGAAACATTTAGCATTACATTTTAAGGAGCTTAAAATTGATGGTTCTTCCATGCTGAAGTTTTACTTTCCATCATTTTTTTACATGATCTTCTGGGGATCTAAATGCACTGTAAGGTTAAAAATGGTCTTCTTTTTCTGAGAACATTTTTTTTTTTCTTTTTTGGACTGTAACATTCCTTTCTGTTTTGTCCTCCATATGTCCTCATAAATATAATTCTGGCACTGGAATCCAGACAGCACTTCCCAGCACTTGCATAGTCAGCATTAAGCCACTAAGATATGAGATCATGTTAGCTCTGTGCCATTTAATCATTTTATATCCCTTTCCCGAATGAGTACCAAGTACCTACTATGTGTGAATCACTGCACCGGGTGCTCAGAGCTGTAGATGAGATACACATCTTGTATCAACAGCATTGGGATCACAGTTGAGCAAACTGAATGGTGTCCAAAATAAGGGCTAAAGACAGTGAAATGATGGGAGGTTGCTTGCATGGTTGAGAAATGCTGTAGGAAGGAATACATGAGCTGGGACGTACAGTGGGCAGGGTTTGATTTGTGCTAAGCAGAGACAGTCAGCATTTCAAGAAGAGAACAGAAGGAAAAATTCAAAAAGGTAGGGTTGAGTAAAGCGTTCAGAAAATATTGAATGTAGGGAGGCTAGAAGGAATTGAGGATCCCTGCCATGGAATCACACACTCTCTACTTAGAAATAAAATCTAGACCAGATCACAAAAGACCTGGAATGCTCTATTTAAGAAATCTGAATGTTTTTCTAAAGGAGTAGGGAGTCACACAAGATTTGGGAACAATATATAGGGAATAAAATGATGAAAGTTACATCTCCAGAAGATCCCTGTATATGAAAAGACCCAGCCAGGAAAGAGTCAAGATTAAAGAATATTTTCATAGCTCTATTTAAAGGAAAGGATTTGACTATGGTCAAAAAGGTCACAAAGAGATTATTGAGAAAGAGAAGGATCAGAGAGAACCAGGAAGGAATCAATGACTAGGGCTTAAATTGTTAGCCTATATGATTGAGTTACTCTTACAGCCATTAATAAAGAAGACGTATAAGTGGGTGCCAATGGGCTAATCGTTGCTCCCAGCCCTGGCTTCATATTAGAATTACAGGCAGAGTTCATATTAGGATTACATGCAGAGTTTTTAAAAATACTATTGTATGAGCCTCATTTAAATAATTTTTCATGAGTGAGAACTGAGCATTGATAATTTTTAAAAGCAAGCTGTGTGAAGGGTTAAGAACCACTGGGAAAGATGATGGTGGGTTCAGTTTCTGGGAACTGTTCTCTCTTTATTGCAGGGTATATTTTATCAGGATTTTTTAGAGGGAGGAAGGCAGGGACAGAGTGAAAGAAATGTTCTGCTTCTGTCATGGTTGGTGGAGTTCAGGAGCTTGATAGCTGTTCAGCTATTGTGAAGCATGTTACACAGCGCCAATCCTTGATCCTGACTTTAAAAAATACAATCCAACTTAAGCAGTGTGCTGTTATTTTTCAAAGAAATTTGCACATAACCCACTAGTCACGTCTATATTCTAAAATTACAAAATGCTTTTTCACTTTCAGGATTGTTCATCTGCTTCTTCTTTGTTAAAAGAAAAGATTATTTCATTTGTTTACGGGGAGAACACTGTAAAATTGTAATAATCAGATGCATTAAACATTTATAACTTTTTTTTTTTTGGACTAGGGTCTTCGTTTGGGGTCTTCGTTTCTGTGCGAGGGCTTTCTCTAGTTGCCACAAGCGGGGGCCACTCTTCATCACAGTGCGCGGGCCTCTCAACTATCGCGGCCTCTCTTGTAGCGGAGCACAGGCTCCAGACGTGCAGGCTCAGTAGTTGTGGCTCACGGGCCCAGTTGCTCCGCCGCATGTGGGATCTTCCCAGACCAGGGCTCGAACCCATGTCCCCTGCATTAGCAGGCAGATTCTCAACCACTGTGCCACCAGGGAAGCCCAGACATTTATAACTTTGAGTATCAGTCTGAAATGTGAGATTTTACTGTTTTCTTTTTTTCTTCCCTTGAAGAGAAATCATCTTGTGCTTTACATGGATAAACATCAGGAGGTGACAGACTTTATTCATGGCTGTTTCCCTGCATAAATGCTTTACTCTTCAAGGAAAACATTTCTAATCAAGAGCTTTATCCCCATCACTCACCACCCCCACTCTGTTCACACTGGGGGGTCAGCACCTTACATTTCTGACATTGTAATTTATTGCTATTGGAGAGATTGAGTAGTTGTATAGGATTTCCACCATAATTCAGCTTTGTTGCAAAGTCTTACCAAGTATAACTTCTTAAGAATACTTTCTGAAGAATACTTGGGAAAATTCAAAAACGGCCAAATATATTTGGACTCAGCAAATGGATATAAATATAAATAGTATAGAGACAGATTTAATGTAAAATAAGGTGTGTGTATATATGCATAGATATGCAAATGAATGCTATATGTAGGTCTAAGGCATGAGTTTCTTTTTTTCTTCAGCCAAAGGACAGTTACATTTGAGATGATTTAACGAGTTAGCACTATATATGCCACAGGAGTTAGATGTGTGTGAAGACTTTTTTTAATTAAAAGACACATATTTTAGATTTTAAATTGGGATGTTTCAAAATGTGATGAAAAATGTTAAAGATTTTTTGCTCTTTTGCCTTGTGTTTTGAAAATAAGCTTCTGTGGAATACAGTGAAAAGTAGAAGTAGCCTATTAAGAGGAAGCATCATTCTGTTACAAACTCAGGGGAAATTTACAGTCAAAAGCACACCTTGGAGGGAACTCAGAAAAGGGCACTTCCATTTCCCTGAGAGCTGAGCATTTATGCAGGTGATTGTCTTCCATATAAGTGTCTCCCGCCTTCCCCAGCCCACCCCAACCCCCATCCTTTACCAATTGTCCAGTGACTGTGATACTAGAATAATTGAGTCCAAGAGCTTGAAGTGGTACCTCTGAGTATCTATTCGTCCAAGCAGATGGTATCTCAAGATTTCCTGTTAAGAAGACAGCCTATCTATCTCCTATCGCCAGGAATCTATAAGTAACCTTTACTTGCAAGGCTTTCTCTCAAATGTTTAAACAAACTCAGCCAACTTTTTCTTCCTCTGACCTCAGTGGAGCTCAGGAACAGCTGGCCTACATTTTCCTCATAATAAGCCCTTCATATTTTTGAAGAGAGTTATAATATCCTTCTTCAGCCATCTCTTTTCCAGACAAAATAATGCAAACTCCTTTAGCCTTTTATCAAGGGCCCTCCTCATCAATGTATGCTCTTTCCTTAGATACTGCCTAATTTTTCAAACATTTTTCAACATCTTTTTTAAAGCATAACAGCCCAGAGTGAACATAAGCTTTTCACAAGACTACAGAAGATGAAGCTGAGAATGTGGTTGTCTGTATTTTGCATCTGCAGTAATAATCAACTTTGGTAGGGTTCTTTAATCTAACTTGTATTTCTTACATAGATTATTTACGTTATTTATTTATTTATATTGCTTACTTTTCTTTAATTACATCTTTAGCGTGGCCCCCTGAGGCCATTGTTTTTATCCACATTGTTTAGCTAATGAAGAAACCATAAGCAGTTAACCAAAAGCTCAAGAAAACAGAAAGCAACACAATTAAGACTGAGACCAAGGACTTCTTTGCATACAAACTAGTACAGCCAGCCCTTCCAATCCATGGGTTCCACATCTGTGGATTTAACCAACTTTGAATCAAAAATACTCGAACAAAATTCCAGAAAGTTCCGAAAAGCAAAATTTGAATTTTGTGTGTGCCAGCAGCTATTTACATTGTGTTAGATATTATAAGTAATCTAGAGATGATATAAAGTATTCGGGAGAATATGCGTAGGTTATATGTGAATACTACACTATTCTATTTATGACACTTGAGCATCTGTAGATTCTGGTATCCTTAGGGGGTGGAGGGGGTCCTGGAACCAATCCCCTGTGGATACTGAGAGACAACTGTGGTGTGTTAGTTTTAAAACTCATCCTGTTGATTAGAACAGCTCTCCACAGCCCGATTTCACCACTAGAACCCCTTAGCTGGGCATTTTTCATTTCTCTGTCTAAATGGCCATTCTTCTGGGAAGGACCTTTCTGAAGCTCACATATCTGTACACATGTACCACAGAAGACTGCTTAGTCACCCCTGTTAGTAGCTTCCCTAGCATCCTGCACATCTCCTACACCACAAACCTACATTGTGTCAGGAAAAATATTGATTCTGAAGTATCACTCCTTGCTCTATATGGTAAAATCCCTAGGGTTGAGCACCAGGCAGCCACAGATTTCTGAGCCTGAAAACTTGGTGGTACAGTCAGTCCACCCCAGCATACACTAAAAGTTGCTCTGGAATGGGAGCCAGTGAAAGTTCAGTTCATTCCATTTTGCTTACATCCTTATTGCTTATGTGAATCTTGGGACTTCAGGTGATGCCATATTCAAGGTGGGTAAATATAATTTTAAAAATTATCTTAGTTCCTTTTCTTTCTTTCATGAAGCTTTCCATTTTTCACAATATAATCACTTCTATATATAGTTAAGTCTTCTATGAAAACCTCTCTTTACAACACCTTTCAGAACCAAATGAAGAACATCTTTCCTTTTTGTGAAGATCCCCTCTGCCCTTAAACAGCTTAATTGCTTACCTGTGATCTGTTGAATTATTTTATTTGCAGCTACCTGGAATATAGAATCCCCATAATCACCCTTTAGTTATTCTGGAGCCACTTTGTATCAAAGAAAGCTTCATTTACCCATACTTTCTGGTTTGAGACTGTGTGTGAATGTGCATGTATGCATGTGTTCAGTATCAGCCCAATACTTGTATTCATGTTTGCCTGGTATGGTTTAAGAGTAAAGGTGGAAAATAATTATTGTATGGTTAATTCAAGATAAAGAGTCCTGGGCACCTTTGAGTAGGATTGTGCAAATAAAGTGGAATACTTTGATTACAGTTGTTTACATTAATGTGCTAATTTTTTAGTTATGTGTTGCAAGTTCCATGAAATTTGATATATAAGAACAAACATTCACTATCAGTCTGTTTCTTCAACAACTATTTAAACAAATGAAGTCCCTGACCTCATGAAGCTCATATTTTAGTGGAGGAGGAATGAGATGCACACACACACACACACACACACACACACACACACACACACACACACACATTCATCTGAGTGAAAACCTGAATGAAGTAAGGAAGCATCATTGTACATCATGGTAAGGACTTTGGAATTAATTTCAAGTATGATAAAAATCCATTTGAGGACTTGGAGAAGGAGAGCTTTTACTAATGTGTAAAGCATAAATTATAGGAAGTAAGAAGGAAAGTAGGGAGACAACTTAGGTGACTCTTGCTGTGGTCCATACAGGAGATGATGGTGGCTTGGACTTGGGTGTTATGGTGAAAGTGCTGAAAGTTAGATCCTGGGTATATTGTGAAAGTAGGTCAGACAGGATTTCCTAATTGGCTGAATGTGGAATGGGAAAGAAAGAGAAGAGTCAAGGATGATTTCAAGGTTTCTGGCCCGAGCAACTGGGTGAATAGCAGGGCTGTGTGCTGCAATAAAAAACACAGGGCTTCCCTGGTGGCGCAGTGGTTTTGAGTCCGCCTGCCGATGCAGGGGACACGGGTTCGTGCCCCGGTCCGGGAAGATCCTACATGCCGTGGAGCGGCTGGGCCCATGAGCCATGGCCACTGAGCCTGCGCGTCCGGAGCCTGTGCTCCACAACGAGAGAGGCCACAACAGTGAGAGGCCCGCGTACCGCAAAAAAAACAAAAACAAAAACAAAAACAAAACACAGAGATAGGAGATGGGAACTGGGATATCAAGAATTCGGTTGAGAACATGTAAATTTGAGATGGCTCCTAGGTAACAAAGTAGAATTATTGTAGTATTGTTAGCTACATGAGTCAAGATTATAGTAGAAATTTCAGTGCTAGAAGTTGTAAGTGTGACGTTAACAGCCTACAGGTGATATTGGGGTTTGATTAGATAACCCAGGAGTTAAGGAGGAAAGAAAAGAAATTGAAGACTGAGACCTGACACACTCCTATGTTTAGAGGACTGGATAAAGAGGATATAGTAGAGGTGATTAGGAAGGAATGACCCAAAGGTGTAAAGAAAATTTGAGAAATGTGGTGAATCAGGATGATGGAGAAGTGTTTCAAGTAGTTTATATCTAGCAACATTTTCTCTGTCTCTGTCTCTCTGTTCTCTCTCCCTCTCTCTCTCCGCCCTCCCCCAGTCTCTCTCTCTCTCACAGACACACACACACGCACACACCTTTATCCTAAATGAATGGCTTCACACAACCACTCCAAAACTCATCCTTTAAATAATGGGTGCTTCTAGTCGATCCCAAATAGAATTCAACTATCAAAAGTTTTCTGAAATAACTCTCTACTACAAAGCAAGCTGCAACTCTGAAGCTGCCTTCCAAAGTCTATTTGCTCTGGTCAGAAACTGGAATTAAAATATGAATAAGAGTAAGTGAACTTGGGTCCTAGACTGAGAGCTTACTAGCTTAGACAACTCAACTAATCTCTCTGGCCTCAGTTTTCACATCTCTAAGAGGTTCAGAGTAGCAAAGGGATAGCTTTGAGAGTCTTTCTAGCTGTGAAAGAACATGGTTTCAGTGACTTCAAAAGACTGTATAAAATTCTGGGGAGTTCTTTGTATTGGAAAAACTCTCTATTCTATGGAGAATTGCTTTCTCTATTCTTTGGAGTTTTGGGTTTTGTTTTTTTTTTAACATCTTTATTGGAGTATAATTGCTTTACAATGGTGTGTTAGTTTCTGCTTTATCACAAAGTGAATCAGCTATACATAAACATATATCCCCATATCTCTTCCCTCTTGCGTCTCCCTCCCTATTCTGTGGAGTTTTATACCTGTATGTGTGACATCATGGTGTATTATTTCATGACATCTGGAAATATATTTCCATTACAAATAGAGTTTCTATCTATTATATGAGAAAACCTTCCTCCCCCAGTACAGTGACAACCTGTTTGTTAAACTGCATCACGCTCCTTATTTTTTTTCGGAAGGTGACTGAATTGGTGCATCTAAGCAGATGGTCTTGCCCCACAGCTTTCTCCTCAACTGGACTCACATACACATCTCCATATGTTCCTAAATTAAAATGTTGGATGTCATTTGTGAGGAATATACTGGAGAACTTTTAACTTTGAGCTTAAAATTTTCCTGGCTTTTTCTCTACCACCAATCTCCTAAACATGCATAACCTCTAAATTAAGACCTGGTTTGAGGAAGTGGCAGGTAGTCAGCAGAGATGTTTGCGGGTTCCTTCCCCCACCGTATCTAGTGAGAAAAGTGGGAACGACATCAGAAACTCACAAATTTAGATTTCGTTACTAGTTTCACCTTGGCCAAGTCATTCAATCTCTCTGTACCTCCTTAATCTCATGTGTAAATAAATTTATTAATGTCTGGTTTTAGAATTGTTGTAAGGGTTGACAAGTTAACATTTTCAAAATACCTAACAGTGTCTCAAATATGCAAGGCCAGCAATGTGTCAGTTCCTGTACTGCCCTCCCTTCTGTGCCTCCATTTGTCCTTGAACTCAGGGAATGGACAAATTGAAGCAAGCAGGGCGAGTGGATAAAAATTCACTTCTGGATCAGTATTTTCATTTAGTTTTCAATTCCAGGCAAAATCAAAATTCAGGTTGCACTTTATGCTGTAGTTCAAATAGCAACACATGGAGGACAACAGTGCCACAATGTTTACATTTTGTCATGCTAAATATTTAGAAAGGCATAATATTTTCAGTAGCAGTTGAACTCTTAAATAAAGACTTTTAAGGAAAAAAGAAAACATGCTTCTGTGGGTGAGATAATGTTATAATGAGAACCATAACGCTTTCATTTGCTGCCTTTCATGTGTTTAAATTTGTAACCTCAACATAACATTAACAGGATGTTTTGCTTTTAAAATCTGGCGTACAATTTTAAAAGTTAGTAACTGTCTAGGAATCTTTTCAAAGGTGTTATATGAATGGAAGTGTTTATTATTTATGACTAATTCAACTTCATTTTTACTGTTTTTCCTACTAAGGCTCTTCAGGCAGATTAAGCCGTGAACCAAGGAGTAGAGATGATAATGTCTTCATTTAAATAAAGTGGTTTCTAGATGAAGTATAGTCTTAAAAATAAAAATGCAACATTTAATATGATAAATTACTTTTACCACTCTTAACATGTTTTATCTGCCATTTAGTTGCTCTCCAGGGTGGAAATGAGTCTTAATACACTATTCTTACAACTGTTCTTACAAATAAGGCTCAAACTGGAAAAACAACAAACAAAAACCTGGAAGCCCTTGTCCCGCCATATTTTCTGTGGCCTGAGTTGCATCTATCATGTCATCTATTAGGTTCCAAAAAAATCCCAGAATTGTAGCTTTACCTATCCTTTTTGTTCCTTGAGTCACTCATTCTATAAGCAGGGAGCATCTAATCTAGCAGGAATTGTGAAAGCTGCACAAATTCTGGGTCCTATTCATAAGATATATCATACTTTATCACTTGTTTTTGTGCTACCACAGAGATGTTCTATAAAGTAAATCCAAAAATGTCCCACTGTTAAAATCAAATAAGAGCTATATTATTATGTTTTATCTAAAAGCAAAAAAAAAAAAAGTGGACACCAGTTATCATCAGTCAAACTTTTGAAGATGCATGGACAGGGTGCTTAAGAGCCCAGACTCTCTGGTTAAACTGTCTGGGTGTAACTTCCTTGTGCATAATCTTGGACAACACACTGAACCTTGGCCCAATGGTAATAATAAGAATACCAATTCATAGGTAGTTGTAAGGATCAGGCAATTCAATAGAAGCAAAAGACTTAAAACAGTGACTGACGCATGGTAATTGTTTCATAAATAGAAGTCGTTGTTGTTGTTACTATTATTATTTTTTTTTTTGCCAAAGATACATCTGGTACATTCTGCCACGGCACTCTGTTCTTAGCTCTGGGGAAAGAATGTAGAATGTGTTCATAAAGCAAACTGAAAATTAATTATAAGGTGAAATATTGTACCACCTACCCACCCAACACAAACGAAACAAAAGCACAGACCTCTGAAGTTTATCTGGACCCTATAAAAATTTTTTTTTTTTTTTCCTATGCTGGGGCAGTTGAGTGTCCTTGAACATTGAACAGGATAAAGGTCATCTTGGTTACTTTTCTTACAACTAAACCCAAGACTCAGATTGTATTATAGTTATTTTAAAAAATAAATAAAACAGGACTTCCCTGGTGGTGCAGTGGTTAAGAATCTGCCTGCCAATGCAGAGGACACAGGTTCGAGCCCTGGTCCGGGAAGATCCTGCATGCCGCGGAGCAACTAAGCCCGTACACCACAACTACTGGGCCCATTCACAGCAACAACTAAGAGCCCGTGCTCTGCAACAAGAGAAGCCACCGCAATGAGAAGCCCGTGTACGGCGATGAAGGGTAAAGTAGTCCCAGCTTGCCACAACTAGAGAAAGCTGCCAGCTGGTGGAAATGGGGAGATGTTGGTAAAAGGGTACAACCTTTCAGCTATAGGATGGATAAGGTCTGAGGATGTGGTGCAAAGCATGGTGGCTGTGGTGATGACACTGTGTTGTACGGTTGAGGGTTGCTGGGAGGGTGGAACTTAGGTGTCGTTTTTTTAAAAGGCAAGGATAGACATGTGAGGTAATAGGTGTGTTAATTAATTAGATGCGGGAATCCTTTCACAATGTGTTTATATGTGTGGGAGGTCACCATGATGTACACTTCAAATATCTTACAATTTTGTTTGTCAATTATACCTCAATAAAGCTGAAATTAATTATTTTGAAAAAAGAAGGAAATCAGAATCACTCAGGCCCATTGAGTTTCTTTTTTTTTTTTTTTTTTTTTTTTTTGCGGTACGCGGGCCTCTCACTGTTGTGGCCTCTCCTGTTGGCGGAGCACAGGCTCCGGACGCGCAGGCTCAGCGGCCATGGCTCACGGGCCCAGCCACAACGCGGCATGTGGGATCTTCCCGACCGGGGCACGAATCCGTGTCCCCTGCATCGGCAGGCGGACTCTTAACCACTGCACCACCAGGGAAGCCCGAGTTCCATTTTTTTTTGATGGTGTGTGTAGTTGTTATATTTAATTAAATTGGAAGTCTTCTAATAACAGCTATGGAATTTTACTGCCGTCCCTTGCCTTCCCTCAGTGTTAATCTGTAACTGCTGTTATTTTAATTTCTGAGAAGGATTTGTTCCTTGTCACATTCTGTAATGTATTTGATCTCATCACTGACAGCAAGCCCAGGCCACTGATGGAGGCTGGTTAGTGTCCTCTCCACTGTGCGCCATATCAAATTTTAATGTTCATGTCACCAATCAGGTGAAACAGTAACACCTAATTACATAACCAGGAGGTGGGGTGGGGCAAAAGGGGTACCTTGTACCTGTTTTAACCAGATTTATAAAAGAGCTTAAAACTGAACAATTGCAGAGATAATATTGTTAAAATAATCACTAGCAATGGGAAAAGTGGACTCTCAGACTCTAATTTCAGCCATTCATCAAAATGATGCCAGCAGGTTCAGTTAAGACCTTTATTATCTGCTACATATTGACCAGTTAATTAAAGCCCTTTAAGAAAGTCCTATTTTGACTGGGGTTCTTCTCCAATTTATTTCAACCACCTTAACTCCCAGACAAGTAGCTTTCTATCAAAATTGTGTTAACTTTATTTGCCTTGCCAAATACAATGTTACTACTTTTCACTAGTATAGTACTTTGAATTTACACCTTCAAGTTTATACTCCCTACTCAAAACAGTACTCTAAGGAATCATCTTCCTTATTTTGTAAAAAAGGAAACTAAAGTAAGTGAGGTTAAGCTAGTTACCCAAGGTTTATAACTAGAATTAGCAGAGCTGGGACTCAAATACAGATTTCTTTTATTAAGAATTATTTTTAAAATTTTATATATATATATATATATATATATACATATAATTATATATACACACATCTATGCATATAATTATATATACATATATATCACATATATGTATACTTTTGTTTGTACTCTTTTATTTCATTTTACATTTTAATTTTATTTTAGTATAATAGAGATGTTTATAAACAAAGGGAGCCTAAAGGGCATGTGCAGCCTGGCCTGCTGGAAGGACCAAATAAAGTTCTACAAATGACATCTTGAGATGGGTTGATTGGTAGTTCCTGATGAGTGAGCCTTGCTGTGCCAAGACAAGGGCTAAATCTTCAAGTTGGAAGCCATACCTTCAGTCTATAAGCGTTCTTTTCGTTTTCTTGCTTGGAACTAAGTCTTATAATCAGTATAAATGGGGCCCAAGGAATGTTAAATCGAGGCAGTATATGAGTCTAAGATAGGATAATGTCTGATGGGGATTATCGTCATCGTTATTATTGTTGTCATTAGTTTGCAATGGTAGTTTTGAGAAGAGACAACAGAGTCTGTATAAGGCTCAGTGCCAAAAGGGATATTGAGGTCAAGTTTATTCCAGAAAAGTATTGGCAAGAGAAAGATGGAGAGGGTCTCCAACCAGGAGGTCAGCCACTGCATCAAGAAGTTCCTAGTGGAGACTATTGGTGAAGTTCCCAACTTGGGTGAGAGACTGAAGTATTAGGTATAACCTCTTTAAGAGATCTGCAAAGAGCCTTAGTCAGTGACTGAGCATATGAGGGGTACAATTTAATCTTGGGAAAAAGAAACTAGCAGGTTCAAAGCGAGGTATCAGGGACTAAACCATATAGGCCTGAGGTTGGAGCCCCAGCTCTTAATGGACTGAGACTGGGATACAGGGGATTTTACAGTCTCAAAAGCTTTGGTTTTACAAGAATCCAACTTGCCTTTTTCTTTTGGAAAGTTTGTTTGTGATTAGTTAAATGTTATACATAATTGATCTAAGTTTTAGACCCTAATACTTTAACCTATTCTAATTTTATTTTTTGTTACTCTATAAAGGAGACCTAAAGACATACATGCCAATTTGCATTTTTTAAGGAAAACTTCACAATTTTTCTTAAGAAAACACCTATAAAAAATGAAGAATGAAAGAATTGTTTGGGAAGACTATTGCTGGGTACACCACTAAGCGGCCCTCAGTGATTATATTGCCAGTATTTATCACGTTGATTTGTTTTAGTTTCTGTTTAACCTGCTCAAATGGTTGCTCATTTTAAAAATGAAAGATGAAAATATTCCTAGCTATTCCACAATTCTTTACAATAGGAAAGAGAGATAATTCTTCATATTGCCTTTTAATTAGAGTTGGAAAGATTTGCAGTAAAGACATTTGGGAATAAACAGGTATGTGTGTATGTCTATGTGTTATTATGTGCATAACATAACACACAAATAGATACACAGATGGCGAGCTAATATGTAGTTGAAGAGCTAATATATGTGTATATATAATATCACCTTCAATTCTATACATTTTATTTCCATAGTTCTTGATGGAGGAAAAAATATTTCTTGCTCAAAGTAAATGATAGAGCCCTGTTAAATGTTACAGAATTTCTTATCTTTCAAAATGAAGAGTATGCATCTGCCTGATTGTCTCCTGCCTATCTGCTTGACATACTTATGCCGCATCTCAATGCAAAAAAACTTTGGAGTGATTCCAGAGCCTTTACTAACATTTCTAAATATTTTCTTCCTTACAAGCAATGCAGAGCACAGAACATAAATGGTCTGTTCAGATAAATATCAGTAGCAGTAAGGGAAAGTAACTCCATTCTGTGGGGGGATGAGCAAGAGTTGCAGTGGCAATAAAAGATAAACTTAAATCATCAGCATGAATAGTAACATTATTATACCCATTAAGAGATTCTGAAAGACTTTGCAGTATTCTAAATCCTTAATCACATAATGTACCTTCAAAATTCAATTACATACTCCAGAAAATAAATAAAGCACCCAATGGTCAGAAATCCTTAACATACTTCAGTAATTTTAGGGCAGAACTATGAATGCCAGCAACCTCAGATGGACAGAGTCTGTGTAATGGAATGGTGCTGGAAAAACGTTGAACATGGAATTCTCATATAGCAAAAGGGAAGAGGGCATTAGAACTTAATTAATACAGTAGCTAAGCTAATGTCTTTACTGAAAGCTTAGGCAAGCTTAGCTCAAATTTGCTTTGTAGAAAATTTGTCCATAAAGACAGTGTCTCAGGGAGAGATTTGCATCTTCAGAGTAATGGTCCTGATTTTTTTTTTTTTTTTCCAGACTCATAGTAGATTCTTTGTACTGAGAGAATTTGTTGCCTAAGAAAGGTCATGCTAGCAGCCATCTTCTCTGTCCTTCACTTTTATGCTCTAAGATGAAACAGTAGCATTTTACCAACTCAAAATTATGAGGCAGTGTGTAACTAAATGGTGTAGGTGCTATACTAAATATTATGGTAAATATATTCCTAAAACATAAATCAAGACATATATCCTGAGAAGTTCAAGGAAACTTATGAACTAACAGGGTAGATTCTTTGATATTGGGATTAATGGTGTAGATATGGGCTGCTTGATTTCTATATCTATTATGTGATTATAATATATGTTACAACTCCTACATTACATGTCTTAGTGAATGGTGCTTTCACCCAACTCAGCAGTCCTAGCTGTTTTTAATTAGTTTCTCTGTCCTGTCTCCTTCCCTCTTCTCTCTCTCTTTCTCACCTCCACAATTCAATCAATTACAATTCCTCTAGATCTGAACCTTTTACTCTCTCATTCACGTACTCCACAGTGTCTTACCATTAACAAGTTGATTACCCTGGACTTTTGTTAATTCTTACAAAACCTCTCCCTGTAGTCCCTTTTGCAATATGACATATTATTAAAAACATTCATTGGTAAACCTGTAAACTGTAAACTTCTTGAGGACTGTATAAAACTAAATCTATTCTAATAAGACTAGGTTTTATTCGTTCTCCATGATCGTCACAGAAATTGGCACATAATGGGAAGCTCGGAAATGAATGAATAAATGAAAAGAGATTGTATATTGACCTAATTAAGTCTTATCATTTGAATCAGAGAATAGATTACAGTAATATAGCCACGAGATTTTTGGTCCTTCAAGTCTCTTCTCCAAATGTTCTAAGTCAATGGGTAGAGAGAAAACCAAAAACCAAACCAAAACAGAACAAAAACAAAACACAGTTATGTAATTGTAATCTTCAGGGGAAAGAAGGAGGAAAGCCCAAAGTTCAAACATTTATATATTGTTACTTTAAGTCTTGAGTGATTAGCAAGGATGAGAAGTCAAGGTTAGAGAAGGACATTTCAAGCAGCACATGTAAAGCTGTAGAGCTGAGAGGAACAGGGCCTCTCTGAAGGGCTAATGCTGCTAAAACACTGCTCTGGGTACGCGAAGATGAGGATGGAGAGTCACAGAGAACAACACGGGAACTGGCTCGTAACAGTCACCCAAGTATTTTCTTTCTGGATGAACTAGGACATGAGTGGATGCAGATGATAGGTAACTTGATAACCTAATCTCTGCTTATGTTCATCATACTTAAACTGTGATTCTGAAAATGTGGCTTTATAAGAAAGGGAATCTGGTGGGAGCTTGCTTGAAATTAAACATTCCTTTACATGTGACTAGATGCAAATTCCATATATGTTCTTATATTCTTGACTGTTCATAACTGTCATATATCTACTGTAATGTTTTAAGGTGGTAATAGTAATGTTACAGTAGCTGTTTTGAATTGTTTGGGCACTTTTTAAGACATTATTCAATACAATATAGCTATTTGACATTTTTCTCAGGTGGTGCATAAATTATGATGACCACCGTCTCTACTCTCTAATATTAGGAGGGATATATGTTATTGGAAAGTGGTAATGTATGTAACCTCTATCCATGTATTTTATTTCTTACCTGTTACCAAAATAAATAAACCAAATAAATGTGTTCCTCTCACTAGATGAGTTGATAAAAATAGATTAGTAAGTAATATCTAAATTGCTCAGTACCATTGTTATTATTTATTTTTCATTCCCTTAGATTAATGCAGATCCCAAAGGACATTCTGTTCAAGAAATCATTTTTAATTGTCCATGTTTAGCATATAATCTTTATCCTTTGGATATCTAACAATAAATTGATTTTAGCTGAGGTCTAATAAAGAAATTGGATCAGTCAGTATTAGAACTGACCCATGAAATTAATCCAGTGTTATCATATGATTATGAATATTTTACCACAGGTAAATAAAGCTTAATACTTCTGTTCCTATCCCTTAGTGATTGTTTCTATTCCATGTGAATAGTCAGTTGAACTTTCTAGTTTCTCAGAGCAATACTGTCTTAGCAATGAGCTACTGAAAACTAAGCCCAGTATAATCACCACATATACCAAACACCAAATTGCTTGTTTTACACAAGGATTGGATAGTTCAGAAATTACATGGAAGTTCTATTTCCCTCAACTTTCCATCAATTGATTTGAAGAAGCCTTCTGTCATCCAAGACAATGTGTCAGAAGCAGAGAGAATAACAAACACCTCTCTAGGAGTTGACGGAGTGAATGTCAAGCCATGTAGCCAACAGGCTGGCGCCCACCGGAGCTGTGTCAAAGCTCTGAGAAAAAAAAAAAAAAGTTTCAAGATTCACATCATAGATTGAGGCTTCCAGCAATATTTGGAGACACAGGGATTGCACATCACTATTCAAATTGGTGATGTAACCCTAAAGGGCAGTTGTTTACCCACTTTTGGAAAGAAAGAAAGAGAGTGATTATGAGAAGACTAAATTACTCAGAGTAAGACTGATTATACTGTTCTTAAGAACAGCTTTTGAAAAAATATATTTTTCCAGCTTCTCATTTCATACCACATTAAGTCTCATGTAATTTCCCAGTGCTAGGGTTTTGTCTAGTGAAGCAAACAGTAGACTTTCAGATGCCTTCTCCTCCAGGGCTTCCAATAAAGATAGAGCTGGTCACGTGAAAGAAACATTCATTCTCTAGGCTTCCTCGGGATCTCTCAGTATGACTGTAAGGGCATGAAGAAAAAGAACAGACAGACTTTCTCTTTGGATGGTATTTTAAAAATCTGTTATTTACCAATACTTTAAATCCCCAAAGTATTTTACTTTAAAGATAGGGACCAGCTAAACTTGGTGTCTGCAGGAACTGATTTGAGTTGTTCAAGTTGAAACTCAATTTAGAGGATTGAGCTTCTCTTAATTACAGGTTATATTTATGTAAATAGCCTAGGCACCAACAAACTTTCTGACCTTTCCCTTTTGTTTTCTATATTACCCTGTCTTTTCAATCAGCAAATATTTTATTTAGAAACCAGTTTTCTCTTCCTCCCTCGTCAGTTCACCATTAGCCATTTGCACATCTGGAGGTGAGAAAAGGAGTCTAGATGGTAACTGGGGCCAAAGGAAGCTTGAGGGATAAAATCATTGACCTTTCTTAAGCTTTTCCTCTGAAGCTCTAGGCTCTAATCTTTCACCTCCTTTACCAGTCCTTTATTTATATGATAAAAGTTTAATCCTGCCTCATCTATTTGAAATGAAATGCAAAGACTTAAGTATGACCACCTATAACACTGATGCAGAACATTTGCCACAAGGAATTCTAAGTTTCTGATTTACTATTCTTAAAGTCTTTAAAGCTTTTGAACATGAATGGTAGGGAAGGTTAAGATGTAAGTCTGCATCACAATTTTTTTTTTTCCTTGCAGATGGTCAAAATGCTACCAGTTACAAAGTTCTCTTCTTCCTATAACCCCCTGGAATTTTCTGATGTCAGTGTATCAAGCACAAATATAGACTTGGCTGAAAGACTAAGAAGTAGCATATCAGTTTATGGCTCTGGGCCAAATATTCCTGTAGTTAGAAGCATTAAAATACTTTGTATTTGCTTTTTAAATATATTAGGTTAGAATAACTATATCAGGTATCCATTAGCTCCCTGGAAATTAGTCACATGCATGAGAGGACTGATTCAACTCATTCTTTTGCTGTGAACCTGAGAGGCATGTTTCTGGTGTCTGATAGAATATATTCATATACACTACAGCTAATCCTTTTTGAAATCATTCAGAACACAGGCTTAAACTTGGTGTGACAACAGAATAAATGATTATCTGTGTTACTCTCAAGCCCTTTCATGAAAAAGACCAGTCAATATTGAAGTACATCTTAGAAGGAGGGAGGTGTAGGGGAGGAATCTTGCTTCACATTGGTAAACTGCAATTTTGCCTTGTTTCTGTGTTATTAAGAGCGGGTCCAAATGTAGCTACTAACTTGCTCTATAATCTTGAACAAATCATTCAACCTCTCTGGACTTCAGTCTCCTCCTCTGTTAAAAACAGAGATTCAGAGAGAGATTCATTGATTAAGAGAGGTGATTAGGTGACATGATTTCATAGCTTTCTTTGAGCATTTAAATTCCATATTCTAAAAGAAAGGTATCTAAACTGATTCATCATTCTTTTCTGGGGCCAAATGATGTTCCTACCTTAGATAATGTTAATACTTAAAAATTTTAAATACCAGAAAGAGAAGATTTGAATGGTCATTAAAACTTGATTTCAAAAGGTTTATGGAAGCTGCTGAGAGAGATTGTCAGAAAAGATGATAAAGAAGGAGTTATTCAGTAACTGCATAGCCTGTGTGAAGGGCAGCCAAGTTATATACATGAAAATATTTAATATAAGCAATGAAGGAATGCAAATCCTGTCAAAGTAGAATTCAGACACAGGAGTGATTATTGCCAATAAAGAAAATCAGGGAATTTTCCATGAAGAACATAGTCACAGCTGCTCAGGACATTCAGCCGTTCAATGAACAGTGCAATGAGTTAGGCTCTGAGAATAAAAAAATTATTCAGTAAAACATAGGACCTTACTCTTTAGAGTTCAGCATCTCATGGGAGATATCATCAAGTTGAGAGACATTCTCTATAAAGTATTAGGAACTCTATTAAAAATGATTATTACAGTGCCTAGAACCTAGTATTCACTCAATAACTATTAATTTGGAATATTATTACTACTATTACTATTATTTTTATTGAGGTAAGCATAAGAGACTCTAACAGGTTGTATATGGGGAAACCAATCCAGATTGTGTTGGTCGAGGAGGGCTTCCCAGAGGAGGTGATATTCGAAATAAGTTTTGAAAGACATGTCAAAGGTGATTTGGTGAACCCTCAGCAGCAGGGACAAGGAAATTCATTCCAGTCAGAAGATGCAGTCTCGGCAAAGGCAGTGTGATGAAAGAGGGCGTATCAGGGTAAGGAGCCTGCAAGAAGCTTGGGAATGACTAGAGCTTGTGAGGGGAAACATGGCAACAGGAAGAGCCATCAGTCCTTCCCAGGACAAGACCTAAAGTCCATTTTATGTCACTCTTAAGTAGTTTCGGTTTGGGCTTGAAAAGGAGGGAGTCATTGAAATATTTGAAGCAGAATTATTACTCTCGCTATAACAGAGAACACGGATTCAACGGGGCAAACTTGTAAGCAGGAGATAGCTAGAAAGTTGCTGCAGTGGTCTAGTTGACACACCGAGGAGGACTTAAACTTGGCAGTAGTTCTCTAACAGTGAGGCTGGAGGAGAAGAAAGAGATATGAGCGATCTTCTGAGGTGGGAAGAAGAGGACTTGGTGTTAGAGGTGTGAGGTAAAGGAAAGGGAATGTCGAGGATGACATCCAAGCTATTGACCTAGGCTGGATATATGACATGTGAAGTTTGTGGTCCTTGTGGATATCCATGTGGAGGTAAACATCCTCATTAGATGAAAATTATCTTGGAGAGCACAGATTACCTAAACATGGTAGTGGTAGGTTTTTGTTTTGTTTTGCTTGGCTTTTTAATCTTTTTTTTTTTTTAATTTTTTTTTAACCCTGTCAGGACAAATATATCCATGTCTTATGCTTCAGATGTTAAGGTGAACTTATGCACTTTAGAGTTTTTTAGACTTCTGATATTTGCATTTCTTTAACCTAAGACATTTTGGAAACGAGTATGTACCTTCCCCAATCTCCTCATTCACGTTTACACCACCCTGCTGACAAGAGCACCCTTTTATGTAGAGAGATGACCATCAAGTAGTTGTGTATATGGGTGTGAGTCTCAAGAAAAAGCTTCACACTGGAGGCAAAGATTTTGGCTGCATTACCACATAGGGAGTAATCAGAGCCAGGCGAATGAAATCACTCAGAGTAAAGACCGTCTAAGAAGAGAGTTAGATAAGGACAGAAACCTGGGAGAGGACCAATGCTCATAGAAGACTGAGAAGGAAGAGCTGCTTTCGTTTTATTGTCTGAACTCCCAGGACTTCTTAAAGTATTTAGGGAATATAACACATACAACCTAGCCAGTTGCAGCATTCATGTCCATCACCATCAACAATATAAGCAAATGGCAACTATATCATAAAAGATAGCTTCCTAGGCCCATTCAGGTTATCCAACTCTTTGAAATTTCATGGATGCTAAGTACTATCACATTTCAAAAAAAAAAATCAGAGAAACATTTCAAGGAATATATGTTCCATCCTATTTCAATCTGGGTGGCTGACTCATGCCAAGCCCTTCTGGATGGTCAGAAATTGATGAGGGTGAGGATGACGAGGTGGAATGGTACAAGGAATCATTTAAAATTCCCTTCCCCAGGCAAGATCAGTTCTGCAGTTACATGTGAGGAGCTGGTGAGTTTGCTAATAATGGAGAGCCGTCAATGGACCCATCTGTCTAAGGAGCTGAGGTGATGAAAGCTAAGACAAGAGAAAGGGGCTGACAAGTTCTGTGAAATTCAAGTACCACTTTTGATTCTAATTTTTTTTTTTCAAAGAGAGAATCTTTTTCTTTTCTTTTTAATTTATTTATTTTTGTCTGTATTGGGTCTTCATTGCTACGTGCAGGCTTTCTCTAGCTGCAGCAAGTGTGGGCTACTCTTCGTTGCAGTGCACGGGCTTGTCATTGCAGTGGCTTCTCTTGTTGCGGAGCACGGGCTGTAGGAGCACGGGCTTCAGTAGTTGTGGCACGTGGGCTCAGTAGTTGTGGCTCGCAGGCTCTAGAGCTCAGGCTCAGTATCTGTGGTGCTTGGGCTTACTTGCTCTGCAGCATGTGGGGTCTTCCCGGACCAGGGCTCGAACCCGTGTCCCCTGAATTGGCAGGTGGATTCCCAACGACTGCACCACCAGGGAAGTCCGATTCCCTGATTGTTAAAAGGAATGTATTTGCCTCCCTAGATAAACTCTAAATTCCACAAAATGATGTGGTGTGCTAAAGCACCTAGCAGGGAACTTGGCACACTCAATAAATGCTTTCTCTTTATGTCCCATTCAGGACTAGATTTTGATTTTTGTTTTTTTTTTCTTTTTTTTTTTACTTGTTCATTTGCTTGCTTGTTTGTTTTCTACTTCTCCCGTACCAAGCAGAGAGCTGTGCAGCTATTAGGAGTTTAATAAATACATGATTGAAGCATTGCTTGTTAGGAAAAAAAACAAGAACATTTTCTGCATTAGTGAAATAATTAAATTTTTTTGTTGGTAGCCTGCCAGTGTTAATCCTTTATAGTACCGTAGACTTACTTAAGGAACGTCCTTTCTGAGAAGGCACTTAATCATAAGAGTCATGAGAGAGTGCTGAATTTAATAGTATCTTAGGCCCCTGGGACTATGCCTTATTAAGACAAATAGTAGATATAATAATAAAATTAAAATATTTCTGTTGTTCCAAATTTAGAAAATGACCCTCTTCTTTTTATAAATGATAATGACTTGTAAACAGTTCAGTCTTTTAGCTATGTAAATGGTATAATACAGTTTAAATAATTCTTTTCATTAAAACACTTGGAGGATTCAAACACAGACTGCATCTTCCAAATTTTACAAGGCCTCGCTCAAAAATGTGAGATGTAAAGTCACATATGACCCATTGCATTGTTTTGAAGGAGTCACTGACTACGTTAGAGGCATGTTACCTCCATCTGGCAGGTAGAGCCCCGTGTGCTGGCATTTACTATTCCTCAATTAGGTACCATGTGTTTATGAACCGTCTGCCAAAGAGATTGACAACATTAGGAGAACTTGGCTGTGCTTTGTTATTGTTTAAAAGAGATTTAAGGTTGTTTAGCCACATTTTTATTTTAAATGGCTAGTAGCAATTTCTAAATTTAAAAAGCATCTAGGGGAATACCCTGGCGGCCCAGTGTTTAGGACTCAGCACTTTCACTGCTGTGGCCAGGGTTCAATCCCTGGTCGGGGAACTAAGATCCCACAAGCCTCACGGTGTGATGTGGACCAAAAAAAAAAAAAAAAAAAAAAACGCATCTAGGAGTTAAAGAGCTATGCAGAAGTGGTCATTCTAAACCCAACTGTCATCCCTTCCTGTTAGGCCTTGGGCTTCTGAATCAGTTCTCTTGCAGTTGGGTGGCAAAGATGATAAATGAGAGCTATCTAGAACATTGCATGTTATTTTGACACTTTTGAAAGATGTCAGAACTTCCCTGATTACCTTTCTATTCTCCTATTCATAGAAAGTAAGTGATACGAGCAAAGAGTAATGGTTTGTTTTATATGATGTGTGCATGTTTGTAAGATAAAAGCAAAAAAATTTCTCATTCAGGGGCCATTGTGTCAGGAATGAGCTTATTAATCTATCTCTTCTGAAAGTCTTGGTATTGATAAAAAGTATCAGTTGGGCCCACTTGTTTCCAAAAGATTTTTATAGCAGTAACAAAAAAGATGTACTAACAATGGACTTTAGAGAAAACAAAGCAAAAACAAAAGAAATAGTTGAGAAAAATGCACAAAACATACACTTTTAGATACATATTAACATGAGGATTGGAAATAGTATATTACATAGGAATTACCGGCCAGTATGAATCTGGTGTTAAGTACTAATTCCTTCTCACTAGCATAGCAGTTACTGCCCCATAGTTAAGAGAGACTAGGTTTGTATCTGTCTTGGTTCTTGGCCATATTTCCCTTTTATTGTTCTGATTATGCTTCATCATCTTTGTTTAACCTTAGATCCACATCTCACTCTTGTCCATTCTAATTCACTTTGGACTGTTTAGTTTACCAAAGCTCATATATTAATTTCGTAAGACAGTGGCTTCCTCAGACCAGGCTGGATTTACTGTATCAGAATGTAAAGGGAAAATATTTTTAAGATACAGATTCATGAGCCCTACACCCATATGTCCAGATTCAGTAGGTCCAGAAAGAGGTACTGGAAGTGGATATTTTAAAAAGGTTCCTCGAGTGAGTCTGATGGGTAGATATGCACAGCAGTGAGCAGATAGTCGTGTGTGTGTATGTGTGTGTGTGTATGTATGTGTGTATATATATATATATATATATATATATATATATATATATATATATATATATGAGCAAGTTCAAGGTTTCACACAGAGAGAATCACTGCACAGGGTAGAGTCAAGTATATGTCCTGTACTTTTATACTTCATAATTTTGTCCCTACTTAGGATTGTAAAGTTCTCTTCCAATGTGTCAAATGCATGGCCTCGGGGATGCTAGTGGCAGAATTTTTAGACCTTCAGGTTTGAGCAGGGAAGAATAGCTTCCAGGTTGAGTATTTACTGAAAAACTCATGTCACTCCCCCTCCTAATTGTTTGCTCAATGAACATGTTGCCACCCCCACGGCGCGCGCACACACACACACACACACACACACACACACACACACACACAGTGGCTAGGGTTAATCTGTTCTATCACAATAAAAAGAGGTTTTGCTATTAGTTTTCCAACCTGCAAGTTAAACCTCACATGTATAATACACATAAACTAAACAAAGACTAGGAAAGTAATTTTTATCCACAGAGATATGACCATTGTCAATATTAGATAGATAGATGGATAGATCGATTGATAGCTAGCTAGCTAGCTAGCTAGAAAGAAAACAGCTAGCAAATACTTGGCTTTAATTTCAGATGTCTCAAGTGTCATAGGATAGATCATTTGGATGCAGGCAACACAAACACACTTGATTAGTTTGAGAAACAAAAAAGGAATTTGAAAACATCCAAGAATATATTGAGACAGAAGAGTACAGGAAGTACAGCCAGGCCATACAAGGGGCTTTGCGAAGCGTGGAAATATTTTGGGTCAAACTCAGGTTCTTTCTCCCTCCATCTTTTTCTCATTCTGGGACTATATGCTTTCTAATCCTAATCTCTCTACACCTCCCTGGAAATATTTCCTGTCTCTGTATACATTATAGCCCCAAATATCTCTTCAGTTTAAGCACAGAGACAGACTGGGATTGCTTTGTTCAAATTCCAAAAACCTGGGAGAAACAATTTGATTACCCAACTTTGTATCCGTTAACTGAGGTTGGAAAAACGGAGTCCAGAAGTGCATTCAGCCAAGCTGACTGAGTATATTCTCTGAGGAGGGTACTTCAGCAGTTCTGTTTTTAGGAGGGAGATATGGACAAATAATGGAATGAATGACAGAGGGAAATACTTATATTATTTGAATATCAAGATCAAATATTTCTGCGTCCAACATTTATTCCCGGAATCAAAGTTCCTACTTCTCTGGTACTAAATTTAGCAAGAAATATAACCACATGTTTGGTAAGTGGTATGTAAAACTTAGTACCTAGATAGCTAGATAGGCAGGTGTGGAAAGTTATTAACATTGTCAACTAGCTGTAGTACAAACATTAAAGCAACAATCAAAATTACACTATTTTTAGCTGGTATTTCTATCCTGGCTTTCAACATAGATACAGGCATTTTCAAAGTCCGTCTGCTGAGACCAACATTATACAGATATTTGAGCAGAAACATACATATGCAAATGTAGTCTAGGCTGCTGTGCACCAGAAGAGGCTATGTGTTGTGATGTGAGATATTTTACTACACATATATATATATATATTTCTTTTTTTTTTTTTTTTTTTTTTTTTTTGCGGTACGCGGGCTTCTCACTGCTGTGGCCTCTCCCGTTGTGGAGCACAGGCTCCGGACGCACAGGCTCAGCGGCCATGGCTCACGGGCCCAGCCGCTCCGCGGCATGTGGGATCTTCCCGGACCGGGGCACGAACCCGTGTCCCCTGCATCGGCAGGCGGACTCTCAACCACTGCACCACCAGGGAAGCCCTACATATATTAATTGTCTTATTTCAGTTTTCTTTTGCATTGTTCTAAAATGCAGCAATAAATAAGTGTTCCTAGTGCTCACAAACTAATATCATAGCTGGTGAATCTACCCATTTTATTTCTTCAGATTTATCTCCCATGTCTTTTCATTTAAAGATGTTTTGTACTTTACTTCAGTGAAGGAAAAAAGGATTTTGTTGTCGCAGGTTCTCTAGTTTCCTTTAGCAGCTGTCCATTCCTGAGCAGCCAATCAGAACCTCCGTTGAGTCAAAATTGACAGATTAAGAGATGCCTTGGAGACCTACTTACTGATTATCTCTATCAGAAAACAGAGAAGCTTGTTGGGAATTATAGGCTCTGTTGTAGCATGTTTTAGTTTTCTTTCTTATTTTAGTGCCTCAGTTGCATATAAGTGCCTAGGGAAAGTGTTAGGTTTGGTTATTAACCATTTTGATTCAACTATAAAAATGTGGCCAAGCCAGATATTTTCAGTGTTCATCCTCATTTCAGATACCTTTGAAATATGGGAATATATTGTCTTGTTAACATTTTATATACATATATATGTATTAGTGATTATTAAACCCTATAACATTTTATTTTATGTTTTATAATAAAACATTGTGTGTACATATATGTATATACACATATACATTAGTGATTGTAAAACACTATAAATGTGAATATACCTAAGATGAACATCTATACATGGAAAAGTTGGGAAAAGTAAAATGTTTTTATATGACACAGAGTGTTCTCAGTATACACAGTGCCTTCATTAGTTAGACTGTTTAATTAAGCCAGTTTGCCAGAATGAACAGTTGAAAACAGCAAGTTCATATGTAAATAAGCAGAGCGAACTACAGAAATAAATAATTATTAGTTGGAGTTTTACCAACGTAATTTAGGAAGTTCGTAAATCAGGCTGAAATTTCTTCTTAATCTGCAGTACCTAGACAACTGTTTTCATCCTTTCCTGGCTTTATAGTTTTATAGAGAAGATCAGAATAAAGTGATAGAAAGTAACTGCATGCATCTATCTGTTTGTAAATCACCAGAAATAAACCTTATGCTTCTTAGGATGTGCTATAGTTTGGGGTTGAACTTCTTACTCGTTCTGAGGCTTGTGAACAGACCAGTCCTGATTAGACACAAGAAAATAACAATAAATACGACTTGTGCTAGACAGAAAAATGACAGTACCAGTGGCCATAGTAATGCAAGCCGTCAAATGAAGCTTGATTTACAGTATTGTATTATAAACTATCCTTTGCTTGATACCTTTAAAACATATGAGATTTGCACTATTCCTTCCCAAGAGTTGCCATCTAATTAACCAAAATTGAATGTTTTGGGAAAAGTACATTTTATACATTCGGAAAAGGAAGGTCTACAATGCATTACCAAAATAGGTAAAAACTATTACCAAAAAAATTACATGTATGTTCAATACTGCTTAATCTCATCTCCACAGATCAGGCTGTTACTTGGTCTGATTCAGATTAAATACTGTTGCTTTGAAAGTGAAAAGCCTGAATATTTTTTTCAGGGATAAGAATCCCTTAAACCCACTGTTTAAGAAACAGTGGAACATGTTAACAACTGGTCCCAAGGTTAATGCTGATTTCCCGACAGTTCATTATGAACTTCCAGTCTTGGGTCTTTTCTTCTTTTTTGCTCATTCTGTTCCCCCTTCTGGGCCATGGGAGGATCTGCTTTCTGTCTGTTTTAGGAGTTTGATTTCAGTACGTTTTGTTAGGCTGTGTAGGTCAGCAGGTGTGCGTGAACACATTACCCAGGTGGCCACTTAATGCAGTGTGATTGAGCGTGGAGGAAATAAGCAACCTTTCCCAGTGCATAGGGCTGACTGCTCCAGCAGGTGAATGCGATTAGCAACTGACTTTAGGTAGAGATTCCCTGTATTCCCAACAGATGTCCCCCCTAATTGAAAGCTTGTTGTGACGCTGTTGATTCTGAGAGGCCTCAAGTTTGCTTTAATGTCTCTTGCTTCTTAAAACAATGCACCTCCCATCCCCGCAAAAGAGAAGCTCATTTAACAATTGCACACATGTGGTGGGAGAGTGAGCCTGCACACATACACACATGCAAAGTCAACCTTTAAACTCTAAACCCCTTTCGGCCTCTCCATCAAATGATCTCTAGCAATAAACCTCTGAGGTCTGAATCGTGCCATTTTGCCAAATGTTCCATTTACAGGAGTGAAATGAAGCCAATGCTATGTTCTGGAATAAAGCAGTGCAACACACAGGTGCATCCTTCCTAATTGTACAGGCTGCTGTATTCTTTATTATCCACACCCTGTTATAGTAAAAAAAAAAAAAAAAAAAGGAATTATTGCAGAAATCCATAGAACATAACAAAATTTTTCAGGACAGTTAAGAAAATTGGAATGACAAGAAAATAAAGGTAAGTAAAAAAAGAAACTATGGAGAGATGTATAGACAAAATCACGCTCTGACGTTGCTGTTTCTGGTTGTTACAAGTGGGCTACAGCTTAGTCCTAAGCTTCCTTTCCCCAAAGTGAAGAGGAAACTACAAACAGTTTTGCAATTCCCATTGCCTATACAATAAAATAAGTCATTTCTTTGTACAGAGAAAAGAGAGACATTTATCCCACGAGTCCTCATAAAGAGAATACTATTATATGCAGAATCTGCCTGAACCCTGTGGTTTATGTGTACAGTTTGCCTTGGGTATTTGATACCATAGGAGGTTGAACAAGAAAGGTTTAATCATATGGTACATGCATTTGGTCCATATAAATATTTATTATAATTCATTATGTATAATAGAGTGCAGTTTATAGCCCATCATTTCCAATAAAAAAAGAATAGTAAAGCCACGAGTTGTGAATGGTTTTCCAGAGGGAATCCTATCAGGCATTCAAGGATGTATTCATTCAACACATATTTATTGAGCACTGTGTGAGTATCTTGCTGCTCTCTGATTATATTAGGTGGTTGATTTCACTGAGATTGGTAAGGAAGGATAATTTTATGACTATATCACTGAGAACTTTGTAATGTATAACCCTATTTCTCTGCTCTCTTTTATAGTCAGAGTTTTCTAAAAGCTCTCTCTACACAGTATCCAGTTATCATTGATCATTTCCTGTTCCCCCTACTCTATATTCTACAAGAAGCATACCTTACCCCAGCACCACACCCCATATTCATCCTACACAGTCCATCCATTACACAGTCCTCTCCATGATGGACCCACGACTTTTCTGGCTGTGATTCTCAGGTTTGGTTTGGTTTGGTTTGGTTTGTAGGAGGATACTTCTGATCTAGTCATTTAATGTCATAATTTCTCAAGGACTAATTTTAGGCCTTCTTCTTTGACTCTCTTTCCTATATTGAGTCTTTTCTTCTCTGCCTGTGCTGATGGCTTCCATTAACATCTACGTGCTGTTGACTCCTACATCAGTCTTTCTAAAGCAAATTTCTCTTCTGTGTCCCAGACCATATATCCATTGAAATATCAACTTAGATGTGGCTAAGTCACCTCAGACTCAGCAAGTCCAGAAAAAAAATTTCTGATCTTCAACCTAAAACGTGGTCCTCTTCTAGTGTTGCCTAACTTAGTGAATGCAACCATTAGCCACCAAATTGTTCAACCCAGAAACATGGAAATCTTTCTAAATACCTCCCTCTTCTTCACCCTTAAGTTCAGTGTGATGGTTAATTTTGTGTGTCAACCTGACTGGACCACAGGGTGCCAAGATTTTTAGTCAAACATTATTCTGGGTGTATCTATGAGTGTGTTTTTGGACAAGTAAAATTTGAATGGGTAGACTCAGTAAAGCAGTTTGCCCTCCCTCATGAGGGTGGGCCCCATCCAATCAGTTGAAGGACGGAATACAACAAAAAGGCTGACCCTCACATGAGTAAGAAGGAATGTCCCCCTGCTTGACTGCAGTGAGCTGGGAAATCAGTTTTCTCCTTGCCTTTGGTTCCTCCTGAGTTTCAAGCCTACCAGACTTTGGACTGGAACATCATTGGCTGTTCTGGGTCTCCAGCTTGGTGACTATAGATCTTGGAAGTTGTTAGCCTCTATAATAGTGTAAGCCAATTTATCCTTAGAATAAGTACTTCTCTCTCTTTTTCTTTTTCTCTCCATATGTATATGGAGAGAACTAGGTAAAAACTAATACCAAAAAATTACATGTATGTTCAACGCTGCTTAATCTCATCTCTACAGATATACATATTGCTCTTGTTTCTCTGGAGAACCCTGACTTATACAATAAATGTATCACAAATTCTGTGGATCTTACTTCCTACAAATGCCTCTTGTCATGAACCACCTCGTTTTACTTCCTACAAATGCCTCTTGTCATGAACCACCTCGTTTCAAGTCATTTGTCACCAACATAGTCCTGTCTTCTACTTACACTAGTGTTGTAGCATCTTTGGCCTTCATTGACACTGGTTTCCCTCCAATGTATTCTCTGTGGCTAGAAAGAATTTTTCAAAATACTGATCTGATTATGATACCTCCTCACCACCCACACTACTCTCCCCACCAAAAATAAAACTTTCAAAGGCTTTCTATTGTTCTAGGATAAAGATCAAAATCCTGAATATGACATACGAGACTATGCATCATCTCATGTACATATTTCTCCAGACTGCTTTCATATTACTCTCTCCCTCACTTTTGTAGCACTGGCGTCATTGAATGTTTTGCACTTCCTTGAACATGTGTTCTCAGACAGGGGCCTGGCACATGCTTTACTAGTCAGTTCCTTTTGTTATTTATATGCTCTCATGGGATCTGTGGTGTACCAAGGACAGGATGGTAGAAGTAGTCTGCCAGGGTGCAAGCAATAATGGGGTTCATTGTCTGCAGAGAATTTAAAAACAGTAATAAAACACATTAAATGTAAGTCTGCTTTTTATTAGTAACTTGTGCCGGCAATTCGAAACAATGTCTTTCCTGAATAAAGCTTTTGTTGGTCTAAGTTCTTAACAATTGATGTGACTACTACTGAGTTTTAATATTTGTACACTTCAAATTAGTATTTAAAAAATTATCTTTCAATAAGGATTATATTCTGTATAGAATTTAATTTAGAAAACTCCAAGTTCCATGTCAGCCCTCAACATGGACTCAGCTACATACCTTTGTTAAAAGAATAAGTTCATAATGGTTCACAATCATTATATCTTGCTTCAGGTTTAACTCCTATTGTACTACATATTTCTGAGTTTAAAGAGTAAATTCTAATAAACACTGATAGCCCAGTAATTATAAGTAAAATAAACAATTTGAGTTACTTCAGTTCTACAGTCCTGTGTGACCACTTGGAACTTTTATTTCTGTTGAAAAACTATGGCAAAACTGAGCACAAGGGGCTTCCCTGGTGGTGCAGTGGTTGAGAATCTGCCTGCCAATGCAGGGGACACGGGTTCGAGCCCTGGTCTAGGAAGATCCCACATGCCACGGAGCAACTAGGCCCATGAGCCACAACTACTGAGCCTGGGCGTCTGGAGCCTGTGCTCTGCAACAAGAGAGGACACGACAGTGAGAGGCCCGTGCACCGCGATGAAGAGTGGCCCCCGCTCGCCGCAACTAGAGAAAGCCCACACACAGCAACGAAGACCCAGCACAGCCAAAAATAAATTAATTAATTAAATTAAAAAAAAAGAACACAAATGACAAAGTATAATGTTTTTGATTAGAAAGAACAGATTTTAGTCCACACATAAAGTATTGTGCTCAATTTGAGTAATATCTTCAAAATTAGAATGTATTCTTCTTTCTTGCTTATTTTAAAATTAAAGAATGACTAGAATTTAACTTATTTATAATTATAATATCTGTATTATTGAAAACCGTTTCATCATATGAGAGAAGTGTTAAAAAATGATCTACTCCAGATGTGAAATCTCTAGGTGTATCATGTTCCTTTCCTCCAGAGCACTGGTAGTTGTAGTCCATATTCATTAGTCTGATTATATCATTAATATCTTAATTCCTGGTTAAACTGAGAATAGCACCATATACCTTTTTTTGTGTGTGTGGTACGTGGGCCTCTCACCGTTGTGGCCTCTCCCGTCGTGGAGCACAGGCTCCGGACGCGCAGGCTCAGCGGCCATGGCTCACGGGCCCAGCCTCTCCACGGCACGTGTGATCTTCCCGGACCGGGGCACGAACCTGTGTCCCCTGCATCGGCAGGCGGACTCTCAACCACTGCGCCACCAGGGAAGCCCCCATATACCTTTTTACTTGCCACAGCATTGACAGAACATACCACAACCTGACATGAAGTGACTACTTAATAAATGTCTGTTGAATGAGTGAATAAATGAACAGGTGACACTTAGAGGGGCCAAGATTCAATCCACGTCTGTCTAACTCCAAAGCTGGTCATAACTGCTATGCCCCACTGACTTTCAGCCTCCTCTCTTCATTGCCCACAAATAAGCATACTTTTAACTGCAGAATATTGGTAACATTGATTTCTTCACTATTTTCTTCATTTGGGAAACGGGAAGAAAAAGGAGGGTATGTCTTCATGTGAATCTCATTCTTACTAATCATATTCCTAAACTTGGGGCAGAAGCTTACCAATATAGAGCAATTAAATGGAAGGCACTCATTATAACACTTATTCATTTAAATTAGGGAAAAATATGAGCTATGCCAGATGTATGCAGACTCAGAATAGAACCTCTCGTATAAATAATATACTTTGGTTGATTTTCAAGGTTTTATAAAAACAGATTGATGTTGCAAAATGAGCTTTTCTTTTTTTTTTTTTTTTTTAATACCTTTGATGCATTTGTGAACACCTTCCAGAGGGATGCCTTCAGCAATATGTCTTACAAGGGTGGATTCTAAGAATAGCAATGACTCCAAAGGCTAGGAATACTCATGTTTTATCTTACAATTATTTATGGAATACGTGGTATTTTCCTTTTTATCCCTTTGCCAATTACTTGCAACCATGTATCTGGTAAAGTTTTACTACACATGCTGTAGAATGATCGAATCATGTTCATAAAGTTATTTTTGGGGTCTCTTTGTTTATTTTTTAAGAAAATTCTATAGTATTTATTTTGAAGGAGGGGAAAGTACATTTCAAAAGTGATGCTATTGAGCGTCACAAAATGACAGGGCATGTGACCACAGAGGCTTTAAGCTACAGAATGAAACAGACTGTTCAAAATTGATTCTTTAATAGGCAGCATCATCATTATAATTTGTGTAGAGTTTGATAATTTGCAATGCACTTTAATATCTTGTTTGAGCTGTACAACAGTGATCTCATGGGAATATAGATATTAAATTCTCCAATTTTACCAGTTAGGAAACTGAGCTTTAACCATGGTAACTTGAACAGGTTTCTATAGAAATGTATTGAGCCAAGATTTAAACTCAGCTCCATATTTGATTCTCATTTTATTTAATGTAACTAAACAATGAAAATAATTCTTAAGAAATTATACATTTCCTGAATTAACTCATTTTCTGGATTTTAGTAGAACTTTTTCCTTAATTATTAATAGATTTATTGGGGTATAATTTACATAGTGTACAATCCATCCATTGAATATGTATAACTTAATGCTTTTTCATAAATTTGTAATCTTCTGTACATCAAAACAATATTTCCATCACTCTGAAATTTCCTGCTTTCAATAAATTTCTGTTTCTCTCCTGGTCCCAGACAAATACCTATCTTCTTTCTGTCTCTACAGATGAGCCCTTTCTGGAAAGTTCATAGAAATTGAATCATACAATGTGTGATCCTTTGTGTCTGTGCCTGGCTTCTTTCATTTTGCATAATGTTTCTGAGATTCATCCATGCTGTATGGTTTATAGATAGTTTTTATTTATGTATTTATTTTTGGCTGTGTTGGGTCTGCATTGCCGCGTGTGGGCTTTCTCTAGTTGTGGCGAGCGGGGGCTACTCTTTGTTGCGGTGTGTGGGCTTCTCATTGCAGTGGCTTTTGTTGCAGAGCATGGGCTCTAGGCACGCAGGCTTCAGTAGTTGTGGCATGTGGGCTCAGTAGTTGTAGCTCACGAGCTCTAGAGCGCAGGCTCAGTAGTTGTGGCACACGGGCTTAGTTGCTCTGTGGCATGTGGGATCTTCCCGGACCAGGCCTTGAACCTGTGTCCCCTGCACTAGCAGGTGGATTCTTAACTATTGCACCAGCAGGGAAGTCCCTATCAATAGTTTCTTCCTTTTTTTTTTTTATTTTTTTGCTGGATAGAATTCCATTCTATGAATATACCGCATCTTGTTTCTCTGTTAACCAGTTGATGGACATTTGGATTGTTTCCAGTTTCATTATTATTAAGAGAAATGCTGCTACGAATGTTTGCATAGACATCTTTTGTATGGGCATATGTTTTTATTTCTCTAAAGTAGACTACTAGGAATGAAATTCCTGGGTCATATGGTAAAATCTATATTTAACATGTTATAGAACTGTCAAAATGTTTTACATTTTGTCCCACTTACTGTCCCATTTTTCATTCCCACTCATAATATAGAGATTTCCACTTTCTCCACATCCTTATCAACACTTGCTATTGTCGGTCTTGTTTACAGTGGCCATTCAAGTGGGGCTATCTTAGTATCTGATTGTAGTTTTAATTTATATATCTCTAATGAAATTGAACATCTTTCTTAACCATTTGTATATCTTCTTTGTGAAATGTCTACTCAAGTCTTTTGCTCAGTTTTTAGTTGACTTATCTTTTCATTTTTGAGTTCTTTATCGGAAATATAATTTGCAAATATTTTTTCCCATTCTCTCAGTCTGAGGCCCTTTTTTTTTCATTTTCTTAATAGCAACTTGAAGATAATAAGTTTTCAATTTCGATGAAGTTGAACTTATTTTCAAATTTTGATGAAGTTCCTTTCATTTGCTCTTCTTCTGAGACTCACATTACACATATGTTGGCTGACTTGATACTATCTCATAGATCTCTGATGTTGTGTTCATTTTTCTTTAATCTTTTTATTCTCTCTTCTTCAGATGGAAATTTTTCTATTGATTTCTCTTTAGGATCACAGGTTCCTCCTTCTTCCATCATACATCTTCTACTGATTGAGTCCATGTTGAGAATTTCTGATCTTTGTTATTGCATCTTTCGATACACAAATTTCTATCTGGTTCTTTCAGTAGTTTTTTTTTTTTTTAATCTATAGTCTCCATTTATTGATTCAATGTTATATTTTCCTATGATTCTTTAAACATGGCTTTATTCTTTGAACATATTTGTAATGGCTTCGCTTCTTTGAACGCTTTGCTTGTAAATCTGTTATCTTAGCCCACTCAGAGACAATTTCTACTGATTGCTTTTTTTTTTTCCCTGAGTACAATAAACATTGTTCTTTGCATATCCAGGAATTTTTTGTTGACAATTGGACATTTTATATAATGTAGTAACTCTGGATTCTAATTATTCTTTCTCTGAGAGCTGTAATTGTGTCTGTTTGTTTGTGTGTGTGTTTGCTTTTAAGTAATTTTCCTGGGCTTAATCTCCAGAATCTGCTTCTCTTGTAGTGTGCAGCTGCTGCTATCTCTGATCAGTTATTTCATCCTTGTTTTTAAATTTTATCCAAGCTTCTTAAAGGTTGCCACTGTGTCTGCTTAGCTCCTGCATCTGCTTCCTCAAATGTGTGCTCAAACGCTTCAAGTTATACTCTGCTGATGGGTATGTGTGTAGGTTGGGGAGCGCATGTCAAAGTTCAGGAAATTTTGAATTCTGTTCTGATTTTTCCTCTCCATCAATTCTTCCAAGTCTTCTCTACGTATGATAGACTTATAGGCAACCGTGAATGCATGGAGAGTTTGGTCCCTCTTATATCTCCCTTGCCTGTGTGCAAACTTCCACTCAGCTCAGCTAGGGATGCATAGAGTATATCAAGCTCCTCTTGGCACTCATTTTCAAGGTCTTTTGTTAACTTTCTGGATAGTCATATAGCCTGCCACTTGCCCCAATGGAACTACATCCTGTATCAGGAGAGCTGCAGGTATTCTTCATTTACTTATTACCAAGCTTGTTTTTGTTTTGTTTTGTTTTGACTAACAATACTGTTAGGCATGGGTTTTTCAAATAAAGTGAAGCTGCTGATTTTAATAGACAACCATGCTTTAGTAGAACTGTCATGTGGACCAATCTGTGAGTGGAGGGGAAGGAAGTGGGCAGAATGGAAGGAACCCCAGGCATGAACACTGCAGACCCCCATTGTTCTTACATGAAGTTCAGCAGTTTTCATAAATAATTGCTTCTCGGTTGGTTGGGTTTTTTTTACTTTTTTGTCCAGTTTTATAGTTGTTTCTTGGGGAAAGGATTTGTTAACCCTATTAGATTCCTGTGCCTAGAAGTCCTTTTTTTTTTTTTTTAAGAGCATAGTTCCTGTTATTCAATCAGGATGGTAATGGTGTCCTGATCAATTTTTAAATATTTTGTATAATGTAATATGTTAGTGAAAAAACAATTGTAATAATAATCCCCACCATTTATCGGTCCCTTATTTTTTGTTCGTGTGTCATAGCATTATCCTATTTATCTCTTTTGATCAACTTGTAAGGTAGATAATTTATTCCCATTTTATAGATGAGGAAACTGAGGTAAATCCAGACAAAGTAACTCCTCCAAAGTTACACTAATAGAAAATGATGTTCCTTGTTCATTCAAATGAATTGAAAAAGAATTGTGGGACAAGATAGAGTTTACTGTGTTCCAACAAGTACATCCGACGCCCCCAAAGAAAGAGTGCTGAATCTCTTACCATTCAAACATTTAAACTTCTGTAAGCCACAATTATAAGAAAAAAATAAAATATGTTGGTTTTAACAGCATTTTAAAGGTTAAAAAATCATCATCTGGTTAGGGAAATTGCCAAGCTCAGGGTGTAGGTTCTTAAAAATATAGAATTCACCATGTTCATGTTGCATTCATTGCACTTAAGAAAGGTTTACCATTTGTCTTTTGGAACTTCAGACATACCAATCTATCTACACAGATGAAAATGAAATGTAAACCCAAGCTATGCACACTTAAGGCTAAGCTTGGAAAACTTAAACTTTAGCATTCCAAATGAAGCTGGGCTAGAGTAATATTTATTTTTGCATTTGATAATGTGTGATATAAATTGGAAACACAAACAATTGGTTTCCTCAGGATCATTGTAAATAAATCCATTGGGCAACCCATCTGCAGGGTATGGGCAGTATTCTATGTCAATACAAATTATCCTGGGCTAGCCCTGGAAGGAAGAAGGTAGACTTATTCTCTGTTCTCTGAAGTGTGCTCACAGTTCTCCATCTTTTTTGCACATTCAGAGGAAACGTATCTGGAGGGCCATAATATACACAGAAAGAATAGCGCTTCTGAGGGCAACCAGAGTGCCCATGGGAGAAAGGCTGATGGAAAAGCCAAGTTCACTCACATCCATGAAAACAGGAACAGAAATGCAAACCATGGTATTAAATTAAAATCACCACAGGATTCTTTACTTTGGAACTAATTGATTTGTTTCAATCATAAACGTTGGATTGACTTGCCTGTTACATTAAGTCCTTAAACTTCATCTTGACTTTGGGTCTCCCAATCAGAGGAGAGAACTGCTAAAGGATGACCTTAAAGACAGACAATGTTCTATTTCATATTTCCATAGTCATAATTCTAATCATTTATGTAATTTATATCTTGAAGAGTTTTTCTTCTAACTCTGGCCTTATTTTCTTACAATCTTGCCAAGTTTAAAGTTGTATCCTCAGCCAACTTTAGTGTGTATGCACACCAGAAATGTCCAGACATGCTCATTTCAGTGGAAAAATATGTGTGTTTATATACTAGAAAAAAAATCAGTTGAGTTGATTTTTACTTCAATTTTATGAAAATATGCATTGTAAATGTATGATCACATAAGGTAATTTCCCTACAAGTGCTTTTATTCTTTCAGAAAAATGTCAAAAAAATCACAGTAATACATGCTGAATTAGATTTTGGCAAATAATATTTAACATGACCAACTAAAAGTAATATGTGATCTTTCACTGGATCCAAGGTTGAGAAATAAATAACAATCAAATTGGAAATTTGAATGTGAATTACGTATACATGGTAGCATCATATCAATGTTCAATAATCTGAGCTTTATCATTTTACTCTGGTTTTGTTAAAGAATGGCCTAGTTCTTAGGAGATACATACTGAGTTACTATAGTATGAAGTGTCATGATGACTGTAACTAACTCACAAATGATTCAGAAAGAAAGGAGAGAAGGAGCAATAAAGCAAATGTGAAAAAATAGTCACAATTGGTGAATACAATATGAGTGTTCATTGTAGAATTCTCGCAACTTTTGTGTAGGCTTGAAAAATTTCAAAAAAAATTGGAAGGAAATAAATAATTGAAACATAACATGTTACACACATAAATGGACAAATTTAGTCTTGTTGCTTTAAAAGTTCACTACTATAAACTGCCTTGATTCATTTCTTTGTAAACAGGAGGGATAGAAATATACAAATAATTGAAACATAAAACAAGATTTAGGTCAAACATTATTGCCATGAACTTTACCCAATTCACTTGAGGCATATTGCTTTATAGAGTAGTCTTTTAAACAGTAATCAAATTTCACACAAAAAATTTTAAAGGTAGAGATTCATAAAAGTTTCAGCTAGTTTTACTGATACGGAAAGTAAGGCCCCAAGAAGATAATTACTTATTATAATTCATTTATATGTAGAATTAAAATATATTTTGTTCGTTTTTATTATAAAGAGGTTTATAAAATATCCTGCAATGTTTGGGGATACTTAATTTAGAACTGTTATTTATACTCCAACATTCATCCTTGCTGTTGTTGGGAATTGTTTTCAAACCTAATGATTTGAAGTCTTTGAAAAGAGATTAATGGGGTCCAAATACATACCCCCTCCAGGAGGGTATATAACATGGAAAAATATTCATTAAATGACTTAATACTTTAAAGAAAGCCTAATGGTATAATGTACAACTAAAAGTTAACTCCATGCTTTTTCTAGCAATACTACACCTCTTCCTTGGACATGTTCCTGATGTTACTTTTTTTACAAGTCAGTTGCCCCAGTATAATAGAATGTGGCTAGGTTTGGGAATAAGATAGACTCCTAAACCACTAACTGTGTGACCTGAGGCAAATTCTGCAGTGGGCCTGGATTCCTTAAGTTGGTGAGACTGGTTCACTATTGGCTTCCCATTATTCAAGACAATTAGGACAAGATCCGATTTTGATCCTCATTCTAAATTCTTATGTTTTCCATTACTTCCTTAAAAACTTGTAAAGTCTTTAGTAAAAAAAAAAAATAAAAATAAATATCTAACTTCTTCATTCATTCTTCATATTACCTTCTGAAAAATCTTATTAGAGATAGAAATGATATTTGCCTTCAAATGAGTTTCTAAATCACAGTGTACTAGGTTTTATATAGACAGATTTACAAAGTCTTATTCCTCCTTCTTCCTAGAAGCTTATGATCTATGGCAATATTTCTTAAACTTTAAAGTACGTGCAAATCACCAACCATCTTGTTAAAAGTGCAAATTATGGCTTAATAAGTCTGGGCTGGAACACGAGACTCTGAATTTATATATATATATATATATATATATATATATAATTTTTTTTTTTTTTTTTTTTTTTTGCGGTACACGGGCCTCTCACTGTTGTGGCCTCTCCCGTTGCGGAGCACAGGCTCCGGACGCGCAGGCTCAACAGCCATGGCTCACGGGCCCAGCCGCTCCACGGCATGTGGGATCTTCCCGGACCGGGGCACGGACCCGTGTCCCCTGCATCGGCAGGCGGACTCTCAACCACTGCGCCACCAGGGAAGCCCGAGACTCTAAATTTCTAACAGTCTCCCGGGACATGGTGATATTGCTGGTCCACCAACCACGCTTTGAATAGCAAGGGAGTCTAACACATGACAATGCCACAAACACACACATGCATGGAAACTCAGGTGGAAGGCTAAATGATATTAGGATTAATAAATATATGAATAACCATATGTGTAGTATGTAATAATGTAATAATTAACTACTGAATGGTGTGTATGCGTGTGTGTGATTATGTGAAGAAGTGTTAAATCTGAATCCCTCATTTATCGAGTAAGAAAATTGAGATCCAGAGAATTTCATGAATTTACTCAGAATTATTGATATGAAACCATAGAACCAGTACTTGTGCCTAGGCCTCCAATTCTAATTTCAAGGAAGAATTTCCTAATCTTTTACACATATGAAAATCAGCAATATGACTAGTTTCGGTAGATAACAAAAGAGGACTATAAAGTCAGATTAAGGAGAGCAAAGAGATCTAGAATGAGGATATGCTGATCTGAAACAGTGAATAAAAGGATGCAGTTCCAAAGTAGTTCCAAGTAATTTATTTTGTGATTTAAGTTATGCTAGTTTGGCCTGTTGATTAGGGGTAGTCAGAGAACTTAGGGGAAAAGCTAAGGGCTAGAAATCAGGGGAGCTGAGCTCTAGCCTCAACTCTACCACTATTTTACTGCTGGGAGCATGAACAAGTTACTTAAATTTCTCAAAGCATTTTGTATTTTTTTTCGTCTGTAAAATGAAGATAAAAATCATTGCCCTACTTATCCCATGCTTTTTGTGTGAAGCAATAGATGTAAAACAGATGTGCATAATTAACAATGCTCTCTACAAATGTATTGTTTTTACCATTACTATTATTATTGATGAATAATGTCCTTTCAACTATCATCACTGAGGAAAGGGAATTTTGCCATCTGCTTATTTCTCTCTTGTCTGAAGCTTGTCCCAGCCAGTTTAGGTTGAGCTCAAGTTCTTATCTCCCAGAGACAATCAGATGGATTCAGAAAGTACAAATGTTGGCTTTGTGTCACTGTGTACATTGCTTCCTCACTGGGACATGTGCAGAACTACTGAGCTGCAACGAAGCCATCAGGATCACTGAATACTGCTCTTAGGCTTCTTCTCTTCCTGTTCCTCTTGGTCTTTGCCCCGTCTCAGAATTTATTTTAATTTGCTTGTTGCATGGCTCCTAATGTCTTCTTCCTCTTTTTTTTCCTGTATCCTTTTTTTCCAATCTGACAATGCCTGCTGATATTAACACTGTTTATTGTCACTTACCTGTGCTTATGTCAGCAGGCTATGTTTATTTTATTAAAAAAAATATCAGAATTGGGGGCTTCCCTGGTGGTGCAGTGGTTGAGAGTCCGCCTGCCGATGCAGGGGACATGGATTCGTGCCCCAGTCCGGGAGGATCCCACATGCCGCGGAGCGGCTGGGCCCATGAGCCATGGCCTCTGAGCCTGCGCATCCGGAGCCTGTGCTCCGCAACGGGAGAGGCCACAACAGTGAGAGGCCCGCGTACCGCAAAAAAAAAAAAAAAAAAAAAAAAATATATATATATATATATATATATATATATCAGAATTGGAATGAACTATATAAAGCTGCTAGTGTCAGCTTTCCTTGTCAAAAAATAGGAGTTAAATCAATATGGCTACTAAAAAGCATTGCTGAAATCTTATGTTAAACTGAGCATTTGTTTTACAACTGCAACCCTATTTAATGATAGAGTCTTCGGAACTATGTTCCCCCATATTTAATTTGCATTCAGTGCTAGTTTGGGTTATTACCTACAAACATCCTTATCTTTTCTTGGCATTTTGAAGGCTCTACTGAAAGGCACTCATATTATGCTGTTGTGACCACAGTATCATCACCACCACAACATATTCAAATATGTCAGTATAATTACAACTGGAAATTGGTGGAGCACCACCATCCAGGGTTAAACTCTGGCTAAATAGTGACCTGACCTGAAGGCTGATAATTCTAAAGTTAATGTCAGTATAGCTCAAAATCCTTTGGACTACTCAAGTTTGCAACAGGAAATTTGTGTTTGTTCTTTCTTAGGTTTATGATTATGCTTTTTAAATTATTATTACACTGTTTTCAGATGGGCAATTAGAAATCTTGAAAATTCTAAGCACAATCCAAAATGTTCTTTTGCTGCCGTATTCCTGCAAAGTCAACATTTCTATTCTTGTTCACCTTTTAACAGTACGATAACCTGTTGCCACCTTTAAGAATACATTTTTGATGAGTTAAGGTCATTAGAAGGTTTATCACCTTCTAATAATGTTTTTTCTCCATATAATAATTCCCTTGAACCTAATTATTTTACTCAAGTAATATTAATAAATTACTTATATAGTATTGTCACATAAGTCCACTCACTGCATTAGAGATAGCCAACAATTGCTGAGTAGAATAGTGCATTACCATGCTTAGTAATGTTTTGATATACATCCGCATTCACCAAAGATCTTAGTAAAACATTGCAAAAAGTAATAAAAATGTACTCAAAGAGAAAGATGTGTCCAAGCATGTTTGAAATAATTTGGATTTGTTTTCACAGAGGTTCATGTTTCCAAATCCTTTGTTTGTTCCCATCCTAAAAGTTTTAAGAGGCACTTATTGCTCTTTAAGTGTCTAAATTTTAACCGGATGAACTTCTCCCTCTTTACTGTCTGGGGCACCATGCTGACTGCCAAGCCCTGACCCACAAGGACACCTAAAACATGCACACACTAACATCTGGGCGAGATTTAGCAATCCCCATGATGACACATCGCAAATGCTAGTGAAAGAAGAAATGCTCACTTTTGTGAGTTCCGAGCATCTACTCCAGTCTAAACACAGGCTGTTTCCTTTAAACCACCCTCAACAACCTTCCCACAACTGCTTCTGGCCACGAAACAGCCGCCACTTGCAGGATGGGGAGAGCAAAAATGGCAACAATCTGTTTTGTAAGCACTTTTCTAGCAAATTTCTGCTTCGAGACCTTAATGCCACCATCCAAGTATCAGCTGCAGTTGCTATCTCTCCACGCTTCGAGATGGGGGATGCACTAATCTTTATTTGAACAACAACAGAACTGCAGAAACCTAAATCCTGTTGCCTTGAATTATGTCACTGCTTGAATTAAAGTCTGAGAGCACAGTCCATTTTTAAATTACAGAAACACAGGGTCTGTAACGTTCAACTCACTTTCTTTCAAGAGGGCCTGTTACCTTTAGCTTTAAAGTGTTGTAAGTTAAAAGAGAAACACCACTCAAGGGACCCAGGTTTAGAATGATAATTATGGTGCTTCTGGATTAGACCTCTTCAAAGTGTATGCCAGACAACTTTATAAGCCACACTTAGCAGATGAACAATTTTTTCATCTTACCTAGTTCTCCATTAGCTCTGCACTGGAAGGCAGTAACTTAAAAGAAAGAAAAAAAAAAATGGTTTGACACAAGAGTTTATGTAGGGAGACATTTGGTAGGTGGATCACTGACACAGATAATTCAAAACAATACATTTTCGCAAAGTACAGTTAAACACTGTATTACATTATTGCCAATTTTCCTTCTTAGTTATATTTTTCTTTTTTCAGTGAGTTGATGTAAATGTGAAAAGTAGCATTCTTATATATAAAACAAGTGCATCTTGCTAAATGGTAAAATCCAGCACTTATTTCCCCTACTGAATATGGCCTTTCACAGATTACATGTTTATCTGACATGCATGATTTTTTGCATTCTGTATCATCACGTCAGGGTTAGCAGTAATTGAACAATATATGTCATCAGTGGGGAAAAAAATTAAGGTGGCTGTTTCTGAGCATTGGAAAAATAATGCACTCAGATCTTATCCTTACCCAAGTCTTGTGGATTAGACATTCAATTAGTTTAAAGTATTTGATGCAAAAAATATAAATCACATCCAACCTGTTTTTCTTTTATTTAGTTTTTTGAATGTCATTTTGTATGTTTACAATGTAAAGCAACATGTTTATTAATTCTGTTTATTATTTTCAACTGAGTAATTATTTAACTCAATCCATGTATAATGGAGATCTGGATCATAATCATCATTTTTTAAATGTCAAGAAAAGAGCTAGAACTGCTAGGCTAACTGTGATGGGGTCAGATTTTCATCTGCCTGAACCCTCAGTGTCCTTCAACTCCCCTCTATCCCCAAGTCTTGGTTTCCAAGTATTGGGAAGTTCTAGTGTCATTTTAAAAATAAAAAAAAAAACAAGCTCCCTTTCCTTCAGGAGTTTATAATGCAACTGAGAGGTAACACATCCTTATATAACAGAAAACATGAGTTAAAATGGATAATGCAGTATAAATCATGCATGAGAGTGGAAAGCATGAGAACTAAGCTTGACGATGGATAAGGAGACCTTCCTGATAAGAGTGGATCTAGTGCAAGGAAGTGAGAAATGGATGAGGGTTAATGGAGAAGAGTGGAAGAGGACTTTTGATGTCTATGATTCAGCCAATGAATCAGAGACAAAGTTGTCATGGCTGTTGAGTGCAAGCTGGAAATCAATCAGCCCTTAGTTTATATAGCATTTTACAGCTTACAAAGTACTTTTACCTACATTACCTCATTTGCTTTTCAGGGTTGCATGATATAAACAGAAGGGGTGTTAGTAATCCCCACATGGGAAATGAGGATTTGAGAAGTAGCTAGGTGTGGGCCCAAGCTTTAATTTCCACAGTAAAAAAGTGGCAGGGATAGAATCAAACATCCGGTCATCCAACTCAGCATTCTCTCCAGCAGTGTGCGTGCTCACCCTCTCAGGTTGCCAAGCTCTCTCCCAGACTCTCAGAGGAGGCTCTTTCCTTCTCTCTCAGGCCCTTTCATCAGGGACCCATGAAAGCATTGTTCAGCTAGATGTTGAGTTCTGGGTCCACCTTGAGGTGTGTCACACTAAAAAATTTCCTTTCAGTGTTGTTTTACTAGTACTGAGTAGCTCATGATCTAGGACCCCTTTGGTGATACCTGAAATCTCTAAGTCCAGGTCCAAAATCATTTGTATTTCTTCTGTGTCTTTTCGAGCAGACCCTTGGTGTATGGCAGCTCCCTCAGAGCTTTTCTTCATGTTTCAAACCCCAGAAATTTTCTGATCCCTTCCGTCATCATGTTTTCTTCCTATTTAAATCCTAGCCCAGCTCAGACGATACCTTCATGACCATTCTAAGAAAATATTATCTTTCTTTTCTACACTTCTCAAATGCTTACTCTTTTCACTCATTTACCTGTTAATCATCATGCACCTTTGACAAGAGTGTCGAAATCTTCTGCTTCTTGTATATTCTCCATAGCAGGGAGAATCTTTAACAAATCTTTCTTGGTTAATGGATTTTGGCCTCTGTTTCTATGTCAACAAAATGAAATAGCATGGCTATACTGTGAGAGCTTCATAATAAAATTAAATTCATAATTCAAATGACCATCAGCAAATATTATTATCATGCATTTAATAGGATTTTATATATGTTAAAGGTTCTGCTTTTTAAAACATTTTGTTTTTATCATTTTAGAAAGTGGCATTGTTTCATTTGCCTCAGTTAACTACATAAAATTGGAGCTAACCTATTTTGATCTCAAAACAACTTTAGCTGTCCCTTTGGTTTTGCCAATTGGATTGGAATTATCAATTTCCTTATCCATTTTTGATGAAAAAATATGAATCTATAATATAGAGTCTAGAGAAACTAAAGGAGGTGTTTCGCTTGCCTGAGGGAAGCTATAGCACTGTACAGATAAACCGTACCCTTCCATAATCTATCTGGGATTTACATATACACAGGCCAATTGAATCGTGAAATCAAACCAAAAATTATTCAAGTCACACAAACGATGGGGTGATACTATCTTAGGATCACCTACTCCTCTTCATTAATCTTTTGCAAAAGTAAACAGTTTTATTACTTTGTTCCCTAACATTTGTGCATGGTGGTAACTAGTTCCAAAACTTTTACTAAAGTTAGATATTAGATTGTGATCCTTTATAATGAAATTTCATTCATCACTGAGCCAGCGTTAAATTTCTAGTATTCCATGTGCTATTTTAAGCTTGGGTAAAATTTCTACCATCTATATTAGTTTCAGCAAATGAACAAACCATGAGTCTGTACTTTTCTACTATATTATTTTGAACTTAATGTTATTAGAAGCTCTTGTGCTTGGAGACAAAGGCAATCATGTCCCACAACCAATTCTGAAGGCAATAGGAAATTGAGAAAGTAGTTTAATAAACAGATGTTTTCTTAGCCTTTTTAAAGAAAATCATATTTATTTGAGCAGCTTTCTCTATATAATACAATCTGCATGTTTAAAAGGGAATCATTTTCCCCAGTTTATTCTCTTAAATGAAATTGCAATTGCTATAGAAGTATTCCCCTGCCTCGTCCCATCTCATCACTCTGATGTGTCGAGTTTTACGGAAAAGAGATAGGGAATGAAATTCCAGAAGTGCTTAGGATTTAGAAGAGCAACTGGAGTTTTAAATAGCTCTCTTGATTTTTTAAGAATTTTTACAAGAGCAAACTACAGGGGGCAGCAAATATTAACAGGCTCTGAGAATCATGCTGAACCTTGGAATTAAGGAGTGCTGGGCTGCTCAACTTATGTTTGATGGAAATGCCCAACTTTAACATGAAACTTACCTTTTTCTCATGCTTTAGTTTCAAGATACATAAGAGTTAAATCTAGGAGGCTTTTTCCCATCCATCTTTACACAGTAAGCTGAAGTCCAGAGGAGTCTGTCACATTTCAACAAGGTTCTTTGTCTTCTTTAAATTCCACAATCGAGTGTGATGTGCTGAAGTGACATGGATTAAACACCTTGGGATCATCTGAACATTAACGTGAGGGCAGTGGCACAGGAACTGCACACATATAGGGATACAGAGGGAATTTTGGTCTCTATTTTATTTACTCACAATGAGTTTAGTGCTGTTGAACTTTCCTGAAACATCTCCTGCATTTTTTGAAGGATTTGTTATCTAAGACACGGTTTCCAAACAATTGGTATATTTAAAATCAGGGCTTCCCTGGTGGCGCAGTGGTTGAGAGTCTGCCTGCCGATGCAGGGGACACCGGTTCGTGCCCCGGTCCGGGAAGATCCCACATGCCGCGGAGCGGCTGGGCCCGTGAGCCATGGCCGCTTAGCCTGCGCGTCCGGAGCCTGTGCTCCGCAACGGGAGAGGCCACAACAGTGAGAGGCCCGCGTACCACAGAAAAACAAAAACAAAAACAAAAACAAAAAAATCAAGCACACTATCCCTGAATTTCCCCTATGAAACTCAGTCTGTTCTTAATAAAGACAGAGAAAGTGAGCACATATTACCTGTTAATAGTGTTGAACTTGATTTACGCTTTTATTTTGAGGACCGAATAGAGGGAGAATGCCAGACCTTCTTCCAAGGGGCTTTGATCTTATATCCTGGTGCAGCCTAGAAAATAATATCTCATAGAAGCTTGGCGTGGTCTATTCTCCCTTTTCTGGGAAAGTATAAAAAGCAGAGAAGGAAACATTGTTATTCATCTACCTCAAACCCTGTGTTTTAAAATGTCAACAGTTACTAGGAGGGTTGCTACGTTCTTTAATTGTTGATATAGTTATGTAGAGTAAAGGCATGGCACAAGACTTAAAGGCAGAAGCCGAATCTGTTTTCAAAATAAAAAATGAAAATATCAAGCTTGTGACAACATCCATGCAAGAGGACAGAACTGAACTGGAGTAAGAAGTGAGGAGACTGAATTCATGTGTTGGTTCTGCCTCGGCAGATCTGCTGTGATCTCTGACTTCAGATTCCTCGTTATCTATCACTACCAACTGGTGCCACCTCCTATCTGTAATTCTTCACTTAATTGGCTTCTGTGTTTCCTTATTTCATAATGAAATAATCCAAGTAAACGGCAAGACACAGGAAGTATCATAGAAACACCTGGAAACCCATCAACTCAGAGTAGGTAAATGTTAATTTGCCAAATCATCCTCAGATTTTTTTCTTCGTCAAAGAGCATTTTTACACATTTTACTGCAGTATAACATACATTCAGGAATGTAAACATTTAGGAAGTGTACAGTTCAATGACTCTTTGTAAACAGAAAACACCTGTATAACCAGAACCCAGATCAAGAAAGAACACATTCCAGCACCCAAGAAGACCTCCTCGGTACCCCTTTACAGTCTCCAGCTGCCCCTACCTCCCACCGCGGGAAATCTATTATCCTGATTCCTACAAGGATACATTGGCTTTGCTTTTTCATTTGTTTATTTTTTTTAATAAATCATACAGTATGTACTCTCAGTATCTTGTTTCATTTCCTCAACCTCATGTTCGTGAGATCCATCCAAACAGTTGCATGTAGTTGTAGGTTGTATATTCTTGTCGCTGCATGGTATTCCCTTGTGTTCACATCTCCTGAATTATCTTACAAAATAAAATATAGGATACAATAAGTTTGAGTGGTGTATCCTTTCTATTTTTTAACTTTATGTATGTAGATGTATCCATTTATACATATCCTAAAGCTTGCTTTTCCTCCCTCAGTGTTATGCTACAGATGTGTTTCCACTTTGAAACAAGTACACTTAGTCCATTTGCGCTTCTGGATGGTGGTCCACTGAATATACCACATTTAAACATCCATATCCTGTCAGTGGCCGCTTAGGTTCTGTCTTCCCTGTACACATGCATGGTGCATACCTAGAAGCATAATCATTGGTCAAGGAGTTTGCCTACTTTATCTTTACTGCATGGTGCCTAAATGCTCCTTGAGCCAATGTAGTAGAAAGCTATAGGAGCCCCCACTGCTCCACACATGCCAACACTTGGAATTAACAGATTTCTGTGTGTTTGCTGTGGTTGGTTAGTTTCTGCCAATTTGCTGGGGGTGGAATTGCATGCCCTTGATGCCTGGTAATGTTGAATATTATTGTTGTTCCTTCGTCTTGCACTTTCTGCTTCTGTACAAGCTTTTCCTTTCCGCACATTTAGCCCCTTTCTCCACTCTCCCTGCAGATTTTGCAGATGGCGATACAGATTTTTATCTCCTTCTCTCTCCTGTTAATTAACAAAAGGGACCGTACTCCAATACAATGCTAATCCATCCAATGTGATTCTGTCCACTTATTCTCTTTATCAGCTCCCTCCTATTTCACTGTAGCTGGCCTCCGCTATTCCACTAAAATGGATATCAAGATTATCAATGACATCTTAGTTTCCATGACTTACTTTATTGTTCTTATCTTATTTCACTTCTACAGACTACATACCTCTACCTCCACCCTTCCCTCATTTATTGAATACTTCTTTGTCCTTCCATTTCTCTGGATCTTTGCATATCTACTACCTGGTAAAATTCCCCCCTTCTCCCAACCTCAGAACTAGTGGTTCTTTTTCTGAGCTCCCTAGAACCTTGCTGGCACTATAGATATACAAACTCTATAGATGTATACAAATTCAGCTTTGTATTGTAATTACAATTAGCTATGATAAGAGAGATTCTGAAGGATTTACATTTCTGCATCCCCAACGTCTAGTGGAGAGTCTTGACATGTTTGTGGAATTAATCAATAAATTGGACAAACATTTCTCTGGGGTCTCTTTCAGTTCTAAGACACTAATTCAAAGTCTACAATGATGAAAAAGGAGCCTCTTTTCTCCCATACTGCCTCTAATATCCATTTTCACAAATTGCCCTTTCCCTGCTGGAAAAGTCTTGTGCTAGAACCCAAGGGGTTCTACACTGGTTCGAACAAAATTCCTGTCACAAGCTGAGAATCTACCCAGCAGCCTGGATAGGGGAGTCAGGCACACTGAATCCCCCCCCCCGCTCTCAGGGCTGGGGCCAGTAGAGGAGCAGATGAAGCCCTGTGTGGAATCCAGTTCTTCTCTTCCATTCCGCAAACTCCATTCACTGAGCAAAGAGAAATGGGAAGTGAGGCAGAGGAAAAGAGAGAGCATCTGACTGAATAGGAAGAAGAGAAAAAAAAAAAAAGATCAGAAAGGGATGTTAAAAAGGTGATGAAAATCACAAGTGGTCTCTGTTTGTTTGGTTGGTTTTAGACCACTCAGAAGAGCAGGAATAATATTAAACCTGTGAGACATAGATTTTTATTTAAATCACCTAAGTCTGCCCAACTCTAAGACTGCTGAGCCCCAAGGTGTTTTAAGCTGCCACAGAGTGATGCTCTTTTGTTTCAAGTGGTTCTTAGAAATCTGTAACCATTACTAATAAACACTGTCAGGGTCTCACTCCCGGTAGAAGGCACCATTAACGCATTACTTGGCCCAGTCTTGCCATGTATAGTGTGTGAGTAGATCCTGCTTCCGTCACTACATGTGAGTTGGCCGGGAGCAGAATTCAGGCCATTGTGTGGCTTTCCTACTGAGAAGAAATTGTTGTTTTCCAGAATCATCACTTGCTAATTTTGAATTAAATCGTATGCTGCTAATTTGCGCATATAACAAATGGCTCTTCTACATATTAGCGTTGTTTGCTTAAATACCGTGCTTTTCCATATGTGTTAAAGAATGCATCCCTAAAAAAAAGAAATGTTAGATTGATTCAAAGCACAGAGGTTGTAGAAGTGTACAGCACCCTGTCTGTTCAAATACAAAGGCTAATTGATTCCCCAAAGACCTTGATCCTTATTCTTAAAGCAATAAATTTCACTTCAAAAAACACTATGATTTATTTACACTTTTAAAATGATAAACTTCACCCCATCAGTAATCCTAAAATGCTGTTGAACCTGGTCTGTGACTGAAAAGGCCTCTTTTGCTCATTTTCTTATTGAGACAGGCAGCTGCCAAACGTGGCCTCCTTACTCCCACATCTTAGCCTGCGTTCACAGTGAAATCACAAATGAAAATAGGCAATTATAATAGCATCTTGCCTCCTAGAGCCCAATGTTCCTGGAAAAACTGTTGTGCGATATAAATAGCAGATAGATTATCTGCTTGCTGAGGATGGTGTGGGAGATGGAATGCTCTTAAAGAAAAGAGAAGTCAAATGTAGCCCAAAATGGCAATGGAGATAGCTCTAGGAATGTTTAGGGGCATCTGGAAATAGGTACCTAGTAAGTACATGAAAATAAAGACCTGTCCATGCAAAAGTCCTAAGGCACCCTTGGTTTCATACACATTTTTAACCACCCTGCCACACTGATTTGGTCCTGACCAGGAGATGAATGCTACCTAGTAAGGGCTCTGTGTCATTTGTGAGTCTCCAGGCAGAGTTGAAGGGAAAGACCAGGAACTTATGGAAGTTGACAAGATCTCTGCCAGAAACCAGTGACTTCTTAGACTTGTGTGTATCCAAATAGGAATGGGAAATGAGAAGAATGAAGGCCTCCTATGCCCTGGCATATTAAACCTACAAAAGGAAGAGTTTCCTCATCTATCTAAGTAATGTTGTCCCTTCTGTATGTTTCATTTTTAATTAATTTTATGTGAAATGCAGTGCAAGTCTTTGATTGTGGCCGATGATAAAGGAAATACATGACAGGTTAGATATTTAAATTTTTCTGATAAGAATATTCTACGAGTTTTTAAAATTTTTAAATCATACATCCATTCAAACATGGTTATAGGATTAGGCTGGTTGACCTGTCTCATGTGTGATTTGCTCATTCATTCATTTATTAATTCAACATGTATACGTGTCAGTAAATATATATATGTACATATATATATGTGCCCGGGACCTGGTTAGAAGGTGGGTGAAGAAGATAAATGCATTATGTAATGTAATCTCTGTCTCCCACTGTCTTTCTCATTGTCTCTCCTTCATCTCCTTCTGTTTCTGGTTTTATTGAATATCATCATCATCATCACCATCTTCTAGATGCACAAGCCACAATCCAGGAAACCATCTTGACTAAAACTATTTTCTCCTCTTCATTTCACTAAAATACATTCCTTGATCCACACCCTCTTGGATTTCTGCCTGGAACATTGCAATAGCAAAACATGGGTCTAATAATATATTGGTAATGCATCTACTCATTATTTAATATGTTGGGCCCCCACTAAATGTTTGCATTCAATATTACAATTGATATTCACAATAACCCTATGAAGAAAGGATACTATCACCTCCATTGTAAAGATAAAAAAACTAGGGCTTCCCTGGTGGCGCAGTGGTTGAGAGTTCGCCTGCTGATGCAGGGGACGCGGATTCGTGCCCCGGTCCGAGAGGATCCCACATGCCGCGGAGCGGCTGGGCCCGTGAGCCATGGCCGCTGAGCCTGCGCGTCCGGAGCCTGTGCTCCGCAACGGGAGAGGCCACAACAGGGAGAGGCCCGCGTACCAAAAAAAAAAAAGAAAAAGAAAACTAAGGCTCAGAGAGGTTGCATGAGCTGTTCAAGGCCTCCAAGTAGTAAGTAGAATAGCTTGGATTTTAATCAAAAGCATTTTGACTTCAAAGGCTGTGTCCTCTCCCCTCTGCCACATGCTTTGCAACCACCCTGACACTCCCTGATTGCGCTTCTCACTCATGGAGTTTCCCAGTAGAGGCTCCTTCATACACACCATTAGCTCATCCCTCTGAGGTGGTATTTTATAACTAAGGTGAGGCACCACAGTTGGAAGCAGCCATAAAAAAACCTCAAGGTGAAGCACTTAATCTTAAAAGAACGACTGTTAGATTGTAGTCTGGTGCAGTTGGGAAAAACCCTTTAACAAAAGGCCCTCCTGTAAAGTTCTTGTAAATTTCACTGTGGTTTCACAGTGGCTGAGGTACTGTTTTTCATCTTATCCTTTCTTTTTTATTTATTTATTTATTTTTATCTTCTCCTTTCTTTGCCTGAAATCTCTTTGGGACTAGAGCAGTATTATTTTATGTTATCTTTTTAGTCAAGGCAGTGCCAGAAAACCATATCTACCTTGAATTTAGTGCTCAGAAAACAGTTACAGTACTGTATCTGAGGTATAATTTCAAGTGTCCGAATGATATCACCCAATTATATAATAAACGTGAAACACTTTGGAAATGATAAATAGCCACATAAATGAAAGGTGTTACTATGTCGGTAGGTAAACATAGTCTTTCATGTGGTATTTGATGAACATTCTTTTTAAAGAAAGCAAACAGCCTAATTAATGCCACATGATTATTCTATTAAATAGTGAGTAGCATAATTATTCTTCCTTTTAAATTTTCACAGTGAAAAATGCAACCGTTTGGCTTAAAATCCCCAATTGTGTGGGTGTGTATAATGACATTCTTTTTTTTTTTTTTATTGAAGTATAGAAGATTTACAATGTTGTGTTAATTTCTGGTGTACGGCAAAGTGATTCAAATATATATATATATATTTTTTTCATATTCTTTTCCATTATGATTTTCACAGGATATTGAACATAGTTCACTGTGCTATACAGTAGACCTTCTTGTTTATCCATCCTATATATAAGAGTTTGTATCTGCTAATCTCAAACTCCCAACCCATCCCTCCCCCTATCTTTCCCCTTTGGTAACCACAAACCTGTTCTCTGTCTGTGAGTCTGTTTCTGTAGATATGTTCATTTGTGTCGTATTTTAGATTCCACGTATCATGTGGTGTTTCTCTTTCTCTTTCTGATTTACTTCACTTAGTATGATAATCTCTAGGTCCATCCATGTTGCTGCAAATGGCATTTAATTCTTTTTAATGGCTAACTAATATTCCATTGTATATATGTACCACATCATCTGCTGATGGACATTTAGTTTGTTTCCATGTCTTGGCTATTGTAAACAGTGCTGCTGTGAACATGGGGGTGCATGTATCTTTTTGAATTATAGTTTTCTCTGGGTATATGCCCAGGAGTGGGGTTGCTGGATCATATGGCCACCCTATTTTAGTATTTTGAGGAACCCCCACACTTTTTTCCATAGTGACTGCACCAATTCACATTCCCACCAACAGTGTAGGAGGGTTCCCTTTTCTCCACACCCTCTCTAGCATTTATTATTTGCAGACTTTTTTAATGATGGCCATTCCAACCAGTGTGTGGTGGTACCTCATTGTAGTTTTGATTTGCGTGTCTCTAATAATTAACAGTGATGAGCATCCTTTCATGTGCCTTTTGGCCATATGTATGTCTTCTTTGGAGAAATGTCTATTTAGGTCTCTTGCCCATTTTTTGATTGGGTTGTTTGTTTTTTTTTAAGTTGAGTGTATGAGCTGTTTGTGTATTTTGGAAATTAAGCCTTTGTCAGTCGCATCATTTGCAAATATTTTCTCCCAGTCTGTAGGTTGTCTTTTCGTTTTGTTTATGGTTTCCTTTGCTGTGCAAAGCTTTTAAGTTTGGTCCCATTTGTTTATTTTTGCTTTTATTTCTATTGCCTTGGGTGACTGACCTAAGAAAACATGTAATGACGTTCTTAATGTGCTACATGTTCAATGCACTAGAACCTGTGGTTTTCTAGGAACTGTGATGGCTCTTTCAGTAAGTTCCAGTGAGAAAAGATAAGACTTGAGATCAAAGGGCTGATGCATTATTTTTCCAACATGTTTGCATACATCGTTGAAATTAGTGGTGGGATAATCATAAAAGGTGGATACTTTACTATGTATATTGTGATTTTTTAAATGGAAACTGCAAAATTAAATGAGATATCAACCATTAAAAGGCCTTAAAGAGGTAGTTTTGTATTCTGCAAGTGTAGATTTCATAAGTGCGTCCTTTGAAGTAAAAATCTCATCTCTTTGTAACCGGAATAGGTTCTGAAGAAACAAAACTTCAAGAGGTTTAGATGGGCTGTAAAAAATGTTGTAATCTCCTATAGGAGAGACGTGATTTATAAGTCAACGTATTTTTTATGACGCATCGATGTTTGCAACAGACCAGGCCAGTAAGTAAGAAGCTTAGATTTAAAAGGAAAGAGCAGCAACATAACTTTCCTTTACAGGTGTCATTTGGCTTAAAACAACCTTTGCTAACCCCCGACTGAATCATTTTGAATGCATGCAAGTGGGGTTTGTGTAACAAATGTACACTTCTTCCATCTAGGTACAGGAGCTAGCAACTTTCTGCCAAGGTGGTTTTTAATGAAATAGGCATAAAATGAGCTGTGCGTATCTTTGTTTGACAGAGATCTTAAACCAGTCTTGGGGGCCTTAGCAAAGCTAGTTCTCTGCCATCAAATACTTACTTTAAGAAGAGGCAGCAGATCATAGCATGGATTATGAGATCAGATAAATCTGGGTTTAAAAGCCACTTCTGCCATGTGCTAGATTGATATGACCTTGGGTGAGTCACTTACTTAACATTTCTGCACCTCAGTCAACTCACATATAAAGTGGGGCTAATAAAGCCTCTTCAGGGAATTATTTTGTGCATTAAGGAATACTTAAACTTTAAATGTATGTTTAACCCAGTATTCAGTGCATAGTAAATAATCAGTTAAGGCCTGATATTATTTTTCAGGCATTTACAGAGCATTTATTTAAAAACTACTGTGCCACAAAGTATACAAGTGCAGTTTGTGTGTATATCCTCAGTGATGAAGCACATCCCCACACTGCCTCTGCATTATATGAAAATGTATAATTAGAGTTTTTAAGCAGTTTCCAACCACTAGCACATTAGCAAACAACAAACACTATCGCACGGTGCAGAGTTTGTTTACTTGGCAAAATGCAGCTAATGCAGCTGCCCCACACAACAGTCAAACCAAGGGGTGAGTTGATTGCAGAGTAAATTGAGCCCGGGGACTGTCTTTAGTTAGAGTGTGACAGCATTTTAAAACTTGAATTATTTGAATCATTTTAAAAATAAGTTTTAGGGGCTTCCCTGGTGGCGCAGTGGTTGAGAGTCCGCCTGCCGATGCAGGGGACACGGGGTTCGTGCCCCGGTCCGGGAAGATCCCACATGCCGCGGAGCGGCTGGGCTCGTGAGCCATGGCCGCTGCGCCTGCGCGTCCGGAGCCTGTGCTCGGCAACGGGAGAGGCCACGACAGGGAGAGGCCTGCGTACCACCAAAAAAAAAAAAAAAAAGTTTTAAATAAGTTTGTTTAGTTATTTAAGAAAGCCTAGGCAATCCGGTAAATGCTCCACTCTTCCTGTTTGCATCTAACCAATTGGAACTTAGAAAAGGGCTATAAAGTAACTAATTTCAAAATCCATAATATCTACATCATGGCATGGCTACCCAGGTCCAAATATATGTCCTGGAATGTAATAACCATATGCTATAAAATATAACTGATAAAACAGTATAAGCCAGAGTCTTCATTCTGTCCACAGACATTAGCTTTATGAAAGGGTTCCCTATGACAATTACGTAGCAAAATGCCATTATGCGTATCTTTCCATATATAGTTATGACTGTGTCTCTATGACACAGAACATCTGTATGGAAATCAAAAAGTTCAGTCAACTGTCCAGATGTCCCCAAATATCAATGTGTTTTTTTACGGACAAAACAGCTGGACCGTTGTTTCTCATTTTATTTTCTTCCAGATGTTAGTTTCTTGTTAGACACAACCTCTTTTGTCCTACCACTCACCTTTAGGATTATAACTGAATTACTGAAAAACAAAAAGGTTTACTAGATAAATATGTTTCTCCAGTGTTAAAGGAGGTTGTCAGTCAAAGATCTGCTGGTTGATACATAGATATTAGTGGTCCAGACAGCAGCAACGGACAACTTAAAAGGAGAGCCAGTATGAAAGTTATTTGATTCAAGAGATAAAAATCTTCTTCTTGTTTGTATTTACAAAAAGTATGTGAGCTGATATTGTTAAGTTCAGGATTTTTAAAGATAGAGGCATTGCGGTGTAGTGAAAAGACACAGGTATGCGCATCAGGAAATCTTGGGCATGAGTTCAGATTCTATCCTTGATTTGTGACATTGTGATCCCTGGTTTCCTCTAAGGAGTCCAAGGCTCCAGTTTGCCTGGGGCTTCCCTAGGTTAGCACTAAGAGTCCAGTCCCTGGGAAACCCTTCAGTCCCAGGCAAACCCTTCATCCACAGGTCATTTTATGGATATAAAATGAGGGTAATAATAACTTCCTCAAAAGGCTGTAGTGCAGACTGGTGAATAAGTAAAGCATCTGGCAGCTGAGAAGTACAGGGTCCCCAAATGGGAACTATTATCATCATTGTAAATCTCATCCACATTTCCTATTCTGTTTCCTCTTAGAACATAGGCTCGTCTGTTTCCATTTTATTCAATACAATCAACACTTCACTTGTACTATAAGAGTCACTTTAATTGATCCCATCTCATTCCCCAAAGCACTTACTCATCGACTTAGTGGTCATAAACTTTATGTCATCCTCACTGGAATCCAGGAGATGACTTTGTTTCCTCCATGCAGACCTGATATACTACTTCGGTTCAGATGAGCATTGTGGAAACTCCACTTCCCTCAGGGAGCCTGACACTCAGTGGGCCTTTAGCAGATACTTGTTAAATGAAACAAGGATGCATGAACAAAAAATAGAAAAATATTGGTTGAGTTATGGCAAACCAAGAGTGAACATTGAATTATGGCCCTTCTCTTCTCTACAAATTCATCTTTTCTATCATTGATTTTGCTTTACTCACTGTAGAAATAGTGCTTACTGTTTTTTGAATGAATCAGAAATATTTCTTTTCCAGAACCTGCCGTACACCTGTTGATCTTTACCAACTAACCAGCCCAGTCTGCTCCTTCCCACTTTCTGGGCCCCATATTGTTCTTGGGGTCTCAAGCCTCTGGTTGCTCTCCTGCTCTGTAGAAACATCCACAGGTCATCTCTAGCTTCATTGCTTGGTCCAGCTCTAAATTCAAAGAACCTTCTCTTGCATCTTTCAGATTTCTCTCTTCACTCCACCTTACTCTTCCTCTGGGTTATTTAAACTAAGCCATGCCCCTGCTTCCAGCCCTCTCTGGACCTGCAGTATCAGAGGCCAGACATAGCTAGCAACAGGCAATCAAGCCACATCTTTTATCTTCTCTTGCTTTAAACTCAGGGCTCACTTTTTCCAGGAAGGTTTTCCTGATGAGTCCCCCCCAGTGTCTAACCTACCATGACTGTGTCAGCACAGTCACCCAGTCAGAGTCCTGGCTGCCAGGGTCAGGCCAAGCTAGACTCTAAATAACAACTCTGTCATTTATGGATGCATGACATTAAATGAATGATTTCTCTTCTCTGAGCTTCAATTGCTCCTTTGATAAAATGAGGGTAAGAACTGTACTTATGATAAAATGGAAATAATAATTATGGGAATTAACTGAGGTAAGATATATAAAGCTTGGGGCAGAGAAGGTAATTCACTCAATCCTATTGATCCTAATATTCCTGTCGGGTCTGAGATTGCCTACTTCCATTTCTTAACATTCTGTGGAAGAAGAAACTTCTGAGAATTATTGACTATATATCCCCAAGCACTTTGTGCTGCCTTTGGTAGCCTCCTATATTCATTACTGGACTAATTCTAGAACCCGAATCTGTTAAGAAAGAAGATTTGTATTTAGGATGGACTTAGGACCAAAACTTTTGGGTTTTCCATGTTACTTTAAAAGTGAAAATACAGGGACTTCCCTGGTGGTGCGGTGGTTGGGAGTCTGCCTGCCAATGCAGGGGACACGGGTTCGAGCCCTGGTCCGGGAAGATCCCACATGCCATGGAGCAGCTAAGCCCGTGAGCCACAACTACTGAGCCTGTGCTCTAGAGCCCACGAGCCACAACTACTGAAGCCTGTGCACCTAGAGCCCGTGCTGTGCACCAAGAGAAGCCACTGCAGTGAGAAGCCCACGCACAGCAACAAAGACCCAGCACAGCCAAAAATAATAAATAAATACATTAAAAAAAAAAGTGAAAATACAAAACCTAACTAAAAGAAAGTCCTCAACGAGGACTTTTCAGGACCACAGGAGAGAAAAAAGAGAGCTTACACTCCTGACCTCTCACCTTAGCATTTTTCTTCCTTCTACTTTCAAGTAGTGAATAATCAACATGTCAGAGTTCATTTAGATCTAAATCCAATTAAGTCTGACCTTAGGGATAGTTAGTCATAGCTCCCAGCAGGTGTGTGCTTGGAAGAAATCTTCATCTGTGCCCTTTGTTCAATTTTTAAATTACCCAAGTTTTTGGTCCTGACTGATTAGGCCTAGCAACACCGCCCATTGAATATCCAAGGAGAACAGCTGCTGGCTTAAGCATCTAGGTATTTGTTCTGGAAAGCATTTTAAGAAATCACCTCTCTCTGTTTATCTGCCTGGAACAAGTGTGAGTTGAAAATTTTCTCTAATTTTCATCTGAATCTACATGGTAGCTGCTAAGCCATGGGTAACATTACTTAATCACCATGCCCCTTGCTTTCATCATCTGTGAAGCGCTCTGCAAGATTGTTGCCAGAATTAGAATTAATGTGTGTGATTCAAGTCACACACAGTAGGTGCTCAATTACTAGTATTCATTATTAATAAAATTGGCATTGCTAAGGCATTACCAGGAATTTTAAACATTTGATTATTATTCACCGTGGGAAGAAACTGTGTGTGTGTGTGTGTGTGTGTGTGTGCGCACGCATGTGTGTGTGTGTGTGTGTGTGTGTGTGTATGGCTTCAATCAGTTCTCACATTCATCTTCCACTAATAATGTCCATTATTTCAGACTGACTTCAGAAGTCATGTTCTAAAATATCTCAATCAGCGACTTCCCTGGTGGTCCAGTGGTTGAGACTTCACCTTCCAATGCGGGGGGTGTGGGTTCGATCCCTAGTCGGCGAACTAAGATCCCACATGCCTTGCTCCAAAAAGCCAAAAAAACATAAAAAGCAGGGGCAATATTGTAACAGACTCAATAAAGACTTTAAAGATGCTGCACATTAAAATATCTTAATCATAGTTTCTCCAGTTCCTCAACATGATTTTTGTTGGGTAAAGGAAGAGAAAAGTGATGCTTCATAGGTGAGTAGCTATTAAGATTCCAGTACTCTGCTAGGTGTTTTTCATGTACTTTTCTTACCTATTTCTCACAACTTCCCAGTAAAGTATTATTATTTCCATTACAGTGTAAATGGACACAGATGTAGGTAAGATCACAGACTCAAACCATGTCTGAATAATTCACTTTCTACTTTTGGAGGAACCAGAAGATCTAGGTTCTGGTCTCAGTTTTGCCCCAAAGTCATTATGTTCTTGAACAAATTACCTCACCACTCTGATCTGTAATTTGTTAAACCGTAACACAAGGGCATTGGATTAGATGATTTTAAAGATCCTCTCCAGAGCTGCAAGTTTAAGATGGAATACTGTAAAATAAATCTAATCCAAGAGAAATAAAATGAAAGGGCCATCTCCCTGGTTTTAGTCAATGAATCGACATTATTTCTTCCAGCGTCCATCTTTCCTGATACTATACATACAAGGAAAAAATAGAAGAACCTGTTTGTTCTTGCCCTAACGTGGTTTTTTCAGACCACTTTTATTGGCACTCTGACCTTTGAGGCCTGATCCTCAGGATACTGGGGCTCTTTCCTTCCCCCTTTGTTTTTCTACCAGCCTGTTTAACGATAGTTAAATGCTGAATGGTACCTTCCTTCTCTTTTCCTTGTTTTTCTGAGTAAGAAGACAGGAATGAGCATAGTAAGAGTCGGGGAGAATGTCTAGAAAGGTAACTGAGGCTTTCTTTCCATGAGAGGAATGATGAGAATGACTGAGAAAACCATGCCTGGATGAGTCTGTAATCCTCTGTGAATTTATTCCCTTTCTCACCATTTTTTCCTTTCTCTGGTCAATTCTATTCGTCCTTAAGATGCGGGTCCTGGAAGCTTCTTTTTTTTTTAAACTCTGTCCCGCATTGTTCCACTTCTCACTCCTTCTGCTATGCTGTGCTCTCATACCTTTAGTAAAGCACATAGAATGGATTATGTTTACTTGTTTATATGTCTGTTCTGTATGTAAATCTATACCCCTGTGAGTTTATCAGTACCCTGTAATATACACTATAGCTTCTTCCTTGTCTTGTACTGAAAGTGCTGTATATTATCGACATCATAATCATTTGCAGGAACCTTGTAGAAGGAAGGTATTCTCATGTTTGAAAGGAAATATGTGCCTAGCTTTAATAAAGCCTCGTATATCTAGCCTAACCAGATAGATGCATTACAAGTCAGTGCTTTACGTTACAATGGTATTCATGGAGAACATTGTAAGACCAAACTACATATTGAATTTTAATATGAATGTATAGAGATTTGCTCAATATACAACTTTTTCAGGAACAATCTCCCTCACTAGACTCTTAGCTCCATGAGAACAGGAAACCTATTTGATTTCTTTTCCATTGCACCCCCAATGCCTGACATACGATAAGTGCTTTATGAATATTTTGAAAGAATGAGTAAATGAGAGAAGGAATGAAAAATTACAACTATTATTTTAAGTGAGGAAGACCAGTGTGTTACTAGTCCCTGCTGCATATCAGAAATGACCTTAGGAGTATAATTTTATGCTAATGAAACAAAATATATTCAAATATTTTCATTCTCTTTATTGTGTGTGCATAAATATGTTGCTATACAAAGGAATAATCACTTCTTGTTAATGCTGTAGGAAGAGGAAGAGCAAGTATGAGTTGACGGAGAGAAAAGTGCAGGTTACCTGGACCATTTGCTTGGTTCTGTCTTTGCAGTAATAACATTACTACTAATAGGCGGCCTTAGATTAAACAGTAATAGTTAGCTCTGAGCAGTTAGAATTTCGCTCAATAAAAATAATGACATTAAAAGCAGTGAGGAGGAGTTGATTGTATGCTGTGTTGCATCATCATCTTCATGAAAGAGAAAAGGCAGAAGCAGGTGGCTGGCGATTTCCACAGATAATGCTGAATGGGGGATGAGTCAGGCCTAGAGTTGAAGCGTGGCTCAGAAAAAGCAACTTGAGTATCTAAAATCCTGCCTTATCTCTCAAACAGTTGCCATTCATATGCTGTTTATTTAGTGATTATCAATGTGGCTACCATCCCAGCTTATATCAAATATCACCAGGTAGATTACTGGCAGAAGATATGGTGAGGTTGCTTAGGGGGATGGCTGAAAAAAAAAAAAAAGACTGCCTTAATTTTTCTCCAGTTTGACCTCTTTTCACCCAGGGATCCCCCCTGCCTTTATTTGGAAGGCTACATTCCAGACCCCACAGCAAACACAGAGTGTGTTTTCTCTGTAAACAGTGTTACAAGTGGAGGATTGAAAGTGTTTGCTTTGAAAACTCTTACTTAAGCAGTGAGACCAAAAAGGTTCACTCTCCGTCAATAGGTTTCTCCTCCTCTGTGAGTTGGAAAGATCACTCTTCTCTCATTACACGTTTTACTGGATCGAGAAACATAGGAAGGGTATTTGGAGCAGTCTCAGAAGATGGACGATCAGAGCCTTGGCCTCCAGATTTGGTCAAGTCTCTGTCCATGTCTGTCTCTACAAATAATGTTGAAGCAAAGTCTGATGAACTCTAAGGCTGGAAGTTTGTCATGACAAATTAAAAGAAGTTAGCAGGAATATCCTTACCCCTCCCAAATTTTAGAATCTGTTAATAAATCTATAATTCACAATTGGACTAGGGAGGTGGATGTTAATTATAAAAGGGCCATCCGAAATGAAAATAATAATTAGGACTGACTCTCACTGGCCAGTAGGTCACCACTGAGCTCTATGATAATGGACCAGTGACCTGATTGTGTCTGTTTTTGCTCATCATTGCACCCTTCATGTTTTCCAGAGTTCCAGGTGTATAATAAGCTTAAAGTAGATATTTGAGTAAAGGCATGAAAGAAGGAATGAATGAACAGATGAATGAATGAATGCAGAGCCAAGCCTACTGGACCCAATTAAATAGTTTGTTCCCTACTCACTCCACACCCTACACTCAGCACTTGTATTTATCGTGAAACCAAGCAAACGGAAACATCCAGGACAGCTTTGAGGGGCATTCTCCATCCCTGCCATTCACCCATTGCATGGCTAACATGTTTTATACCTGAGCTCATGATGGATCCAAGAAAGGATAGCACATGCCTTCAGACCCTTGGGAATATAAGCCTGTCTCTGGAATACACAAAGCTGCATTGTATTAAGTCTGAATGCATGTACCTTAGGCCTCCTAGTTCATTCCCTGCCCAGGGAAAAGGAATTGTTCCACACCAGAAACAGAGTAAAAGTTCACGCTACTGACATAGGAACCTGGTAAACAGAGAAATAAAACCAACAATGACCTGGAGGAGGTGTAGGATTGACATCTACCTAGAATTACCAACGGCACAGCTATGGCCATTCTGTCTTGTGTTATGTAACCTAAAAGGGATTATAGGATTCAGAGAATTAAATTAGTAGTAACTCAAATCAATTCTCTTCTAAAGCATTTATAAACTTTCTTTATTCAGTTTTCTTCTTCCATTTTTGTCCTCCACCATCCCCTACCCTGTTCCCACACACTGGTCCCGTGTCTTTTAACTTGTTTGGATAGTTAGAGAGGCAGCTGAGAACACAATAGGTACAGCAGTCATTTTATTTCCCTCCAAGTATTGTCTGTGCCTGGAATGAAGAACTGCACAGAAGGATATAGTGTTGACCAACTCCACTGCTTTCCAATCTTGTACAAATTATCCAGCTGTTGGGAACACTGAGACACAGTGTTTCACAAAGTTCCTTCAGATGGCTTATGACAAATGAGTGACATCTGGCGATGTAAGCTGACTCTCATCTCCAAGTATGATTAATACATACCACTTCCAATGACTATAAAGCACTAAATAAGTGCTCATTATTAGGGAACTCTGGTCAATCTGCAGATCCAATCACATAACCTGTATACTGGTGGGTATCATCAACTTCTTAAGATGATGAGTATCAACAGCCAGGGAAGGATTGGACCCACTTTCCATGCCATTTCAGGTAGATCATGAGCAACAGTTCCACAGAGTTATGTCAGTAGACACCTTTATTTCCATCCACTGCCCTGTATAGGCTTCATCTTTAAGAACTGGATCATCTGAGAAAAGTTGGAGACACTTGTTTGCAGTGTTTAAATGTTAAAGGGGCAAAGTACAAAACGATGACCCCTGGAAACTTTGTCTATTGGCCTGTCTCCTTCGTGAATGTGAAATGTCACTGAGGGTTATCATTCTTAGCAAATGTTGCTAGAAAAAAATGTCAGGTATAACTGAGATCTGAAAGTTCTTTTGTGTTTTTTTTTTTTTTTTTTTTTTTTTGAGGTATGTGGGCCTCTCACTGTTGTGGTCTCTTCCGTTGCGGGGCACAGGCTCCGGACACGCAGGCTCAGCGGCCATGGCTCACGGGCCCAGCCGCTCCACGGCATGTGGGATCTTCCCGGACCGGGGCACAAACCCGCGTCCCCTGCGTCGGCAGGCAGACTCTGAACCACTGCGCCACCAGGGAAGACCCCTTTTGCATTTTTTTCCTGATAAACTTCTATCATTTTGTAAGTGGATGCAAACGTGAATTTTTATAATTTGACCTATTGTCAGAAAAAAGTCATCAAAAATACCAAAACAAACAAAGACTACTTGCTCATTAAAATATGTAAATCTATTTAGACACATTAATTTACTAAGCTAATTTATTGTTGCTCTGAAATTCTTTACAATAGGAGAAATACACTACCATCGTAAAAGTCCCTGCGTGTCAGTGTCTCATAAAATTCTAAAAACAGGGCTTCCCTGGTGGCGCAGTGGTTGGGAGTCCACCTGCCAATGCAGGGGACATGGGTTCGTGCCCCGGTCCGGGAAGATCCTACATGCCACGGAGCGGCTGGGCCCATGAGCCATGGCCGCTGAGCCTGCACATCCGGAGCCTGTGCTCCGCAACGGGAGAGGCCACAACAGTGAGAGGCCCACACACCGCAAAAAAAAAAAAAAAAATTCTAAAAACAGCTAAAAATGAGATGTTTACTTGCTCAGGTAGATTTATACATGAGGTTCTAATGAACTATTAATTTGACGTAGAAGTTACTCGGGGTTATTCATGTTTGACTTTTTGGAACAATGCCCAGATCAGGTTTCTTCTTCCAATTTGGCTAATACAAATTATTTAAAAAGTGAAACAGAATGGTAAGGAAAGGGACAAGAAGGACACATTTAAAAGGACACATTTAAAACACAATCTGCATTGGCCACATATCAGGACATGATCTTGAACTTTGTAAATTTTAAAGATGTATGCAAACATACTTGCATTTTTTTTTTTTCAAAAATTTCAAACTAGTCCCTGTTTGCAAAGGGTACCAGGTCACTTAGTAAAATTTTACTGCAGTCCTTAAAGAACACCAAATGTGCTGAGTTATTTTTGCAAGTGATTTCCCAGATTTAAATGGGCAAAGTATATTAACTTAGAATTAAACAGCCAATGAATTCTTTCTGACTAGTTTTCTGCCAGGAGAAAATAATGAAACCTTTAACCAGAAAATGAGAAAGCTCCAAATTCTTCTGAGGATATTGCAGTAAAGTGATTATCCTGTAATATTAGAGTACATGAACATACAAAGGGGGTTTAGAGGCATAAGGAGTTTTCAGGACTCATAACATTTTTCCCACAGAAAACCAGTTTTCTGGTCTATTTCCAGAGTTTAAAGGGGAAGGGAAACTGATGTTTAGTAAAATACAGGCTTTTCATCGGTTCATTTGGTTTGATGACTATTCCCCAATATACACCTGGAGTATATTTTTAATAAAACCAGTCCCAGTGAATTTTTTTCAGCTATGTCTCATGAGTTGTTTAAATAACAACTGGTACATTCATGTGCGTGTGCACACACACACACACACACACACACACACTCACTCACTCATTCACATAAACGGTCTTGATTTAGATTAACCTGGTAAAGAACATTAGATCAAAAGTGGTAAAATACAAAATTAGGGCCATTCTGTGCTCTGTTCTCATATGAGTATCCTCACTTACTGAAGCATTGAAAAGAGATGTACCAGGTAAGATACTTTGAGCTGCAAGTAGGAGAAAACCCAACAAACATGGTTCTTAATAAGGACAATTATTATTTCATAGAAAATCGAGGCATAGGACTATAGGATTGGTTAATTTGGTGGTTCAACATCATAAAAAAATTGGATTTTTATCCATCTTTCCACATCTCACCACAACTATAAAAAGTAAGTGAGTCATGGGGTTCAGAGAGGTTAAAACACAGGTACAAAGTCACTCAGTAAGCGGCTGAGCCAGGATATCAGCCCACTCTGTCTGAGTCTGGAGCCTGTTCTTCTAATCACACTGAAACCATGAAATACGTTGTTGATGTTAAACATTATCTAAGGAAATAAGTAATGCCTCTTATTAAACATAATGATATACATGAGCACCCAAACAACTGGATCTGCTTATTGTACAACCATGGACTCCCTGGCCCTGCTACATACTTTTGAAAATACACATCGAAATGCTTACCTTATGCTTCAAAACGAGTTGTCAAAGATCATAACATCTTAGAGAGAATATGAACTGTGTCATGAAGGAAGCAAATAGTTTCTGAAGTCATTCTGCTAGTCTTCAGTTAAGTTTATTGTGATTATACTAGAACTTCCAGAGAGCTTTCCCATCCACTAGAAAGAGCCAGACACATGAGCAATTATGTTATCATAATTACTTCTAATACATTTAGTGATTGGAGGCCACTGTTTCATTTACTCATCCCCCCAAACCTGAATAGGGTCTTTTCTCCATTTTTATGTCTGTTTCATAAATGGGTATCTATCTTCAGTGTGCCCATGTATGGTTGTACAGGTTAGACACTGAACAACTGTACCTCATGGCCCTAAATATTTCTACTTCCTCCCCATGCCACTCTTGCTCCAGCCGAAGGAATGCCCTCATCATCTGCTAGAAAAATGTCCTTCGCTTTTCTGCTTTGAAAGTTTCTTTAGAATCACCGTCTCAGGTCAGAACAACTATCTAGACATTGTCACCTAAACATTTACCAAACATTTCCTAGGAGACAGGCTCTACATGGCAGTTTCAAGTACACAATTTTAAGTAGTCTGTGCAATAACTCTGTGAAATAAATATCATTATCTCTGTTTTACAGATAAAGAAACATGGACTCTGGGGATTTTAACAGCTCACCCCATGATACAGAGCTATTAACAGAGTTAGGGATTATGTTCTTTCATCTCCAGTGCAGTTTCCACTCTGGAAATTAGGGGAGAGATAAGATTCATTAGGAGAGCAAGGCAACCTAGTGCGTGGTTGGTCAGAAGTACTGAGGGGATTGGGATTAAGGCAGAGCGTATGAGATGCTCAGGGGAGAGAAGGGGCATAGTGGGAAGGCCAATGACAGACCTTTGCTACTCATCTGTTTTTCCCAGAGCCAGACTCTGCAGCTAGGCCACTTTCCTATTTATCCCAGGTTCATTTGGTAATAATAAAATTGGGAAATTGCAAAAACAGGTCTGTTCAACTGTCATCACACATTGTGAGCATCTACAAGAAACAAAGAACTTCTGCTCTATATTGGCTTGAAAGAAAGAAATAATGTCTGCAGTTTGCAATTGAAGGTTTTATATTTGGCAGGATTACCAATCACGTGTAAATCATGGACAAGTCACTGAACCATCTGGTCACTGGTTTTATCAGCCATTAGCCATTAAATTATGTGGTAAAATGGAAACATTATTAATAGCTTGTGAATTGTTATTCATTCACATGTGGGGACAATGCAGAAATGCCCAAGGGAAAAAGTATAACATCGTCTTATTAAAATTTTACCGTAGTTTAAAAGTGAGATGTTAAGAGAACTCAAAATCTGGATAAGATGTAGTTTTGTCCCTCTAAGCCTGGAAGGACATGAAGACCCTGCCCAGTATGATAAAGAGCCCAGTGTTTTGTTTTAATGACTAAGTGCACACACAGAATCTAGAAAATGGTGCACAAATGTGTTTTACTATTCACATGTGGTGGCCCGTTAGTTCATACGGAGTCCACCACTGATGGCCTCCAGGAGACTATTTTGTTTCTTGCCTCCCTCTCTTCTCTATTTCTTGTCACTCATATTTCTCTGTAGGTTTGTAGAGCCACAAGCCTAACACCAGCAAGACCTTGTTTCCTTGTTTCATTCTTTAGAATGAATCACTATATAAAAGAACCCTCCTTTTGTTACTACTGATTTAAGTTCATAGTATAATTTTCAGGCCTTATTAAGATGGAATAGATGAGAATGAAGAGAAAAGAAAAAAATTTAAAGAGAGAGAATACCGTCCGTTTATCACTCATGCATTCATTCGAAAATCAAACACATATTTATAATTGACCTGTTATATGCCGGGCACCATCCTAGGAACTAGGGTAGGGATATACAGGAAATCAAATCTTTTCAGTCCCTACCCTCAGGGAACTTAGATTCCGGTGGAGAAAAATAAATCATACACAAATAATAAAAACAACCACATATCACATGACAATAATACCTCAGAGGAAAAATAAAGCAGGGCAATAAGATAGAGATGATAGACATAGTGGCATTTTATGCCAGCGGGTCAGAGAATGTGGCAATGTATGTAAAGCTTCTTTCATTCAATATTTATCAACTGCCTTTGAAGAGCTGGGTACTGTATGAGGTCCAAGATGAATAAGACACGGTCCCTGCCCTCCAGGTGCCGTCAGCTCAGTGGAGAATCTCGCCACCTGCTCCATTAGGCAGACAGATTAGAAGTCTGAGGGCATATTGAGGCAGTAACATTGTACACAGCCACCAATCTGAACAGATTGTAAGTATTCCAAAACTCACAGTGGTTTCCATAAAATAATTCTCACTTCAAGTAAACATTTTCAGTTGGTGAGTAACTCTATTTTCCACCGACAGCCCTCATATTTGAGGGCTTCCTTAATGCAACGATGACTGGTTCTTCTGATTGGTTGCCAAGGATTCTTTGGGTCCTTATTGAAATGTACTTGCTCAACTCCTCCAAAGCAACTTGGCTGGCTCCTTGTTGTACTGGCAGATTCTCCCTCCTGTACTGAAAAATTTGTTCTTTCTGAAAAAGTTAGACTGTCCCTGGATGGTTTTCATGAAAAGATAAAAAAGAAAGAATTACAGGGTTTTTTTGTTTTTTGAAAGTAAGTGATGAAGCACTTTGTATCCACAAGGTTTACACAAATGTAGGTCACATCCTAGTGACGTGCCATTTTATCCTCATTCTATCATGCTTTGTGCAGATACCTGGCTCCGAATGTCCGGATTCATCAAGAAGGCAGAGAAAAGTATAATTATGGTCCCAAAACTAGCTTGTATAAACAGCTGCTCTTCTTTATTGTGTTTTTAATACAACCTCCATACCCCAAGCTTTACAGAGTTTGTAATAATATAACATTGTTACAAAGAAAACTCAGTCATGGGAGGGAACAGCGCTGAGCAGAGAAGTCTTTGTTTTCCCGAAGACAGAGCCTTTTTTGATAGGGGTTGGGAGATCATATCACACACAGTTGTTCCGGAGTAAGGGAGACAGACTTGCTGATCTCTGCTAGCACAGACAATGATAATCCACTCACTCCGCAGGCTCCATGTTGGAACCTTCCTCGTCTTCACATCCCTCACCCTTCACCCCAGTTAGAAGACTCAGGAGAGGAAATTATTTTGGCTGAGCTGAGACATAAGCACAGGTGGTACCACTTGTTGTAAACTTTTCGGTTTTTATTGGGGGCTATGAACTGACTTTTAAGTGGTTTTGCTCTGACCGAGAAACAGGAGAGCAAGGGCTCTCGGCCCTGGCTGTTGATCGATTGCACTGCTGCTGATTTCCAGAGGTTGCCATCTTGCAGAGGACAGACGCGTTTCTTCCCTGTGGCATCTCAGGACCATGGCGCCAGCCTGAATCACAGCCAAAGATCCTCATTTCTTTACTGCTCCAAACAGACAAACAGTGCATTTGGGCGGTTCTGCCTATTCTCTGCTGGGGAAATTTCACACCAAAATTTGAGCTTTGTTGAGCTATTCCCCTCCCCCTACTTTTTTTTTTTTTTTTTTTTACTGTGCCAAGGTAAAAAAAACAATATATCATAAATTTTATCTTTTTCCTACATGTTGGAGTCCTTCCCATTGGTATAGTTTTCATTCTTATCACGGCCTCATTTATAGCAGCTTCCACTGCTGTGATCATGTCAGCTTTAGGTGTAAATGACAGACAGGAATTTTGCTATCAAAAAGTCAATCACTGGATAAGATCAAGAACTTAGTTCTAAATATAAACTCTTTCTCAGCACTTGCAAATAATAAATTCTGCCAAAGTTTAATGTTATGCTAAAATTCCCCATAGGAATTCTGCTCCTCCCTAAAAATTCTGTTTTCTAAGGATGTCACTCAAGGTGAAATTTACTCCAATGAATCTTAAGTAGCTGATCCTGTGGCTTTATTTGTATGTCCTACATTTCTTTGGTGATAGGTGCTAACATAAAACTTTCATTTTCAGCTCTGTGAACTTTGATTCACAGAATACGCTGCAATTAAGTAACTTTTCAGGGTGGCCTTCCAAAATGGGAAGGGTGTCCAGTTGTTGGTGGGTTTGGCTTAGGTTGTGCAGTTTGTTTGTTTGGGTTGTATGTTTTGAACATGTGCCCAGGGCTTTTAAAACGAGTGATGGGAACATTTGTATAAATGGAATTGAAAGCAACGGAACAGGCATTGCCAACACTCTAATTATGAACCTAGCAACATGGGTACTGATTTGAGAGTTTAAAGGGTATAAGACAAAATATATGGAAAGGAGGGGAACCTGGTGGTCTCAGATAAGATGGCTGTGTTTTCTTCTTAGCATGCAGGAAGTAAAAAGCATACAGCTCTCTTACCCTTTTGGATAACCAAAGATACGGCAAACTGGGGCCCTTTTTCCCAATATCCTTTTCACTATGAGGCACCATCTGGACAGAGGGTAAAGTTTCAAGGGAGCTAGAGTAGTCATTTATGTCAGGTCATGAGTATATCCACTCCCCGCTCCTCTCCATAATGTTTCCTTCAAGGCCAAAGGACCGGTGCATCATGGGGTGTTGAACTAGAGGAGAGAGAGAGAGAGAGAGAGAGATCACGTTGGCGCCATAACCCTTACGACTTTCAGTTGCCCAAGAGGAAAAATACCAAATTCTTTGGAACCTCTCTTCTTCTGACAGACAAATTTCCCAGAAACTGTAACCAGAATAACTTGAGGCTTGTTAAACAAGAGGGTATTACTAAGGTTGGGGTGGTGAACCCAAAGAATCTGGAAAGTTTGAGAATCGACAAGATATGGGTGGTTGGCACACACTTTCTCTGAATTTTTGAGTTTTTCTTTTCCTCCCTTTCATCTTCATTTCCAGGTAAGTATATTTCATTCCAGACTTAAAATCAAAATTCTCTTCTCTCCAGTCTCTGCGTAGATTAGGAGTAATTAAAAGATAAGCATAACCTCGTCTCCTCCCTTTGAAATGCATAGTTTTATTCTAAAGAAGATTTCATTGACGGGTCTCTTTGACTCTTGTTTCCTCCAAGTTATATATGAGATCGTATTTCCAAGGTAGCTATTATGCTGTTCTAATATAATTTAAGGGCAGAGTGGGGGGAGATAGCTAGCTGAGAGCATCGTTTACTTTTAAGGCTTTTTTAAAACTGATGGAAAACGACACACACCAACACAAATAGTTCACGGCCGATTCTCTCCCTGAGTATGAGGTCTAGAACTAGTGAGTTCCCATATAGAAGGCTGAAGCCCACTGAAATGCCCCAGCAGGCAGACACACACAGACACACAGACACACAGACACAGACACACACACACACACACACACACACACACACACAGACACACACACACACACACACACACACACACACACACACACTGCCAGAAGCTAGGAGCTTCCTTGAGAACAAGGACATCGGTTAGAAAAAGCCAGCTGTGCAGAGCAGAATTAAAAAGCTTCTAGATTTAGGTAAAATAGTGCCACCTGTAATTTTTTTTTTCCTTTTAAAAAGTATGGAAGAAAGAAAAAGGCAAGTTCTAGAAAAACGCAGCTAGCCTTTTAGGAAATGCCAAAATCTGCTCAGCTGTACTGAGTTATTTTCCTAGGAACAATACAACAAATCAATGGGTTTGAATTTAGTTATCGTGGTGGTTTTCAGAATGCCCCAAAAACTTGCCCCGAATTCTGACTCCCAGAAACTAGCCCAGAGGTTCTGATTCAGAGCATGGGTATTTTACTATCCACAAAATTATTATTAGCCTTAAAGAGACGGTTGTTTTAAAATCCTCTGTAAACTGCAAAGAGCCACATAAATGTTAATATTTAACTCATATGGTGTGGACAGCGTCCCTTGAATTTGTTGGATACTGTGCTAAGAACTCATGGTGAAATAAAGGAAGTCTGCTGTAGTGGCGTAGTTTGCACAGTTGATCATTTTCTATTATTAGTATTTACCAAGAATACTCTCCTCTCAAGAAAATGAATTCCTTAAGCAAAAATTTGTGAGCAACATCTTCCTCTCCCAAAGTAGTAGTTTTGTTGTTCCTGATTTAACTCAAAAATAACACATGAGCATCAAAACTTAAGTCCAGATTGTTTCCAAGGGGTGGGGGAAGGTTTCAGTATTTCTGATCCTTTCTTTGTTTTAATCACAGATTTATTCGGGGGTGGTGGTGGCTGGAATTTAGGCTACTTTGATGGCATTGCTTCCTCTTTTAATTGGACTGCAGGGAATGAAAATCATTAGGGTATGTTTGCATTGTATTTGGATGAAAGGGTTTTCCTTACTCTGTGTGCCCTGCTCACAGAACACATTCTTAGAATGACTTAATAGTGCATAGTTGACATACCTTACACACAGTGGAGGCCTGAATGAATGAGCCGTGGGATGAATGGGCATACATGAAAACTAAGTAAAAAGAAATGCTAAAAACACCCCACCAGTATCCAGAATTTGGGCTGTGTTTCATTTGTAGCTACTACTTAAAAATGGAATCCAATTAAGGGGCCATTTCTTTTTCAATTATAAACGTGCTTTCACAAAGAATCCTGGAGCTGGGAGGTACTTTAGAAAAACTAATCTAGTCTAGTGTGTTTTCAAATTATGCTTCCTAGAGCTGTAAAGCAAGGTTACTCCACCTTGGTTGACATTTGAGTCACTTGTGTAGCTTTTTAAAAAATTATGCTAGTGCCCCATTCCCAAAGAATCCAATTCAGCTTATATGAGTGCCCTCTGGGCATATGGTTTAAAAGTGTTCCAGGTGATTTGAATGTTCAGCCAGGGGTGCGACCCACCATTCTAGGGGTTCGACACTCCCAACATTTAGACTTGTGGTCTTATAAATGCAAGTCTACTCTCTAGGGACAATACGATAGAATATATTAAACTGGGGTAACGGGGATATGCTTATGCCCAGTAGGGCTCACATTCATTTCAAAGAAAACACTAGACTTCTAAAAAATTCAGTTCAACAGTGTTGTATCTTGAACTCTTTGTACAAGGCATTCTGCAGGTATACAACGGACGCACAGAAGATTAAGGCCCAACTTTCTCTTGAAGATTTTACAGTCTTGCCATCTGGAAACATACCAAGCAGAGGCACAGGGAAGGAATGAGAAAACCAAGTATAAACATGACTTTGATAAAAGGCAGGTGTGTTATGGATGGCACAGGAAGGATTGAATCATGGATGAAATATAGTTTTCAGCATTTGCTCTAATAGCCATCTCTTCTTTCCCCAGCCTAACTGACCAAACTGAGCAGTCCTGACACCCACAGTCTGGGAACACAGCCTGCTCTGGGGCAGTGCAGGAATAAAAAGGAAAAATAATGCAGGCGCTGTGCTCCTTCTTACCTCCACTTGGTACAAGGTAGGATATTTCCTAGAGCCTGAAACTCATCAGGCAGGAGGTTCTTCTGACGGAGAAAGCATGGGTGCCAAGTGTCCATTTCAGGACAGCTTCTCGGTGTCTGACACTTGTTTCTTTGTCAAGGGGAAGGCAGAGAAAAACTCCTGCCTGACTTGATTTGCTTTTGTGCTTCCTGAGGTCAGAGATTGTTAATAGTCCCAGTTTGGTTCATCTCCTGGCATGGATAATGAGCAAAGTTGACTGAAAGAAAGAAAGAAACAAAGGGAGAGAGGGAAAAAGAAAGGAGGGAGGAAGGAAGGGATGAAGGGAAGGGAAGGAAAGAAAGAGAAAGAGAGAGTTAAAAGTTTCCATTGTTTTTTGCTCTTCATATTGGTCTTAACTCAGAATTTTTGGAATTTCTCTGTTCTCTTCTTAAACATAGTCACCTGGCAAAAGAACTTTCAAGTTGTGATTAGACATAAGTTTGCATAATTTCCCACTGATTCCATCCAGTGCATTCTCATATTTATAATATGTTACCATTCCAGTCAATGGATGGATACCAATAAAACGAGCTATGGAACACATCTTGGGCATGAGTGCTTTCTGTGATCTTTTATCCTACTTCAGTAGACTGTTTATCTAGCAGAAGAGAGATTCGAAGAATTAGGTGTTTTTTTTTTTTTTGTTTGTTTTTTTTAACAAATAAAGCCACAAGTTTATTACCATGTGAGTTTAGAATCCTGTATAGTGAAATAATGCAACAGAGAAAAAATGGCCTAGGGAAGCCTGAAGAGTCAGATGTTTTAAATGAAGAAGTGATCGTGTCTGGGTAGAAGAATCAGGAAAACAAAGAAAAGCCCAACTCTTTGATGAAATGACTCTTAAAGGCTGGATGGGAGTTCAGCGTGTAGGTGATCATAGGAAGCTTTCTGGCTAAGAAAAAATGCACGTTTTTGTTCAGACAGTTCTGGAGTTTAGGGTATTGGTCGTAAAGAGGTGGAAGTTTAAAACGGAAAAATGGATTCAGGCAGCATTCCATTTGTGGTGGCCTTTGAATGCGGTAGAACATTTGTACTTAGTTTGGTCAATAATCATGAACCACTGAGGGTTTTTTATTTACTTATTTTTGAGCATGGAAGTTACATAACCAAACGTGTGCTTTATTAAAGTTAATTGGGCAGCACAGTGGAGAATGGATTGGGGCCAATAAGAAAAAGATTAGGAGCAGAAGAATATACAAAAAATTATTATTGTACTAGTCCAAAGAAAACTAGCGATGTTTGTATTAGAAAGATGGGTTTTGGTGGTAAGGAGATAAAATGCAACCTTCAAGAATTAATACCAGATAATAACTAACCAAGAATGGTGTTTCTACATTTATAAAACAGCACGGAATTGAATAGACTAAAGTAATAATATATGTGGGAAATAATAGTTTTTGTTTTGCCTCTTTAAATTTCTGCTGGACCTGTCTAGTGTTACTAGTAACTTTGGAGATGTGGTCAATGAGTTTTGAAAATCAGGATGCGTTGGAATAATATAGGTGATGATATAAGAAAAAAATGTACAGATAAATGAATGCTCTGTCCACCTAATAGAGTGTACCTAGTTAAAAATGCAAAGTTCAGTATGAAGGATTTTTTTCTACTGAACTGATCAGTTATTTTGACATCTTGTAGGAAACCATGAAAGTCTGTAATTACTCTCATTAAGAATTCTATGGGACTTCCCTGGTGGTGCAGTGGTTAAGAATCCACCTGCCAATGCAGGGGACACGGGTTCGAGCCCTGGTCTGGGAAGATCCCACATGCCGCGGAGCAACTAAGCCCGTGAACCACAACTGCTGAAGCCCATGTGCCTAGAGCCTGTGCTCTGCAACAAGAGAAGCCACCACAATGAGAAGCCCACACACCACAACAAAGAGTAGCCCTGGCTCTCTGCAATTAGAGAAAGCCTGCACGCAGCAACGAAGACCCAGTGCAGCCAAAAATGAAAAATAATTAAAAAAAAAAATTCTGTGGAAGTATGAATCCATCCACTCCTGTTCAGATTCTATTATGATTTCTTGTCTGTGACATTTTGTTGTGTGTTTTAGTGAGGCCTAACTCTTAACCAAACTCTCTGTCACTGTACCTTTCAGCACAGGCCCAATAGGAGGGACTCTGAAGGTGACATCTGACCAGCCACAGTGGTATCCATCGTCCATCAAGTCATTCAGCAGAAATCTTTTGAGATCTGCTTATAGTTCAGCTTCTGTGCTTGTTGATAGTGATATATAAGAGTGTGGAGATGTTCAGAGATTAATAGAGTGTGAATACACACAAAAAAAGACAGCGACATAGGAAATAAGAAAAGAAAAGAATGTGAGACCAGAGGTAGGACAAAGTCATTCTACTTAATGAACTACAGGAAACTTTGTAAAGAAAGTGATGTTTCACATGAAATATGTAATTATCATCGATTCATTTCCTCTTTCTCTCTTCCTAGCTCCATCCTTCCCTTCCTTTACTTTCCCAAATATTTATGGAGTACATACAGTGCTTAAAGCCTTATGATAAGATTTTTGGCTCCAGTCAGACATGAATATGCTGTCAAACCACTGAAAAAGAACATTTGCCAAGTATGGACACACCCAGTAGAAATCAAGTGGCATAATGAAGAATAAGATAAATATAGGAGTGTAAGACAAAGATAGAGAAAGGTTTGAAAAGTGGCTGAAAAAATAGTCGTCTTGATGTCTTCGCTGTGTTCATGGTCTTGAAAATTGCTCTCAAATGCCTGCGGAAACATCCACAGCTATGCTGCACCTGGGAAGCAAGGTGAAATCTGGTAACTGGGGTCTCGGTCCAGGATACAAGGACTGGTTTGTCACTGGTCATTTATAATTCCCAGCCTGTGAAGAGATATACTCCCTATTACATAGAAATCAATTTGTGGTGTTTCGATTCTGAGTTAGTTTCTGAAAATCATTTTCTGAAACCCTATTTGAAAGACCGTTTACAAATAACTTCATGACTCTGTATGGCTTTCTTGCTAAAACTGTGAAGACAACTTTGTTGGTGGACACAGAAATCTTAATAGTGTTGAAAAGCTGCTGTGCTTCGGGTTTTACTTTACCCTTGTGTTTTTTTGTTTTTTTGTTTTTTTTTTTTTTTGCGGTACGCAGGCCTCTCACTGCTGTGGCCTCTCCCGTTGTGGAGCACAGGCTCCGGATGCGCAGGCTCAGTGGCCATGGCTCACGGGCCCAGCCGCTCCACGGCATGTGGGATCTTCCCGGACCAGGGCACAAACCTGCGTCCCCTGCATCCGCAGGCGGACTCTCAACCACTGCGCCACCAGGGAAGCCCTACCCTTGTGGTTTTGTTCTTTGTTTTTTTCCTCTCTCTCTAACCACTGAATCTTTTTTTTTAATTAATTAATTAATTAATATTTTGGCTGCGTTGGGTCTTCGTTGATGTGCACGGGGTTTCTCTAGTTGCGGCGAGCAGGGGCTACTCTTCGTTTCAGCGTGCGGGCTTCTCATGGCAGTGGCTTCTCCTGTTGCGGAGCATGGGTTCTAGGTGCGCGGGCTCAGTAGTTGTGGCTTGTGGGCTCTAGAACGCAGGCTCAGTAGTTGTGGCTCACCGGCTTAGTTGCTTGGTGCCACGTGGGCTCTTCCTGGACCAGGGCTTGAACCTGTGTCCCCTGCATTGGCAGGTGGATTCCCAACCACTGTTCCACCAGGGAACTCCCTAACCATTGATTCTTGGAGCACATTCTTTCATTAAGGAGATTTAGCACCCTCCACAGTAGCTGCGGGCAAGACATTAACATCCTGCAGCACGTCCTAGTCCTGAAAGATGAGTCAGCCTTGTGCAAATGAAATATATTAAACAAATGCTGCTTTACTTTTCTCTCATTCTCTTAAAACAATACCAACTCTGGCCAGGGAACCAATAATAAACTGTAGTCGGGCTTCCCTCGTGGCGCAGTGGTTGAGAGTCCGCCTGCCGATGAAGGGGACACGGGTTCGTGCCCCGGTCCGGGAAGATCCCACATGCCGCGGAGCGGCTGGGCCCGTGAGCCATGGCCGCTGAGCCTGCGCGTCCGGAGCCCGTGCTCCGCAACGGGAGAGGCCACAACAGTGAGAGGCCTGCATACCGCAAAAAAACAAAAACCAAAAAACTAAAAAACTGTAGTTTCAAATTTAACTTCATCTCCAGGTTAGGTCCCATGACATTGACATTCGATAGATATTGAAACCAAGCTTTTCCTCTTTTAAAGAATCTTGTTATCCCTCCCAAGAAATCTCAGTGATTCATTCCCATCCTTGCCCCATTCTTCTGCCATTCAGCAAAAGGGAGCCTGTTCCATCAGTTTCTGGTCTCTGTAAACCTCCTCCTCTGTTGAGTGATTAATTACTAGCTTTCTGGTGACTTCTTAATTTTGTTCTGTATTTTTAAATATTCCTTCATTTCAAAATTCTCTAGTGTAAGATACAAACACTAAACGGAATATAAGTAACGGCAATTACTTTCCTCTCTATTCAGCTTTGTCTTTACTATTAAAGGCACCATTTAAAATGTATAAAAATCATAAAAGTTTAAAACTTCAAAATAAACACGAGGCAATTAATTTTCTTAATGAAAACATTAGCATTTAAAGGTTAAAGTGACAAAAAATATGCTTATTCCTTAACATTACTAACAAAGTACCCATTTGTGTTAGCATGAGTTGTCTTTTTTAAAGATGTTCCAAGTATACAAAGAGAGATGGCCTCTGAATATTTAGACACAGTAGATTTAAAACAGCAAAACCAAAACACACTTTTATTGTTGGAAATACTGAAATCCACCGCTTCGTGTATGAGTTAATGGAACTTCTTGACAAATCACCTGTTAAATTTTAGCTGACAGCTTGTCATATATTAATTATAAATAATTGTAATATACGGCTATCATATTACATGCAACACAAAAAAATAGGAAAGGTAATTAGAGTCTATCCTTTATTTTCCCCCTTCACTTCTTGCTCACAAGAAAAAAATGACCCAATGTTTCACTTGGGTTGGGATAGTGCCAATGGTTAATGGAATGCCCCACTCTACTAAAGAATTTAATGGGAATATCCATTTGTCACAGTTGCATGCTGTAATCTCCAGTAGCAGAGCCAATGGAAAATAGCATCGTACCATAATGTCCTCTACACTCGGCAGGTGAGGGTGAAAGGCAGCCGCTGAACTGAACAGTCAGGGGAGAAAGCTTGGCTTTTCTAGGCCTGTCTTTAGAGAAAGATGTGGATTTCTTTTAAGAGAACATTGCTGCCTGACAGCAATAAGAAACGCAGCCCTGGAGAAAAAGAAAGTACATTTCTTTCATATGGAAAAAAAGCGGGAATGTTTGCATAGCATGTCTCAAAATCTCTAACCACCTCTTGGTCTACCGGAAGCCCACCTGTTTGTAAAGAGACTTTGGGTAGTGGTATCAGAAAGACCAAGATTAGATGCTCATTTCAGTCACCTCCTACTTTTGAGTTTGAGCTTTCAAATCTGAGGGGTGCCAGTAACAGCGCCTAAACTTGCAATGCTACTGGTAGAATCCATAGAACTGTATGAGTCCTTTAAAAATTAGCATGGCACCTGAGTTGTCTTCCTTTCTTCTTCACAGTTTAGGTGGAATTATAGTGTAGTCTGATGACTTTATATGTGTATAGTTTGTGTTCTCAAATGAATGAAAATATTGTTTAGTTTAGGGACTGTGTTTTGTATATATTTGTTTTATCTTTCTCATGTGCCAGGTCTGTGTTTGATCAAGAAATATGCTACTGAGAAATGCCGTGTGAATTAAATTTGAAAAACTCTCTCAAACATGTTAACACTTGTAGAGATTGGTATTTAAGTTACTTGAGGATTAAAACCATTGTTATTCCATGTATGCATTTAGCAGCAAATTAATAATATATTAGGCGTAGCTAGCACCAATAGGAAGAGGTCTCAGATACTCATTTCAGCGCCTATGAAACAGTTTACTCTCTTCAGAATACATCATTTGAAACTATGTTGTATTTCTCCATTCTAACTGGATTCAATACAAACCACTGTAGCCTTCACAAAGAATATATGATCAGCAACAATTACTGCAGTTCCTTGGTTAATAATTTATAACCAGAATAGAAGTAAAAACACAAGCTTTTGAAGTCAAACAGTTGTAGTTTCTAGATTCTAGCTTGGCCACTCACTAGCTCTGTCAGCTTGGCCAGATCACTTATCCTCTCTGTCCCTGTTTCCTCACTTATACAATGGGGCTAATGATAGGTAATTAGCAGGGCAGGTGTTAAGATTGGAGGTGAGGCAGAGGCTTTGAAACTTTTTCTGTTAATCACTAGCCACAGGACAGAAACATAAGTTTTATAAAACAATGTTTAATACATATAATGCACTCTCTTTTCTTTCCTACTTTCATTTAAAAAATTGTTCATGACCCACTAGATTCATGACCCAGAAAAGGTCATGACGTGCCTTTTGAAAACCAGGGGGATAGCATGATGTTTAGCACGTAATACAAGTGTAACATAAGATTACTGTTATTCTCCTTACATTATTTTCAGCCTTATTTTTAGGCTGCTTCACGATAGATGAGTATAAAATCTTTCGAGTACTTCTAGGAATTAACTTCCTTGGATGGGGTCCAAAATAGACTCATACTCATCCTATGCTGAATTATGCACTAGAGGGGGTTGTGCTGTAGCAAAGCTTCTGTGTGCTATTCATCAAAGAATGTTAGAGCTGGAAAGGAACTAAGAAAATGTCTAGTACCATTCCTTCATTTTCCTTCATGTAAGTATTTATAGTTTTAAAATATTCTATATTTATTACTCATTGATAAGTTGAAAAACTGGCTTCTTGGATCCAGAACTAGGAGGTAATTAGGAATAGTTAGGGGAGAGGGGACACTGGGTCATGACATCTGGGGTTTTGTTCTCCTTCTGCCACCAAAGAGTTGGGTCACCTTAAACTCTCAGGGACTCAGTTTCCTTACTTGTAAAATTAGGTGATTTCAGCAGATGATTAGCCCACCTCTGACGTTTTTATGACCTCAAAGCTCCAAATGGTAAACTCTTCTAGAGGTTGTAGTAGATGCCACAGGGTGCTGTTTTGTTACAAATCTGATCTGAGTATATTGATGTGTGTATATTGGGCTTCAGTCTTATTCCCACTACAACTCAGTTGTACAGAGAAAGCTTGGTTCCTCTACGTGCTCTCTCTTTCTCTTATCACCCTGAATAACGCTGTCTCTTTTGCCCAATAATAGCTCAGATTCTCTAGTCACCTCCTTCCACTGCTACTTTTTTCTCTAAGATGTTTGCTTGTAGTGGGACAGGAACATCGAGGACCTCATGGTGTCAGGAAAGTTGGGTCCTTGGGCTTGTGTCATTTATGTATACTGTCCTCTGTCTCCTCTGATTTCTGGGTCCCTTTTCCTCCTACTTGTTGCTCACCTTGGTAACCATCATCACTAAGTTCTCTAGTTAACCTAACTCGCTACCAGTGGGATATGTTGATCCTGTTTCTTTTTCGACTAGGCTCCCAGGTAGTAATCAGACTTCCCAGCTGGTATCTTAAATCAGGTCAGAGGGATGAGGTAGAGGGATGTGTGTCTCTCCATCAAAGACAACAGCAGAGGAAATTCAGGGTTTTTTAAAACTCTGTTTGTTCCTCTAACATCCAACTTTGCAAGAGGAAAGTGGGGCTCACCAGTTGACGGGGGAGGGTGTGGCAATGAGAAAGCCAAATCAGAGTTTACACCTTGAGTGAGAATCACCTGTGCAGAGGCTCAGATTTCTGAAATCCATCCTTAGGGCATAAGGAACAGGTGTTCAGCATACCTTCTCCGCTTTTCAGTTCCTCGCATTATCAGAAAGTCCTGAAGGCTTGCCCAGGAATAGCTGTCTTCTTGATTTTTACTATGAGGCTAACCATTTTAAAAAAAAGAACAGGGAAGACTCATGCTAAGATGATCCTCCCCCCTCTCCCCTCAAATTGCTGGAGGACTAAACTTCATTTAGAGTGAAGCCTTTCAAAAATACGTGATTTCTTTCTGGAGCACACAGGGGATGGAGGATTACTGACCGATCCTTCGGTGCCTTTCAGGAGCGCAGCATGCAAAGGGTGGGAACAAATGGGCAGCTTGAGACAACAGTCAGGATGCCGAATCATTAGGCTGAATCTAAGGGGTCTGCTTACCTTTGCTCTTTCAAAGACTGCCTCGAGCCTGCAGGAATAAGTATTGTGTGTATGTGCTGGTCTGAACACACAATGAGCAAGGGAGGTGGCTGGAAGCCTTGACTTTCCTTAACCTTTCTGACCAAGTTTCTAATAAATTTTGGTAGGCCAATTGCCAATGGTGGCTTCCAGCTGCTGACTTTTTCCATGTGCGTGAGATCCTTGAGGAGGAAAGAAGGTTAAAATTTGCCCCTTTAGCTAACAATCCACATAGTGTGTTCTGTAGATGAAGCTTGTGTAGCCCAACAACTGTCTAGGGAGAAGGTTCTGTGGTGTCCTACAGAGAAGCTGGGGGGCATTGCGTTTTCAACATCATAAAAGCAAGTGGCATGGAAGCAAAACAAGAGTTATTACACTACGATAGATTCCATACTTCCCTTTCTTCCTCTGTGATTCCAAAGGGGATCCACCAAACATCCCTGAATGAGGCTACCGAGGTGAACTGGGACAGTGGACATAAACTGTGTCTCATCAACACGCTCCTTATATTTTTATCACTGCTTTGAATGGGGTGCAACCGGCATCTTTCCTCCCGTGTGCCAGGACCCGGGGCAGGAAGCACCCGGGTGTGCAGCTCTTAGGAGATGAGTGAATTTGTTAGAGGGGGGTCTTTTCTGTCCTGGTGGATGGCTGCTTGGGAGTGACGTCACCCAGCCCCCTCCTCTGCAAGTGTGTGTGTGAGTGAGTGAGTGTATGTGTGTGGGTTGCACGCCTCCTTCTCCCAGCTCTCCTGCCTCCTTCCTTCGCCCGTCCAGCTCTCTGGCCCTTTCAGTGGGTCAGGGGTCCAGACTGAGGGACTCGCCAGCGGGCCTGGCTCTCCCCTCGGCCGAGCGCACCCACACTCCCACTCTCGCGCCGGCAAAGTGCACGCACAATCCCTCAGCGCCGGGGCACCGCGATTCCGTGGGATCCCCAGCATGTTACGAGGATTTTCGAAATCAGTCAGACTAGGAAACAAAGAGAGAAGCTTTTCCAATCACTTTCCTGAGATTTTTCATTTAATTTGCCCATCAAACCATCTCGCCCTCAACCGTAACGACCGGGTTCACGCCAGGGCTGAGGGCTGGGCTGGACTGGCCATCCCTCGTCCTGGCCCTTGACTCCGCGCGGGTCGGTCTCCGGGCGTCGCCTCGCCCCCTCTCCCCGCCTCCCCACTCCCCCCGCCGGCCTCAGTTTCTGGTTACCTCTCGTGTGCGCTTCACTTTGGGGGGGGGAGAAGAGAAGAAGGGGAGGGAGGCGCTGAGGGGGGCAGCCGAGTTGCTATTTGTGGCCAAAGAATCCTCTTTAAAAGAAGCAGCAGCAGGAAGGAGGAAACAGGAGAGGCGGAGGGAGGAGAAGTTACGCGGCCCCGGACCCCCCAGCCGCGAGCGGCGGAGCGTCGAGGAGCGGGGGGAGGAGGAGGAAGAAGAGCGGGAGGCGGAGGGAGAGGAGACACACGGCGGCGGCGGCGGCGGCCGGAGAAGCAGGCGCAGGGCGCGCAGGAGGAGCGGGAGGAGGCGGAACAGCCGCGGAAGCCGCGGGCTCAGAAGGGCCAGGAGGACGGCCCGGGAAGAGGAGGCGGAGGCGGCGGCGGCGGCGGAGAAGTGGATAGGGGTGGAGGGAGGGAGGGCGGGGGGACGCGCTCCTTTGGATGCTGGATTTCGGCGTTTGGGACTCACTCGCTGACTCTCCTCCACTTCCTCGCTCTGGACTGGGCTGGCCGCTCGAGGAGCGGGCGGCGGCAGCCACGGGGGGGATTCCCGCGGCGGGGGCCGCAGCTGCGCGGGATTAAATCGGCCGCCCGGACTCCGGCGGCTGGGGCAGGCGTGGGCTGAGCGGCCGTGGAGGGGCGTGAAAGCGCTGGAGCAAAGTGCTGGTGGCGGCGCGGGAGGCGGTGGCGGAGGCTGCCCGGAGCCGACATGACCAGGTGAGTCTCCCGAGCTGATCCGGTCCGCCCCCCTGAGTCTTCCCGGGTCTGCGTCCTTCGGTGTCTGCGTCCGCGGCTCGCCCGGAGCCCGGCTCCCGCAGCCCGCAGGTCAGGGGCCGGAGCTGCACACTCCGGCGTCCGCGAGCCCAGCGCCCCGGCTCCGGAGCGCACAGTTTGCTCTTCGAAACCTCCTTGGGCAGAGGTCCTCCCCTACACGGTTCGCTTCTCGCTTAAAGCCTCAGACCAGGGAGAGTGGCAGTTCTAGAGAATGAAGGTGTTTAAATCTGTGTATTTGTGAGATTCCCCGCTTTCTCCTCCTGGGGTGGGCGTAGTATTGGGGAAATGGTGGAGCGGCGGGGCACTACGACCCTACCCAGGGATTCTGCCACTGCAGTTTTCTGTTTTTTCTTTGTTTTTTTAAGAGGCAATGATTACTAATTTAAGGAGGGCTGGTTTTAGTGATTTCTTTCTTTCCTCTGAACTAGTGGGGAGAAGGAGAAATAGCAGGAGTCAAAGTCTACGCGGCTGCCATAGAGGAGGGGGATTGTTTTGGAGACCTTTCCGTGGCAGAATCAAAGCTCGTAGTTCTGCCACGGGAATCTGCTGTTCTTACACACTCATTCCGTAGGGAAGGGAACAAAGAATTTATCATGAAAAGTCCAAGTTGTAGGAAACAATTTTAAAAGAAAACCAAGAACAAACTAAACGTTCTTTCCTTTCCTGTCGGTTTATTGTAGCTTTCACATTGGCGTGTAGAAAACTTGAATTGTGTATCTGTGAGGTTGATTTTCATTTAGAAGCATTAACAAATTAAGGCAGTTTTCTTATGCTTAAAAAAAAAAAATCTTGGACACTGTGTGAGCTTGGCTTTCATTAATTGGGTGCTCCAGTATTGTGAATAGTAGGTCCATTCTCCAAAACCTGGACTATCACAGTTCACTTGTATTGTTTCCAGCCTGCTTCCCAGTACACGACTTGCCTACTGTCTCCTCTGTTTTCTAAAATTCTTAGAGCAATCCCCCAGACCAACCTACAGTTTGTGCCTTAAGCATACAGGGAGATTCCTGAGGGATCGCTGCCCTGTATTTTCTCTTAAACTTTTTTTTTTTCTTTTTATCCCCCCCTTGACATGCCCACAGTCATAGTACCATTGACTTAGAGCATAGCACATACATTTTGAGCCTCTCAGAGACTAGCAACTGCTTGTGACTTGAGATAGATTTTCTTTTGGACTAACAGTGCTTCAAACGTGGACCTTTCCATTTGGTGTGTTTTTTCCAACCATCCTGTAGCACACATATGGGGTGTTAGTCCAACCATTGATACTTCTGACCATTTTGGCAGTTCTATCACTGTTTCAAAGTGTACACATCCACCACTCAACTTGAGTAAAACCAGGGTGACGTACTGCCAAGACTTGAAATATTCTGAATTAAAGGAATATTTAGATGATAGCAACCTAAAAATCATACCATGTTGTTAGTATGATGATATCCAGGACAAAGCTTAATAAATATTGTACTTATTTAGAAAACATTTTGTTACATGCCACAGATAGATGTTATTTTGTTAGCTTAGCAAAGAGAATAAAATTTCAGTGCTCAATGTCCGAATTCTTGAAACAGACATCCTAAATGGACAATACAAAGAAAATTTTCCTACCTCCCACCTCCCATAATTATGTACTGTACTTTGCTTTTCAATGGAACTAGCAATTCTGTGACAGATTTCTTAAATTCATCCTCATGCGATCAGCTATTATTGTACTCTCAAAGTGTGAAATTGACAAGCTGGTCAGTTTCATGAATTCAGCTGTCAGATTGTGTCCAGTTAAAAACTGCTAAAAGCTGTAAATGTGCCTGCCTAGAATTTTCTTTCTTAAAGGAAAGACAGCTAGGGGGTGAGGATTAAAGGGTGTTATTAATTGTAGATCTTTGTAAATAGGTGCACTCTAATGTAAGTTTTATCACTGGCTGTTGTTGGGAAGCACATTTATTTTAGATTTCTACTGTTTTAAAAGTGGCATTCAGTTTGTATCTATATTTCATTTTAAATAGGGAGCACTTTACATAGAAATAATCTGTTCTTACAGCCCTCAGTAATAATAGTATAATAGAAATAAGATTCAAAGAGGAAAAGTGTCTCTCGAATATATTTTAATATATATGAGTAATATATTACTTTTGTAATGACATGTGAAGAGGTGGATGAATTAAATATTTTACTGTGGAGGTTATGTAACACAAATTCTTCTTAGACCAGTGCAGTTGTAGTTACTAAATTAATGAAATACAGTGCTCTATTTTAATATATATGTATTTCAGTGGATAATCATACAAGCAAAACTGCTTAAAGTATTAAATACAATGATTTGATTTGTTTTTAAGATGGACATTCGTCTACAGCCAGAATATCTCAAAGTCGAGAACTAAGACTCGGAATCCCCTCATCTGCTGCTATTTGCTAAGCCACTAGGGGCCTGTATAACTGTTCTTATATCCAGGAGGTACTCTGGTATGGCATATGCGATCCCTTCCTAGAGAGGCATTTAAAAAGTATCAGGTAGGCAGTCCCCTAAGTTTTGGTTTTGTCTTTTTAACCTATTAACTCATGCTCTGATGTTAGTCATAGACATTGACTGAAGGGTTTTTCAAGAACGTTGTTTAGAGCTTACACTATGGCGGTACAAGTATGACTTTTCACAGAGTGTGCAACATAGGAGAGGTATTTGTGCAAATTCATATGTGATCCCAGTTTCTCAGTGCATGTCAAGGATAACTGATAAGGATGCTATTGGCATAATGTAAGGTTAAAAAAGAAAGGAAGCAGAATTACTTTAAGGAATGCGTAGTCATAGATTGATGGTGTGATTAAACTAGCTTTGTGAGTGCTGTGCAAGTTGTGTGGAACGAGAATCTGAGGCTGTGACTACAGTTTCGTCAGCACTTGAGGGACCCCCACTGAAGATGCACTACACGTTTTTTAAGTGTCAGTTTCACAAATTTGAAATCAACCAGCTGTGGCAATCTTGATAGACATTAGGCAATAAGGTCAAGTATACTTACACTGTTCTTTTGTTGATTTGCAGTTTTTCAAACTGACAAGGGTAACTATTTGTAAAAGAGCACCCTGTAAGTATTTGCATATTGGATTTCCTTCAGCCCAAACTTGATTTATCAAGCCATTGAACATTTCTATTTTTAAAAGGATTCTATGGATAAATAAGAATTCATTAACACAGTCACGAACTAAAAGTGCCATTTCAGGAGTGATGGATTTCTCAAGGTGGTTTTGCTTTAAAACTACCCTTCTCTAGTTTCAGTGTGTATTTGTGGGTTGTCTGAGAGTTGAAGTATGCCTGTGCTCTAATTTATGATCCTGAGAGCATCAAACTTTTAGGCTCACGTCTTTAAATGTATACATTTAACCTTTGGTCATGGGTGCCCTTTTAATTCCCAGAAGTTTCTGGGAATCTGGAAAATAAACTTTACCTTTAATGTAATATATTCAACTTAGCGACCACAAAATATTCTTTTAGCATTAGTTTTATAAGCACAGATATATGAAGTGCTAAATAAGAAAGATTAAGTGTTCAGTTTTCCAGAGTATTCAAAGAATGTATTATTTGTTCCTGTTTTCTTAAAGGGAGAGTAGTTTTTCGTTGGAAAGGTTAGTTTGAATAAATGAGTTACATTTTAAGCGAGGCCTACTCTGAGTGTGTTTTTGCCTTATGGAGTTGTTTTTCTTTTCTTTGCACTGTCTGGTTTCTTTGAAAAAATCTTTTAAGAAAACTACTTACTTGTGATGGCACAAAGGCAACTTGTAGCCGCAAGCAGAGTCAATGTTTAAAAACATTTCTTTTTATATTATCAATGATTTACCAAGAGCAAAGAGAAGAGTTGTTCTTTCTGTGAACTACAAGTTCGAGGATTCCTATATAACACATCAACAGAAGAAATCTGATAATGTGGAAGAAGATTGCTTAGGAGGGATTTATAAGTAAATTTCATTGCAACAAACATCCCTCGTTTACACTTCTCTAATTTCATAGCACAGTGACATTTCCACCAAAAAACAGGTTTGTTTGGGGACATGTTTTCTATATGGATAATATCATTTGCTTCTAATTAGTAGTTGGTAACACTTATTAAAATGTCATGCTTGGCTTGCATTTGTTTTGACAATTAAAGGGTCCAAATTCTCCCACCCCCATTTTAAAAATAAAGATGTGTTTCAGCTCTCCACAATCAAACCTTTAAGAGAGATAGCTAAAAGAATAAATGGCTTGTGCTTACTGATTGTTCATTATATGAAATTGTAGCCTCAGATGTAAAAGTTCAGCATTTTCTTTATGTCATAAGTCTTGGGGAGGTCAAAGAGCAAATGCTTATACGTTATAGAAGTCTCTGACCTAATGTAACCTAAATAATAGAGTCATGACAATGGTGCGAGACTGAAGCATCAATGAAATAGAATTCTTATAAATGTAACTCACAAAATTACATTCCAGGCCCATGCCCCTTGTTTCCCCTTTAATAAATCACCCATTTGCTTTTATGTAATCAACAGTTTGCATTTTCTTCTCAACATTTTATTTATGAAATATTTTTAAGACAAAGTAATTTAAGTGTTGTCTCCAGTTATACTGTCACACTCCTCAAAGCAACTTGTTGCTAAAAAAGAATAAAATTGTCTGCAATGTCCCACCTCCTCCCTCTCAAAGTAATGCATTCAGTATCTTTCTGTTCATTGTTTTCTATTTGATGCTGATGTATTTAATAGGGTCATATCAATATCTGTCAGTTACTCTATAGTTGTTTTCTTTTTTTAAATTACAAGAAACAAAGAGCAAAACTGAACTTTTTCTTGGCTTTTCAACCTCTGCTGTCCCCCAGATCGAATCCCTGTATGTCATAGATCAGCAAATTAAATGAAAGAGATGAAAATTTAGAAAGCTAAGACAGCTGATTCTGTCCGTAAGCCAGCAGATCAGGTGTACCCATAGAGAGTGTTGAGACAACTTGAATAGTCCTAGCTTTCCACCTGTGGCAAGTAAGCTTTGCTTTCCTTTGCAAATGGCTGCTGTGAGGGGGCAGGCTCCCCTTGGGCTCCTTCAGAACTTATAACAAAATATAAGAACAAAAGCAGCCATCTGAAGCTCATCTTTCTCCTAGTTCTTTGAATTCACTGACCAGAAACACGACTTAGCTTTGACATTCAGATAACAATGTCAGGAGGGTTGTGACCTTTAACATATTGTTATTTACTGGCTTTAACCATGGTAACTCTGTCAGTTTCATGAGATTGAGTTTATAAATTCTTAGTTGTCTTTTTTCCAACAGCCCTCAAGCTGTATTCTTTAATGTAGCACTAGCTAACTAAATTCAGATTTGTGAATTGCATTTAGAAAATTATGCTTCTCAGTATTGCTTTGGGATTAGGAGATAGTGTAGTTTCAAATATATGAAATGATCATCTCACTGGGTCACAAGTAACAAGTGACTTCTTTTTTAAGCTTCAGTAAATGGACTCCCTTTATTAACAAAAAGGTTTATGTTAGTACTGATTTTATAAATATTGAAAATCAGTTATTGTTTAATCTTATTTAAGCGTAGGTATATAGTGTATATAAAGATAATGCTAAAGGTTGCAAAATCTAGACCAGTATCTTTCCTTACTTTTTTTTTTTCTTGGAGACAGTGAAAAGAACATGAATTTGATGCAAGAAAAACTGAATTTATACCTTAGTTTTGTCACTTATTATCTGTGGGATCTTGGGAGAAATTATATAACATCTTAGGGTCTTGTTTCACCATCTGTAACATGGAGAAAATAGCCATAGAGGTGATGAAGATCCTATTAGATAAGGATTTGTCTTATTTTGTATTTTTTAAATTAAAAAATTCCTGGATGTAGGAATGACATAACGGACATGCTATATTCAATGATGGTAGTTTGTATGATAGTGTTCTGCTCTCTTTAGCTGTCTGCTGTAAATGATTGCTACCTGATTTAAAAATTAAGCCTTGTTGGATATGGGTGTTTGGTGTACATTTTCCCTTTGTGCACTCTGTTGTGTACATGGTATAATTACTACAGATGCTGGAACTACCTTTTCCTGTCCAGCACGTTTTTTGAAGTCTGTACACATCAGTATGCCATAGTACGCTGTTTATCTCAGAAAGCTTTTAAGGGAAAAGCTAGAAATGATTTTACCTACAGTGTACCAAGAGAGCATTTTGCTTAAAAGTCAAAAATGTTTTAATAGATTCCTGATGATATTTGGTGTTGAGCTGCAGTCTGGGGGAAGAAATGTTTAGAGAAGCAGTTAATTAAAATACTGAACCAACAGAATTGCCTTTTTTTTTTTTTTTTTTTTAATGGTAGTGCATCTTAGAAAGCTCTTTAGCTCTCTGCCCAGCGCAGCTGTCCTTCCATGAAAGATCAGGTTTCAAGAGCAATGATGGATGGTGGGTGCCTGTAGCCAGTTGTGGGGTTTGCTCTGAGGTCAAATGTATTGATGGAGGATAGGAATTTACTGCCTTCTGTCTCTCCCTAAGATCCGCCAGTACAATTTCACAGAGAAAAATTAGACTAGACACATCAAATGCTGATCCAGTGTTCCATTACGGGCCAAAAAAACATTTGTTTTTAAAGTTTGAAATAATTTTTTCCTCCATCCCCCTTCCACCCCAATTGAAGGGACACATCGTACACACACTAACGGTTTTTCACTGCACAAGTAGACTGCTGGCTCCCTGCAAAAACGTACTTGAACTACTTGTAATAGTAACTTAATTGAAATATTGTTAAAGGGTTTTAAGAGAGAAACAAAATAAGTCTACTAGTTTTGACTTTTCTGGTTGAAATAATTCAGTATGTGATTTTTAGATACATGGTTTTATATCTTTAGTTATAAATTCTATCTTATATCTTAATTTATATCTTAATTTAAATGGAATGTTTGGCCAATTGGGAATAATCTATTGGAAACGTCTTAAATATTCTAAACCCATTTACTGGCTAAGTAGTGATTTTCACATTTTTCTTGGCGGGGAAAGGAGGGAATTATAATATATTACTAGAGGGGTAAATTTTGGGGAACATCTTCCATTGGAAATATCTCATGGATGGAAGTTCTCTCTGAGTCCCTTCTTTGAGCCTCACTTTCTTCATCAACATTGTTTCCCCTTCATTTGATATTTTGGCCTTCGGTCTCCATCTCCATTCTAAACTCTCATTGTTGTTTTATATATGGGCCTCTTCAGGTCACTGTCTGTACTCTTTAATGGGATATTCCTGTCTACTTCTCATAGAAGCAATACTTATTTCTGCATAGATGACTCTCAAAATAAATTTTCTAACTTCGCTCTGGAGTTCCAGATCTGAATTTTTTTCCGGCTTGTTAGATAGTTGAGAAATAGAAGGCTCTCCTGTATCCCACATTCTGCATTTTATAAACTTAAAATATAATCTTTCACCCATACTTCTGTCTACTTTTTTCTTGGTACCTCATTTTCTCCTTTCTCCTTTTCACTTCTTCCTAAAAACTTTTGCTTTCTGAAATACAAGCCTTTTTAATTCTGCCTACTGAAGTGCTAAATTCCCAACACAGCAGTCAAAGCCCTTTGCAGTCTAATCCTAACTTGTGTGACCAGCCTCTGCTCTCCGCGTAGCCCCAGGTGCTCTGTCCTGCTGTAGTATCAGAGCCCCTGCTCTAAGGGAGAAGACTCTGCCCTCGGGCACCTCTTTGGTTCTACCAACCCTCGGTTCTTGGAATCCCCTTTCTCTCCTTGCAGGCTGTCCTGATTTGCATCCATTGAAATCCTCCTAATTAGTCTCTCATTTTCTAATTCTCAACTCAAGTGCTCTATGCTCTTTTCTTTGAATTTACTTTGAGTTGAATTTAATTGAAATCATGAATGGGAAGAATAATTATTCAGTTGAAATGTCTGATGATGCTCAGGACATTGAGATAGGTGAAAAACAAATTTCTTTTAATTTTCTTTATATTGGAAGTACAGTAATAGTGGTTGATGTGTAAAGTTGTAATTGTGATGGTTGCTAAAATTTACTGAGCATGTACTATGTGCGAGGCATTCAGCATAGCATTTTACCTTCACTGTCATTTTTAACCTCTAAAACAATGCTATGTAAGTCATATGCTTTTTATTATCACCAGTTTAAAAGCTGATTCATAGAGAGGTTAAGTATTTGCCCAAGGTTACATAGCTAGATATAATAAAGATGGAATTTAAAGCCAAGATTTTAAGTTATGATCCCAACTTTTATCCACTCCACTCTTAACCCCTCAATATATTCTTGTGTCTGACATGAATTTTTAAAAAATTTATTTCACATATACCAGGCACATATACACAATGACACAGTGCTTTCTTAACTCAAATTCAGGAAGAATCTTAACAATTATGTGGTTTTCCCCCTATCATTTCTGAAGAATCTCTTCTGTTTCTTTCTCTGCTTGGGACTGGAGGGATTTAATTTTTTTTTTTTTTTTTTTTTTAAACTTAAGCAGTTTAGTTTGGACTGGGTGACCTTTTTTCTTTTTCTTTCTTTTTTTTTTTTTGGCAGTTGCCTTTCATCTCTAAAATTATATGATTTTAGGCCAGTGACACAACTGCCTGAGCCCTGGGGTTAGTCCTGGAACAGAAGTGGTTAAATTAAATATTTCCACCAAGAATAGGTTTTTAAAAATCACAAAGGCTGGCATTTTCATAGCTGCCCAACACGTAGGGAATCAAAAGCATTTTTACAAAGAGAACTGTAGATCCAGCAGAGATATCTGAAGAGCAGCCTCCCATCAAAGAAATGAAATTATGCCAAGTGACTGATATATATGTGTTCTAGTTATTGGCTGCCTGCCCTGCACAACTGTATCTGGGAAATTTTGTCAATTATACTATCTTCTGAAATACTCTTATTTTCGCTGCTCACATGTTCATTTCATTATCAATAACAGATGGATGATTCGATAAGTTTTTTTCCACTTAACCCATTTTTATAAAAGTTTAGCTTTTTTTTTTTTGGTCAGGCTACAGAGACCTATTTCTGATTAATTATGGTCTTATAAATAATACAAGAAAGGATGTTACATTTGTTTGGTTTGGAAAATTATTTTTTCTCTGACAACAAAGCACCCTGAAGTTTTAAATCAGACATGGTACATAAAATAAAGTTACATGGAAAATGCTTTGGTCTTTTATGGCTCTTACTGTGTGTTAACAATCAAGTCGTCTTTGCCCAGGTTTCTAAAATGCTTCTCACATGCATGCACTGTCCTATTTAGTCATGTTTTCCTGTGGGTTAATCTATAAACAAAACCTGCTAGGAGCCTGGAGCGGCGTACCTTCTTTGGGTGGTGTGTAGTGAGGGTTCTTCCATGATTAGATTCTTAATAAATGCTTTGTGATGATAATAGGTATAAATTAAGAATGACAAGTTCAATAAATATTGTTAGGCATATTCAGCTACTACTTTAAGAAATGATTGGCTAAGCGCAGTAGAATTGAATCGGATTTTTACTCTTGCCCAGATTCAACTTGAAACTGATTTCTTTTTATCAAAAAAACTAGGAAATACACCATTTAAATTTTGATTTTAAATTCATCATTTAAAATCTGTTTTCTCTAAATAATCTCTTGTTATTCCAGTAGACCAAAAGAAATATTAACTTTCTTTCAACCAAATTATTCACTACCTTTTTGTTTTTTTTTTTTTTTTTTTGCGGTACGCTGTTCTCTCACTGTTGTGGCCTCCCCCGCTGCGGGGCACAGCCTCCGGACGCGCAGGCCCAGCGGCCATGGCTCACGGGGCCAGCCGCTCCGCGGCATGTGGGATCCTCCCAGACCTGGGCACGAACCCGCGTCCCCTGCATCGGCAGGCGGACTCCCAGCCACTGCGCCACCAGGGAAGCCCATTCACTACCTTTTAATATGTTAGCTGGCATCTGTTGGCAAAGTCCTCTTTTGCCTGGATTGCAGCCTCTCTGTGTTTCGCTGGAAACTGTATAGTTGCTTCGGTGCTCTGTAGCCAGCGTGATCATTAAGAAACTCAAATCTGTTTATGTCATCCTTCTTCAAACATTCCAGTGGCTCTTCCTTCCACTCTATGTAAAGGTTGAAATACTCAGCAGAAGTCACCTGGGCCTTGATGTCTTTCTCCCTGCCTTGTCTCTTGCCACCTTGCCATTCTCAGAATGGTTTTCTCTATTTCCCTTCTCCCACCGTCCACACACATACGTTCCAGCCATACTAAAGTATTTGATATTTCCCTGATGCACTACTTTGACCCTTTGGTGTATAATTCTGAGCATGCTTTCTCCCTTTCCTGGAAATTCCCTTCCTCTTCCATTTTTGCCTGATCCCCCTCTTCCTTCAGGTCTTAGCAGAGCTGACAACTCTACCAGCACGTCTTCCCATCCTGCCAACCTGGATATGCTTTCTTTATGCACTAGAAGAGACCCAAATACATTTTACATAGAGCGTCCATAACATTGCATTGTGACTGCTTATCTGTGGTCTGATTCATTACAAATACCTCAAAGCCAAGACCCAAGTCTTTTCCCCAGTGGTATTTCTAACGCCTAACCCATGGCTTGGCTCAGTGTGCTAGTAACATTGGCCCATTGTTGTTGAGTAATTTGTGAACAAATCCGTGTGCCCAGAAAAATCAGAGGTTAGTTAGTTCATCGCCCAGATCTTAAAACCCGTACGTTTAATATTTAACTCCACAATTTATGACAATATTGTCAGTTGCCCTTGAGTACTTTTATTTTACTTGAGCTAAGTTCCACTTGCCTAGTTCCCTCCCAAACCAAGACAAAACCAAATCTGTGTATACTGTGTGTATCTCCTCATATGCCACTAGACAGGACAAATCTGCCTTTACATCTGGCTGTGGTAGGAATTCCCAGATGCACTTAATTCTGACACATGGTCATTATTGAACCAAAAGCCGTTGCCTGGCATGATTATAGCCCGTATTTGTTTTCTTTTTTCAGGGCCCTCATCCAGGCTGCCAAATGTACAACAGGTGCCTTAGCTTCATACTTGCCAATCTGTTGTTATGCAAATGACCGCCCTAACAGAGACTAATGGTATCTAATAAAATTGATCTCAGTTCTGGCAAGCCAGGCTTAGGAAAGCAGGAGCAGTAGGAACTGCAGTGTGGAAATATGCTGGTGCCGAATGCTCCTGGTGAAGCATACAATTTTTAGAAGGTGGCATATGGCTCACATGTAGGCCCCTTGTTTATGTTGAGCCATGGAAATTTTCCGCAGCCCAGTATTATTTGAACACTAGGATTTGCAACCTCTAATCTTATTTTAGATGGACTCCCTGGGTGGCCTGGGGACAGGACTAGCTGTGCCAGCTTATCAGTGAATGGCTGTGCCATGTCTGTAAGGCACAGCCAGGCAATCTTTTTTGGCCAAACAGCTGCTTTGTATGACCGCTTATATTTCCTGTCATCAGAAATTTGCCTCACTGATTTCATAAGGCCCCGTAAAGACTTCAGTATTAACAGAGATCGCTAGGAGAGGAGTATGTCAACTTGCAAACAGGAGCTCATGTTTGGACACTTGCATTCAAAGAGTGTGTACGATTTTGTGGGGTTTTTTTCATGCTTTATAGGAAGCTGGCCTAAGGAGACCTTTGTCACCAAAGGAAGTAACTTCTTGGCAACTGGACAAGCTAGGGAGAAAGAACTCAAAAGTCTAAGTGATGATAAATATTAGAACCAGGTTTCACAGGGATATGAAATTCCTTTTTTTTTTTTTCTGTAAGGATCTTAGAAACCTCATTTTCTTCACTTACCTTCTCTCCCATTTATGCATTTATTCTTTAGAGCATCGTACATTAATCTTTCCACAGTGCCTTGCATTTATTCCCATAAATGCAAGGCACTGTGGGAATGTAAGGCTGATGTCACTTGCACTGACAAATAGGCAGAGATCTATCTGGATTCTTAAGATTTTGGAAAATTCATGCTAGCATAATGTCCTTTTTCAGTTGGAGAGCTTTATATCGTCATGTGGAAAAAAGCTACTCAAATTCCACCATGATAGGAAGGCTTACAGGTTTCACTAAATGAATAACCGCTACTAGAATAAGAGTCAGTGGTTAGAACCTTAACTGCCTAGCCATACTTCACTTGGCTCCACAGTTAATTGAGCTTAACTAATTTCCTGTGACCTAGCATATAGAGTAGTTCTTAGGTTAGGATTTGCCTATTACTGGGCCATCTTTTTGTATTATTTATACCCATCCTACTTGAAAAAGGATTTGTGGCAGCTATTAAATCATATGCTTCATTATCCTTAATAAATCACCTTGGTAGAGCAGACAATGAATTATTGTACAGATAGTTTCTATGAATTTTTTTTAAAAAATATGCATCTTCTTAGCCTCATTCTAGATGATATTTTATTTCACAGCATTTAAAAAATGATAGAGCCCTTTAAGGAGTACAGCAAACTACTCACTTAGTGATGATTGTTCATACTAAAAAAAGTAATCTAAGTAAAAGTCATATAAACGTGAAGAACATTTTTAAATAAATGTTTTTGAAAGGCCTGCTACCATTTCTGATTGCGTAAGTCTTTCAAGATAGTTTTTTATCATTTAGAAGAAAAGATGCACAATGATGTAGTAGGATCTGACAGTAGTAACGTTCTTTGCAACTAGAATTGAGAAAAATAATGAAATAAGCAAACAGATAAGAGCTAGCATCCACAAGCCTACATGAACATGGTATCACTTATAGGTAAAGGAGAAATAAATTATCTTGTAGATATTTTAAGCATAGGACTCTTTTTTCTTTTGGATTTTTTAGGTACCAGAGTGACACATTACATTATATTTCCATATCTCTCAATGAAAACTAAACACATTTCTGTCTGTAAAATGGACCATATTAGCCTCTTTGTCATAGGGATGACCATTACTCACAGAGCAAGAGGGAGATCTTCCAAAGGTGCTAGAAAGGATGTTGGATTAAACTTTGTGTTGAGGAGACTTCACTGTCCTAGCTAACCCTTCCACCTTGGTCTCCAGAACCCAAGTCCATTCCTTTTTGTACTTAACACTGTCCCAGAAATGGAGTTCTGGCTGATGCATTGCTGGTTCTCAGATGATGGAAGTTTCCTCATCAGACAGCATCTGCTTTTTCTCAAACAAGACTCAAGGGAAGAACAAGAGACAGATCTTTATCCTGTTTTATTTTTACCATAAGAAACCAAGTCTCTGTATTATTTAAATTAAATGCAATTAGGAACTCAGTTGTACTAGCTGTATTTCAAGTGGTCAGTAGCCACAAGTGGCACAGGGCTGTCCTATAGAACAGCAGAGACATAGAACGGTTCTGTTGTTGCACAAAGCTAGATTGGACAGCACTGGTCTCCCTGATGGTTCTGAGATATCATTTGATAGTTTCAAGGTTACACATGTAATAAAATATAGACCATTTACATACTGAGACTACCCACTGATCTTACTAGCAAAGAATCTACCTGTCAGATGTAAGTGAAAGATATTGTATCTCAGAAATACATCCTCAAGGAAAGTGAATTGATAGCTGATTCTGTGCTTTTTGTCTAACGACAAATATGCATACTGTTGGATTTTGTACCCGCCCAATATGGAGAAATACTCTTCGATGGAAAGCAGATACGGAAACAAATTGAGTTTTAGCTGTTCTACCACATCTCCTCTCAGATTGCTTCAGTGAGTCTTTTCTGTTGTTTTCCAAGTGATTTCAGTCATTTTTCACTGCAGAGCTGTATGTGAAGGTTTAAGGAGTGGTGAAAACAGGGCTCAATAGGGTGATCATATAATTAACATCCAACGGGATGCTGTGAGAGTGACCGGGGATGCTCTTAAATGGGACAACTGGTTTAGACCCGGCTGTTGTCAGCAAACCTGTAGGTCTGATATCTTAAAGCTTCGTATGCAGAGCAGAGCAAATGTGCGTCTTTGTTAGGACGGCCAGACTTGGTAGGAGGGAGGCCTGAAGGAAATCCTGGGGATTCAAAAGCATTACCTAGCCTCCTCTTGCCATCTTTCCTACTGTCCTGCTTTATTACAACGCTCTGGAGTTTTGTCAGGGATCAAACCAATCTAATGTCACTTGTAATTAACACTGACAAGCACATATCAGAACAACATGTTAGAAGTCATTGAAAGAAATGTGGAGGCGGTTGAGGACCTCCAGACTCACCCCTGCCAACCCATCGGGGCTGAGAGGCAGAGCAATAGAGACAAAACTAAGAGAGTGCTTTAACCACCCCCCTCCCACCTCTCCACACCCTCCGTGATGCTGAGGCAAAGGTTAAAGGCACAACTTCAGGTTTCTGTAGAGGTGTAATAGAACAGCCAGGGAAAGGAGGAGGGATGAAAAGTTAAAGGTCTTTGCAACAGTTCCTGGAAACAGAGCCCTACTTTCTCTTAACTGGCTTCTCTTTTGGTCACAGAACCTGAGGTGATTGTTCCCAAATGCCTTTCTCTTTTCCTTTCACATCATGAGTTCCTATCACCTCCCACAGGGAGCACCATGGGTCTGGTATTTTTAGTTGCAGCATTTGCATTTTATAGATAGCTTTGTTTGGTTTTTTGTTCTTTTTTTTTCCTTCTTGCATTGTAACTATAGCTATATCAAGGAATTGTTTTGTTTTCAATATGCTTTAGAAAGTATGTAGCAACAGTTAGGTGTAGTTTTTTGTTTGATTCTTAATCAGTTCTGAGACTGTCTTTGTCCCCGTGTACCTCCAGCTTTATAATCAAAATGAACAAAAACAGGTTTCTGAGGGGTAAGGGTTTTTAAAGACAATCGGTTAAGAATACAATCAATTGTGTATTAGGTGATGCTTGCAGCTTCGAAAAAGCTACAGAGGTCTCGGTCAGGGGCAAGGGATTGTACATACACAGTGCTGAGGGTGTTTTGGTCTGTGCTAAATTGGTGTTTGCTCAGAACCATGGACTGTGTCTCCTACCCATCTCCCCAGAAAATTTGTCAGTTAGAAAAAATAAAACTTCTTTCTATTTCTAACAGGTTTACTATTATTATTTTAAATTTCCTTACCAAAGAGGATTCATGGTAGGGGTGGAAGTGTTTCTGCTTCACAGCATTCTCAGCCCCCGTAACAAAGTGGGAAAGTGCAAGGGCTACTTCGAGCCAATCAATCCACTAGAGCCTGGGGACACTAACTTCTTGCAAAGTCTCATTTTTCAAGTCTTGGCTTTTTATCATGATTATACGTACCGTCTCTATCAGTAACCAAGGTGAAAATCAGGGTCCTGTGTAATTACAGATCTAAATCTTGATGGTCGCAGGAGCATTATGATCGACAGGAGCTATATAAAACAGCCGTCCGTTCTCACCCCAGAAAGATTTAATAGTCCGTCCCCTCCACCCCACACACTGCGGTCATGGGTTGCAGTGCTCTAGGTAATAACATAGAACTTGAATTTGTCATTATAGAAAGGATCCCGAGAACTCTCAATTCAGGTGATATGGTGATTCATACATGACACTGATCCTTGTTGATGGAAGTCTCTTGTACATATTGTTACATGCACTGTAGGAGATGCAATATTGGATCCAATATGGTACTGTAGTTAATTGATGCACTTGGTGCCAAAAGGTTGCCAAGGCTGTTAAAGGGGCAATTTATCATTTTCAGTTGTTTAATTATCTGGAAAAAAATTAAGGATGGGCATGATTAGTTTTCAGAAATGTGTAGTTTATCTGTTAGTATTTTAAATGTATGTAACTATAAGCCTACCAAATTAAATACTGAGCTCCGATGGTAGCTCACACTCGGAGTAGAGAACAGAAAAGCGCAGAAATGTGGAACATTCCACTTGGGTATGTCTGACAAGTAGCAGAGTAAGAAAAGCTTTTCTTATTCTTTTTTTGGGTTACAGTGAAGTGATTTGAAAGAGAACATGAACCTAAAGTAGTTTTCCTAATATTTTGCTCTGATACAGTGGTCAAGTGTTACTGTTTTCGCCTTTCTATATGCTAACTTTTATTCATCTATTTTAAAGTCATAAAAGTAGTATAACCTCATTATAGGAAATTTAGAAACAAACAAACAAACAAAAAGTCACTAATAATCCCATCACCTGAAAACAACCCACTGTTCTGACTTGAGAGAATTTTCTCGTCCTTTATACTGTATGGTGAGTTTGCTATTCAGTACTTTGTCCCTTGTCATTTTAGCATAAATATATATTTTTTCCATCTTGCCTCATCATGACTATCATCTTTAATGGCTGCCCAATAATTCATTGACTAGATGTGTCTATTTTCCTGTTAGTAGCCTTTGTTTTTGTTTTTTTCCCATTTTTCTCACTATTTCAAATACAGAGTTTTGAGGAGCATTTTAATTGGGATACATTTTTCTATATTTTGCATTATTTCTCTTAGCATTGACATAGAAGTGGTATCCCTAGGTCAAAGGATATGAACAGTTTTATGTCTTTTTGAAACATATCACCAAGTTGCGTTCCAGAGAGCATGTATGTGCTAACAATGCCACCAGTAATGACTGAAGATACCAGTTTCTTTTCCCCTTGGTCAGTTTAAAAATGATCATCTAAATCTTGTTGATTTAATAGGCAAAACACTCATTATTGTTTTGTTTTTTTTTGGTGGTACGCGGGCCTCTCACTGTTGTGGCCTCCCCCGCTGCGGGGCACAGCCTCCGGACGCGCAGGCTCAGCGGCCATGGCTCACGGGCCCAGCCGCTCCGCGGCATGTGGGATCCTCCCAGACCGGGGCACGAACCTGTGTCCCCTGCATCGGCAGGTGGACCCTCAACCACTGCGCCACCAGGGAAGCCCCCATTATTGTTTTAATATGGATTTCTTTAATTACTGAAGTGTTACTTTCTCCCTAATATTTGTTTACAAGTCATTTATTCCTTTATATGAATTGTCTCTACATTTCCTTTGCCTAAGGGTTTTTATTCATTAGTTCACATTCTTTATATATTAGGCATATTAACTCTTTGTCATGTTTGTAACAAGGGTACCTTAAGTCTGTTTATTGGTCTTTAGTAATTGTTTTTACATATTTATTTTTAATTTTATATAGTCAAAGTCGTTGATGATCCTTTTCTCTGTGGTTATTAAAAGTACCTGAAAGTATTAAATAACCATGAAAATATCATTATGTTTATTTCTAGCACACAAACCAGGTACTGCTGTGCTAGAAGAAAGTATAAGTAAAGCATGCTGTAAATTTACAATAAAGAGTTATATGTATACAGATTTTTTTTCTAATTGGAGTATAATTGCTTTACAATGTTGTGTTAGTTTCTGCTGTACAACAAAGTGAATCAGCTATACACATACATATATCCCCTCCCTCTTCGCCTCCCTCCCACCACCCACCCCATCTCACCCATCTAGGTCATCACAGCATTGAGCTGAGCTCCCTGTGCTATACCACATGTTCCCACTAGAGATGTGGATGGACCTAGAATCTGTCATACAGAGTGAAGTAAGTCAGAAAGAGAAAAACAAACATCGTATATTAACGTATACATGTGGAATCTAGAAAAATGGTACAAATGAACCTGTTTGCAGGGCAGGAATACAGATGCAGACATAGAGAATGGACGTGTGGACACAGAGGGGGAAGGGGAGGGTGGGATGAATTGTGGGGTTAGATTTGACATAAATACAGATTTTCTTAAATTTATTTTTTTAGCAAATTTATTTTTATTATATTTTTGGCTGTGTTGGTTCTTTGTTACTGCACGTGGGCTTTCTCTAGTTGCGGCGAGCGGGGGCTACTCTTCGTTGCGGTGCGTGGGCTTCTCAATGCAGTGGCTTCTCTCTAGGCGCATGGGCTGGAGCCATGGGCTCTAGGCGCAGGGTCTTCAGTAGTTGTGGCGTGTGGCCTCAGTAGTTGTGGCACACCGGCTCAGTAGTTGTGGCTCGCGGGCTCTAGAGTACAGGCTCAGTAGTTGTGGTGCACGGGCTTAGTTGCTCTGCAGCATGTGGGGTCTTTCCGGACCAGGGATAGAGCCCGTGTCCCCTGCATTGGCAGGCGGATTCTCAGTCACTATGCCACCAGGGAAGTCCCTAGATTATTTTTTTTTAAAAGCTGCCAAACTAAATGGCCAGTTCTTTAATCAATCAGTGTTTTCTGTTACTATTCATAAATTGGCGTTTTTAGTTTGTCTGAAGCAATTTATTAGAAAGTAGTATTAAGTTTAGTAAAATATCTACATGAGTTAATTTTTAGTTGAATTTGCAAAGGATATTATTAGTTGATTTTAGAAGTGAAATATTTCCAAGCAGCTCATAGAATATAGGTGTTTCCAAGGGGGAGAATATAGTTTGATAATCTCGCCTTCAAATCATCTGTAAGTGACATGTAGTTGTAGTATAAGGCAAGTTTTAAATAGATTTTATTTTTCAAAATTGCCAATTACTTATCCTCAAACTAAACAGTCCTTTCTTCCCCAGTTTATTTGCAATATTCCTTAAAAAAAAATCTTATTTGAAATCATTATACATTTTAAGAGCTGTGTCTGGTTTGGTCATTCTGTTTTATTTTTCTGTAGGTCCATGACTGAGTCAGTTTTAATACTCTTTCAATTACTATAGTGTTTTTTTTTTTTTTTCTGTTATTGTAGTTCGTTGGGCTGAACCCTTTCCCCTTGCGTTTTTCTTATAGCTTATTCTTTAGTAACTTCTCTGATTTATTCTTTGAAATGAACTTTAGTTGACCCTAAAATGTTGAGTTAGAAACCAAGAAGACTTAAATCAGATTTTGACATAATATCATAGGAATTACTTATGTTCTGAGAAGTGGGCATATTATATATATAATTTAATTGTAGTCAAATGCTTGATTATAGTTTGAAATCTCCCACTTCTCTTTATAACCTCACAATAAAACAAGCAGGCAAACAAACAAAAGTATGTTTGGTTTAAATGGCACAGTCTTGTTTCATTTTAAAGTTAGATACTAGATAATCTTCTAAATTATCTTCTAAATCTTCTAGTATCTAAAGTTAGATACTAGATAATCTTCAAAATAGGCATAGGAATGCCTATTTTGACTTAACATTCAGTTTTCATGATTCCAAAATCTTGTTTCAGTTAGTTTTATAGTGAGAAGAAAAACAACATATGCCTGCATATGCCTCAGTTTCTCATATCTTTTCTTTCTATATCCTATTTTTAAAACATGTTTTTATTAAAGTTCTGAACTCAGGATCTAAAATTGCTTTAAGAATTATATGTAAACGATGGGAATTTTATAATTAATTTCTTGTTTTTTATAAGGAGTGATTTTGATTATATGTGTGGTACATATCAGCTGTTCTGTAGATATCCTAACATTAAAAATCTTTTTATTTTTAACCAGGAAAAAAACAATCCAAGAGGAGTATGTGTTTTCAGTGATTAACCAATAACTCTGATCTTTTAGAGACGTGCCAAGGGCTCCCTTTCTTTGTGAAATAGAGCATATCTTGTAGTTTGCTTTGTCAGTGTTCTGTTAAACTATCAAAACATTCAAGTTCTGCACTTTGAGCGGTATTTACGGCTGAATTAATTCACAAGTTTCAAGGTCACTACCTTTGCTTATATTTATTATTATTTACCAATTTAGCCATCTCTTAATTTATATAATAAAGCATGGGGCAGCACATAAAACCCAAAACTCTAGAAAGTGAGAAACGGCGTTTGGACACTCTTGCTTTGAAATTTATTCTTATATTAAATAGACAAATATTTACCGAGTTCCGACTGTGTCCCAGGCACTGTGGATCTAGGCACTGGGGATGCAGCAGGCGTCAACAAAGGCAAGATTGTTTTCTTAGGGAACTTTCATTCCAGTAGGGAGATTAGTCAATAAGCAGACAAGAGTGTGTAAAATAAATGAAAGAGTGATAAGTACTATGAAGAAAACAACTTGGCGGGGGAAGGGGATGTAAAGTGACTCTGTGTGGGGTGAGGTGCAGTCAGGGCTGCTTTAATGAAGGTGGGCGTCTAAGAAGGTGACTTTCTGGGAAGGAAGAGTTCCGCAGGGAGACAAGTGAATGCAGTACCCTGAGGCAGGCGTGTGCTGGGACGGCAGTCCTCAGCACTTTTTTTTTTAAGATGTTGGGGGTAGGAGTTTATTAATTAATTATTATTATTATTATTTTCTGCTGTGTTGGGTCTTCGTTTCTGTGCGAGGGCTTTCTCTAGTTGTGGCAAGCGGGGGCCACTGTTCATCGCGGTGCGCGGGCCTCTCCCTGTCGTGGCCTCTCTTGTTGCGGAGCACAGGCTCCAGACGCGCAGGCTCAGTAGTTGTGGCTCACGTGCCCAGTTGCTCCGCGGCATGTGGGATCCTCCCAGACCAGGGCTCGAACCCGTGTCCCCTGCATTGGCAGGCAGATTCTCAACCACTGAGTCACTAGGGAAGCCCCCCCTCAGCACTTTCGAAAAGCAAATTTTATTCCTAGCTCTGTTTGTAGAGGCTACAATTCGAAATGTATCCCATTTCCTGTGCCCACATGCCTCTAGTGCAGGGCCAGATCCTTCTTTGCTCTCTGATTTCATCCCTGCTACAGCTGCCAGGATCCTGGGTGATGTCTTACTGGGCAGAAGGGCCAGGGCCATCCAGTCCGTCCACCCACCCCATGCTCTCGCTCTGCTTTGCTGACTACCTGAATCTGATGCTCTGGGCCTCAGTTGAATATTTGCCTAGACCACGGCCTTTCCTGATGAACTGTCTGTAACCTGGGGGTCCTTTCATGACCTAGATTGTATCTGCTTGGCCCTTTCCCCGCAGTTGGATTCCTCAGTTCATTCATGCCCACCCCTTTAGGCGAAAGCACTAACCTTGCTCTGAGTTGTTATTTGCTTTGCATAACCCCACATAAATTCAAGAGTTACGAAGTTGCCTGCTCTAAAGCTATTCCGTAGTCATTTTCTTTTCTGCCATTACTTTATGTAGCAAAAAATCTGAGAAATGGAAAGTTTCAGTGTCTTGCCCAGAGTTCTAGAGGGAGCACCAAAAGGGATGTTTGCTAGTATTGCTGTGAACATTAAATGAGATAATGCTTTTAAAGGGTAGTACGCCTGACACATGGGATAGTCAATAAATAAAGACATTTTTATTAGTATCGATGCTACTATTAGAGGACCTTTGCTGTTATTCCCCTCTGTATAAAAGCTTTAGAAATTAGACGTATGAACAGAGTAGTTACTAATAACATAATTTCTGAAGTAAATGAGAACAGACAAATTATAAAAGATGGTCAGATGTTTGACAAAAATATTTTGCATAATTACTGAATTTCTTGTATATTTTTATTTATATATAAATTATATCCTATCATGATTATTAAATTTTCACATTTATATGACATGTAAAATATATACTGAATTATTTTCCATTCAACTTTATAATATGAACTATATAATATGAACTTTGCCCCTGTTATTAAGATGGCATATCCATCCAATAAGTGGCAATCTTGTGACATCCTGAAACTTGAAAACAAAATTCCCCAAGTTTTTTGAGATCAATTGACATATAACATTATGTAAATTTAAGGTATATAACTTATTAATTTGATAAATTTATATATTGCAACATGATTACCATCAAAACCTTCACTAACCCCTCCATCCTGTCACTTAATTACTATTTCTTTATTGGGTGAGAACATTTAAGGTCTACTCTCTTAGCATCATTCAAGTATATGATGCTGTATCATTAGCTATAATTACCATGATTATACTCTGAAACTTTTTATAAAGTCTAGAGAGTAATGAGAATTCTCGTGTAGCACCTACTAAGGTGATAAATGAATAAATTGAAATAATGAAATGTTATTATTTACAATACCTATCTCCACTTACTGGACCCAATTCTTTTTTTTTTTTTTTTTTTTTTTTGCGGTACGTGGGCCTCTCACTGCTGTGGCCTCTCCCATTGCGGAGCATAGGCTCCGGACGCGCAGGCTCAGAGGCCATGGCTCACAGGCCCAGCCGCTCCGCGGCATGTGGGATCTTCCCGGACCGGGGCACGAACCCGCGTCCCCTGCATCGGCAGGCGGACTCTCAACCACTGCGCCACCAGGGAAGCCCTGGACCCAATTCTTTCTCCATCTTTCTACCTGTCACTTAATGTATATCAGGCTTATAGATCATCAAAAGTAGCTATGCTCAGACATCCTGTAAAATTCCAAAGGCCACATGTTCAAATCAATGTTAATAACCTCTTGGGAACTAAGGGGTAGTGGAACACTGTCCAATAAGATTAATTCTTTAGCAAGGTCTTCTTAGGTAGTAAGGCAGAAGAAAAAAGCTGTAAACAGCCTTTCTCAACATTTAAACCTTGCTATTATTATTTTTTTCTTTCTCACCATTAGCTATGTGGCTGTGGCCTCTAGGTGAACTGGTGGTGTTATCACTGTTGTTAAGATTTCTGGGGCCCACAGAGAAGATAGCAAGTCAATTGTATTACTGATTGCTTTTTCCTTGTGCAAAATAAGAATAGGAAATAAAATGTCTTTTACGTTTTGTAGCTCTCTGGATGATGCACAGTGGATATTAAATTTATGAGGGTACTAATATGAAGTGAAGAGTTGCATTTCTTTTCATTTAAGGTAGTATTTTCTGTTCTTTGGGGGGGGTGTACGTGTAGTTATTCAGTTCATGGAAAAATGAAGCCTCAGGCAACCTGGAAAAGAAAAAGAGAGAGTGATAACTTCAGTTTAGAGAAATATTTAATATCCAGCCTCCTTCAGACATGATTACTTTTACAGTTGAAAGATTTCATATTTAAAGTAATCCTCTTTGTTAAGTCTTGTGATCCTGCAATGTGACCATAAACTTAATCAAAATCACTTTGTTAACAAAACACACATAGTGGGCGCAAACACTGGTTAATTTTCTGTTTCACATAACTCGAAGTGTATTGTGACCCTGTTCAGTCAGGCATTTCTGAAATGTGTGGCTGTTCTGGTAATCGCCATAATCGATTTTCCCTCTCCCTTGTGATTCATTGCCCATTTTCCCCATAGTTTTCAAATTGTGGAGTGTTTTTGATGAAAAACACATTTTTTTGTGTGGTTCTGCTTTCATGACTACAAAAATAACACGGCTTGATCAAATACATCAGATTTCACTGTCTTGCAGGATTTTTCGCTAAGCAATTCTCCATTAAGGTAAATTAAAGTCGGATTAGGAGCTTTGGGGATTACTAGATCAATGCACACAATTTTACATAACATTTTTTCTGCAGGGTCCTTAAATACATTTACACACTATCTTAGTAGTCATCAGGCATATGTATAGATTATATATGTATATGTATGTATCATATATATATATATATATCTAATCATCAGTTACTGTTTGCTATCAGTGCACACTATAACTCTCAGAAGATTGCAAACACTTTTCATTATTGTCTTTTATCTGTCATGCTGTTTGAATGATTTTAGTGGACACTAATAAAGTAGGAAATGGATACAAGTAAATTACAATTTGTATCCATTCCCAACTGTCAGAAAAGCACTGAGGGAAAAATAGAATATGGCCTTTGGAAAATGTGATTTGGAAAGCAATTTTTGCCAAATTAGTATATGTAAATGGCCTTTACTGTGCGAAACTTTCTCTGAGGTTTTGCAGTGTTTACAATACAGTTGGCTCATAAAAGTAATTCAGTGTTGAGAGGAATAGCAGAGTGTTTTCACAATGATCGGATTCATTCTAGTGGATGAAAAAGACATATCTTGTATGATTTTTTTTTTGTTAGTATTTGGAGATGATGTGTCTGATTCTAGACTTCGAGTTTACTTTTTTTTTTTTTTTTTTGCTGCACGCGGGCCTCTCACTGTTGTGGCCTCTCCTGTTGCAGAGCACAGGCTCCGGACGCGCGGGCCCAGCAGCCATGGCTCATGGGCCCAGCTGCCCCACAGCATGTGGGATCCTCCCGGACTGGGGCACGAACCCGTGTCCCCTGCATCGGCAGGCGGACTCTCAACCACTGCGCCACCAGGGAAGCCCTGAGTTTACATTTTCAAAAACGGATTTAGTGTGCCTTTGTAAAAACGTTTAGCAAACTTTAATATTACTTACCTTGTGATTTCTCCTCCTATCTGAAATGACTAGATTTACCGAGTTAGGTTGAGGTTTTCTAATTGTATGTGGACCTTATAATCTCTAGGCCAGTCTCTGAGCATCTTCACATAACATACTCCTAACACAATTTCATAAAGGTCTAATGGATGCAAGCCAAGTGTACTTTGATACAGAGTAAGCAAGATCATTTTATATTTTTTTTTCACCAACTCAGAGTTAAACATTTCCTGAAATCCTCCTAGGATTCAGTAGGTATATCCAACAAAGACAGTGATCAGAAATGAGAACATCTGGAACAAGTGTAGGATTCAATTCGTAAAAAATCTGGCAGGGAGTCTTTAACAGAAACCATTCCCTGCCTCTGCTTCACACTGTCAAGAATCAGAAAAACAAAAACAAAAGTTTTCTTTTTGAGTGTTTAATGGTGTAAGACTGGCCTTACCTTGATTGAAATGTATTTACAGAGTTTAAGGGGCAGGTTCTGTAGATTTCTTTTCCTCCCTCTTTCCCTCCCTCCTTTCCCTATTCTTTCTTACCTTATGAAAAATTGTTCTGGCCTCCTATGGCTCTCTGAGATTGTGGTGATCCCACCAAGAGCTACAGTGAGAGAGGATGACATTCAGCAGACTTCAGGGAGCTGTGCACACATGTCAGCACTCAGGCTCCCACTCATGTTGCTGCTTCCCTCAGGGCTGTTGGCGTAGGTCGAGCCTCTATACTTAGTTTGGTTTAAGCTGTCGCTCTCCTCTGGCTTTGTTGGGAACACCCTGTATACTGTGGATGGACACGGAGAGCCAGTGAATACTTTCGGGAATACTGTTGGCTTTGTCATGGAACCATTTTCTTTTCAGCCACGTAGCAATGCAGTACACGACACAAACACATTTCTAAAATGTGATTGTAGGGCTTCCCTGGTGGCTCAGTGGTTGAGAGTCCGCCTGCTGATGCCGGGGACATGGGTTCGTGCCCCGGTCCGGGAAGATGCCACATGCCACGGAGCGGCTGGCCCCGTGAGCCATGGCCGCTGAGCCTGCGCATCCGGAGCCTGTGCTCCGCAACGGGAGAGGCCACAACAGTGAGAGGCCCGCGTACCGCAAAAAAAAAAAAAAAAATGTGATTGTAACTTGGCTTAATGGATGTGAACTGTGTATGCAAAACAGTTCCAATGCTTATAAAAGTGTATTCCTTTGCAAAATCTAATTTCAAACAGCAAGAAAACTTATTTTTGACCACCTTACATGTTTGTGCGATGTAAGTAGAAAATATGCTGAAGTGCTATCCATAGATTGATACTGGTTAGGTGGGTATCTTTCAGTGTTTAGGAAGTTATTACAGAAAAAGTTTGCTTCCCCTAACCATCCTAACCCTTTGTCCACTCATAAGTGGGCTAATGAGTATGTGTTTCCTTAGTTACAATGAATCTCTAGTAAAATGGTTATCACCATGAAAAGGAATCATTGCGTCATTGAAATATAGTGGCGACGTTTTCTTCACAATTGAATGTTATTTTGTCCTCCTATGCTACTGTTACATTTTCTGTGGAAACACAGAGTTGACCGTCAAACAGCACAGGTTTTATGTAGAAGAATTGGATAATTATCCAGTGAAAGTCAATTTAATCTCACCTAATTGTATCCTATCTATGCCCTAGGTTTGTTGTGAGGATTAATTAAAATAACACATCCAAAGTGCTTAGCCAGTACTTGGCACACAGCAAAGTGTTCAACAAATGTTACCTTTATTATTATCACCTGCAGACATTGCTTCTGGGGCTGATTTTGTTGTTGTCAAGCCCCGTGAATCCCAGCAAAACCGTCAAAACTTCCTGAGCCTCAGTTTTCTTAACCTGCAAAGTGTGGGGTTGGAGTCAGTAATATCAAATGTCCCTTCTGAACCCACAGATTTTCTAAGTGCATATCCTACTGTGGACCTGGACCATCAACATTCTTCAGGAAACCTAGTTCATCGTGAGCATTCTGAAGCATATTTGTTATTCAAAATGTAGATTTTACAATAAATACTACAATCACTTGTTGATTAATCTTCATTAAGACATCACTGATAATTAATCAGTTAAAGAAAATAACTACTTGTTGGAGAAAGAAAGCAAGAGCATACACCCTGGGGGGATTTTGGAATTTCTTAAGCAATGATTTCAGCACCATGGATGCTCTTTCCTTGAATTATGGACAGATTTGTGAACATTCTCACCTGTGAACGGCCATTTGCACCGTATCCCCCTTTTCATTTCCCCTTTGCTGTGTACGCCAGCAGCCACTGTCTGGAAGGAATGTGGCTACCTCGTGATCAGGGTAGACACTCTGTCGTTTCACCTTGACCTTGCTCTCTGCTCACTGGAGGAGCTGAAGGAGTGCTGAGTGGGCTTTAGTCCTCACTTTTCTTCTTGGGCAGAGCTCTTAATTGTGCTTGAGACACCCTCTCATATGCTCAGTATTCAATCATTTCAGCCCAGTTTTTATTTTCTATTCTTATTTAACTCCTGTTTCTTAATATCAAAACTCTCCCCCCACCTCTACTCCCCTCCACCGTGGACTCCCTTAAAAGTGCCTGGAAGTCACTTTCAGAATCTCTATAAAATTCTCATTATATCTTTTCACCCTTTGATTTTTTTTCTTGAGTTCTAAAGTATAAGATAATTTCTATAAACTTACACTAAACAAACTTACCAAAAGGGATCACAACAAAGTAGTTGTAAGTTTGAGCTCTGGAACCAAAGGACCTGAGCCTGTATCTCAGCTTCACCTCAAATAAGCTGTACATCCTTGGGCAGGTCCTTTAATCTGTTTTGCCTCATTTTCTTGTATATAAAATGAGGATAATAATAGTATCTTACTCCATAAGGTTATTTAAAAATTTAAAATATTCAATATGTATAAAGTGACTAGAACAGTCCCTAATTCAAATGTAGTAAGGACTAAATAAATTCAAGCTCTTGTGTTTAATTTTTTATGTCTAAAATTTCACCCAGTAAATGTTTTCTGGAAGGGTAATTGTCTCAGCTACATTATAATAACTTGTTACAGAATTAATTTCTACAGTTTATGAAGAGATACATCATACCATTTGACTTTTTTAGTAATTTTTTATGGCACTATTGTTATATCCCATTTTACAGGTTAGAAAAGTGAAGGTCAAGGAGGGTCAAGAACCGGCTGAAGGTTGTGGCCAGTTAGTGATAAACTGGGCTTTCTGGCCCTGATCTTCTGCCTCTATGGTTGTTTCATTACTCGGTGCTGTCAGAATACATCATAAATAAGTATATTCCTAGGGGAAAACACATTCCAAGTTGTGCTCATTCTCTTCCCAGCAATTGGGCTTTCAAGATGCTATTGACGTTGGGGCTTCCCTGGTGGCTCAGTGGTTGAGAATCTGCCTGCTAATGCAGGGGACATGGGTTCGAGCCCTGGTCTGGGAGGATCCCACGTGCCGCGGAGCAACTAGGCCCGTGAGCCACAACTACTGAGCCTGCGCGTCTGGAGCCTGTGCTCCGCTACAAGAGAGGCCCCGACGGTGAGAGGCCCGCGCACTGCGATGAAGAGTGGCCTCCGCTTGCCACAGCTAGAGAAAGCCCTCACACAGAAACGAAGACCCAACACAGCCAAAAATAAATAAATAGATTCAAGTACCCTTAATTAAAAAAAAAAAAGATGCTATTGATGCTCTGTCAGATACTGGGCATCTGCCAGTGGGCAAGTCAGGCACAACCCGATACTCACCATGGGAAAAGTAGTTCACCAAGAAACTGCAGGGAGATGCATGTTATGATAAGGGCCCTATGGGATTTATAATAACCTTCAGAAATGTCCCTCTGGCCATGTTTAAAATCCACAATGGAAAGCTACTCAGCAATAAAAGAGCAATGAACTACTGATAAGTGTATAAAATGTATAGATCTTGAAAACTTGATATTGTGTGAAAGAAGACAGACCCCAGAGAGTACATGTTGTGTGATTCCCTTTATGTGAAGTTTAAAACAGGTAAAGCTAACCTATAGTGACAAAAATCATGACAGTGGTTGCCTTGGCAGAGGATAGAAGAGTGTTGGGGGGGGGAGGGGAGGATGTCTGGACAAGGACATGAGGGAGGTTTCTAGTGTAATGGAAATGTTATACCTCTTGATAAGGATGGGGGGTACATGGACATACCCATTTGTGACAGTTTATCCAGTTATACATAAGATCTATACATTTCACTATATGAATTCCACTTTAATTTCTAAAAGATAGGAAAACATAATTTACTTGAACAATTAAGAAAATGTTAGTGGTAATTATTTATTCAACTTGGTAAGCTCTCAACAGTAAATGTAAAATGGGTGCACAGGACATATGGTGTTGTTGGTATAGTATGATAGAGTCTTTCTAAGAATATTTGTGTTTTTTTTTTTTTGCAAGCACTACATTGTACAGAACACCCTTGCCCACATATGCTTAGAAGATGAAAATACCCTGAGTTATTTTAAAATAGTAACAAACTTACCATGTCTTGAGTTATTTGAGTTTACTTGGGAGTAGCTTTTCAGAAATGTTATATGGTTTATTTCATTGTATCCTGTTGCAAGGTTTAAAGATTTACAATGAACCCACCAAACATGCCCTTGATGTTTTATTTTTTTTTATGGTTTTAGAAATTTATGGACAATAATCTCAGTTACCTTTTCACTTTTGACAACTAATTCTGCAACTTCCATAGAAATTGTTACCAGTTCTTTAGCAACTCTGTATATTCTTCAGTAACTTTGAGTATTTGATTGTTCTATAGTACTACTAACATCCTCATGTTTAAACACAATCCTTTAAATACCACCAGTTTCAAAGTATAAGACTTTTGAAGACAGAAATGATTCTCTTTCTAAAGTCCTGTGTGTTTCCTAATCATTGCATCGAGTTCATAGATTATGTATACAATAGACTTTCATAGGATTTGCTTCCTTTTTAGATAATGGACTTACTGGCAAAATAGATCAAACTGGCAAAAGTGCCCAACACATTATTGAGTATCTTATTATTATTTTGAGGGTGGAGATAAGTGCTAATAAAACATGCTTTGGGGTATTATACTAATAATTAGGAAAAAGTAGATTTTCCAAAAAAGATACTCTTCCATCTAATTTCAAGCCTATTATTTTAATGGATCCTATTCAAGTTCATTTAGATACGGCTTAATTGGATTCGAACCATGTTTAGTTTATTTCAAAATTTTAATAACCTCTAGGGAATAAGAGTACATTTTTGGGTGAAGGGGCCTGATAAATATCCTGTAAGTTAAAGGTGTACTCTGTTTTGAAATGAAAATTGTGAGTTGATTTACTTGCAGAGTCTGGGAGGAAGAAAGGAATTTGGTTACTTTTTGTGGTAGAAAACTAAAATTCCTTGAATACCAAATAGATTGGTGAGTTGAGTCATTTACTCCTTCACCATAGAGTTTGCTGGCCTTTTGGGAATTGAAATATAAATTGGAAATCATCCTTAACCTCATTGAGCTTAGTCTATTAGAGGACATAGATGGAAGAACAGCGTGTAGCAATTTAGTGTGATTATGTTTTAATAGAAGTACAGTGAACCTATAGAAGAAGGAAGTAACTCTACCCTGAGTGTGTGTGTGTGTGTAGGGGGGGGTGGGGGGTAGGTGTGTGTTTGTACGGAGGGGCAGAGAGAAGAAGATCCCAGAATTGGATCCAAGGATTGAGCAGAAATCTGCCAGCTTAAACAGGGGCGGAGATTTCCAGGAATTGGGTCACCACCCACTTTTTGGCCTTTTATGGTCTGCCATGGAACTGTCATGGCACCTGTGGGTGTGTCATTTAGCATGTTGATGTATTACAATGAGTGTATAAGGAGGTTCAAGGTCTACTGGAAGTCCAGTCTTCTGCCATCTTGGGCCTAACGGGTTATAACCAGTTTTTGTTGTATCCTCAATGGCTAATGGTTGTGCCCTGTCCCCTTCATTCTGTCTCAATTCGAGGCTTTGAATTCTAATATGTCTATATATTAGAATGCCTTCTATGTATCAGGCACTGTGCTGGGCACTGGACATTTACTGGTGATCAAAGTAGATATTATCCTTGCCATTGGAGAACTTACCAGCAGGAGGAGAGTGAAATAATAGATGAATATGCAATTATAAACTGGTTAAGGACTATGACAGAAAAAAATAAATAAAAAGAAAGACAGACAGGTGTTGCCTGCCCTCTTAGAGTCCTGGTCTTGTAAATCTCTCTTTGGAGGCAACATGTGAGCAGGTCTGAAGGTTGAGAAGTAGTCCGCTGGTTATTGGTAGAGAGTATCATCAGCATGTATAAAGGACAAGAGGTAGGAAATAGCTGTTTGATGAACTGAAAGGAGACCAGCTGGGCTAGAAGGTGGTGGACTTGTGGAGAGTGAAACTGATTAAGATTGGAGAGAGCTGGACAGGAGGTCTGATGGCTCAAGGGTCTGTGGACCTTGGTAAGGAGACTGGATTTCATTTAAGGCGCAATGGGAAACTGTGGGAAGGCTGTAGATAGAGGAGTGACACATTGGACCTTTGTTTTAAAAAGATTACTCTGGCTGCTGTGTAGAGAATAGATTGGGAGGTACAGGAGTAGACATAGGAAGGCCATTTAGGAAGCTATTGTAGGCAATCCAGATGAGTGATGGTGGTGGCAGTTGACAGGATTTCTGATGGATTGGATTAGGGGTGGGTGTTGGAGGGAGAGGGGCAAAGAGAAATTGAGGATAGATACAGGCTTTTGTCTTGAAATGGTGTCATTTACCAAGATGGGGAAAGCTGACAAATGAACATGTTGGGAGATGGGAAAGTCATTTTGGAAACCTTTGGTTTGGGGTCCTCATGAAACATCCAGGGAGAGAGGGGGACTGTGTATTATGTGAGTCTGTAGATCAAAGGTACAGTTTCCATAGAGAAAAAAAAAAAATTGTGAATCACTGGAACATAAAGCTAGTTGGGAAGGAATGAAATCACCCAGGGATGTCAAGAAGGGAGGGCCAGTGGGACACTGAGGTCAGGCAGAGGAAGTGCAAGTTGTAAGGGGACCGAGAAGCAGCAGCCCAAATGGTAGAAAGAGAACTAGGTTAGTATTGCATGGTAGAATACTAAGAAAGAAGAGGGTCTCAGGAGGAGGCTGAGGGGAGTGGGCTGTTATGTTTAGCAGGACGGAAACAGAACTCTGAGCGTTAGATATGTTACTGGGGCGTTTATTTGTTCTTTCTTCAGCTATAGATGGGAAAACATTGAAGGATTTCATGCAGAGGACTGAACTGACCAGAAGTGTATTTTAGAAAGATCATAATGTGGGCTGTGTGAGCATTGGATTTAGTTTAGAGAAGCAGAAATCTGTAAATCCTTCATGCTCTCTAACCTGTTAAATTGCCTTATCCTAACGTAAATGACCCCAGCATCTGTAGTGGTTTTGGGAGATGCGGAGCTTTGGAGTTCAAGGGAACTAGGTTTAAGTTTGCCTCCATTCTCAGCTATAGGACCTTGGGCAAGTTGGTTAACCTCTGTCAGCTTTTGTTTCCTTATGTGTTTGGGGGGGGATAACATAATACCCCCCACAGAGAGTTATGAGGATTAATGTATAGTAGGAATAAGTCCTCAATAATATCACTTATTATCATTGAGATGGCATTAGGAAGCAAGTGTATGCCTTTCATAATGATTTTATCTCAGTAAATCATTGCATTTCACCCATCTCTTGTGGTAGTATTTTAAATTTAGCCTTCAATAACCCTGTCTTTAACCTTCCACCCAAGGTGTAAATGCAACAATTCTACTCTCTCTGGAAGAATTTCCAAATTGTAATGAGCACCTTGCTGTGCACAATTTAAAGTGCACTTTTGTCTGTCAGAACACGTGTTTATATTGGTTCACACTTTTAACATTTTATTCCCGTTTCTTATAGCCTTTTATTTCTTGGTCTGTGTTTGCTTTTATAGCCGTTAGAGTGCTAGAACCCTGGCTAACACAGACATTACCAGGGCATAGATAAATGTTTCAAGGGCAAAGTCAAAGAGGACGGATGTCCTAAATCGTTGGGGAAACTGGCAGTGATGTTACTTGGTACAGAGTACAAAACATAAGAGGGGTGTAGCCCCTTGTGCATTTAAGGAAAAAAATGGAAGCTGGAAAATGCTTACTCAGCAAAACAAAAACAGAACAAAACAAAAACAGCTAAAAAACATGTTTACCACTTTTACAGTGACTTTCATGATTACCAAAGTGGCGGCAACCAAGCCTTCAGTACCTGTGATCACAGAATATTTAAAGACTCTTGCGTTGTTTCTTACTTAGCTTTCTCAGGAGATTAAGGGAAATAGAGCACATGTTTGAGGATATGTATCTGTGTAGTAATTTGTCATATAATTAATAATTTTTCTATCATAATGGGTCATTATTTTGCGAAAGAAATGTATTTTATTCTAAAATTAATGATTAGAATATGTATTCTCCAATACTCTTTAAAAATAGCCCATTGTGGTGATAATTGAATATCTGGTACATCCATAAGGAAACACAGTTTTGTTAATTGACAAATAGTAAAAATGTAAACTATCAAATTAGGAGTAGTCTCAGAGATTTCCTTTATAATGACATATTCATAATTGGCATTTAATATATTTCTTCAATAGTACCAGTGTCTAAAAAATTTAAAATTAACCCCTGGTTTGAAATTGATTTCAAACTTAATTCAGATAACATCACAATTACCATAGGATTAATTATAAGTAGTAATAGTATAGGTAATAATATTAAAATAGTAGCTTTGGCTGTGACCCAGAGTAGAAGGATACTAGATACCAAATTCAGATTCCAAACGGAGAGACAAATTTCTAAAAGAAATATTGGAAAGTTGTTTTAGGGGCTAGGCTTTAAGGAGAGAATTCACAAAGACAAGGTTTTTGATAAGAGATACTCTGCGAGTGCCTTTTCCACCACCTTGTCTAAACCAATTGGGAAAGAAACGGTCGAGGGAGCACCTTTAAAGCTTTATATGTTTCCTGAAGTTTAAGGGATCTAGTAAATAGGTATCCTTATTCCTGCTTAGAAGATCTGAAAGGATTAAGAACAGGCCTGCTAGCTGTTTATCACAAAGTAGGGGAAAGAAGAGGGAACTCTGTGAGGATTGATCTCCCCTCCATTTGTTTTCTATGGACAAGATGTGGGCCACGTATAAGAGAGATGAGGCCTTCTTAGGCCCTATTCAGATTGTTGCCAAGAGAAAGGTACAAACCCCAACAAAAGTTACCCTGGATTCCTAGGGGCTGTGGAAGGAGTAAGTGATGGGTAGGGGAGATTATAGCGCCCACGTTAAATATAACAGGTGACAGGCTCCCAGGAGTGAGTGCCCTGTGAAGAAGCCGTGAACTTACCAACAGAGAGAGCTGTAAACATTAGCCAGAACCTGAGGACGTGTGGTCATCTGCCAACTGCAGCCGCATCGGAATGTTCATACTCCCGTTAAGTTTCCCCCTTCTCACTGCTTCAGCCTGATGGTTCAGAAAATGTAGCTACCCATTGGAGGAGCAGAGAAATCAGAAGAAAGTAAAAAAAAAAAAAAAAAAATAGGAAAAGAAGGGACTGACCACATCCATTTCTGTTGGGTCCTGGTCTATAGCCGACACTAGCTGGGAATGGAAACTAGCTATAACTGGGATGTTTCAACCATGGATAATAGATTTAACTGAGCACTCTCATTTCTGAATTGGCAGTGTATTTGGTAAGGTAAAGTAATTGTAGGTCATCATGTTATTCAACGGTTAGAAAAGTTCTTGGACTGCTTGAATATTTATGTAAGGACAGAGAAGAACTTTCCCCATTGAGTAAATTTTAAAGGAATAGTGGAAGGTAGAAACCAAGGCATTTTGTACTCCATGAGTCTCGCATGGATCCAGGGGCATATACACAGTCATTCCTCAGTATCTTTTGGGGCGTGGCTCCAGGACTCCCCCACATACCAAAACCCTTGGATGCTTAAGTCCCTTATATAAAATGGAATAGTATTTGCATATAACCTATGCATATCCTCCTGTACACTTTAAATCATCACTAGATTACTTATAATACCTAATACAATGTAAATGCTATGTAAATAATTGCCGGAGCCTGGCAAATTCATTCAAGTTTTGCTTTTCGGAACTTTCCATAATTGTTTAAAAAATGTTTTCTATTCAAGGTTTGTTGAATCTCCAACTGGTTAAATTTGTGGATTTGGAACCCACAGATACAAAGGGCCTACAGTATATCTACACAAGTGTGCGTGTGCTTGGTATATATTGTGTATGTATTTTAACGTCAATGAAGCATTCACTGAGAAATAGAATGCTTCATTTAAATCCTGACATTTTCTAATGAGCTAATGAATATGATCATATTCTGTTACAGTAAGGATATATTGTATTTGTCCTTTCTCTCATCAAATCAAAAGCTGGATTCAGGACAAGGACTCTGCCTTCACCTTAAATGCTGAGGTTTAAGGAATGGGTTAGGGAACTGCATTGCTTAGGATAGAATCCTAGCTCTACCACTTACTAGCTGAGTAACCTTTGATCAAATTACTTTATTTGTGCTTCAGTTTCTACATCTGAACAATGGGCATAATAACTGCATCCGCATTATAGGAGGTTGTACTAAATATATGTGCGTATCAAAATATAAATATATATAAAGTATTAGCAAATGTTGTTGCCTTTGTTGTTATTATTAAATTTATTGATTTATATCTTTTTCTCTGTTAGTACAGGGAGAAAGAGAATGGAATTTCAGAATAACTAAAATGTTGCCTCAAAAGTAATGTTGTCTACTGTGAAATGTCTTCTTTAAGAATCTTGAATCAAGGGCACTCAACTCCACTGTCATGGGGTTGACAATTGTTACTGTTATACTTCTATAATAAGCTAGTTTTCAGAGTGTATCATTGTGTAGATCAGGAGAACAAGACACAGGAGAGCCCACATGTGATCTTTCTGCTCATTTTGTGCTCTCTGATTATATGTCAGGGGAAAGAATTATCTGGTAATTCCAGTTATCAAGAACTTCACAATGTCCAGTCACAGAGGAATCTGGCCTTAACTAAGATTCTTCTGGATAATTTTATTGGAAACGATTAAAATGTAATGTAGAAGGTTAATATTTGTTCCAAGTTTCCAAAAGAACTTCTGTATTAGAAAGATATATTAATATAAAATATAAATTAATACATTAATAGTAAAATATATCAATATAAACTATATAAAATGTTACATTGGAAAGAGATTTTATATGTTTTATTTATTCAAACAGAGTCAAATATGTGGCAGACTTTGATAGATACTGTTTCTGCCTAGCAATGAGATGGTCAGGACTCAGAAAGCTTGGTATTTTATACAAAACTAGTGATTTCTTTTATTCCTAACAGGGTTAAGGGTAATAAATACGTTCTTGTGTCTTTTCATTTTGAAAGTTCAGCTCTTGTTAAACTATCACTTCCTAGCAATGCATGCCTTGTTCTGGTGTAGTGATATTTCATATTTAAGACAACAGTCAACATTACATTTGGTTAGCTGTGTCCTCCTTCTTGTTTGTTACAGGGTACTCTGTGTTCCTAAATGTAAACAAGGGAACCCTTCAGGAATAATTGTTTAAATCTGTTGTGAGACCAACCAGCTCTGTTTAGAATGGCTACATTTATATTGCTTATAAAGATGGCCAAATGTATCCCTGAAAGGTAAAATTGCAGTTATCAGGGCCAAATTAACAATTTGTCTGAAATTTTATAAATGTTATAAAAGTTTTATTAGCAACAATTAAATATCATATGTATAACAGGTAGTGATGTTTTAGGGAGCACATCTGAGTATTTAATCTGTTCTTAGAACAGATGAATGTAACACCAATTCAGTGGATCTGACTTAGAATTCTGGCAATGGGGTTTATTGCTGTGTGGCTTTTGGCAGGCTACGTAATGTCTCTGAACCTCAGTTTTCTTATTTGTAAAATGAAAATAACCACTTCTCAAAATTATTGTGAGAATTGAAGACATGAGTGTGTGTGAATATACTCACAGTACACACACACAATCATATGATATGATAACATGACAATATATATTAACAATGAATAGAAAAGCTCTTACAATAGTATCTGGCCGATAATAGGTGCTTACTTAAATGGTTGCTCTCAAAATTATTATTATAAAAGATAACATTATAAATAAGTGAGTTATTAAACCTAATTAAGCCTCATTTTCTTCCCCTGTTATCTCCCTATCTCCTGCAATTGTAGAGAGAATCAAATAAAATGAGACATAGAATATACATTATAAAATTTTGAGTGACCACACAAATGCAAAGTGTATCATTATTTAATATTAGGTGTATAATTTTATATTTAAAAATAAAGTCAGAGTGATATTTTCTAAAGTTTTAAACTAACATTTAGCTTATTGATATTAAAAGCCTAGAAATTAAAATGGACTATCTTAATTTATGCAGTGTTTCAGATTTTTAAAATTGTAATTCAGAGTCACAGTTTAACTCATGCTAATATTTCTACTAAACTGTCAGTGCCTCAGATCATAGCCAGACAATTAGTTTGGCAGAGGGATGTGTACCAACATTTACATTTAATGGTATTCAGGATGTTTAGCCTTTTAAAAACCTCTGAGCAATTAATTTGAGTTTTACTTGGTCCAAACCCTTATCCTGGTTATTATTTCCTACCTGGTCACAGTCATCAAGTGTTTTGGAGCAAGGTCTGGTTATCAGAAATCTTTCAGTTCTACCACTGAGTCCAGGAAAAAGACAATGCTTATTTAAAATTGAAGGTAGATATTAGGGCAGAAGCTGGCCCCAGTAACTGTCCACTTCTATGATCAGTTTCCTTGTTGGGGACCTTAAGAATTCCATCATTTATATTCTGTGCAAATAGTATAGGGTATACTTTCTATAAACAAAATATAGAATGAGGGTGTAGGCCTTCTTTTAGTGTTTCTGAATAAAATTGAAGATAGGAATATGAATGATTTTTCTCAATACAGTGAAGTAATATTTTCTTATAAAATCCATTGGCTTTCAAGCTAAGTGTCAAATTATGAAATTCACTAAAGCTGTTGCTTAGAGTTTTGTTTTGCTTTTTTTTTTTTTTTTTTTTGGTGTTATGCGGGCCTCTCACTGTTGTGGCCTCTCCCATTGCGGGGCACAGGCTCCGGACGCGCAGGCTCAGCGGCCATGGCTCACGGGCCCAGCCGCTCCGCGGCATGTGGGATCTTCCCGGACCGGGACACGAACCCGTGTCCCCTGCATCGGCAGGCGGACTCTCAACCACTGCGCCACCAGGGAAGCCCTTGTTTTGCTTTTAATAAGTGAATTTAACTAACAGGAGGAGTGTCCAATAGCAATGAATTTACTCTAGTGTGAAACCATGTCACTAATATAAAACAGCCTTCAAATTTAGACTATAATCAACATTACAGTTTCATTAAGCCATACTGAAGGAAAATATCCTTTAATAAAATGGATCTGTGTCGCTTCTCCATCTGTTCTGCTTGACTTAGAAATGCTAGGTGGTAAATGCTACAGTTCTTTTCTATGTGAGTTATACCTATAGTCTATATGTATTTGAAGCACATATTTGTATTTGCAAAGACATGGTCATAAAAGATTCAGCAAGATGCCAGAATTCTCTTGTTGTGTTCCCTAGAATGTGGGGAAAGAATCCATTTTTAAAAGAGCAAGTACCGGCAGCTAAATTTCTTTTCTTTTTCTCCTGTTCCAGAACGAGTGCCTTCAAGAGGCTTTTATTTATTTAAACAGACTGAACTTGACTAATTTAAGATGTTGACATGGAAGGAGTACATATTTCTCTAATTTTTAAAAGGATTTGTGCCTTTCACCTATCTATAATAAGGAAACAAATGTAGTGTTAATTTAGTTGAGTTATACTTTCTATATGAGTTTGCTGCTAACAGGACTTGACATAAAAGCCTTTGTGAAGACGCTTGATTGGTTTGGTTACCATAGCAACACAGTTGAATGGAAGAATGATTTCCTTTAGGAACCTTTCCTAAATGCTGTTTTGTATCCTATAAGGATATTGCTGGCTTGCCATCCCTTGTGAGGAGGTGAGAAGAGATCACTTCAAGGGTCAACATGGTACCTCCTGTTTATAGATTATCCTCAGCCATCAGAAGGGTGCCTGGCTCATCTCATTCTTCCCATTGCTGAACCAATTCTGTTCTTCAGTATACTGTGATAATAGGAGTCTTGAACAGACCTTTATGTCTTAGAATACACAAAAGGAAAACTGAATCTAGACCAAGGATCATGCGCTGTTAAACGCATTTACTAGAGCTGATGTCTGTTATGGATTTCTAACTCCCCACTTACCTTTGTTTGAAATTCTGCAATTTATCAATCATTTGTCCTGTGAGTGATGTTACTGTTTTGAGGAGACAAAAGGGTTTAACCAACAAATAGATCAGCAGGACCTTCATTTAAAATCTTTTAGTGGTGGTTGGTATTCTGGAATTACTGTAAACCCTAAGGCTTACATCTGAGATTTCCTTTGTTCTGGGGTAAATGTCTGCTCCATTAGCACAGCGATTGTGTACAAAAATGCATCGAATCAGTCAGGTACCACCATAGGGTGTTTTCCAGTGTTTAAAACAGGTTATTGGTTATTTCTCTTGTACACTCAATAAGAAGAGCTGTGAGGCCTATTATAACTATTTTTCTAATCAGCCAGATTTTGTGATTTTTCTCCCTTGGTTTAGGTCCTTGGAATCAGATACTCGAAAATAGACTTAATGGTTTTTAACTGAAGAATTGTGTCATTACTGTTGGTGCTAGGAATACAGTGACTTAAAGTGCTTAGGAGTAATTTTGTGCAGGGGGTGAGGAAAAAAAATAATATAACCTCATACCGATATAAATATTTTAAAGATGGTAATACATAGCTTCAAACAAAATTGGTAACAAAATTGGTATAATTGGAAGCAAAATTCATATACAGTAATATGAGGTGATTCTATTAGAGTTATTGTTTTGTTTTGATGAGTAAATGTAAGAACTCAAGTTTTTGTAATGACTTTTGGATGTTCATTTTCAGTTTCTAAACCAATACTTTTATCTGAGTTACCTGAAGTGCCTCTGGCACGTAAGCTAACGGGAAAGAGTGAATCACATTTGTCTAACTCACCTCAAATATTTATTATTGTGTATTTCGGACTGCATGGATTATCTTGGAAAATATATGTTGCAGTAGCATGTCATTCTCTGTGATTAAAGGTAAGCTAGTTAAGTTTCTGACAGTAGAAGTAACAGAAACATGGTTTGAAGACTGGGAAACAAATCATACCAGATGTGGAGTTTTCAAACGAGCAGTTTGCTCCGTCTCCTCTTTCCATGTCTCTCTCCTACTGCTCCTTCCCTCGAGAAAAATGAAGAGGACATTGCGAGAAAAAAGCCAAATTCTATAAAGTGATGTCACCTTTAAATGGGGCATGTGACAATTCCCATATTTCACCAGAATTGGAGCCCCAAGAAAGCTGAGACAGATTTGGCCATATTCGAGAGCAGAGTTTATTGAATAAGAAGTAGTAGTTTCAGACAAAATTTACGCATTTGCTCGGAGTTACTCTCTGTTGAAATGAGCACTCTTTCCGGAAAATGACGTAGATGCACATACAAACAGAACTTTAAGTTCAGTCGTGGAAGCCCTCCGCTCCTATTAAGGTTAAGAATTTCTCTTCTAACTTGAGGTTATTTTTGTAACCTCAGCGTATTCTCTTACTAGTTGCATAATCCATGCTGTGTATGAATGCATGTGTCTGTATGTGGACACCATTCCTCCAGTTCAGAACTTGTCTTCTTAATCTTTATTAGTTATGGTTACTTGGACCAATGTGTGCCACAGTTGGTTTTGTGTTCTCCAAGGTCCATTCCCGTGTCTTGTCCCTGTCCTTGGATGTCTGTCTTCTCTTTTCACTCACAGTTTAAATATCTTTGGTTTTCCTCATGTCATCCTGAGTTTACTCCCCAGGTATTTCTTCTTTCTTAATTTCTTTGCTGCCTTTGACACTGCTGATCTCACTCTTTCTGGGACACTCTTACTGGCCTCAGCTTCAGGTTGTCAGCCTCCTCTAGTTCTCCTGGTTTCCTGAACATTCCTTCTTTAGATTCTTCTCTGTCTTCCCACCCTCTATTCTTTTCTCCACTTAAAGCAGTTCTCCCTCAAATCATCTCTGTTGGTCTTGGCCATCTGCCCTCACTGTTTTATGGAGTGTTTCTCCACCTACCTGCGTATAAAATTACCACACACATAGAAGATACCCTGCTGTATACTTAAAAAAAAATATATATATATATTTTTTTTTTTTTGCGGTACACGGACCTCTCACTGTTGTGGTCTCTCCCGTTGTGGAGCACAGGCTCCGGACGTTCAGGCTCAGTGGCCATGGCACACGGGCCCAGCTGCTCCGCGGCACGTGGGATCCTCCCGGACCGGGGCACGAGCCCGCGTCCCCTGCATCGGCAGGCAGACTCTCAACCACTGCGCCATCAGGGAAGCCGCTCCCTGCTGTATACTTTTAACCTTGGCTTTCTGGCTGTATTGAGGGCATTAACTCTTGAGTTTCAGGGCAGCACCCCTAGGTTTTTTTTAGACTTTCATGAAGCCTACTTTGCATGTGTGTAGTTTATTTTCAGTTCCGAATCAATAAATATTTATTGAGTATCTCTTATGTGTCAGGTGACGTGCTCTGAGGATTATAAAGTGCATCATCTATGACCCATGCCCTTTCAGAGATTAGCAGTTTAGAGGCAGACAAATAAGTAAATCAGGTTACACTACAGTGTTTTGTGACAGAGGAAGGCTGAGAGAAATAGGAAAGCACCTAAGAGAAGTAACTGACTCATACTGGGAAAGGGGGAAAAGGATTGTCAAGAAAGTCTTCCAGACAAAGTACTATCCCTATTGTAATATTCCACAGTCTATATTGTCACTTCCTTTTTATTTTCCTCAATAAGCCGCTCATTTCTGTAACGTTGGGAACCAGAACCTGTCTCGTTCAACCAAGTCTCATCACAGCATCTCATGTATACTTGCCAAATGAATTAAAGTGGCTGTTTGAGAAGAATGGGCCTCAGAGCCCATGAACTGAAAATGTTGGGAGAGAGAAGAGCATGCATTGCCCTTGTTCCCTGAAATGCACTGTGCTTGTGCTTCTTCAAACTCTCAAGGTCGTTTTGAATTCCGATTCTATATTCCTCAGCGGCTGGTGACTTGCTCCTGCCTCTTCCCCTCCCTTCCCCAGCCCTTCCTTCTAGTCTGGTCTCGGATGCAGATTTAATGATGGTGCTAATTCTTCTGCACCCCAGGTCATTAATGAAAAATATCCCCCAGAGCGCTGCCCAGAATTGACCACAGTGGAACCCCATTTGTTATTCTCCCTCTGAGGCTGACACTTTCGCATCGATAGCTCCTCTCCAGGCATGACCTTCCTGCCGTTTCATAGCTACACAGTGTGGATCCTATTTTCTCAGTTTATTGATGATTATGTCATGAGGAACAGAATCAAAAGCTTTGTTAAAATCCAAGTATAAACAGTCTCTGGTTTCTTCCCCTTGATCTACTGGGCTCGTCACTCCATCAGAGATCAGGTTATTTTGACAAGACTGGGTTATCTGTTATTACTCAATACTCTGTTTTCTCGAAGATGTATACAACTAGATTTTTGTTAAATGATGTTTCTGAGGTAATTCCAAGATCATAACCTTAAAAAAAAGTTTCCATATTTTATTAGCCTTTAAGCCCCTCCCAGTCTGCCAAAGAGTTTATAATGTTTATCACCTTGCGATGGCATTGGCTAATTCCTTTAACAATGGGTGGAAGGTCAATGTGGAGTCAAGACTGGAAGATTAGAGTGAAGTTGGTTTATTGAATTCTCATCAAACTTCTTTACACCCTCTGTCTCTCTTGATTGATCTTTCTGAAGGAGTTGCACATGTTTCTTTTAGAATCTGTTAGGGAGTTTTATTATCAACAGAAATTATGTCTTCCTACAAGAGTAAAAATAATACGTAGAAACTAATGGACATAAGTTTGGCAAAGCCAGGGGGTTGTTAATTTTTTAAAGCAATAACAGGGAAACTTTACCCAAATCTTCCTAGTTCTATAAATGTTACTTTTATCTAAGAATGACCTACTTTGTTTTGTAAGTAACTCTCTGTGTGTGTGTGTGTGTGTGTGTGTGTGTGCACACACACACATATATAGGTGCTAGAAACAGTGCAGCAGATCTGTAATGCAGAAAGTCTCTCTATGCTTTTTTCAAGGATGAAAGTCTGTTGGGCATATTTTTATTGTGTATTAGGCTTTCTCTAATAAGTACTTCATTGTCTGTTTTGTTTGCCCCATATGTAAAAAGTAAGATAGGAACATTCAGCCTGTTCTGCTATTTATGTTGAGGTACCCACTCAGTTGGTATAAGGAGATCCTCTATTTGTATGGAATGTTCCAGAATTCCCTTACCTGTGTTGATCTCTCTGACTCTTCCCTATGCAGATCTGTCACTCAGGCTTCTCCCTTTAGGTCCCAGCCAGACCAGATGTCTTTCAAAGAAAATGCTGTCAGAGCCTTAGAGAAAGGTACAAGAATTTAGAGTTGGTACGGGAAAGAAGGTGAATTTCTATGTCACATGTAAAGAAAATTCAGTTTCAGTGGTAGAAGATGATGAAACTGTAACTTTGTTTTTGTAGGGGCAAAGATAATTTTTCTAGATTTTTTATTAATATGAAAAAGTAAATATGTTGAGAACATATATAATTGTAACAGTTGAAGCAGTATAGTCTTTTCAGAAAACAAAGTTCATCTTTGTCAGTGATTAATGGTTTTGAGTCATAATGCCCTTTGGTGCAGGAGTTAAGGAATGATTGTTTCATTCCTTAGTGACCTTCGGACTGTTTCTCCTCATTGAGTTTGGGTTATAGTTCTAGCTAGTCAAGTATTAAAAGTGTTATCTGTTTATTCAGTCCCACAAACACTAGCAGGCCTTTTCTGTGAACGAATTCAGTCAGTAGATTTTTATTGAACAGGTACTAGGAATAATGGACAGGGTAAGGAGTCTCTCCTCAGGCTGCTCATAGTCTAGGAGGTCACTAGACGTGATGCTACAGCTCAGCGGTGTAAATGCTGACAGTGTGAAGGGTGGGGGAACTTCACTCCAATGGGCTTTGCTCCAGGCGGTGGTCAGGGAGGCGTTCCTCAAGATGAAAAGCAGATAGAGTCCACGAGCCGAATCAGGACTGCGCCCATTAACTGTGTGACCTGCAGTACGTTTACAATTTCATTCGTTGCTGTAGTTGTTGCTTTTGGTGCCTTGAGTCATCCCCTCAGTCACCTCTGATTTCAGTCACAGCTGTGATTCCATGAACGCTGACTGCAGCCCACCTCAGGCACAACCATTGCCTGTCTTCTTTCAAACTGAGGAAGCTGCTGAGCACTATGGCAGGTACAACTGGGAAGTATAGGGGAGTTGTGGCTCTGAGGAACCGTCCTTTATCGAGAGAGGACAGGAGCTGGGGGATCAATGCCCCTGCTCTCCGTCATCCGCAGGGAAGACTCTGGGAGCCATTACGTGGCATGTCTCTGAAACCCCTGGGACCTCATTGACACTCCCTTGGTTGGTTTTTAGACCTTCTATGCTTCACCTTTCTCTCTCCTGCTTCTTGGGATCATTTCCAGAATAAACTACTTGAAAGTCCTTGTCTCAAGCTCTAATTTTAGGCGGAAACAGTTGTCAAAATTAAAAAAATGGAGCATAGCAAGTAAAAACTGAGTTTTCTCATGTCTCTTGAAACAAGGAAGACCTAGTAACCCTGAGAACAGGTTCCCTGTGGCAACAGCCAGCTGGAGCAGGGGAATGGCTCTTGATTAAGGTGAGGTAGTCTGACCTCTTTGGTCCACCCTAATCTTTCTCCAGCAAGTCCCTCTTTCAAATCCTGCCTAAGCTCTGGAAGCAGGGAAGCGTTAGATCCAGGATAACACTTACACTGAGTCTTTCAAAGGAAGTAGGATTTGGCCAGGCAAGAGGGAGCAGGCCCTGCATGGTGAAGATAACATCATGTCAGAACCAAGATGGTACAGGCACACCTCGAAAATACTGTGGGTTCTGTTCCAGACCACTGCAATAAAGCATATATCCCGATAAAGCAAGTCACATGAAGCTCTTTGTTTCCCAGTGCATGTAAAGGTTATGTTTACACTATACTGTAACCTATTAAGTGCACAATAGTGTTATAGCTAAAAAGGTACAAACTTTAATTTAAAAATACTGTACTGCTAAAAAATGCTATCATATAAGCCTTCAGCAAGTCATAATCTTTTTGCATGAGTAACATCAAAGGTCACTCCTCAGAGATCACCATAACAAATACGACAATAGGGAAAAAGTTTGAAATCTTGCGAGAATTACCGAAATGGGACACAGAGACACAAAGTGAGCAAATGCCGTTGGAAAAATGGGGCTGATAGACTTGCTTGACAAAGGTTGCCACAAACCTTCAATTTGTAAAAAAAAAAAAAAAAAAAAAAAAAAAAAGTAATATCTGCAAAGCACAATAAAGTGAAGTACAATAAAATTAGTTATACCTGTATATTATTTATATCTTGGCAGGATTCTGTGTGTGTGTGTGTCTGTGTGTGTGAGAAACAGTCTACCTTTTTCTTTTCAAAGTCCGTCACGCTACGGCAATGGATGTAGTCATTCAATAGATTTATGTCATTCTGGCTTTCCATCAGTTTCAAAAAACATGACTATCAACACTGATTAATTGGATTGTTATACAAACAGCCCTACAGTAATAAACACCCATCGTGTAGCAGTGAGGCATATGTTTGTCATACCCATTAGGGGAGCACTTGGGGCCCAGAGGACTGATGAATTGGCCCACATTGTCTTACTACACAGCTGTCATAGCAGCTCTGATAGCAGGTGATAGTTCTGCAAGAGCATGTCAAATTGGTGCTTATCTTTTATGACATCTGTTGATGGAAGCTCCCTTTTAGGTTTGATCCAGACAATAACCTTGATATTCCTGGTGAATAATAAAGGCTCACAATTATTGTTTTAAGAAGGAGAGACTTGTAGCTTGTGCCTCATACCCGTCATATCAGATTATGAGGCTGAAACTGAGAATACAATGAACACTGCTTCTCATCAGCAGTGTAGTATCTGCTGGATTTGTACACACATGAAACCTTCCCCGAACTCTCTTATAGAAATCCATTGAGATCATGTGTAATCACCACCCACAGTTTCAGGTATGTGCACAGAGACTCTGGCTCTGGAGAGTAACATCTGTTTCAGGAAGAGATCCTTGAGAACTAAATCTTTAAATCTAAAAGGTGAGAAAACGTCAAGCTGAGAGTTTGTATAAATTTCAGGGTAGTGTGAGTAGAAGGAAGACTGAACTTTGAGAAAGATGATCAAAATTGGATTACTGACTCTGGTTTTAGGACTATGAGACTTTAGGGAAGTCACTAAACCTTTGGAAACCTCAGTTTTCCCATACCTAATGTGGAGATGCTAATACCTACCCTGGCTATCTTACGCTGCTGCATCAGGGAACTATAAGAAACTTGGGGGACTACCTTGGTGGTACAGTGGTTAAGAATCCTCCTGCCATGCAGGGGACACGGGTCCAAGCCCTGGTCCGGGAAGATCCCACGTGCCGCAGAGCAACTAAGCCTGTGCACCACAACTACTGAGCCTGAGCCACAACTACTGAAGCCGGTGCACCTAGAGCCCGTGCTCCACAAGAGAAGCCACCACAAATGAGAAGCCTGTGCACTGCAACAGAGAGCAGCCCCCACTCGCCACAACTAGAGAAAGCCCACGCACAGCGACGAAGACCCAACGCAGCTAAAAATAAATAAAATAAAATAAATAAATTTATAAAAATAAAAAAAAGAAACTTGGAAAAATTTTTAGGTTAGTAAAATGGTAGTATTGTTTTAGTAATTTGAATATGCAAATATTCAAATAATTGAAGAGTGAAGTTTAAACGACTAGTGTTTTCAAACTTTTATTTTGTAGGGACAGATGGAGCGTAGGCAGGTGCAATGGGCATCAACCAGAGTCAGGAGATCTGGTTTCAAGTTCAAACAGTGTAACAACTAGTTTGGTGACCTTGGACCTGTTAACTTTGGTCTTTCTTAGCCTACTTGGACTGTGGACTCTGACTTTCTTTCCGTTTTTTTTTTTTGTTCTATGGCTAGTAGCTCCTTTTGCTAACCTGGCTACCTGGGCACTTCTCTTCCATCTCTCAGTGTTACTTCTCTTTGTGATCATGAAGTGCAAACATTCTGCTAAAGCTGAAGTCAGTGGTACTTACTTGCATATGAAGCCTCCGGGGAGCTCTTTGAAAATGTATATTCCAAGGCTCCGTATCCATAAAGTCTGATTCTGTGAGTCCAGTCTGGGTCCCAGGAATCTGAATTTTTATAAGCATCCCATTTGGATCTGTTGCAGGTGGTCCTTTGAAAAACATTGGTCGAGAACATATATTACATATTTTACATATATATTACATATTTTATAAAAAGTTATGATTTGCAAAGTCAAAAAGATACGATTTTGACTATTTGCTGTTTTGAATTGAGTCTACTGGTTTACTTGCATCACTGAATTGATTTTACATAAATACAGTGGGCCAGCTGGTTAACAAGATTATCGAGTGTCTCTGGGGTTTACTGTAGCATACTAAGGGTTTGTACGCTTAGTTATAATCTTAATGTTTCCACCATGAAAGCAGAAAAAAACCCCATGAAACCAATGCATGCTTTTAAAATTCTACTGGCACATGAATTTTGTGTGTGTTTGGTGTTTCATTATAGTCATTTTAGAGTGAGTCAGTGTGGAATTGGTTTAGTGCTTTCCCAACTGCTTACCATGAAAAAAGATGGTGATGCATTGTGTGCAAAGAGTGGGATTATGGTGAGGGAGGGAGTGGGGGCCAGACTGTGGCTGCTTTGGGTTAGCTCTCACACCGTTCGCCTCAATTTAAGAAACTCCTCAGCTTTATGGTGGCATACTCTACTTGACCCTTTGGAACTTCCAAATCCCAGTTCAGTTAGAGCTGCACACGGGATGTTGATGAAAGAAAAAGAGGCAAACTGGTTGATGCTGTTGGGTTGAAAGTCATGTCTGAGATGAAGAGCAGAGGGAGAGCAACTGGGGACTTTCACCGCTTTGTGCAGAGTGTCTGTGATTTTCATTTTGTAGAGCAAATGTGTCCCTAAGAGCTGCTTGAAATTTAGGTTTCTAATTTATGTAGCACTTTATAGACTAGAGTGAACTATTTAGTAGAATCCAGACTCCATTTAGATCCATATGGCCTCCCTGCATCCCCACACCACTCCTGCCCACTCCCGTTGTATATTTCATTAAGGGAGGTGCCCCTCTAAGGTAAAATGCAAGGACTGTAGGTAAGAAATGCAATTCAACAAAATAGCAGACCAAACTTGCTGGACTTAAGATCAAGTTCTGAGGGACTGTGATGGACTTTGTGTTTTATTTCGTAAACTTACAGGGAGATAATGAAGATATGAAATGAGGTCTGACCAAATCCATATTGAAAAGCCAAATCCTTCAAAAAAACAAAGCTACTCTAAACTCATTAACCATTCACAAATCAAATTACCCATACAGAAATTGAGTGAAACTTTCTAAATAATAAATAATAGTTCTAAATAATAGTTCAGTTGTCTCCTAATGTGTAGTTGCTTTGTTTGTTTGATTATAGTGATTACAGTGTTCATTAGTACTGACTGGGTAGGTGCAGTGGTTCATATCTTCAAATAAACTGTAGTCAAGTGAATGCTCACAGCTTCTATTTTCATCTTTAAAACCGTACTTCCCACTTCTTTCAGTGTCAGCAGCTATTTTCTTAACATAAATATTTTTGTCACTGTAATTGTGCTGGAACAAAGGCAATTCATGGGTGTTGCTGCATTTCAGTTGCCCTAGTTACTCCTGTGACAGAATTAGGTTTTATTTCCATCGACTAAGTTGTATCAGTACAAATTTATTTCTGGCACCAATATAGTAGATCTCAGTACAGCAGCCAAATGGAGGGAGCATGTCTGAATACTTAATTTGAACAAAGAGGTTTAAAAAATACGTTTTTATTAGTAATCCAAATATCTCTTATATCAAAACCCTTTTAATCAGATGGAATGCATAAAAAAGTCTGAATAGAATCTCAGTGTGTTAGTTACAGAAGAATGATCATACCATCTCTTCAGTCGGCCAACATGTGAAATTAAAACGTTATCTTGCCTTAAACGTATACAATTAATTTCAGGAAGACTTTGTCAATACTTGCTTGTTATTTATGGGTAGTCTTAGAGCATGTACTCTTTAAACTACATGACTCATAGAAGTTAATGTAAAAAGGAGTGAGGTGATTTTGTGTGTGGAAAGTCCTGTTTAAATCTTTAGACGTGCTCTGATGAGAGGTAGGTTTGAATCTGTTCATTACACATGAATATAGGTTCTGTGTCTAAAAAGAATCATGTTTGTAGTTTTCTAAAACTAACTTACTGGTAGTGATGTCAGGGTTTTATAAATCTTTGAAAATGAAAGTGTGATATTTGTGTGCACATTAAAATGGTTCAGTTATCTTCTAAGATACCAAAAAAGTGCATGCATTCAGAGCGTTGCCATCCAGAAGATTTTCCGTCTCTGTCTCTATTTATATTTCTCTTGCTTAATATTGCAATTGAGGTTTATAGCCACTTTTTAAAAAAAATGACAAACTACTGGCTTTCTTACCATGATTATTGTATAAAGATGGCTGGCATAAGATTTTCATTTCTGATATTGGGGTTAGAGTACTCTGATGTCCATGCTACCTTCAAGGATATGTAGCTTTTAGAGTGAGACCACTTGGCCTGAACTTTCAAGTGGGGAAAATATGAATTTTAATCCCAGCTCTATCTTACTTTGTGGATTTGAACTGGTCGGCTTTTCTGAGCGTAGTTTCCCTATCATAATTTGGATCATACCAACCTTGTAGAATTATTGTGAAATTAAATGGGGCTAGGCGCCAAAGGAAGATGATGTTGGTTGATTTTTATTTCACTCTTCATATATTTCCAGATAATATTTGTAGTGGACAGCTTCTGATCCCATGACTTTGATCTGATGAGCACGTCTCTTATTAATTGAACAGAAGTCCAGTGGAAGTTTCTACCATCAGGGTATTATAGTCCCTTCTGAGTCTCCCTTTCTTTTCCCCCTCTTACACCAGAACCAAAAAACAAATCTCTAATTGGATATTGTCATCAGGATTCTCTTTCATATTTAAAAGGCCCATGATGTTATATGATCTGGGAGGTATTAAAACATCTCTTTGGCCAACACAGCCTATTTTTATAGGCTTACCTGTCTGTCTTTTCTAATAGGCTTCAAGCTTCCTGTGGCCGAGGATCACGCCTTAGTCACTCTCATTTCTCCTGGATGCCGTGAGGCAGCCACTGTGCAAGGTCTATGGAATTAGAAAAAAGTGGAGGGAGTAGTGCAGTATTCTGATTAAGAGAAAGTTCATGCCACATGTTTTTCTCCAGTCTGGTTAGCTGGTTTTAAAGTGCCTGGAGTTTGTGCTTTTAAGATAAATTGGTGGACTTCAAACATAAAGAAAAATAAATAAATATTAAAAGAACAGCAAGGGGCTTCCCTGGTGGCGCAGTGGTTGAGAGTCTGCCTGCCGATGCAGGGGACATGGGTCCGTGCCCCGGTCCGGGAGGATCCCACATGCCGCGGAGCAGCTGGACCCGTGAGCCATGGCCTCTGGGCCTGCGAGTCCGGAGCCTGTGCTCCGTGACGGGAGAGGCCACGGCAGTGAGAGGCCCGCGTACCGCTAAAAAACAAAAAAAGAAAAGAACAGCAAGCTTTGGTGTATGTTTTAGAATATATATATATATATATTTTTTTTTTACAATAAATGGGTTTTTGACATGGCTTTTTGGCTCTAGGCTTTTTTCTCTTTTTTTGGCCAAAAATGTTGTTATGTATAAGCCTACCAAAAATAATTTCATAATTTTTATAATACAAATATGAATGTAAAGAATTCAAGGGTTAAAGGTAATAATATTTTAAGAATATAATTGGTAACAGGATCTGGAAAGAGTACATTATTGAGGAGAGTGTCAGATCTTCCAGTTGAGTTTGGTTTTCTCATTGGCAAAGCTAATTCAATTAGATTTTAGAAGTTGTTATAAGCTGTTTATTCCTTCACATAATGAAACTATAGGGTAAGCCTAATAACTATGATATATGTTGTTATTCATGTTATCTAGGGTATGCATTTTTTCGGATCAGAGAAAAGAAGGTACATTTTTTCACAAACACTTCACAGATGTGTGTACCCATTTGTAGATAAAAGTAATAGCTAACATTGCTGCATGGCCACTGTATGTCACTTGCTTAACGTGTATTCATTCTGTTGTTTAATTCTCTGAACTGTCCTATGAGGGAAGTATAATTATTATCTCCATTTTTAGGATGAGGGAACTGAGGCTGAAAGAAGTTAAGTCATTTCCCCAAGACCATGTAACTGCTAAATGTCAGCTCTGGGTTGTCGGGACCTTTTATGAGTAATAGTGAATGTCCTTAGAAGTACAAATTCACCTAGAAGGAAAAAGGTAGAACTTGGGACTGGAAACAATTACCACTTTTGAGAACATCCTGCTGGCAGGGTGTGGCCAGTTTTCAGGCAGCTCTCAATTGTGAGCACTTGTGTCTGAAGCAGAGGGTTCCCTACTGCTTTCTGTACTCAAACTCATACCTATAATCTTTTCAGCAAGTAACTTCAGTGGACTCATCTACAACAGGGTGTTGGGGAATGTTGACTTAAATAATCCTTGCATCTCTTTCTACAGTAAGACATTATGTATCTGTGAGTATGAATGTCTGTAAGGGCCAGGGCTCTGAAAGAGCCTAAGTTATAATAAGAGTGTAATAAGGCAGTGATTTCACCACTAATGCAATCTGGTTCCAGTTATGGTATAGACTAAAAGTTTCAGATTGGCAGTAATAAATAATATTTTAGGATTTTCGTAACCCTTTCCCTTATCTCTTTTGAGAGGTAAAAAGTAAGGGGGAAAATTATCTCAGATCAGGTTTCCTTGTCATCTTCTCTTCTTTCTTTTTTTTTTTTGCTGTATGCGGGCCTCTCACTGTTGTGGCCTCTCCCGTTGCGGAGCACAGGCTCCGGACGCGCAGGCCCAGTGGCCATGGCTCACGGGCCCAGCCGCTCCGCGGCATGTGGCATCTTCCCGGACCAGGGCACAAACCCGTGTCCCCTGCATCAGCAGGCGGACTCTCAACCACTGCGCCACCAGGGAAGCCCTCTTCTTTCTTTCTTATGTTTGTTAACATCTGTAGTGTGCAAAGAACTGTGGTAATACCATTAAGCGTTGAAATGTAGATTCAGGAGAGGTTAAGCAACACTAGCAGCCAGGCACTCTTACTTCACACCATCAAAATGAATGAAATATATTCTGAGTGCTTCAAATGCTTCTTAAACATCAGTGAAATAATTATCCAAGCACCATTGTTAATGCTCTCAAAAAGAATACTAAAATGATCCGTATGAGAGCAGAGATTTATTAAATATAGCAAACTTTGAAAATTAGTAATTACTACATAAGTTAATAATAGCTTCTAGTTCATTTTTATTCCTGGATTTGTTCTTACATTTGTGACCCTTTGAAAGGTACTGAGTGCCTAATACCACCTTCATGATCTTGTGACCCCAGCAAGAGAGAAATTGGTAAGGGAGGAAATATTTGTTTAAAAGCCAGGTGTTATGCCGTATATATAATGTTTATCCCTTGCAAAATAAGCCTAGTTATTATTGCTTCTACTTTACAGATGAGGAAACTAGTGCTCAGAGAGATTTAAGTATTTATGTCATGGCCTCATAGCACTGAAGTTCAAATCCAGGTCTGTCTGACTTAGAATTTCCAGCTCATTCATTTGTGATATCCTTCATATAGTTTTTACTAATATTATTTTCTATCAGATATCTTTTGATCATTTCAGAAAAAGAATTGAATGGTTTGTATGATATATAACAGAAATCAATTTAAAAATATGCACATAATATATACAACAGAATATTGTTCAGCCTTAAAAAAGAAGAAAATCCTGCCTTTTGTAACAACATGGATGGACCTTGAGTACATTATGCTAAGTGAAATAAGTCAGAGAAAGAAATATTCTCTGTGTTCTCCCTTAACATGTGGAATCTAAAAGAGTTGAGCTTGTAAAAATAGCGTGGAACTTATAGAGATAGAGAATGGGGGTGGGGTGGGGGAAATGGGTCAAAGGCTACAGACTTCCAGTTATAAGATGATAAGTTCTAGGGATCTTATGTACGGCATGGTGACTAGAGTAAACAACACAGTATTATACGTATTATATACTTGACATTTTATGAAAGAGCAGATCTTAAATGTCATGACCACAAAAATAAGAAAGGTAATTATGTGAGGTGATGGAGCTGTTAACTAGCCTTATTGTGGTAATCATTTTGCAGTAAGGACATGTATGAAGTCATCACACCATACACCTTAAACTTATACAATATTCTATGTAATTATATCTCAATAAAGTTAGAAAATAACTAAAAAAACAAAAAAATAAAAAAAATAAAAATAGGCATACATTTAAAAAATAAACCAATAATTAAATTATTATTATATTCATTAAAAAATTAAACTCATTAAAACTTTTTGATGTCTAGCAGTCATTAGAAATACAGGCATGCATACAAACATTTATACATATATATAGAAGGGGGAAGAGGATGAAGTAATGATTGCTCTTTGGTTATATGCCTATGCCTCTGAAAAATAATAGGAATATCACCCTAATCTTGTGTACTTTTTTCTTGTAAACTCATGTATATGAATTTTTTTTCTTTTACTGTCTCATAAGAGATTATGGTGCAGTACTATATTCTTAATTTCCAACAGAATCCAGTTGATATTTTTATTTGCCTGGGAAAAAGTGGAGATTCTTTGCTTGAAACAAAAAAAGACTGAGTCTAGAAAAATCTGCCTTGGATTGACTAGAGTGACATACCAGCTTGGAAAAAAGAAAACTTTGTGTGTATGTATGTGTTGAGTTAGGGAGAGACAAACATTAAATGTGTAAATGTGGAAGGAGGATTTCTCTGTGAAGAACTGGTAGAGCAAGTAACAGTGATGGGTATTCATTACAGAGTGCATCTAAACATAAAAAAATAAAGGTTAAGTGTTAATTGAAGCTCTCTGCCTCTGCTACACCATCTTTATTGAGGAGGGCAGAAGCTGGGAAGACAGCTGGGATTTTCAGCTGGTTTCTTAGTCTTTGAGCTGGGTCAACTGTCGAATTTCATTTCTGGGAAGAGATACAAGCAAGTTTTGACTTTGCTAATATTAAAGATATTAGGAGTTTGCAAGGTAACCCTTCTTCCCTCTCCCCAACTATGTTTCAGTCAATTGCCTTCCTTTTCTTTTCATTGGGGTGACATGGTTAGTGCTTATGTCTTTGAAACTAGACTATTCTTGGTTTCCTCCAGCGAAACTTTAATGTACCTCAGGGACCACCCTGGGTAAGTTCTGTTTAATGAATTCTGCAATGGCTCCAGGGATTATTTCTCATACCAGCCACAACTAAACTGAAACACATTCCAGCATCACCTACACGGGGGTTTCTTGAACAAAGCCTTTAGGGAAGATGAACTTTTGCTGTGTTTGCTACGAGACTATTGGTAATAATATGTGCAAATAAACAAATGCATTTATTTGAAAACAAACAAAAATTCAAAAAGTAAGTTTCTTCCAGATACCTATGTGCTCTGACATGTAGACAGCAAGAGTATTTTAATTATAATACCATAGGACTATTATTAGTACTGAATAAAGTAATGCATGTAAAGTTAGTACTGTATCTTGTATATACATGTATTCATTGCATTATCACTTCATAAGATCTTTTTATTAACCCTCATAAACACCCTGTAAGGAGTGCAGAATGGAATTTATTCATCCAATGTTACACACGAAACTGAGGCTGTGAGTTGTTGTGCAGCTTCTCAAGGTACTTAAACTGCAGAAATGAGCTAGAACCTAGATGCTCATAGACTTATAGCTCATTGTACCTAAAGTATAAATTTATATCAATGCGAGGTCTGTGACTGAAATAACTGTATTTTGTATATGATCAGTGAAGCCTACTAGGAGCCAGTATTATTGATAAAATATATTTAACTACCTGTAAACTTGAAGAGGGCATAGCTTGCTGTATTAACTCCTGAATTGCTGCCCCCACAAGCAATGCATAACATAGAGTAAGTGCTCAATAAATATGTGTTAAATGAATGGATGAGTAATAAAATTCACAGCTTTTAGATGACTTGCTGTGCTAGCTTTAGAATGCAACAGGAAGCTACTCTTTATTAAAGACGATTCAGCATGATTTTGGTAGATTTAAACATCTTCCATTTTTAATCTGTTTCCTGTTAGTAAATATCAGAACTCTGCTGATTTACTATGCTTAGACCAGCAAACCCAGAATTGTTTGGTTTTGCATTCTCTAAATAATCTCTGTTTGAAAGCCATATGACCCACATTACTGGTACGGGGAATGATAGGATGGCGCTTTGGTATGATTTAAACTTTAAAAAGTGTTTTTAAAGTGATTATTATCTTGATATTTCTTAAAAAAAAAAGTATGGAGAACTGGGCTTAATGATCCTAGGATTTACTCTACATCATTAAGGTGTTTAGTTATTTTCCTTAAAGGCTTCATGTATTACGACTTGACTGGAAAAGGAGATACCAAAGAACAAAAGGAAAATTTGACACATAGATGAATACTTCTTCAGATACATAAAATGTTTAATTATCATATTAATGAAACCAAAAAGGGGAGAATTCCAGTCTAAAGTACATGAAGTGTGATATTCCATGTAAACCCAGCATGGGATATTTTATACAACTTTGGTTTGAGAGTTCTGAGCCTAGTTGCCATCCTTCTTGAAAGAAAGATTCTATGAAATTTATTTTTTGAGAATCTGCACTGTTCCAGACACCAAAGAGAATAAATGCAAATATGGGAAGTCATATTGTGCATTCTCAAGGACCTCACAGCCTATCAGAGAGCAGAAGCCAAAACATAAATATCTTTAATACAAAGCACAGTGGGATCAGTGACTCAGCTTTTGATCCATGTGAGATCAGCGAGAAGGAAATCACATACAGCGGCGGATAAGATTGAGTTTCCCCAATGTGGTGGTGTTTGAGATAGTCCCATGGAGTCTGCAGGGTAGTGGGGCGTTTGACAAGAAAGTTAGGAACCCCTGTACTGGGAGGTGCCCTTCTTTGCAACTGCCTCACATCTAGCTTCCTTTTAGGCTGTTTCACTAATTATGGGACTTGTGTTGACACAGAATAAACTTAACTCAAAAGTAAGCAATCTATTTATTTGATAACTTTGGAAAATGAATCTGTGGTGAAAGAGTTTGGAACTCATGCCTAACTGAGGTTTTTGTGTGATTGCACATGACAGCTGTAGTTAGGGCAGGTGGGAGGAAATCTCTTGGCCATGGCACAATCATATTAGGGTTCACCTTCATTGACAACTTGAATTTATTTTATAACATAATCAAATTTTGTGTGCCTTAAGTCTCTTGAATGTGGACTAATACCAAGGAATAACATGTTATGGCAAATTTCAGTTTATTTCAAATAGTTGGGAAATGGAATGTTGCAGTTCATCTAACATGGTAGCTGGGAGACTACAGAAATATTTTACATAGGTTATTCAATTCCCTAAATAAGAATAAAATAAAATATTTACCATTAAAATATTATGAACATAGTTTGAATTTAATTTCTTAGTTATTCAGAAAGCTCTTTGAAATTCTATAGGTGTTCTAATTTACCAATAGAAGTAGCGGTTGTTAATCCTTATTTTCTAGGAAATAAATCATGGCCATTTGGCTTTTCTGATAATTTCAATTCTGGGTTCATGAAACTTGAATTTCTCAACCATAAGATCAGAGCTTCTAGTTTTAGGCTCCTGCATAAATCTATTATATGAATTACACTATTTTGTAAAGCTTTGAATTAGCAAGCACATGATGATTTGATGTGATAAATACGGCTCTTAAGTTAATGTAGCCAAAATCAGGAAGCCAAAAATTCTATGGAATTTTTGAAAAATTAAATATGGCAGGGGGGTAGTTGAGTCCATATTTCTACTTCATAGCTGCAAGTACGGGGGTGACTAATAAATATTCCATGCAGTGCAGTATTCACTTTCTCTAAGGTATTGGTAAGTGAGGGTCATTGTAATTTAGTGAGACCATTCTTATAAGAGTGTCAGCCTGATGAAGAACATTTTGTATTAATATTATAGTTCAACTGTTCCACTGACCTTCACTAGTCTCTCTTATAGAATACTGTTCATTCTTATCTAGTTAAATACCCTCCCCAGAAAGTTTAAAATATTCCATTCCAATATTATTAAAATTTATTTATACCTTGGCAATTAAGAATTCAGGCAATTCCCCTCTACTCGTTAATATGTTCATAAAACACCTATTGACCTGTAACGCTTTCTGCCATCGCTACCAACAGTGTGCATAGATTATTTTTAAAAGGACTAATATGCTTTGTTTTTTATCAGAAACCTAAAGGTGACCTGGTTCTTACTGTATTTCATCATTTGGCACTTAATTCAGGCGTGTTTCCTGATCAGTGTTAAAGGCTCTGCTACCTCATGTAAACTATATGAGATAAAAAGTGCCTTTGGAATTTTTTTTTTTAATGTGCAATTTGGTGAATTCTTTCTGTACATTTTGTTTGAATTTAGTTTTCAAAATGACAGTGCATTAAGAAGATATATCCCTGTTCCTTAGGTCTTACATATTAACATGGTGAACAGTAGCAGAAACAGCTGTACATACTTTGACTTTGGGATGTCATGCATTTTCCCTTCAAGAAACAGATTTTGTAACAATTTTCTACCACTAAAATGTTTGGACTGTCCTCAAAGGACCTTACCATTTATTGTAAGGTGGACTCATTAAAATATTACTGAGATAGTGATAAACATTAAAATGAATGGTATTATTCATTATTCATTCAATGAAAGTTTTCATTGATCAGTCCAGTGACTCATAAATTGGTTGTATTAGCAAATGTGTAAAATTAATTCACAGTCATTCTTTATTTGCTGTAGTTTTTAAGTAGGCTATTTTATCATATAAAATAAATAAAAAGTTCTGGGTAATTGTAATATCTTCCTATTTTGGTTGTGCCCAACAAAATCTAATGAAATCTTTAAATGTCTTCTGAAAATGTAAAAAGTTTCCATCCTTTAGGGTAAATGATGTTATGAATTAAGGAGACTGAAGTATATGCTGATAATCAACTTTATTTTAAGATTGGGCCAAAAGTAAGTCATCTGCAATAGAAAAGTGACTTCTTTGTATACTGTCAGTCATTGGCCATTTTTTCAAAAGCATTTGGACTAGTTGATGATTTTTTTTTTTTTTACATAATCATAAGATTGCATGGCATTGTTCCCAAATCCTGAGCCATTGCATTGTTCTCTGCCTGTCATCTAAGATATTTCATTCCTTTATTTACTCTTTCTCGTTAAGTCCCTTTGAGGCAGATCAGTGAAGTGAAGATCTGACACCAAAAGACAACTCTAGAATTTATTTCTCATTTTAGGGGAAAATTATGTTGCTGTCCCGAAATTTGGCTTTATAATAATAATTTATAAACTGTAAGTACCATTAGAGAGTCTACTGTGATTATTTGGAATTCTTTCAGAGTAGTTTGATACAGTTAAAAGCCGATTTTCTATGTATCTTCTTATCAAGTAGAGTGTAACCTAATGGGCAGCAGTATGTGAAATGCGCTTAAGTATTATTTTACTTCTGTACTCTCTGGTTCCTCAACTGCATCCTTTTCCCCCTTAAATTAAACATATTGCACTTCCATCTGCTATGCACTATAGTTGATTCACATTTATTTTTTGCAGGGATATTTTTCAAATGGGTTTAGGGAGCAGATGTTTTTGCATTTGTACCCGCCTTCCTATTCCTCGTGACTTTCCTCATATACAGGGGAAAATGCGTTGCTCCTGTCCTTGGTGAATTTCGCATATCTCTTTGATTTGGGCTGCTGCACTGTAGTGCATGATAATGTGACAATTGCAGTCAAGCAAGACCGTTCCTTAGCTTCCTGGTATTCAGTATCAATATCCCAGCTGTGCTGCTGGGATTTGAAGAACTGCTTCAGCTCTTGGTAATTCCCCCTAGGATTCTTGGGCCAAACACTGGCTCCAACCAAACCTCTTCTTTGCTAGTCTTCTGTTCCAAGACTGAGGAAAGACAAATAACAGGCTTCTAAATGAACTCAGAAATACAAAGACATACACACACACACACGCAGTGTATTTTTAGCACAGGTGCTTTGGGCGTAATTTTTTTTTTCTGCTCTAGGATCCAAATAAAACACCTGCATTTATACAAATTACATGTGCATATTGTTGTCTTTCAAGAACATGGTACCTAACAGAATATTTGGCAAACCTCTGCAACGAAAATTGTGCCTGAATGCAGGTGTAGTTTGATAGTGTCAGAAGAGGAAACTTAGATTAATAGTTATCCACTGATGCATAAACAATTACCCCAAACTTAGCATCTTAAAACAGCTCATATTTTTTAGCTCATATAGCCTCTGAGGGTCAGGAGTCCAGGAGTGGTTTAGCTGAGTGGTTCTGGCTCAGGGTCTCTCATGAAACTCTAGTCAAGATGTTAGGTGGGGCTGCAGGCATCTGAAGGTTTGACTGGTAGTGTAGGGTCTGATTCCAATATGACTCACCCACATGCTTGTTGACAAGAGTCTTGAGTTCCTTGCTGGCTGAAAGAACCCTCAATTCCAAGTGAGTGGTTTATGTCACTGGCTTCCTCCAAAAGTGAATGATCGAGAGAGAGACAGAGAGAGACTAAGATGGAAGCTGCTGTTTCTTTTATAACCTGTTTGTGGAAGTGACATAACATCATTGTACTGCATGCTGTTGGAGCAACCCAGTTATAATAAGGAGGGGACTACACAAAGTATGTGAATACCAGGATGCAGGGATAACTAAGGGTCAACTTGGAGGCTGGCTATCATAGTCGAGAATCATCTACTTGCTGCTAAATACATGACCTTAAATAAGTCACCAACTTTGTGAGCTTCAGTTTCCTCATCACTTCTACTGATCAGCTGAAATGTGAAGATCTTAGATGATGGATGCAAAAGCACTCTGTAAATATAAAATAACGTTTACATATGAGGGTTAATTAAGAAACTATACTTATTTTTAGGAGTAATAAAAGGAAAGAAAAAGTAAAAACATGAGAGAGTGAGGAATGGAGAGAAATGGAGAAAAGGAAGAAAAGAGAAGAGGGAGTGAGGAATGAGACAAGAAAGCACCTCCTCAGTTAGCAGGGGCCAGCAGAGGTCTTTACCCTGTTTTTGCTACGCCTTATCAGTAGTTAAATTTTCACACAGAATGGGTGCTTATGTCCTCAAATTTATAACCCCATCTTTTTTTTTTAGGATTAAACAAAGAAAAGCTATTCTGAGCTCTTCTGAGCTGGGTCAGGTTTGATTAAAATCAAATGAATGTAAATCAGTAGTCAAAAAGGCTAGATTTAAATCACCAGTGGCCGTACTCCCTGATTGCTTTCGTCAAAACCAGAATTGAATGCTGACCTCCATTATAAATGCTGTGCCGTCCATTAGGAAAGGACAGCTAAGATAGCCATTAGTATTTCCATAAGCCACTGACCTTGGCTCAGTATAAACTAGAATCTAGAAAGTGGCTGTATTTATTATCATTTTTAATGCGTTTTCTGGAACTCATTTTCTCTGTGGATGAGTTTCAGCTTCATTTTGGCATCCAATTTGTGGAGACATCATCTTGCTTTTAGAATCAAGGTAACAATTGCTGTTCCCTCATGGTAATTGGTGACTGGAGACCATTTACCAAGTGGAGTCATAAGGACTTCAAATCTGTGTGTCCAAAGCTTGAATGTATTATCCTCTCAGTCTACCCCCTACATATACATGCTATATTGACAAAGTTATTTGAAGAAGTCATTTAGACATTGGTCTAAAAATGGACCACTTTACCTTTCCTTTTCCCCTCAAGAAATAATTACAACAGATAATTCACACATTGTCTGCCCTTGCCCATCTCTTGCTTCTTTACTTACTCGGTCCCTGACCTTCACTCTGTCTCATATCTGAGATATGTATTAGGGAAAGGATGAAGATCTGGCTGTCTACTGCAGGCATTCCCTGGCCTTAAAAATCACTTTTGCATTTGATTTAACCTTTTTGAAATGTCTTTTAAGTCAGTACACCTAAGTCAAAAGAGCTACCTCAGCCTGCCCAGTTTCCATCAGTAAAAACAGCTGTTTCTTACCAACAGCCTACTTAGCAGCTCATATCCTCAGTCCCCTCACATTTCTTCCTTCCCTCTCAGCTCTCTAGCCCACAATTCCTGATGATGCTAACTCCACAATTCCTTTAAATTTGCCCCTTCTTCCACCTCCTACTACTTTGTCCTTCTCTCTCACCTGTTTGCCTTTTTAATAGTCCTGGAACTGGCCTCCCCAAGCCTTCCTCTTTCTCCTCTCTTTAATCCATTCTCTCCATAGCTGCCAGTTGCCTTCAGAAAACACTGATGTGATGTCATTATTCCCCAGCTTAAGATACAGTGATAACGTTTTATTGTCTACATCAGCACTGCCCACTAGAACATCCTGTGATGATGGAAATATTCTATCTGTGTGCTGCCCAGTACAGTAGCTGCTCACCACATGTGGCTACTGAGCATTTGAAGTTTGGTTAGTAAAACTAAGGAACTGCATTTTCACTTTTATTTTTAAAAATTAAATGGGTGTGTGTGGCCAATGGCTGCCATACTGTAGGTCTATAGGATAAAGTATAACCTTCCTAGTTGAATCACATTTTCCCCTTTCCACACACTAAGCATATATACCAATTATATGTTCTAATGTGGAGCTTGCAACCTTTCTGCCTCAGTCCACACCAAGAATCTGTTGTGATTAAGACAAGCTTAGATAGCCGTGAATGCCCAACAAATATTTGGGCACCTGTTATACGTAAAGCATTGCAAATATATCTATGAAGAAGACAGACAAGATTCCCTGCTCTCCTGAGTCTAACACTTTATTGGTGAGAACCCGTGTACAGTAAATAATAAGAGTAATGAAAGTAAATTGTGTAGTGTGTTAGAGGGTGATGGAAAAGGGAAACAGCAGAATAGGATGGAGGGAATCAAGACTGCTGGTGAGCATGGGAAGCAGGTTGTAGTATCAGTATTAAAGAGGGTGGTCAGGGTAAGCCTACCTGAGGAGGAGCAAAGCCTGAAGGAAGTGGAGTTAGTTAGCAGATGTCTAGAGGGGACTTGATCATTCCACACAGAGGGAGGGGCCCGAGCAAAGGTCCTAGTCAGGAATGCACCTGACTTGTGCAGGGAACACCAAGGAAGGAGGGTGGCTAGATGGGGGGGGGGGGCAGTGGGAGGAGTGGCGAGGGTTGGCATGGGTGGACGTGGACCAGAGTTGGAGCAGTAGAAATAGTGAGTATATTTTTAGAATGCTTGACCATATGTATCTACTATTACAGGCACTGTAGAAATTGTGTCTCTTTTCTTCATCAGAATTCTCTCCCTTCCCCCAGAGGGAACCACTATCCCTGTTCTTGTAGAAAAATCTCATTCTTGCTTTTCTTCATCAGTTTATTGCCTATAGATGCATCCCTAAATAAATAAATATACATGGAATGATATTGTATGCATTCCTTTTTGTAACTTCGTTTTCTCAACATTATGTTTATAGGATATATTGATGTTTTTGTATTTACCTACAGTTTCTTCATTCTCGTGGGTATATACTATTCCACTGTATGAATATCCCACAATTTATCTCTTCTACTATTGATAGACATTTATGTTGTGTTCAGTTTCAGGTATTTATGAATAGTGCTGCTCTGAGCATTCTTATCTTTATTTTGGAGTTCTTAAGCATGCATGTCTCTGTGATATGCACTGAATTCTGAGTGATAGGATCGGATATGCAGTATCCATTCAACCTCGTTAGATAGTACCACACTGTTTTCCAAGATGGTTTTACATATTTCCATGTATGAGAATCCTTGTTGTCGTACATCTTCTACCAATACCTGAGATTGTCAGACTTTTACATTTTTGTCAGTTTGACCCATGAATGGTAGTATCTCCTTGAGGTTTTCCTTTGTATTTCTGTTAATGGAGTTGAATACCTTTTCATGTGTTTATTGTCACTGGATTTCATCTTTTTTGAAATTCCTGTTTAGGTCTTCGTCTGTTTTTCTCTTTGGTTGTCACCATTTCTGATTGATTTTTGCAAGTTCTTTATAGTTTCTGCCTACTATTCTTTGTCAGCTTTGTGTATTGCATGTATATTCTCACAATACGTAGCTTGTTTCACTCTTTTAATAATGTCTTTGGATGAAGGGAATTTTAAATTTTAATGTAGTAGAATTTATCAGCTTTTTCCTTTATGGTTAGTTCTTTTTGTGTCTTGTTTAAGAGATCCTTTTCTATTCTCCGGCTCCAAAGATAGTCTGTATTCTCTTCTAAAAGCTGTATAGTGTTAATTTTCACATTTAGGTCTTCAATTCACCTGGAATTGATTTTTGTATATGGTGTGAGGAAGGTGTTTAATTTTTTTCTTAGTATGGATTGCCAATTCTGTGCTATTCTACTTCTTTAACAATGTTTCTGATTGTGACTTATTAAATTTATTTCATGTCTCACTAATAATAAGACTGCTTTAGTGTTACTTAGCCACCTCTTAAAATGTTCAATGGAATCAGTTATAAACAGAATCTCAATCTGAACTATCTGAAAACAAAAGGACAAATAAAACAGAAGACAGGGGTGCTTATGTAGCTCACAGAACCTTGAGGCAGGGATACAGCCTTAAGAATAGATTGGAATTCTACTGCTGTCTGCACATCTGATTCACATGTGTTTCTCTGCAGAGCAGGTTAATGGGAGTTATGGCTACTAATAGTTCTTGAGCATTGCGCATCACATATACAACTACTGTGGGGAATCTATTTCCATATATGTCCCACATTTTCACTGGCACATTTTGGGTCAAGTGATCACTTCTGTGCTGATCAACTATGGAAGCTTCTTCTGTAAAATGTGGGTGATGGGGAGAAGAGAGCAGCTTCTGGGTCAATGAACTGGATCAACAGTTCATTAGGTGAGGCATGGAACACGTCCATGCCACTGGGTGCTTTTACCCATAGAGCCCCTGATTGAGCTTCTGCCCTTAAAATGGCATCTTCGGGGGCTTCCCTGGTGGCGCAGTGGTTGAGGGTACGCCTGCCGATGCAGGGGACACGGGTTCGTGCCCCGGTCCAGGAGGATCCCACGTGCCGCGGACCGGCTGGGCCCGTGAGCCATGGCCGCTGGGCCTGCGCATCCGGAGCCTGCGCTCCGCAATGGGAGAGGCCACAACAGTGAGAGGCCCGCGTACCGAAAAAAAAAAAAAAAAAAAAAAAAGAAGGCATCTTTGGCAGAGCTTTCTAAGTCGTTTCTGAAGGCAGTCAGTTGACTTCTTCTGCTACAGAGGCCTCTGGGAACTGCCTATAGTAATTGAAATGACTCACTTCTGGGTCTCTTTTAGCTAGTTACGAGGCAAATATAGCTAGATAGGATTATTTTTGTGAAAATGTGACACTGACAATGTCCAATAAATATCACATTGGTGATAGAAGCACATTGTAATATGTGAGGCATTTTACATGTACTCGATTAGAATCCCCGTAAACTTCCCAAGTTGTACGGCTTATTGCATCAACTTCTGAGTAAGCAGTTGGTCACTAAATAAATTCTGTCCTTTGAAGGTGGGTTTAATACATTAAAGCAATGGCTTTGACTCAGGCTATGTTTCCCGATCATTTTTTATTTGATTTTGCATTTGAAAACAATTATAGGTAATTTGAATGATAAGAAATGTCATCACTGTAGGTATTTGTTCTTACTTCGCTCCATCAAAACAATTTTATTGTTTTAAGAGCAATATCTTTAGGTTAAATTCAAGAATATTATCTTAGGTGAACTACTTTTTTCCATCATAACTGTTGCTACTCATAACGGTTTTTCCTTGTTAATTTAATTGTCCTAAATGAATTTTCAGTGCAGAATAACAGATGTCATCAAGCACAGAATGTTTTCAATATGTCCTCTTATTAAGAAAGGAAAATTCTACTTATTCTGGCATAATGAAGTATTTTCACGACAGACAGTCACTAAAGTACATCCGTTTGCTTTTCAAAGTTAGCAAAATACCACTTTTAAATGGGAATGGTGTTGTAGGTAGAATTTAAAAAGCATAAAAAAGGGAAAGACTATAACTAGGGGGCAGAAAGCTTTCTTTCTATAGAATGAACTTAAACCCAAAATATCAACCATGTATTTGTTTGGGAGATGCCAGGGGGTTGAGGCAGCTTGTGCTGGGTTGCCTGGGGACTCGAATCACAAAGGACAGAATCGGTAGAAATACTTGCAAAGGTGAGGGAAAGCCTCAGGAGTACCTAGTAGGTGCCCCTCTCCTGTCCTCTCCTGTGTGCTCCTGTCCTGTCTCATCCTTCCCTCCTCTCCATGCTGCTCCCCTCTTTTCTCCACTGTTCTCCATCCTTACCATTCTTAGCTTTAGGTATTTTACATACCTTTTTATGAGGATTGAGAGATTGCCAGATGGACCTAGGCTTTCTTCAGCATCTTTTGTAGCAATATGCATTACTGTGCACACCCCGTTCTAGACATTAATAGACTAGAAAAAGGCACGTACACAAACTGTACATGTCAACTGACGAAATGTGAAGGCAGAACTTTTTTGAGGGGAAAGGGGAAACGTTATCACTTTTAATAAGTAGGAGAGTGCAGAATGTTTGGGAGGTTAGTATCCATTTCTAATATTGAAGAAGCAAAGCATCTTTGACTTCATATTGCTGTGGCTCAAGGGGAGAAACCAGAAGCTGAATAAAGCTGGCAGTGTTGTGAATTATTAGAACAATTATCGTTAAGCAGCCTGAATGTCTAGCTTCCCAAGGTAACTATGGTAAAGGGTTCAAAAGCTATAGGAATGTGTAAGTTCTGGGCTGTTTAAAATGGTTTTCTTACCATGCCGTATATCTCTTCAGCAGAAACCTGGGTATCACAGTTGAAATAAGTATTTTTATGTGGATATACTTAAGATAGATATTGGGTTCAGACACTGGGAATCATTTTCTAGCTGTTAATGAAAATACATCCACGTTTTTTCTGGGGATTCAGGTACACAACTCCAAACTTTTCCTTTTTTGTCTTTCTGGGACACATCTCAAAAGTAGATAGTGCCTAACACTTGCAAACATAGAAATGACTACAGTATTGACCAAACTTGCATAATTATTTTAGGTGAATTTATAGGATTTGGGGGGAAAATTTCCAAGTTGACTGATAAAACTAAACTCATACTCAAAGCAGGAACTAGTACAGTCATCTCTGAGTCCTTGATCTAGGAATTCTGCCATGGTGATTTGCTACAGTAATACTAAAATCTCATAGTTCTTCCCTTCATATTCTAGGTGAGTATCTGAATTGCCACGAGTGATGAACATGTATATGAGGTGCGCACGCACACACACACACACATGTGCATTCACAACAAATTAAGAGCCTTCTCAGACTCTTTCCTGTCGTGTTTGTTATCCATCTGCAGCAATTAGAAATGACTTTGTTTACAATCTAAACTGCACACGTTATTTCAGGAAAAAGATTTAATAGCCTTTGTTTCCTTACTAGAAGCAATAGAAACTGTATTTTTTTAACCTGGCAATACACTGCAGGAGAGTTTTTGTGTCCCTTATGTTTCTGCTAGTTTCTGTTTGTATCATCCCTGTATTGACTATAGCCTCAGCTAACTTAGTGGGAAGCTTTACCTTAACGCTCTGAACTTGAAGGGCTTGTCGGTAATTTGATCAAATTCCGGCATGACCACCTCTTGTTTATTTTTCTTAACCTTATCCTGTTTCAGTGAGGTTTTATCTTATGCCACTTCATTCCTTAAGCCAAATGACAATAATACTGTGACAGGGCTTTGACTGGGGGAGTTGACGCTGGTAGTCAAAGCCCAGCTGATGAAGGACTTTAATATGGAGGCAGAGAAGGTTGCAGGAAGCAATGGTAAGTCCATTCAGATTAGTTCCTTTTACTGCAAGCGTGAATACAAACTATAGGTCATCAGAAGGGTATTCAGGATGCTTCTTGTGGTTTGGACAGAGCCATGACTACATGAATTTACTGAAGAGGCTGTTGTTTGCCTCCATTTGTAGCTAACAGTGTGTAATATAAGTCAGCGATCCCGGCTGGATTAAAACGCGTGCGGGATTCCTTTTGTGCTCATCAAAGTGACAATACAGTCAGCTCTGAAACTCCTGCATCTTTGGTGGCTATGCCAGATTTGAATATGACAGGGTGTCTCTTCCATTGATTAGCCTTTTTCCTGTTATTCATTGTCATCTCAGTTCATTCTCTTTGAAATATGTATTCCCCCTTACCAAAGCTCTTTTCCTGTGCATTTCTGTGTCTACGCACCCAGCCCTTACTTTTGGTGGGCTGTGGGAGGCTAGTTGTTTCTATTGAACGGCTTCATAAGGAGTCCAGCTGTTAGCTGTCAAGGGTTTTCTCTTTTATTAGTCTCAGAAGGCAGGACTGGCAGGGTGTAGCATGTTGGTACAAGATTCCAGCTGTTGTAATGGTGCTCTCGGAGTCCCTGATCATTTGAAACTTGAAGAAAAATTTGACCTTATCGTAGCAGTTGTTTCTGTGTGTTCCTTTTTTTTTTTTTTTTTTTTTTTTGCGGTACGCGGGCCTCTCACTGTTGGCGGCATCTCCCGTTGCGGAGCACAGGCTCCGGACGCGCAGGCCCAGCGGCCATGGCTCACGGGCCCAGCCGCTCCGTGGCATGTGGGATCTTCCTGGACCGGGGCACGAACCCCGTGTCCCCTGCATCGGCAGGCGGACTCTCAACCACTGCGCCACCAGGGAAGCCCCCATTTGTTTATTTTTGAGAGGTTTGCAGTGCAAGATAAAGAGATGTGAATGATAGCTATAAAACATTGAGGCCGGATGGAGAAAAATTTAAGTCTGTTTTGCTTTTCAAACTTTTTTCGAAGTCGACATTTTTGGTATGGAACGTTTAAGATACTGGAGGGGAATGTTAACTAATGTGGATATAGATAAATTTATCTTGCCATACCTTTATTTGGTAAATGGGCTAAGCAGTCTTGGCAAAATTTACTCACGCTTTAAAAACAGGGAGATAAGAAAGCTGACTATTTCTCAGAGGCACACTCTGAAAGTTTTGCAGAATGAAAAGTTTTTGGTGCTGTTTAATTAAAAGAAAAAAAATCCAGTAAAACCAGGTTCAGCTTTAAAGGGACTTTGCTTCTTTATTCCATCTTGTCTCTCTGGGAGATTTCTCTATGCTAGGATCCTTGGGGATAGTTTAATAAGTGGACCAAATTGTTGAACGATGGAATCAAATACCTTAAGCAATGACAACATCTGCTTTTCCTTCGCTGTGAAAGATTGACAGACAAGAGCACACATCACAGCATAGATTTATATTTAAGAAAATTAACTTATTTAAAATGGGGAACCTTGAGAGAAATGCTTGGTTGGGACTGAGTCATTACCCAGTTAAAAATAACCTTTCCAGGTCCTGTCGTTTTGTTTGCCGCAGTGAAATAAGTTTATTTCAGCAGAATGAAGCCATTATGAGCTTGGCAGAGGCCACTTGTCAGAATTTTATGGAGCAGAACACCGTTTGGCTGGGAAATTCAATAAATACTGTAATGTGAGAGGAGTTAAACTCCAAGGGCTGAAGGGGCAAAGAGTCGGGGATTTGTCGCTAATTCACTGTTTTACAGCCCCAATAAGAGAGCATGAGGATATATGAAGAATCATCATTAGAGGTCAGGCACACAAACCCTTCGTGCAATACCAAGGCAGCAGGACATGCGAATAAAATCAAAACCTTAAAGTATATTAGGCTGTATAGCACTGATGGTTTAGCATAAATATTGAAGTGTCTTGATTCTTGAGATTTTTCTTTTTCTTTTTTTGGAGAGTGATATGTCTCCTTTACCTGCTCTCCTGCCCTGAGAATTTCTAGAGGAATAAAATATAGGTGAAAAGCCTATGGCAGCATAACCCAGTCATCAGACCAGTACTGCAGCGTTAAAATGGCATGGAGTCTTTTGTCACCTTAACAGTGTAAGAAACCAAGCCAGTGGCCACTCTCAAGCAGTAGTAGACTTCACCTTGAGGCAGTGTCGGAATGACTCTGATGTGGTGAGACTAAATTCCCAGCTCTGCCATTGTGTCATCATCCTAGGCAAATTAACTTCAGCAAGCCTTCGTTTCCGAATCTGTAAAGTGGGGCTACATAATAGTACTTACCTCACAGAGTAGTTCCTAGGAGATAAAATGAAAGAGTGCATATCAAGTTTTAACACGGAACCTAGAACATAGCAAAATAAGCAGCGGCAACTCTCAGTTGGATCTTCACTGGAAAGACCAGTGGCCTTATGATATCCGGAAGATTACTAACGCTAGGAAAAGTCTTGAACTTTGTGGGGAATAATTAACATAATACATGATTATGCTCTACTTATGTCATTCTGCATTCATTTCTGAATGTCAGGGTACAAACGTACTTTTTAAATACATAACTACAATCATTTTGTAAGTACTTTTTTGTGTCCTGATTTTAAAAGGGATTCCTTTATGAACATTTCTATTTGCTGTTAGGATGGGTAAGATTCACTTGGCTAGAGAAGAATATGCAAGGGTTAGAGGGGAAACTTACTTTGAGGTAAAATGTCACTGTGTACAGATTTGGAGATGATTTTCTGACTCTGTGGGCTATTGGATTTCATATGAAGGGAAGTATAAAGTCTTTCTGTTTTTGTGCATCCTCGTCTCAGCGCTCGATAGGTTGAGGGTTCTCTTCATATTTGTCCTTGAAAGGCGTGTATTGGGTATGCCTTAGCCATATTATTAAAAGAAATACAGAATGTTGGCTGCAAACACCATACTTTTAAGTAAAATGACTTAGTGGAAAGTCTCCTGGACTGACCATGGGCCTGACCTACTTGCTGGGCCTGTTAGACATACAGAGTGAAGTGGAAAGTCCTTTCACCTTGTCAGAAATTCTTAGGACGTTAAAGATAGAGCGCTAAACATCTTTGGGAAAGGGTGCTCGGTGTAATGTGTAAGTATAGTTTGCATCATTTGCTCTGCAGCCTGACCTTCCCACATCCCCTGCACAGAGTGATTAAGATTCAGAGAGCTCTGGAATTCGTTTAATTAAAGCACTGCCCTGGAGTCCATTATTGCAAAATGTTACCATAGTGCTCTCTGCGACCTTTAAAAGTTTAGAAATTGGTAGCAAAATGTAGAGGTTAACTATTCCTTCCTTTTAGTGCTTTGTGTAATAGTTTTCCCCTATTTTCCTATACTAATTAGTTGCACTCTCATTTTAAAAACATGCCTTTCATTCATGGTAAATGTTTTGACATATCTTTTCCTCAGCTAAGATGCAGACCTCCTGACCATGTCTCCCTCCTTTCACTTAATACCTTTATCTCCTAAGGATATTTTCCTTGGAACTGATAAATTTAACTTATATGGATGAAAACAGATTACTCACCCTGGGCTTCAGAGACTACCTCTAAGCCTTCCAGAGGAATCACCAAAGTCAATTAAAAAGCAGCCCCTTAGAATGAGAACCACCCGTCTTCTTTCCTTTTGGTTTCCACTGTCCCCCCACCCCCACCCCCATCTCCATTTCTTCCTCAGCTCAGACAGTCCAGTCCACGTGCAGCTCCCTCTCAGGATGTGCTGTGTGGCTCCAGTGGTGAGCAGTGGGTAAAACGTCCTCACCCACCACTTGACAAGGTCGGATCATTGAAAAATAAACGATTAAAGTTTGAGGGACTTCCCTGGTGGTCCAGTGGTTGAGACTTTGCCTTCCAGTGCAGGGGATGAGGGTTCGATCCCTGGTCTGGGAGCTGGGATCCCACATGCCTCGGGACCAAGGGATCAAGGCATAAAACAGAAGCAGTACTGTAATAAATTCAATAAAGACTTTAAAAATGGTCCACATCCAAAAAAAAAAAAAATCTTTAAAATACAACATGCCAAATAGTTATCTCGCTTCTGCTAAACACTGAAGTTGTGTAAAGTGGATTAAAGAACTAGATCACGAACAGTCAAAAACTGTTCTTTTTGCAATTTCAGAAAAACTTAGGATAAAACACCATCAGTTTCAGGATTCTCCATAAACTGGTAATAACATTTAGGCTCTTGCCATAGCCTATGTGCAAGTGGGCGCTGGCAGGTGACTAAATAAGTGAAGGTATCAGCAATGCAATATTTAATGAGAAAGAGATCATCATGATTGTTTACCAGTGTGAAATAAAATTCATATTTTATGGCAAGACAAGAAAAATTTAAACATAGAAAAATTCTTCTCTGCCCTTTGGCCTCCTCTCTCCCCTCAGTGTGCGTCGTGTATCTGCATCAGGCATCCACCAGAGCTCCCTATCAGCGGAAATACCTGCTCAGCCATAAAGAGTAACATTCTCCCAGCATCCACAAGACAACTCCTTAAAAGATAACATTCCTTCTTCATCTTGCAAGCGCTCACGTGGCCCACCACGACTGTGCTTAGATCTGGATTATGTAAGCTGTCAGTGATAACCTCATTGGAAGGGAATTCCCTGGAGATCCAGTGGTTAGGACTCCGCATTTTCACAGCAGGGGCCTGGGTTCGATCCCTGGTCGGGAAGATCCTGCAAGCCGCGCAGGGCAGCCAAGTGAAATAAAATAAGATAAATAAATAAATGACGTCATTTGATGTCCAGCCCTCTGCCTCAGAAAGCTGGACTGTGACTTGACTTCTAATGGGTGGAAGAATTCTCAGCGCTTTCTGCGATGTTCTTCCCAGGTTATAATCCTCAAATTTGACTCGAATAAAATTTCCCATTTCTTCCTTAAAAAAAAAAAAAAAAAGCAGCCCCTTAACCCCTGAGATTCTTTAGACAAACGATGCCCCTCTTGACAGCTCATGGCCAGCTGCTGACAGTCGATTGTCCTCCCTGTGCCGTTCCTTCAGTCTGAAGGTATGCCAAGGCAAAGCATCGGGCTGGTCATATACTACAGAATCTTTTAATCAGGGACTGTAAAAAGTGATTGGGGAAATCAGAGCTAACCACCCTGCACCCTCCCATTGAAATTTTCTAGTAAGTACAGTTAAACCTAAAGAGAAGATTTCTTCAGAGTGAAATGGCTCCCTTGGGCATTTTTCACTGGAGCAGGTTAATTTATACTTACAATATCTGACCACAGCGGATCAATAACAAGTCTGTGATGTGCAGGACCAAGCGGGGAGCTCCTGTAAGCAAACGTAGCTCAGGAATTGATATGTATCCAGCCACTTCCGAGCTTAGTTTTGGCTTGGTCTCCTTCCTTTTCTGGCATCCATAAACTGGCTTTTAAGGATGCTTTACTTGTTTCTATTTACTTACCTCAGGCTTCTTGGGAATACAGTATTTCTTGGCCTTAACGGTCAGACATGATTATTCATGCTCATTCAAGGTGAATCATAAGGGCTTGCCCAAGATTCTAGTAAGTCTTTCTAGGGATTGACACTGAGGTGCTCACCTGACTATGAGGTAACTGTAGGTACCTCCTGTAAAGAAAAGAAAACACCCTGGATCAGTAGTAGCTGCCATGGACATGTCGTCTTGGGACACCTCCGGGACCTTCTTCTTCCAGTGTTGCAAAAGTTAATCCCCTCAGTGTCTGAGGGGGCCATCACGCAGTCCCAGGGCAGGTCAGGAGGCTCCTGACTTAGACTGTAAACCCGAGTTCAGCAACAGTATTCTAATTCTTTGCTGTCCTCTACCGTGCCTAGCACAGCGTGGTGCTCAGAACTGATGCCTAAGGAGTGTTTTTACATGTTTGCCTGTCATCTCAAGGGAAGAAGGATGGATTTGACACAGTCCCTAAAGTTATCAAATGAGATCCTCTTGAATAGACGGTCTGATCTGGTGTGGTGGAATAATCGTCTAGAATTTTTACTGAACACCGAGTATTATACTTTATAATTTTATGTCGACAATTATGACCTACTGAATTTAGAGTAGTTTTATTTCTGTTTATTGGGAAGATGCTGTTTTAGTTTTTCCCCCAGAAGGAAGATATTTTCTAGATACTCCCAGAACTGGAGCACGGGAGGCTTAAGACGGAATATTTGACACTTGAACTCTCTCCCACTAGACTTTTGATGTTACATTGTGGGGTGAGATTCAAAGAATGTTCCAGTTAATAATGTAGTTACTGGTTCACCTGGTCACCACAGCTAATCAGAATCCAATGAAATGAAAGTGTTTATGAGATAAATGGCATCTCTTGTTGATCGTACCCACTGTCCAAGTAGTATCCCTAGGATAAAAAAAGAATCATCAGCATAATGTGTGAGCAAATATGCCTTCTCGGCCCCGCTGACTGCAGCCTTCACAAAACCCTGGGATCTGACTGAGCTTGTGGAATGCCAGCCTGAGGCACAGAAGCTTGTTTACTGTGCTGATTAAATGGAAGGCTTGAAGTAACTGAGGAGAGAGTGGCATCTTGAGATGTGTATGTGTGTGTGTGTGGCGAGGAGAGGCTTGGTGATGTTACTTGTAGTTGTAATGATGTGTTTGGCACTCCTTGGTTGGTGAATGCTAGCTCTAAATTATCCCTAAGTAGAGGAGGACAGTTTACCCTGGGAATGTACATTCTTTTTGCCCCCTGCTTTCTCCCCCCTGTCAGCATGCTAATCTGCCCTGAAGACCTGTGAGGCTGGAAGGGCTGAGAGGTGGCTGGGAGGAGATGTGTTAGTTCCCAAAGGAATGGTTGAGGAAGGCCATGGTTGCCTTGGTTGAAGGTACAAGAGGCTCAAAAAAGAATAGCGCTAGACACTGTGTATAAACAAAAGGCAGAGTGAACTAAAGTTGCTTCACTTTAAGTAGTGAAGCAGTACGTAAGTAGTTCCCCACAATTCCTCCCTCTCTCCCTCCCTCCCTCCCTCCCTCCCTCCTATCTGTCTATCTGCTATTGTGAAATGTGGGTGGATTGCTTTGAGTCTGGGTATAAAGCGGCTAGTTCTCCTCTTAATACCTTTACCTTGGACCTTCTCTTCCTTGTCACCTTCTCCTTTAGTTTTCCATTTCAGAGTGGATCATACATATATTTTTAAAGAATTTGGAGTGAAGGTGTATAAAGAATCGCATTTGTTGCTTTTTACCTTGGTCTTGAAAAGCAGTATTTTTGGTGGTGATGGTGGTAACACAATAGCTTTTGCCATAGGCCAAGCACTGTGGTAAATTCTTTACCTGCATCACCTCATTTGATGCCCTGAGCAGCTCTCTGAGCTCTGTATTGTATTATCTCCACTCGTCTGTGATGAATCTGAGCCTCAGAAAGGATGAGTATTGAACCCAAGGTCCCAGAGTGGTAAGTGGCATGAACCCAGGCTGGGTGAGTCTATGCAGCCACTACATGCCATGGCCTCCCAGTTGTAGTATTGCTGATCTTCTCTCTAAGCACAGATTTTCTTTCTGTTTCCAGTGGAACGGGCTGAAGTATAAACTCGGGTGAACAATGGCATAAACATCTTCTAGGTGTTCTATGGTACTTTCATTAACAAAGCAGAGTTGTCCCTTTGGGGCTGGGAAATCATGGTGCAGGATCTAGGGTGAGGGTGAGAATAAAAGGAGACCAGTGATCTCGCAGCATGGAGGCTGCTTCAGTGTTGGGCAGATTTGGGGTTAGTAAGCTGTCCAGTTACTGTCACTGTATTACCCAGAGGGGAGGGGAACACCTCAGCAGTCAAAGGGGAATGAGCTATGTGGAATGTAACACATATTGGCCAGGCTAACAATGGGAAGGAACTTGATGTTTCAAAGATACAATAAAAAGGCAAATTATCTCAGGTTTTAAGCAGGGAATACTTTTTGTTACTGATTTGGCTTATTGTAGCCAAAAATGTTACACATTGAACATCAGCTTGAGTGGTTTAGCCTGTGCCTGTCAAGCTGGCCTAGAATCAGAGTGTGTGTGTATATGTGTGTATGTGTATATATGTGAATAGAAACAAAAGCATGTAAACACTAAAAAGTGGAATGAAACTTTAAGAGGGAAGTGCAAGGTGTTACCACAGAGGATATAGTGGTTTCACAATCTGAGAGCCTATCTGAATTACTTCTCCTGAGAAAGCAAGTAACCAAATCAGAGTCATCATCTTTTATTTTGAAAGCTTTGTTCTATAAGATCCTCTGTGGACTGGTCAGTACAGCCTCAGAGTTCTTTTTTCTATTGTAGTTCACGTTGAGGATGTTTTCATGATAAGTTGCGGGAAGTATTTTATACAAGATGACAATTGAATAAAAAGTAAGAGTTAGACACTATCCTTGAATCCAGTCATTAAAATTAGGTCCTGTCAGACCATATCTTAGGTTAAATGGATGTAGGACTACATAAATCAGGAAGTGTAGTAAATAGGATTGCAATAAAATTTAATTTATGATCGTCTCTCTTTTACCACTGCTGTTTATACTACTGGTGATTATAGATGCGTAGTTTATGTAAGATTTCTAAGTGCTGAAACGACTTACAAAAATCAAAGTATGGCATGCTCACAGCAGGAAACACGTTCTCAGGGCAGTTTTAGGTATATTAAAAAACAAAAACACCAGCTCTAGTATCTTTTCTGAGTTATAGAATTTCTTTCCACAGAAAACAAAATCATCTTTCTTTACACATTTGGGGAAGGAGGCATGTCAACTGTTTGCAAGGTTTCGTAAAAATGTCTTGCTGTTAATTAATTACTACTATTCTGCACTGAAGTCATTTTCCCTTTAATGCCTGTTTTTCCCCAGAAGGAAATATAAAGGACAAATGTGCTTATTTGTTAGCCAGTTGGGCAATACTTCTGTTTAAATTTAATTCTTAAACATATTAATTTAACAAGAAAGTTGAAATGATAATATAAAGGGTAGGACTTATTTAAAAAAAAAATACAAGCCTGTTCTAACATTTTAAACACATCTCTCCCTAACTGGGGTCCCTGCCTCCCATGTGTTCTGTTTTGTGGATATTGTATATACTGCTGCTAGAATAGTCTTACAGAGCACCTTGGACCATCACCATCATTGCTACTATTTTGTTGAATGCTTGTTGCCTGTAGTATCTCATTTAATTTTAGCAACATCCCATTTTACGCATAGCAGACTGAGCCTCAGCATAGTTTCATGGCTCACCCAGGGTGTGATCCTACTATAACACTGTCCCCAAATCAAGGTGCAGTCCTTCTGATCTTCCATCAGAGCTTCTTTCGTTCTGTAGTTGGTGAACAAAGGAAACTCTGTGATGGTCTCTGTAAACATTTGCTATTGTCTGCCTTTAAATAAATAAAAGGAAACAAGACAGAACTCTCACAAAACCATAACTTCATTTCTTTCGTTTTAACTCATAATTTTCAACATTTCTATCATTTTCAAATTCAGTCTCCATGAATTTTGGCTACTACCGGGATTTGGAATTGTGCCGTCTAAATGACATGCTATTTGTGTGCATAAAAGTTAATGCCACTGATACAATCCTTCACTCCTACAGATTATTGCATTTTAGAAATTAATGGTTTATAATTGAGTTAATAGAAAGAGTATGTGGTGGAGGCCTTTCCGATTTTTTGTTCCTAATCCAAAGAGTTCATCTATTCTATTATGTACGGTGTCTTACCTAATTGGCCTTTCCGGGGGTATGGCTTTCCTCTACATATCCTGTAGGGAGTTCAAAGTTATCCATCCTTGTTCCCATCACAGTCCGCAGCAAGAAGACTGTCTTAGTGTCCCCAATCTTACTGCCTCAGGAAGCATGAAAGCTTAGGGAGCATTTTAATTAAATGTCACCCAAGGCCTTTATTCTTGCTGAGAAAGTATACAGAGCTTAAACAGACCCTCTCAGGAAAAAAAGCCTCTTGCCTTAAATGTTTTTTTAAAAATCGTGCTTCACCTTCTGCTGTTTGCTGTGACGTAGTAGAGACTTTTTTCTAGCTATGTATTTTAAAGACCAATATATTCAATTGATTAGAAGTTCCTTTTAAAGACAGAGTGTCTGCTTCATTTAAGGCATCAGTGGATATAGCAGCTAATGGAGATGTGCTGATAATTTTTTGTCCATAGCTCACTACAAAAGATTGCTCCCCTCCATTCCCTACCCCAGCAATACACAGTGAGTGGGGGAATTTTCCCTTTAGGCTCACTGTATTTCCAATTGATAATATACCACCATGTAAATAAGCATCTCTGTAATCAATAGCCCAATTATTGCTCACCTCTAATATATTTTTTGCCTTTAAAGTTATTTTTCACATTCACTCTTGTGTAGTCTTCTTGGATTTATGTTGAATGATGAAATCCTTTACATGGTCTCTAAGGCTCCCTGCAGCTTGGTTCTGTCAACTCTGTACTGTGGTCTCTATTCTCCCACCATTCTGAAGGCACTGAGGCCTCTCCTGTTTTAGGACATTCCCTGTAGTATTTTTATTATAGGACTTTTCAGAATAGCAGTTAGACTCAATTGCTTTTAAGGTATTAACATACCTTAATCTGAAAAAGGTATCTGTAAAACAAAGAAAAACAGGTCAGAAATAGCAGTTGAAGATGTAAGTAACATACTTGTTGAAATAAATTTATCCTATGTGCCCCAAATTTTTGATACCCTGTATTATTTCCACTTTACAGATAAGAAAACTTGAGTATCTGGGAAGCTCGTCCAAGGTCATAGCTGGGGAAATAGGTGTTTAAAATAGAGCTATGGTACAAAGTAATGGGCAGCTAGTAGGAACGGGGACGCTAAGTTTCTCTGAGCATTGAGGAGGCCTGACTAACTCCTTTTTGGGTGGGAGCAAAGGAGAGGGAAGACAGTGGCTCCAAGTTAAGTCAGGAAAGGAAGAATTCACACAGAGGTTGCATTTGTGTTGATTATTCCTGAATGAATAGGGCTTTCTCAGCTACCAAGGCAGAGAAGAGAGTTCCAGGCAGAGGGAACAGCATATACAAATGTACTAAAAGAATATTGTGTGTATGTGAGACTGTAAATTATTTTGTTTGTGAAGTATGGTTGTTGAAAGCACATGACAGAAGATTAGCTAGAAGAGTAGACATGGTTGAAATTATGAAGTTATTTTCTAAGTCTAGGTCAGGAGCTTGGAATTTAATTTAATGATGGGAATTCAATGAAGTGTTTTAGGTAGAGGAGTTACATTGAGTTGTGAGAAGATAATTCTGATTTTCACTGTGGGCAAGTGGGATAAGGGACCGATTTATTCTCCCACCTGAAACAAGCCAAAAAACACACAGACTCTATGAAACAATGGTCTTTAAGACAGTGGATGTCAGGTAGTGAAGGAGAATGATCCCTGAGTGCTGCAGCTGACTACCTTGAGAGAGAGGGTTTCTAGGAAATGGCATAGGGAGAAGGGAACCCTGTTGAAACCTGGCAAATTCCCTGAGTTGAGGGAGTGGGGTTGAGAATCCAAGGAGACTAAAGCAGCTAGAGTTTGTAGCACAAGGGACCAGAGATGAGATAGCTGCACAGAGAGAAGTCTGGAGATCTTCAGAGGTTGCCCGTTGAGTATTCAGCAGAGTGGTGACCAGCTAATGCATATGAGGAAACTTTGGTAGGCTGGAGAGAAAACCACTCAAAAAGATGAAAAGAAACAATCCCTACAGCTGGTGCAAGACTGGAAATAGTGCCTGTTTCTACCAACCAGAGAGGAAGCCCCATCACTCATGAGGTACCCAGTAGAGTACTCAGAGTGATTCTGCTTCAGAAACAGGGGAAAATTGTCTCTACATTAAATCCTGAGCTGATCCCATCTAATGAATCATAAAAGCAAGACCTAAAAGGATCAAAATATCTCCAAGAAGTTTAACCACATCCTAGAACCAAGAGCCAGATTTTTTATAGGAATACAAAAATATCCAACACCCCCAAAATGAAATTAATGATATCAGATATCCAATAAAAATTATCAGGCATAAAAAGCAGAAAAATAATACTCATAATGATAAGGAGGAAAATCGGTCAATCAATTGAAACTGAGCTAGAATTGACACCGATGTTAGAGTTAGCAGATAAGCACATTAAAACAATTTTTAAACTGTATTTTGTGTTCAAAAAGGTAAGTAGAAACATGTAAATATTAAGAAGACCAAGATGGGACTTCTTGAGTTGAAAACTACAGTGTCTGAGATGAAAATATAGTGGGTGGGGTAAACATATGACAAGACATGGTTGAAGAAAAGATTAGCAAACTTGAAGCCATAGTAATATAAACCATCCAAAAAAGAAACAATAAGAAAAAGAATAATGAAATAATTCTTGCATCATATTGGGTTGTTGTTGTAGTTCGTTTTTCCAAGAAGGAATAAATATTTTTTTCAGTGGTTAATAATTCTTACATTTTGACATTTCCTAATGTGGTATAACTGATGGAACTCTGTGAAGAACAACCCATTTTTGTGGTTTATGATGCAGCTTTCCTTGTTTTGGTAAACTGAGATGCTGGTGTTCTGAACAAGGTGCTCGGGGCTGGGCTGGTCCATGAGGAGATGGTAGGAAATGACTGATGCCTGAATTGGCAGTTCTCCACAGCTCACAGCTGTGGCTACTAGTTTTATCATCTGAACAAAGGTCAAATGCTTGTCATTGAACATATGTATGTGTACATGCTACTTGAGAAGAGTGTTCTATCATAATTATCTTCTAGATATTATTTTTCTCCTTTTGGACCTTGGAACTTTGATTAATTTTTCACAGGAAAACAAATACCCAATCCCTGGACCCACCCCACAAATTCTCCAGTGACAAATAAGGGACAAGATTTATACTGGAATTTCATAAGTTCTTTAACTCTTACTGAATATTTATTTTAAGTCTATGTATAACTTTACTACTCTGGCTTAAACTTCTCACCTGTCAGTAGTGGGAAGAGATAGATTTCATGTTTTATAATGACAGGTAAAGCACTGCTAGTTGATATATTAAAAGAATAAACACTTGATTACACATTCTGAAACTTTCAAAAAGTACAGTGATGATCTTTAGTATTATGTGTATGCACACACACAGATATGTGTATATTCTTGTTTTTTTTTCCTATAATGGGAAATACTTTGCAAAAAAACCTAGGAAAATATTGATGAAAAAAGACATTATACAAATCAATGCGTCTAGCTGAAATGGAGAGAGTTTTTAAAGAATAAAGACTTATGAAAGGAAGTGTACAATGAGAATTTTTATTCAGTTCAGTGAATACTGATTAGATCTTATAGTTTTCAGATTTCTATTGTTTTGCCTTTTAATTGAGTTTGTTTATTTAAAATTTTAGCCCATTAACATGAACTTTTTTAGGAAAAGACCACATCAAAATAATTAGTGGAATATACACTATTTAAAAAGTACAATATATATTTCCATGAAAATATTCAACTTAAAAAACAAATCAACCAAATATTCAAATATATCTTTCTTTGGGTTTTCTTTGAGTTTAAAGTGTAAAATTTTATATTTGGTGAAAGCTTCTCCGTCAGTTTCCTAGAGTGAGGGATTGATGTCTAATAATCATTAAGTCTTCCCCATTATACAGTTCAGAGAGATCATATTTTATGATAGGAAAATGAATTGCCCTTGAATAGAAAATAAACATAATTCATTGCACTTATTTCTTTATTCTTTGAGGAAATCATCTCATTTTTTCTAATTATTTTGCTGGGTTAGCATAGACAGTTGGTCCTCTTTCTCTTCTTAAACCGTCATGACAGATTAAGAAGATACTTTGAAGATGCTTTAATCATAGATAACTTAGCACATTATTTTGCAGACCACTTCTTGTTTTCTATTTATCTGAACGTTCATTTTTTAACACTTTGGATATCCACCAGCTTGTCATTACTGGCATCCTTGAACTGGGATTGAGGGATTAGGATTGTATTTCTATATATTTTTCAAGATAAAAAAATACGAATTTCAACCATTTATAAGGAAAAGTTCTTTAATTTTTTTTTTAAGAAAAAATAAACCATAACCTTTTCTAAGATGGAATACTAACTTAAGAAAACTGTTCCTTTCCTTCTGACATCAGTATTCTCACAGTAGAGCGATTTCATTTTCACACTGAAAGCTAATTTTTGGAAGAAAACCTATTCCATTAAAGTTTGTATTCAAATGAGCTCTGGGGGACACATTTTGTTTTACCTATCACGTTAGATTTTTGGCAGTTTTCCATTACATTTGAGAAGGGAAATCCACACAACTACAGATGCCTTTATTGTCACTGCCTAGGCCAAGTCTTGTACCCTGCGAATGTTCAATAAGAATTGATTGATGATGCTATTCATCCCAAACATTCTCAGGTTAAAACTCTGAGTGAGCACTTAATATTCTCATCCAGCTTTAATTACATTTCTGTAATTTCCATTTAGTTCTCACTACTACTGTTTATACAACTGTAGCATTGGTGTGTACGTAGTGGATGAGTAAAGAAATTCTGAATGAACTCAAACAGATATTAGACACAGAAATATTTCCTAATATAATTTTTAGTAAGCATTGTAACATAGACCTACTTTGTCATCTTTAGGAATTTCCCTGGTGTTGGATATTTAAATATTTCAGCTATTACATAATATATTATCCTTGGATGATTCGCAAATCATTGACAAAATTTGGCCCTATTCTAGCGCAAAGGATTAGGTTCGTTTCTTTTGAACGAACACCTCCCCTGTGCCTCCCTGCTATGTATACATCCTTGAAACATGGGCAGCACATCATTCGTATACATTAGTATTACAGGAATAGTATTGGACTAGTATGAATAAGTCAATGTACTAGTCTCTTACAAACTATTAAGCAACTATTTTATTCTGTGGATGTTAGTTTCCTTATATGTATCTTAAGAGAAGAGCTAGAATACCTTATTTCTACTATCTATTCTAGATTCTAAATTCTATGCATGGTTTATTTATTTACTTTTCTGTTCCAGTGTAGGGCTTTAGATGATACTTTCACGTCATCAGAACTAAGGGAAAATTAATTTATAAAGAAAAAATTGGAGAGACTGTAGTCTTTTATAGTGTTAATTAAACAATTTTTTTCACCCTTTCAACTGGATGTTTTGTCATTTTGTAGCTTAAGGTTTCAATAACTTTTAAAGATGCAAATTGAAGCCATATAGTAATAACTGTCTTTGTTCCTACAGACTCGGTAACTATTTGAGAAATTTGTATTTCTTTCCTCCTGACCTTTTAAATTATAGTGATATATAGTCATTGTAAAAAAAAAAAAAAAAAAAATTAAGGGGTAAAATGTTTTTTTCACCCTAATCTTCACTATGTTTAGTTATATGTATTTCCTTTTGGATCTCTTTCTATACATGGACAAATATACACACACATATGTGGATAAATATACATACAGCAGTGGACTTTTCTTTCTCTTTTTTTAGTAACTCAAATGAGACCATTCTCAAGTGGTTCTCAGCTTTGGTTGTATGTTGAAATCACCTGGTAGCCTTTAAAAATATACTGATGCCTGGGTCTCACCTTTAGCGATGCTGACTTAATTAGCCTGGAGCGGCCTGAGCATCAGAATTTAAAGAAGAAAAAGAAGAAGAAATTTAAAGTCTCTGGTGATGTGTGGCTAAGTTTGAGTTCTCTAACATAGCTTTTGCAATTTTTTCTTTTCATTTAAGATGAATCATGAGTAAATATTTACTCACCTTCCGTGAGTAAATATACCCTCACTGATGGCCATTCTTATTTAAAAATAATTTTGCAATTAGAAAAATGCTGCAGTAAATGTACATGTATCTTTGGGGTTTTATGTAAATTACCTGTGGGTAGAGTTCCATAAGGGAAATTATCAGTTCAAAAAGTATAGAGAAATATTTTACCTAACTTCCTTATTTACGTGATTGTTTTGATTTAGTTTGGTAAGGGGCATTATCTCTTTCCTTTGTTCTGAAAGCTACGTCAGAAATATAGCATACCAGAGTTGAAAGAAATAATATATGTTATCTACCTACATTTCCCATCCAGTACAGGAAAAGTCTTGGTACGGTCAACACCAATGATAATCCTGCCTCTTCTCTACAAAGAGGACCTGGAAGGCAGCTAGCTGCCAATGCAGGGCAGTACCAATGGTCATCTTTTCTTATATGGAGAGTAGAGTTGTCTCTTTATAGCATAGAGTCCTGGATTTTCATGGCCAGAAGGAATCTTAGAAATCATTTTTGTTAACATCTTTCTTGTATAGATGAGAAATGAGGCCTTGAGGAGCAATGTGATTCTGTTCAATATCCTACAACTGAAAAGTCCTAGTCCTTGGTTTGGAGATCCAGACTTATTCTCTGGCCCTGCCTCTGCCCAACCACAACTTATTCTTATTAGATGTTGTAGTAGTTAGTTACAGCTGTGTAACAGATCATCCCAAATTTAATAGTTTAAAACAACATTTATCATTTCACAGTTTTTGTGAATCAGGAATTACTTAACTGGGTATTTCTGACTTAAGATCTGTCATGAGGTTGCAGTCAAGGCAACTTTAGAGCTGCAACTATCTCAAGGCTTTGCTGGAAGAATATTTGCTTCGAGGTTCGTTCACATGGCCATTGTTGGTACTAAGAATATCTGCTTCCAAGCTCACACACAGTGTTGCTAACAAGCCTTGGTTCCTCATCATGTGTGCCTCTCCAAAGGCTGAGTCCTTGGAACATGGTGACTGGCTTCCTCTAGAGAGGGTGATTTGAGAGAGAGAGAGAGAGAGAGAGAGAGAGAGAGAGAGAGAGAGAGAGAGAAAGAGACAGTTAGAGCAAGTGCTTGAACGTACACCCAAGTTCGAAGTCATAGTCTTTATATAACTTTATCTTGGAAGTGTCATCCCATCACCTCTTTTATAATCTGTTTGCTAGAAGTGAGTCACTAAGTCCAGCCCACTCTCAAAGGGAGTAGAATTGTGCCCCGTCTCTTGAGGGGAGGAGTAGAAAAGAGTTTGTGGATATCTTTAAACCCCCACACATGCGTTTAAACTTTATTTAGCATTTGGTGAGCATAAGATTCATAATTTTAGCTCAAAGGGCATTTTCTTTTACCTCTTGGCCCTAAAAGGAAGCTAGATATTATTTGATCATCACCACACAACTAAAATTAACTTGTAAAATTAACATAGTAGCTTAGCAATATCTTAGAGGTTGCCTAGTTTACAAGGGATAATATAGGCAGTGAATTTTTTTTTTTTTTTTTTTTTTTTGCGGTACGTGGGCCTCTCACTGTTGTGGCCTCTCCCGTTGCAGAGCACAGGCTCTGGACGCGCAGGCCCAGCGGCCATGGCTCACGGGCCCAGCCGCTCCGCGGCATGTGGGATCTTCCCAGACCGGGGCACGAACCCCTGTCCCCTGCATCGGCAGGCAGACTCTCAACCACTGCGCCACCAGGGAAGCCCCTACGCACTGAAATTTTTAACCTGTGTGTCCTCATACTCAATCATGAGATGTGTTTAATCATGAAATGATTATATATTAATTTATTCACCACATGATCTCTCTCTTCACCAAACAGCCCATTATTTTGAGTATTCTATAATGGTCTGTATTTTTAGCATCAGACCCATGATCCCTAAAATCTTAATGCCTAAATCCAGATGTTTTTAATCTCTAAACTGTCAGGGTGTTACTGGGAACATAAGGTAAATGCCTTGAAGCAAAACAATAATGTGTTTTTAATGAAGAAGCCTTTCTGTATTACTGATCTCTGAATCAAGAGCTTGCCTCCCTTGGAATAGCCTTTTCATATCACCCTTTGTAATGAAACATATGGCTTACATCATAGTAAAATATGTAGAGTCGGAAGAAGAAAAAACATGTTTCACATGTGTGCCATGCCTAATGTAATGCCATATGCCCAGCAAACATGGAGGACTAAGATTTGACTTCATTCCTGAAATAGAGTTATAGAGTGTTCTTAATTTTGTTTTAAATACTGCAAATAATTTCACATTTTCAAGTAATTAACACTCCCTTCACTTTTAATATTTGCATTTTATTATTAAAAAAAATCCCCCAATAATTTTTAATGAATCCTCAAACTGTGACATTTAGAAAGCATTAGCTTTCCCACAATAAATTATCAAGAGAAAATAGTTCAGCCTTGAATTTACTATATATAGGTGGACTTAAAAGAAGGAATTTAAGAAAAGAAAATGTGTTTTGTGGCATTTTATGAGAGGGGTATGATTACTTGTCTTTGTGCTTATGGTCTCATTTTTGATGAGAAATTTTTCTTTGACATATTAGAGAGTGGTAACTTATGATCATCCCCTAGTAAAAAAAAAGGAATGCTTTCAGAAGCATAAAAATTCTGTAAAAAGATGGTGCCTAATCTTTTTGGTCTTTAAAATGAAGTTAATTTGTTTTTTTCTGTAACCACTGTTTATATACTTAATGCAAACAGTTTTTTTGTTTGCTTGTTTTAATTTATCTTTTGGCTGCATTTTGTCTTTGTTGCTGCGTGCCGGCTCTCTAGTTGTGGTGAATGGGGTCTACTCTTCGCTGTGGTACGTGCGGGCTTCTCATTATGGTGGCTTCTCTTGTTGCGGAGCGCGGGCTCTAGGTGCACAGGCTTCAGTAGTTGTGGTGCATGGGCTCAGTAGCTGTGGCTCACGGGCTTAGTTGCTCCGCGGCATGGGGCATCTTCCCAGACCAGGGCTTGAATCCGTGTCCCCTGCATTGGCAGGTGGATTCTTAACCACTGCGCCACCAGGGAGGCCTGCAAACAGTTTTTTAATTTGCAACTTGGAAACAATATATAGCCATAGCAGTGAGGATTTAAGTATGATGTATTAATCACCCGTGGCTGTTGTTACAAATTACTATAAACTTGGGGGCTTAAAACAACAGAAAATTATTCTCCCACAGTTCTAGAGGCCAGAGTCTGAAATCAGTTTCACTGGCCTGCCATCTTTTTTTTTTTTTTTTTTTTTTTTGAGAACACCTCTCTCTCTCAAGTGTGCTGTCTTTTTTAACTTTATAACAAAAATGATATTTAGAGCAATGCATTATATTGTCTATGATATTGCATTTATACTATGTATAACATATAGTAGTATACCAATGCATTGTTATCGCCACTATTATTTATGACTGGAGTTCTGTGATTTGATTGTGGTATAGTCTGCTCTACTGTCTTGAAGATAACGAGTAAAAACAGAGAGAAAGTATGTTTCTCTCCTGTAGATCTTACCTAGCTGGAACCATCTTTATTTGGCAGAATGTCTAGGAAGCCTGATTTGATTGGTGCCTACTGCTGGCATGTGTGTATCTATCTGGACCAGAATCTTGAGCGTTCAGGAACCCTCAGACTGGTTATTAACAATGAAGGCCCATTGGACAAGCCGACTTTTCTGGGCGTTTCAGTGTCACTCTGGAAAGTACCTTTGTTTTATGCTTGGGGATAAGCGTACGTGGCAAAGTCCAGTGACCCTTTGTCCCAAGGCATTCTGTGATTTTTCTCACCATTGGGACGCAACTCTTGAGGGGAAGCTTTGTATTGGATCACTTATATATAGCTGTATCTCTGGGTATCATAAAAGTTTCTCCCTGCCATAAAGAGAGACATTTTTCCTATGGGTTAACTGGAACAGAGGAGGTGGAGAAAGTGCTCTTAATTTCAAGGGCCAAAAGTTAGGAGAAGAACCGTAAACCTTTCCTGAACACTCGTCATGCTGTAGCAGGCCACTAATTTTGAAAGAGGTTTTCTATTGAAGGAGCGTGTTCCTCTGGAGACATGATAGGTTAGTCTGCATTGCTTTCTTTCCTCCAGGCCAGAGAAATGCTGTTGAGGAGCAAATTATTTATTTAATAGTATATTTAAGGAAAATGCAAGGAATTGGATTAAATTAGAAAAATAATAAATGATTTATGCTAAGGAGCAGTTATTATTTTGGTAGTAAATATATATCTGTCAACATAGCTGATTTCTCTAAGGGTTTAAGAATTCCCATGGAAGTAATATAGACACTTTTACTGATAGTCCCAACAGTAACGGTGCTTATTTTGTACTCTCAGCAGGAAAATAAAATTCCGAAAAGTCAATCTCATTTTAGTGTTTAAACCTAAATCTCTCTTGCCTCAATGAAGATTTGAGGTGATAAAGTTCTAGCGAATGCCAGAAACGTGTAACTGTGAATTCCACTGATATATTTAATTCAGTTTGGGAAAGCTTTCCTCAGAGATTTTACTATAGAGTTACAGATTGATAGATAGACAGACAGGCAGACAGGCAGGCAGACATAGATATTCTGTAGTTTAGGACATTAAAACAGTTGGATACAGTCTTCAGTCTTATTCTTCCTGCTCACTTTTTGCCCCTGGTAGGTATTTTTCATGTACTTAAATTGTGCATCTGGGTTCATTTGACCCTCTGATTCATTTGTTAATGGTGCGTCTGGGACCATGGCTTATAGCTAACTAGAGAAGACAGGGGTAAATGGAAAATGTTCCCACTCTTATGCTACTTTGTAAAGATATTTAAAACTCAAACTTTGTAATTGCTTCTCTCTTCTTGCACTACAGTGGCAGAATTTAGTGATCTTTAAAATTATTTTGTCCTTAGGCTTCCTTTTTCCATTTTTTTTGAGAAACCTTTATCTTTTCATTTATTTTCCTTATTGTTAATAGTATTATTACTTGTCTGTATAATTCTGTGTAGATGAGATTTGCAGTGAGTGATTAGCTATATGTTCTTAGGATTGTAAATCCTTAGGAGATCTGTTTTAGCTCTTTTCAGCTAACCTTGCACCTGCCAATTTTTCTGTAGTAACTTTGGGGTTTAAAATCCTATGAAGGAGCATTTCGCCTCTAATTCTGTTTTTCTTTTGAAGTATAGTTCATTTACAGTATTATATTAGTTTCAGGTGTGCAGCATAGCGATTCAGTATTTTTACAGATTATACTCCATTAAAAGCTATTATAAGATAATGGTATAATTTCCTTGTGCTGTACAATATATCTTTGTTGCTTACCTGTTTTATACATAGTAATTTGTATCTCTTTATCCCGCACCCCTATCTTGCCCCTCCCCCCTTCCCTCTCCTCACTGGTAATCACTAGTTTTTTTTTCTATATCTGTAATTCTGTTTCTATTTTGCATATACATTCATTTGTTTTATTTTTTATATTCTACATATAACTGACATCATAGTATTTGCATTTGTCTTTCTCTGTCTGACTTATTCCACTAAGCATAATATTCTCTAGGTACATCCAAGTTGCTGGAAATGGCAGAATCTCATTCTTTCTTATAGCTGAGTAATATTCCTCTGTGTGTGTGTGTGTTTGTGTGTATCTTCTTTATTCACTTGTCTGTTGATGGACATTTGAGTTGCTTCCATATCTTGGCTATTATAAATAGCGTTGGTATGAACATTGGGGTGCATTTGTCTTTTCAAATTAGTTTTTTTCCTGGATATATACTCAGGAGTGGAATTGCTGTATAATATGGTAACTCTATTTTTAGCTTTTTGAGGAAACTCCATACTGTTTTCATAGTGGCTGCACCAATGTACATTCCCACCAACAGTGCACAAAGGTTCCCTTTTCTCCACATCCTCGCCAACGTGTGTTATTTGTAAACTTTTTGATGATGGCCATTCTGACATGTGAGGTGGTATCTCATTGTAGTTTTGATTTGCATTTCTCTTATAATTAGCGATGTTGAACATCTTTTCATGTACCTGTTGTCATCTGTATGTCTCTGGAAAAATGTCTGTTCAGGTCTTTTGCCCATATTTTCATTGGGTTGTTTGATTTTTTGATAATGAGTTGTATGAGCTCTTCATACGTTTTGAATATTAGCCCCTTGTTGGTCATATTATTTGCAAATATTTTCTCCCATTCCATAGGTTGTCTTTTTGTTTTGTGGATGGTTTCCTTTGCTGTGTAAAAGCTTTTAAGTTTAATTAGGTCCCATTTGTATATTTTTGCTTTTGTTTCCTTTGCCTTAGGAGACAGATCCAAAAAAATGTATTGCTACGATTTTGCCAAAGACTGTTCTGCCTGTGTCGATCCTCAGTCTATAATATGTTATTTGCCTTTCCTAGTGGGACTTTCCCTTTCTATAGATTCTTACTCCTTTTCCAATTAGAGAAGATCCTTTAACACTTCCTTGAGGGTAGGTTTAATATTGATGAACTCTTAGATCTTGCTTTTCTGAGAAGTTCTTTATTTCTCTTTCCATTGTAAGTGGTCATCTCACTGGCTAGAGTATCCTAGGTTGAAAGTTTTTCCCTCTTGGCACTTTGAATATATCATGACACTCTCTTCTGGCCTACAAAGTTTCTGCAGAGAAATCAGTTGATAATGTTATGGGGGTTCCTTGTATATGACTCCGTTTTCCTCTTGCTGCCTTTAGAATTCTCTCTTTAACTTAAGTATTACCATTTTAATTATGATATGTCTTGGTGTGCGTCCGTTGGAGTCCATCTTGTTTGGGACCCTCTGTGTTTCCTGTACCTGGATATCTATTTCCTTCTTGAGGAAGGAAACTGTTTCTCTTGCTCTGTTCAGACACAGCCTCAGGTTCAGGTCTCCATCGTCCCTTACAGCTGATCACTTCCCCCAGTCTCTGCTATCCCTGTCCTGTTGTGGAGCCACACCACAGGGCAGGTGGGGTCCACATGGACTCTCCTCATTTACCAGCAGATGAGCTGTGGTGGAGCGGCTGTCATCAGAGAGCTGGTCTGCTTCTAATGTGCTGCTTGAATAAGCACCAACAACGGCCGCTGACCACCCCCTCCTTCAGGCTCTGTCCTGGGATCAGGTCCTGTTTGCATCCCACAGTGGAGTCTTCTCCCTGGTCATGGCTCCCAGATCCTGTGCTGCACTGTGATGTGGCATGAGCGGGAATGGAGTGTTCATTTGGATTGGACTGGGGGTGTACTGAGGTGGTAGCTGGAAACCTGGCAGCCAGTAGAGCAGACCTCTGTCCACCCTGCCTCATGGTCAAGACTGTGCATGTGTGCAACTCATGAGCAGAGCCCTGGCTTCCCACAGACCCTTGTTAGTTCCAGCGGTCCTCCAACCCGCCAGTGAGGCTTAACTACCCGCATAGGATGCCAGGACTGGGGTACCCATTCTGTGGCTCTCACCCCTCACTACCCAGGGCACATGTCCACCTGTGAATCCTCCTTTTCCTCTGAGTCCTCTCCCAGGGCAACCCAATCGCTTTCCTTTCCTTCCTACCCAATTACATGTGTGTCCTTCATAAAGCCTTTGTTGTACAGAAGTCCTTCTGCCAGTTTCCAGTTTGTTTTCAGTGAGAATGGTTCCACATGTAGATATATTTTTGTTGTGTTCATGGGAGGAGGTGAGCTCCACGTCCTCTTACTCCAGCATCTTGATTGATCTCCCTTCTCCTATAGTTTGATTGGCCTCTCCATCCATAGTCATTACAAACAGTAACAATATCACGTGACACATAGCTTTATGAAAAGAGTCATACAAAGAAATGTCATTGATGGTGAAAAAGAAGTCTTACAATTTTAAGTTTGTCAGTGACAATATGCTTCACTAGATTATTCTTTAACCACTAGTGTTCCTTGTTTTTTTCTTTTAATTCTGCTAAAGCTTCTTGGGCACTTTTTACAGCTAGCATCTTAAAGTTACTGTTTCCTATCCACATGTTTTTAGTAACTTGATAATTGTATATTTGCCTTATTGGGATAGAAAGAACAGCTCTATTTATCTCCATTTATTAAGAGTTTATAGCTTAAATCCTTTAAATCTAAGATCACTTGCTTCTTCGGCAAATAAATGAAATCAGCTTCTGTCTTTTCTTTTTTACTTTCCTACCTGAAGTTTCATCCTACAAGCAACTGCTGACACAGGAGATGTAAAAACTTGATGCCTTTGTTTTTCCAAATTATAAACCCTTTTAGTGAAGAAGGACTAAATATTAAATGATTCATTCATGAAGTAAAACATAAAGAAAAACTACGTGTTACTCACTAGAAATAAAAGTGAAGCTAGTCACATTTTCAAAATTTATAATTTCCTAATTCAGTTCGCAAGAAAGTATAGTACCATTTTCTACCTTATTTTTTACTTTATTTGTACCAAATAAAATCATTATTTTCTAGTGGGAAGCCGGACCACCAAGAACAATCACCTGAAAGGCCATTGCGTTTTTCAAGCTCACACAAACATCAAAGGGAGATGTATATTGCCATTAAGTATCACAGTGATCACTCCACCAGCCAGTCTAAGCACCCCCCATGAAACATACACATGCACACTAAGGATTTCTCAGTTTCAGCACTTTGGAATACTAACATTCATAAGAAGCATAGTTATGAGAACGTACAGGTGGTTGCTAGAGAGGAGAGGGTGAGGTGGATGAATGAAATAGGTGAATTTAAAAAAATATACTTGGACATATTGGTTGAAAAAGCTATCACCTCCTTGGCAAAATTAATTAAGGGACTCATACCTAGGACATATTCTCAAGTACATATATAATTTTCAAACATTTGGACAGAAAAAACAAATATAATTAATTAAAAATAGTGTACAATCCACTGAATAGTATAATTCTTAGTCTTTTTATATTTAATACTAACTTGAACATGAACTACTTTAACAAATTGATTTTATAATAATAATTGCATTACCTAACACTTATTGGGCATTTTTCCATGTGTGTCTTTTATTAATGAACCTATGGAAAGACCATCCCAAAAAACATCAAATGAAATAGATCTTATTTATTATCATTTTGTTATCGTTCTGTCCTTCAAAAATAACTCTATTGTGCTCTTATCAATTGAAAGGTACCATGGAACTCAGAATATAATGAGGTTAGAAGATAGTATCTTCTTGCTAAAAAGTATACAGTTACTTGGAAAAAGGAGAATGTTCAGTTTATTTAAGTTTTAAAATTATAAATAATCACTACATTAGTTTTTTTTTTTTTTTTTCTTTTTGCGGTATGCGGGCCTCTCACTGTTGTGGCCTCTCCCGTTGCGCAGCACAGGCTCCAGACGCGCAGGCTCAGCGGCCATGGCTCACGGGCCCAGCCGCTCTGCAGCATGTGGGATCTTCCCGGACCGGGGCACGAACCCATGTCCCCTGCATCGGCAGGTGGACTCCCAACCACTGCGCCACCAGGGAAGCCCCAACGTTAGATTCTTGATACAGTATGTAGAATTACCTTTGTGGAATTAAGTAGACAATTTGAAAATAGAAATGTTTAATGTATCTCCCTAAAGGGATACGTATTGATTAATAAACTAATGAGAACCTGCTAAAATTTAAACATATAGGCATTCCGTAATATTACACATATTTAGTTACTCATATGATGTGTAATTATAATTTTTGAAGAATCAGAATATCACTATAAAACATGTATGTTAGCATTTACCATAGAGTGAATACGTCAAAATACTTAACCCTATAATAGATAGTGTAGATCCACTTTTTTTTTTTACCAAAATAATAATGAGATTTTATTTGATTTCCTTAGAAAAGGTGTTCTAAAAGACTTAGTGCATTTTTAAGCTTTAATAGCCTCAGAAGCGTGTATGTTATAAATTTACAGAAAAATTCATTTTGCACTTAAACTGGTTTTTGGATTTTGAACCAATAACTTTTTAATTTTAATTCTGTTTTGGTCAGTTTTCTAGGGCTGCCATGACATAGTACCACAAGCCAAATGGCTGAAACAACAGAAATTGTCTCAAAGTTCTAGAGGCTGGAAGTCCAAGGTGTCCGCAGGGCTGGTTTCTTCTGAGGGCTGTTAGGGAAGGATCTGTTTCAGGCCTCTCTCCTTGGCTTGTAGATCGTCATCTTCTCTCTGTCTTTACGTTGTCTTCCCTCTGTGTGTGTCTGTATCCACATTTCCTCTTCTTATACGGATGCCAGTAATATTGGATTAGAGCCCACCTAATGACCTCTGTAAAGACCCCCATCTACAAATTAGGTCACATTCTGAAATTTGGGAGATGGTAAACTTTCCCAAGAACACACTTCAACCCAGAGCAGCCGTTTTGGTCTACTTCGTGCTTTTTCTCTCAGCCATGGCTTGGCAGGTTATATAAGATTTGTAGTCAGAAACTTGATAGCACTGAGCTTTGGGGCCAGACACTGGTTACTCCCCTGAAATCGTTTTCTCATCTGCCATGAACATTAATCCTACTTTGAGGGGCTTTTGTGAAATTAAATGGCTACAAAAGGAGCCGCTTTCTCTTGTAATTAAACTTACTTGAAATTGAGCCTCTGCTTCACACCAGCCTTAGGTATTAGGAAGGTTATTTTTCCTGGATCTCATTGTCCCCATCTCCAAATCAGGAAGGAGAATGTTTGTCTTGCAGAAGCACATTTTGTAGAATTTTAAATAAGCTACATAAATATTAGTTATTAAATCAGAAATTCTCTTCAAAAAGCGTTTTGTAAACAGTAAAATATGGCAACATTTACTCTTTTCTTTCCTTCTTTGTTACTTCTATGTAACATGCCTAAATTTATGGGCCATTCTTTTTAGTATTACTCAAAGTTATTTTATTTTTCTTTAGACTGTGGTGAGGCTTTGCATCCACAGGGCCATAAACATAGAGCATTTTTTTCTTAAATAAAACAACATCAAATACCCTAGCTTAATTTGTGTATAACATACAGTGTCAGCTCTTCTTATCCTGATTTCACAAGAAAATTCAGTGCTAATGATCTAAGGCATCTACCATTATGTAATGAATTAATTCCTGGCCTGTGCATTCAGAATGGTACCAGCTTTACAACATCCTTGGGAGAATTGAAAAAGAATCATTCAATTTACAGTCTGTGGGGCATAATTATCTCTTGGAACCCCAGTTGAGAAAGGCTGGCTAAATTTTGTTTTGTTTTTAACGACAGTGGACAGAAGCTTTTTCCTTCAAATCCTTCCTGCGTCCCTGATTTTAATGTGCTTTTGTTGCTCATTGATTTTGATGAGGTAGGATGGAGACAGTCATTATTTCATTTCACACAGATGGAAGTCAAAGCATGGAGATGTCAGGGATTGCCTCTAGAGCCTTCTTGAAATAAGATAATGACAAAGTGAGGAAAGTAACACCCGCTTAGCTCAAGCACTAGACTGCTTCTGTGGGATCAAGATTTCAGACTGTAAAATGGATGTCATGTGTTTTACATGGATATCGTTCCCCAGGAAATCAGAAATGTCTATTGCCATTTAGGACAAAATTGGGATTATATTATCATGGCGGTAGTGTTACTTGAATAAGTAGTTTTGGAATGCAGTATTATGATTTTTTTTTTACCTCATTCACTAATATCCAAAAGGCAGCCATTGCTATCGGCAGAGTTCTGACTTGTTCCCTTTAACACATTTGAGGTTTATATACACACTCTGAGAGAAAATAACTCCAACTTCGTCTCTACTTTTTCTGCTGAGGGTTGAGGTTTACTGCCATGCAGGATCAACTCAGCTTGCCTTAAAATCCTACCATAAACTGGCTTTACCCATATCTTGATTCTCTGTCATACCAAAGCTATGGTATATATACAATGGCCAATTTATTGGTTCCTAAAAATATTTGAATATATCAACCTCTAAATCTTATGCTTATTATTGAAGTGCCTTGTATTCCTCTCAAATCAAGATTCTACATATTCTTCTAGGTCTGTCAACTGCCACCAGCTTCATAAGATCTTTCCTGACCACTGAGATCATATGCATCACTGCTGTAAACATACATGGGTATTTATTATTCAAACCATGTATTTGGTTTTTAACATATTATCATGGTTTTCTAATTTTTACATTCCTATATTTCCAAACATACAGTACAGTTTTAAGAGGCATTGCCCTTGTCTAATCTTCTTTGTGTCTGACATGTATTAGCAGGATGTCAGATACAGAGAGTTGACATTGAATAAATATTTGTTTATAGATTCTTCAGAACCATAGTTTAACTCGTTGACTTTATCATTAAACAAGTTTCTTCCTAACTATTATATATAAGGAAAAGAAAGAAAGAATGTGCTCTGAAATCAGGTTATTATTTTGAGGATTTTTACTTCCTTTTACCTGTTTATATGTGCATGCTTTGGAAGGACCTAAATACAGAGTAAGCTTGGAATCTGGACAGTAATTTCTAATTAAGACTACAACTCTAGGGCTTTGTAAAACCTACCTTTGAGTAACCCAGTACTGTGCCCGTCAAAGAACAAAGAGTCAGTATAGCTACCAAACAAAGAGCCTCTACCATAGTTACTTCCATCACCATCACCCTGTGAGCTGGGAAAACCTGCAGATGGGTTTGCTGTATTTTTTGATGTTTCTTGAAAAATAAGCTTATCCTGTACATATTTCATATATGTACTTTCACATAAGTCATGACTGTTTAACATGTTTTTAAAAACCTTATTCTTGTGGATACTATTGAGGATGAGGACAATAAGTAATTAAGATAATAAATACATTATATGATATGTTGAAGGTAATACAGGCTATAAAATAAAGCATCTAAGGAAACTGAGGCAGAGAAAGGGAACGATTTGCCCAAGGTGAATATGAAAGTGAGGACTAAAGCATGTCTAGAACTCTGGTCCCTTGACTGTCTCTGCCCCAGTCTTTGGGCTATACTGCTTCTCCTGGACCTCGGAGCCATTCTACTTTCTCCACATGGGTGTACATTTAGTTTTATTAAGTACTACAAAATACTTTTTCAGAGGGGTTCTACGAGTTTGCATTCCCATCAGCAGTATATGAGTGCTCATTTGTTCCACTACCTTGCCAACATGTGTTGTTCAATTTCTAACTTTAAATATTCTGGTGAGTGTGTTGTGGTTTCTCACTGTGATATTAATTTGTGTTTCTCCAATGACTAACATTGTGGAGCATCTTTTTGTATGTTTTGTGGCTATTTGACTTTTTTCTTTGTCAATTGTCTGTTCAAGGCTTTTGCCTCCACCGTCTCCCCCAAAAGACAGATAGTAGAATGAAAAATGAATAGATAGTATCAGACCTGTGGTGGATATGTGTTTTGCAAATATCTTCTTCCACTCTGTGGAATGGCCCTTCCTAATAATGTCTTTGGATGAACACACATCTTTAATTAATTAATTCCAATTTACTAATCTTTATTGTTATTACTTTGCCTTGTTTCAGAAATTTTTGCCTATGCCAGGGTTACAAAGATATTTTTCTGTGTTATTTTCCATAAGAATTACTGTTTATCTTTCACATTTAGGTCTCTAATTTATGTGGAGTTGATTTTGTATATGGTGTGAGGTAGGGGGTCAATATATGTTATTATTCATATAGATAATCACTTGACTCAGTTCTGTGAACTGAAAAGATTATTCTTTGCCACTGCATTACAGGGACACAGTTGTTTATAAGTCAGTTGCCTGAATGCAGGTGGATATGTTTCTAGAGTTATTATTCTGCTTCACTGGTCCCTTTGTCCTTGAGCCAATACTTCACTGTCTTAATTTCTGTGGCTTTGTAATAAGTCTTTTAATAAGTAATTGGTATGATTACCTTCAACAGGTAGTCCCTCAACATTTGTTCTTCTAACAGATTGCCTTGCCTATTCTTGGTTCTTTGCACTTTCTTATAAATTCTGAAATCAATTTTTCTATTTCTTAAGAAAAACAAGTTGAAATTTATATTGGGATTTCATTGAATTCATTGATCGACTTGGAAAAAAATAACATCTTTACAATAATGAGTCTTTCAAACCATATTATGATTGTCCATTTATTTATATCATCTTATTGATTACTAATGCTGTGTAATTTTCTGCATAGAAATCTTGTCAACTTTTGTTACATTTATTTCTAGATTTTAAAAATATTTTTGATGCTGTTGTACGTGGCCTATTTTTAAATGTTTATTTTCTAATTGTGAGTATATAATACAGCAGATTTTTTGATAGTGACCACGTATTCAGCAGCCTTGCTAAATTCTTTTATTCATTTTAATATTCATCATGTCTCCTCACTTTTTACACATTCTATTGATAGTAACTAGTAAAGTTGACTAGTTCTTATCCAAGGACAGACATATCCAGTATGCAGTCAGAAACTGGCCTGAGGAACACACTGACTGTTTAAAATGTCATTCCTTTAAAAAACTTGAGTGAAAATTTCACTTATTAACCTAACTTGAATTGTGGGCTTCATCCCTGAGCAGAAACTGCTTAAGGAAAATAGCTTCTATGGAGATAAAATTATGCTAAATACTACTTGTCAGTACACTTGGTAAGATCAATTGAGATCTCAGACACATACGTCACTTCAATTATATCACCAGGAAGGAACGTCATGCTATGGGGTTTTAGCTAGTGGTTAAAGGCATTTTAAAACAGTTTTGCTCCCTCTGAGCTATGTGGCAGAAAATATTTACAATTGGAAGAAGGGGCAAAGAGGTACAAATAGTTCCAATTTACTAATTTTCCTAAATCTCGGAACAATATACTATGTAAAAAATCTGAAAGCTAATGACAGTGATTTTACTAGTTGATTGCTGTCAGAAGAGGACCAAAATAAATCAGTTGTAGCCAAAAGAAGCCAAGTTGCCTACCTGTCTGTAAAGTGTGGTAAAGTACGGAACAGAACACACATTTAAAAAAAAATCTTTGAGAGTAGATGTGATAAATATTTAACCCCTTGATGCCATTAGCTTTTGCTGTATACCAAACCATCGCCAAACTTAGTAGCTTAATCCAGCATCCATTTATTTATTTCACAATACTCTGGGTTGGCAGTTTGGACTGGGTTCATCTAGGCAGTTCTGCTGCTGTGGGTCGTGCTGGGCTTGCTTATGAGTCTGTGGTCTGCTGCCAGGTCCTGTGGGGAGTGACTGTTCTAAGATAGCTCAGCTGGGTGGCTTGTCTTTGTTCCACGTGATCTCTCATCCTCCACCAGACTAGCTTTGGCTTATTCAAATGGTGGTGGTGACAGGGGACCCAAGATCAGCAAGTGGAAGAGAGCCTGCAAAGCTGCTTCCTGAAGTTTCTTGGGCTTCTTGAGGCTCAGAGTCAATGCACACAGTGTTGCTTCTCCCCTGTTCTGTTGGCCAAGGCGAGTGATGAGGCTAACCAGTGGGGGATAGACTCCTCCTCTTGAGATGCCTAAGAAAGTGGCTTTTTTGGGGTCACCTTGTACACCCTCCATATAACAAACTATAGTACTCTGTGTTGTGTTTTTAAGCCAGACATTAAATACTGGCAGTTTCCAGCTTCTTTAGGTAACTAATAAGAAAAAGTAAGGACTTAAATGACCTCATGTTGTGGTGTTAAAAGCCTTGCTTTAATAATGGAGGAAATCCTGGAATGAAGACTAAGGGATGAAGTGTAAAAGATAACTAAGAGTGAGAAGGTAATTTGGGAAGCTAGCCAGCAATTGACTCACAGTGGGACCCGGCTTCTAAATCCTGGAAGAAAAGATTTTTCAATTATTGGAAAGGCTGTGTTTTCTAATAGTCTGAATGCCATTGTACTATTGGGTATTAGTATCAGTGCTACCATTACAAGGCTTAAAAGGGTCAAAACAAGACTTTGATGTATCAAACTTAAGAAACTTTTTTTATCCTAAAGTATGTGTAGAAAGCCTTTTCGGAATCACAGATTTAAAAGTGTGACCACGGAGATCCGGTGTGCCCACCGTTTCTTTGTAGATAAAAGCAGATTTTTTTTTCCTCTAGTTTTTAGGAATGCAAATGAGAACTAGCGTCAGGCACTTAACTTTTCAAGTAAAATTTCTAGTGTGTTAACATTCTCCAGTGGGGAGCCCTGGGACAAAGAAGAAAATTCATTTGGTTTCCTAGGGTCTGTTATTATACGGGAACAGAAAACAATTTAAAACATGAAAAAGCAACACATTCTCTCTGATTGTTTTAAATAGCACTTAGGAAGGGGAGACTGCCATAGGATCCTTGAAAAAGAAACTGGGAAACTTTCATAAAGGGTCAAAGACCTTACAACACAGTACAATGGCTATGTCCAAATAAACGGATTGGAAGTCTCTACAGAGACGTGGGGCAGGGTGGGTGGTAGAGAGAGATTTACATTTTTAAAACCATTGGCACACAACCACTGGAGAAGTTGTCTGAATAGAAATCAGACCATGCCACTCCGTAGTATAAAGCCCTCCATTGCCTTCCCATTGCGTTGAGGATGAAATCCAATTTCTGCAGTGTAGCCTGCCGGCCCTGTGCAATCTGGGTCCATCTTGATTTCCCAGCTTATGCATACTTCTCTCAGCCTGGCTCCCTGAGCTCCAGAAACACCAAGCTCAGTCCCGCCTCCAAGCCTCTGCCCTGGGTGGTCTGCCGCTTGGCCTGGAAAGGTCTTCTTCAGAATGTCTTGGCATTGACATCCAGGTTCAGGCTTGCACCCCACCTGTTCAGGGCTCTTCCCTGCCACCATATCTAAAACTTCCTCCCCCCCCCCATTACCTTGTTTTCTTTATAGCACTCACCACTTCACTTTTTAAAAAATTGCTTGTGTTTTTCTGTCTCCCCTCACCCGAATGTATCAGGGACCTTGTTGTCTTGTACACTATTATGTCTCTCGTGTGGATCACTGCGCCTGGTATTCAAGAATATTCATGGAGCCAAAGAATGAAAGAATTTATTTTTAAAACAAAAACACAGTTGATATGTAAAGTTCTAGCTTTCATGTGGATGGTTTACAATGATAAAATGAGGACATTGTATGAAAATCTCAAACAACAAGTCTCTTTTCTCCTCTGTGTGTTACATCATGTTGACATCAGCCATCACATGGCAACTTTAACATGTGGTGATTACAGCAAGTGTTTGACTCCATAAGGGGGTTGGGGGACAAAACCAAACTACCAATCAGTAAAAGTTTTCTGTTTTATCTACTGTCCCCTGAAATGTATGTGAAAAATATTCAAACTGCAGAATATCTAGGGCAGTGGACCTCCAATGATTGGTATGGCCTAGGAAAAAATTCTAGGACTCCTGTGTCTGTTTATTTTTATCTCATTTTAAAAATTTCTAATTTTGTGTATTTGGCAATACATTTAGTTCATTAGTAGTATAATAGTAATATATAATATATATATATATTTTTTCAACATGCGCCATATTTGTATATGGCCTGTATACACCATATTTATGTATGGGATGTATCCACCGCTACATACAAAGTTTGAAAATGACGAAGATTTATGCTATGAAAGTATTGACTCTAAAGACAATTGCTGTGGAGGAAGTGAGCACAATTTCTAAAAGCATAACTTTTGAAAAATGTTTTACAAGGTAATGTGATAACACATCATGATTAAATCTAAGATTAAAAAATATTAAACATAATAGAAGCAAAGCCCCATCTATTCAGTTTGTGATGGAAACACTGTTGAGCATAACGCAAAAGGTAGAGAAATCCCTAAAATGTAGACTTGTTAATTTGGGACTTGATCCCCTCCAAATAATAGTTAGGGGTCACTCCCCTCCCCCCACACCCCCATTGTCCTTGCACTTCTGCCCGCCATCGCCAGCCCCAGCCTGTGCTTGGTCTTATGCATGTTAGTACCTGGGTACCCCTGTACTTAAAAATATAAGAATCTGTGTTTCAAAAAGCCTTTCGGATGATGCCTAAATCCAGCCGAGGAGTTTGGTTGATGTTATTATTTGGCATTTCCTTTTCTTTTAGTCATGTGGGCCAAATAAGATTACAATCGGTATCTGGGAAGTTTGGTATTTAGAAAGTTACTACATCTCATTTGCTACTAGGCTTTTAATGACTTTAAACTCCTTTTTTGATATCTGCACTGTGTATTTTGTTTGAGTATTTTATAGAGGTATAATGAAGACGACAGTTTTTTTTGATATTTATTTATATATTTTTTGGCTGCGTTGGGTCTTCGTTGCTGCACGTGGGCTTTCTCTAGTCTCAGCAAGCAGGGGCTACTCTTTGTTGCGGTGCGCAGGCTTCTCATTGTGGTGGCTTCTCTTTGTTGCAGAGCACAGGCTCTAGGCTCGTGGGCTTCAGTAGTTGTGGCACGAGGGCTCAGTAGTTGTGGCTTACAGGATGTAGAGTGCAGGCTCAGTAGTTGTGGCGCACGGGCTTAGTTGCTCTGCAGCATGTGGGATCTTCCTGGACCAGAGCTCAAACCCGTGTCCCCTGCATTGGCAGGCAGATTCTTAACCACTGCGCCACGAGGGAAGTCCCCAAGATAACAGTATTTTACAAAGCCTTTTTCCGGAGGTCTCGAATATATTTTCTGAAAGAGTGACTGTGGGAAAAATAGATTTGTTTTCATTCCTAGACTGACACATCTTGGTATGGGAAATGCCTAGTGCTTTTATTGCTGCAGGAAATTTTCATACTTTATTATCAAATCACTTTATAACTTTCAAAAGCCACTGCTTTTGAAAAATAACTATTGTGTGTCGTCATTTCTTCTTTCAATATGGGCATGTTGCCCTTAGCAACTTTATAATAAAGTACACTCTGGCTGGCATCTTTCCACCTGGGTAACTCTCCTATATATCTCTGTGAATTCATCATCGAGTGCATTCCTACCTACTCCCAATTAGCCAACATGTATTTTTGCTAAAATTTAGATGAAAGAGAAAAGAACTCCATGAAAAAAGAACTAGATAATAATATACAAAATCAGTGTGCCTCAAGGTGGTATAAACATGTGTTTGCATGTTATTAATTCAATTACTAATATGTGAGAATTTTAAAAATCTATTTTTGGTTAATCATTTCTATTTCTAAGCACACCTATAAACTCTTTGACTCTAAGATATGCAAGTACATAATAATGGGTTACTAAGTTAAAGATTGACTTTTGGGAGAATTTTTGACTCATGGGATAAACTTTCATTTGTGAATTATTTATCCATCTAGGATGACAACTCTCAAATACTTTTATTCAGTGAGATCATCTCATCCTTACTTCCTTTACCTAACTTTTAAGGTTTTCTTCCCCCTTCATTTGGGCCAATCCTTAGACTATTTCTCTGCCGATTAAAAAAGATAACTTTTGTTTATTGTACTCATTTTAGAATTAATTGTGACCTCACCTAAGCTAGATATCTCCATTATAGTAAGTCAGAGATGATAGAAGCAGAATGCTGTACAAGAAAGAAAATTGGTTTGTGTCCTAAACCTCTCCTGAGACTAACCAGATGTGTGTCCTGAGGTTATTAATTTCATTATGTCCTTTCACTTCATTGTCTGTTACATGAGGGGGTTGCCCAAGATGATCTGTAATTTTTCTGCTTTTTATCAATCTTTGGTTTCATTCATGGAGAAGGGTAGATGCGAAGAAGGCACTAACGATAAGGAGTACAATATAACTAAGAAAATAAATATACCGGGTGAGAGAGGAGGAGAATGTATATTGAATATCTATGATCGATATTTGTTCTCTCTACCCTTTCTTTAGGTTGTGTTTCTGTTTGGTTAATAACCATTTATTTGGTTTCTCCACATAGAACTTTACTATGTATGGTGTTCATAGGTTTTCACAGAGATATGGGATAAGTCATGGGGACAACACTGGGGAAATGAAGAGAAGATGCTTTAATTCCACATTCCCCAGCCATTCATGATGACCTCTCACAATTCTACTGTCTGTTGCTGACAGTGAAGTGAAAGAACATTCCTTGGAACCGAATATTTCTATCCTGGGACTGTTCCCTCAGAGAAGAGCTAAGCTCCCATCATAAGGAATGGGAATTACATCTATTCACTGACAGACATCAGTGCAGTCTCTGCCCTATTTAACAGATTCATCCTTTTAATTGGTGACAATATTTATGTCATCTAAGCCTGTGAACTGACCTTCCCATAAGGCAAGCCAACTTCAGTTCTAGCTTAGGACAAAAAGGGAACTGTGGGAGCCATCCATAGTGTTTTGACTTCCATACCCAGAAATTCAAATCTAAAACTGCACTGGAAACACCGAAAATTGATGGATTTAGAAAATAATATACTAGAAACAGGCCTTGAAAAGTCCCATTTTTTTTTAATTAAAACTTTTTCTTCAACACTAATGAACTGTTCTAGGACATTGTTTCCCACCTTTGGCACTGTTGACATTTTGGTCCAGATAATTCTTTGCTGTGGAGGGTGGTGTTGTATACTGTAGGATATTTAACAGCATCCCTGGGCTCTACCCCTTAGGTGCCATTAGCACTCCCCTTGCATCGTGACAACCAAACATGTCTCCAGACATTGCTAGTTGTCCGCTGGGGAAGGGGCAAAATCATTTTCAGTTGAGAGCCACTGGTCTAGAGCTTTGATCACTCTGAAGATGGAATTATAGATGTAACACTTGTGAATAGGCAAAATCAGTTTCTGTTGAGCTATAGTAATGAAGTATTTAAAAACTATTATATACTATTATTAAAAGACCCTTTGTTTTAAAAAATAATCTTAAGGAAAAAAGTAATCATTGCTAAAGGGAGTGGTAAATTCTCCACAAAATGAATTTTAAAAGTTACTTTTCATAGTAAATAAGTAAAATAATTGTCATGTATTGCTAGATTTCTACTCTGTATTGATGTAAATAAAACAAATTAAGTGGACATAAGAATAATTAAAACCTTATTACTCATAATGTATTTTAAAAGCAAAATGTAGTTTAAACAAAATGTATTTAAAAATATACTCTTTTGTTTTTTAAGATAATAAAAAAGAAAATCAGGAGTAATGAATTCAGGAATGATGGTTTCACATCCATTTAGAAATGCCCAGAGATTAAAGCAATATAATCTGTGTTCTGCTTTTTGGGTAAGAGTGACTGGGTTACATATCTGTTTATACTTTGCAAGATTGATCAGTTTCTCACTTTTAAAATGTGTTTTAGGAAGAATGGAACAAATAACAGAGTTTTAAAATGTATTTTAGGAAGAATGGAACAAATAACAGAGTCCAACAGCATGTTGAATAGACTTGTATTTTAACTTCTATTGCAGGTTTCCACTAGTGTTGTATAAAACTGGATAGAAGTTATCACACGCAATAATCACTTAAAGACATTAGATGCTTCTTCTAAAGCTATCCTACTTTTCAAATCAGAATTATATTTCTGTTTGTAAGGGAAAAAATAGGTAGACAGAGAGATGAGAGGTTTTTTTTATCCCCTATCTGTTCATTTCTCATGGCATACTTCATTTTTATTTCCTGAAGGAGAAAGAAACGATCAAAGTTAATAATGTCATTTTGCCATTTCTGAAAGTAACTAATATTTATGGGTGCCTCGAATGTAAAGTTATTTGAAATCTTACAGGGATTCTACCAATAGTAATTTGAAAAGTGAATTATAGAAAACTCAGACCATTGGCTTTTCTCTCTTTGTATCAGAACTAAACATATGAAGAGTCTTTAATGTATCCATATTGATAGGCATTGTTTTACTCTTCAGTTATTCTAATAATCCAGTTGATTTCACCAAAGAGTTATCATGTACTTACAGTCACCTGCTGTCTTCAAACTAAGTCCTAGCCTAAGCCAAAAATGAGATGATTGAGTTATTTTTATGTATTTATACATAATATCTCATAAACCCCCTCTGGGTTTTTCTTTTTCTCCCAATTTATTGTCATGAAAACATGTTTAGGGCAAAATAGAGTTCTGACATGATGTGCTGTTATGGGAAAGAGTATAATTTAAGGAGTTTTCAGTTTATTTCATAAAAGTAATTCCTTATATTCTTTAGATTCCTTGTAGTCTTTAGATTCAGAGGTATATTGGATGTGTTTAATTTAATGACATTCTTCTATTGCCCTTTTTTAATCTCAGCACTGTTTTCCATAGTCGAGGCTTTCGGTGCTGCATGTCTTTAAGAATGTACTGTCCATATTCCTCATTGATATTAATTAATTGAATGTGGCCATTTCATAAGCATTATACACATAATGTCATATGGATGTGTAGAAGTATCCTTGCCTTTCCTGTCTATGAAATGTGGTGTTTCTTTGCTGTCAAAGTTCCCATTTCTATTATATCCCAAACAGGGACTTTTCATAGTGGGGAATACAGCTCTTCTGGCTGTGATAATGAAATACCCATCTTTTTCCTTTTAATTACAATGTTTCTGTTTGGACATTTTCCAGTTACACACTTGACCACTCATTGATCTCCCACATTTTATGAAGTAGTTTGAAACAATGAAATGATTGTTTTTGGCAGTGTGAGGGTCAGGGATGGGGAAGTAAGTGACCCAGAGCTTAAGTGGGTTTCCTCACCTAACCCAGTGAACGCTTAGAGTCTAATTACTTGGAAGCCAAGGACTACATGGACTCAGGATTCCCACCTGATTGTTTCAGTTTACAACCCGGAAAATGTAGGCTTTGTTTATAGCTGTGCTCTTCAGTGCTGTTGAAAAATGAAGCTATGGTCTCTGCTGTCCAGTGGGGCACCCACTATCCTCATGGGGCTATTTAAACTTAAACTTAAATACAGGAAAATGTTTACTTCCCCAGTTATACTAGCTATGTTTACAGTGGTCAGTTATTAGTGCAGATAAAGAATCTTTCTATCCTGCAGAAAGTTTGATTGGATAGTGCCGGAGGATTCTTGTCCTAGACCATGATAAACTGTTTAGGGGACTATCTTCTCTTGGAAAATTCTTGTGAATAAGTGAAATGTTGAAAGTTGATTTGTGTTTTCTCTTTTCTTTTTGTGTCCTTGTAACTGTGTGCTGAAGGCACAGGAAACTCACAGGGCGCCCTCAGAAGTCTCTACCGGGCTTGCTATAAACTCCAGGCCACAGCAGCCCCAGTTGTGTCTCTTTTACAAATCAGTTTCCTGGTAGCACATCCTCCCTACAGTTTTTTTTTTCCTTCTCTTAAATGGTTGGAAATCTGTTCTAGTTGATTTATAGAGGCCTGATTGGTTTGGGAGTTTGATAAAAAGAAGTCACAGCATTTAGGGATTTCCTCCTTACCACACCATCTCCCCAACTTAATGGGTATATGCTCAGGTTAAATATCATTACCAGGGGCTTCCCTGGTGGCGCAGTGGTTGAGAGTCCACCTGCCGATGCAGGGGACACGGATTGGTGCCCCGGTCCGGGAAGATCCCACATGCTGCGGAGCGGCTGGGCCCGTGAGCCATGGCCGCTGAGCCTACGCGTCCGGAGCCTGTGCTCGGCAACGGGAGAGGCCGTAACAGTGAGAGGCCGCGTACCGCAAAGAAAAAAAAATATATATCATTACCATATTGTTGCTTCTAAGATGTCTAGAATTGAAAGTATAGGGTTATTTTAAGACAGAAAGAAGCAAGATGTATAGGGATAAATAATATCTAGTGAAAGCTAGATATTATTTTAAAAAAATATTTTTTTAATGTACTTATGGAGATTTCTTGGGAAAAAACTTAGTTCTTTCCCTTTCTCTCCCTCTTCTCAGAATAATGATTTGATTCTTTAACTTTGTCCTAGACTGACCAATGTAATTTTTAAAAATAACTCTTAAGATTACAAACTCGTGGATTTTAATGTGATGTGTTCCATTTCATTGCAGTTGTTATTCTTTTTGCCACTCAGCTTTTCCTACATTTGACTGATGTAGGAGCCAAGCCTCGTCACCTTGGCTCGTCTTTTTGGATATAACCTGGTAGTTCCTGAAAGCCTCCTTGCTTCCTGGTATGGCAAGATGTTCCATGCTCGTTTTGCACATTTCCTGCAAAAAACCTACAGTCACTCATTTCTCTAAGGGGCTTGTAGGATATCTTTTTAAAAAGAAAAGCCTTTTTTTTTTTTCCCTCTTATGTTAACATAATCTACAGAAACACCAAAAATACAGAAAGCTGAAAACAATCCTTAAACATTCATATCAGTTTGAATATAAATATACTTATTATAGAAAGGGTTCCAATGTTAAATTGAAGATAAAGAGTTAGGTGTCAGCTAATCAGATCACTTGAAGCAGTGATATAAGACTCAGGGCAAGTGTATTTTTCTTGTTTCATTTCAAATGAGATTGCACACACTGGCCCTCTGAGCTGTTAGTTTCTCTAACCACACATGTACATAAATAGAAAAGTAGATATTGAGCTGATTGGAAATCAACAAAATTATTGTTAACATCTTTGTGCTGTGAGCAATAAGAAATCAGAGAGTTTTAAATATTATTTTTAGCTCATCTAGATGGTTGTTTTATCTGCCAGTCCCAGTTAATAAAAGACACAAAGGGCAAGGTATATAAAAATCACGGAGTTAACCCCTGCTGAGGGCTATTGCACAAATGCAGAATAATTTATGATGTAAGCTAAACCATGGTGTCTTTTACTATCTCCAAACCCCCTTTCTTGCCCTTTTCATTGCAGCGTGCTTGGCTACCCTTTCTTTAGGGTAGGGAACTACTTATAACATTGTAGTTTGGAAACTACAGGAAACTACTTATAACATTCATTCATCCTCATTCTTTTCTTTATTTTTCCTTTTTCTAAAAAAAACATTCGTTACTTATTTATTTGGCTGCACCGGGTCTTAGTTGCGGCACGCGGGATCTTCATTGCGGAGTGCGGGATCTTTAGTTGTGGCATGTGGGATGTTTTTTTTTCTTTAGTTGCAGCATGTGGGCTCTTTTACTTGTGGCATGCAGGCTCTTCGTTGTGGGATCTAGTTCCCTGACCAGGGATCGAACCCGGGCCCCCTGCATTGGGAGTGCAGAGTCTTAACCGCTGGACCACATTATTTTCACTGAAAATGTTTTCTTAAAAATCTACTGCCCATTTTTGTTCCAAAATTCAAATTCCACCTTACTAATACACAAGCCAGCATTTTCCTTTTGGCAAAGTTTCTATGTAATAAACAAGATACAGAGTGGAGATTGGCCAGAATGAACATCTAGAATTGGTTTTATCTTTACACTTCTGATCTCCTTTTGTCATATCTCGGCCAAGGGCATAGCCCATTTAAGTAAAAATAGGTATGTTCACATCTGCGTTCATTTCTAGATCCTATCACTGTTTAAAGTCAGAGGTAACATTTGTAGGTTCATTTGAAAGAACTTAGTCTTCTTATGGCGCTCCAGTTGAGAAGGGGGAGAGCCAAGTCACCTCTTTCCTGAGAGAGCATTTCATACATCTCCATCTCTGTGATTGCATCGAGTCATTATGTAGCAGTTGGCTCTGATACGCTTGCACAGACACAAATTGAGTCTGACAGGACTGATGTCTCCTGGACTTTGCTGTCATTTGAAATGCTGGCATGAGGGTGGGAGCAGTGAAAGGGGGAGAGGGAGAGAGCTGATTCCTTTAGCACTTCTTCTATAAAGTTTGGAGAATTTTAACATTTGATAGCTGTGAACTGCTTGATAAGTTGTTTTCCAGATGAGATAGATAACAATAGCTGATTTGGAGCAGCTGGCTAGCTTTTGGTTTCAAGTACATGCGTTTCAACGTACAATTTGCTTCTTCATGCCACCTACAAATCTGTTCAAAAGGAAAAAAAGGCTATCTAGTGGAATGGTAATTAGAATGGTCATACCCCCTCCTTTTAGTTTTATCTTTCCTGTGTTCACACCATTCATTCATAGTATGACAAAGATAATATCTTTTTTTTTTTTTTTTTTTGCGGTACGCAGGCCTCTCACTGCTGTGGCCTCTCCCGTTGTGGAGCGCAGGCTCAGCGGCCATGGCTCACGGGCCCAGCTGCTCCGCGGCATGTGGGATCTTCCCAGACCGGGGCACGAACCCGTGTCCCCTGCATCGGCAGGCGGACCCTCAACCACTGCACCACCAGGGAAGCCCAGATAATATCTTTTTAAAAAAATTTTTATTCTCATGCTCAAGCTTAGTTTCAAAAAAGACACACTATAGTATCTGCATTAACAATAATTTTTAAACTGCAAGTTATTTTAAGTTTTTAGGTTATTTCTGGATGTCTCTAGTATTTTGTGTCAAGAATTTTATGTGTTTCAGATATTCCTAGATGCAAAACTTAAAGGTATACTGTTTCATTGGCGAACAAATTCTGATTGTCATTCTCAAGTTCTTCTCACAGTGACAGAGGAAGCAGTAACATTAAATATGCCCTTTCTTTCTCTCTTTATTAAGAGCCTATTCTGTACAAAATGTTGTGCTAGATTTATTGAAGGTTCTGTAGGAACTATCATTTATCACCCCAAGAGCCATACTTCAAATTGCTTGGAGCCAGTCAGTCATCACTTCCATTCTTTTCCATTCCCACCAGGACCACCATCACTCTTATGGTCTGTGTTACTTCTTACCTGTGACTCTTGATAATAGTGTTCTGTAAATCATCCCACATTCAGCTGTCAGTTAATCTTTTCAAAGCTTCATTCTATATTGTTCTTCTGCTCCAAAACATTAAATAGCTCCCTTTGTGGTTTGCTGAAAAAAAGGCTGGTTGACTTAGGGAGGCATCCAAGGCTCTCCATGAGCTATTATTTTTTAAGCCTGAGCCATTTTCTTTTTTTTAATATACTGCAATTTTATTTCAATCGCACAAACGAAGTTAGCATGTAGGAAATTTAAATGAAACAGTACGGTAAAAATAGCAGAGAGCCAAAAACGCTAATAAGGAAGTACACCTAAAGCATGAGACATTTTCTTTTGCCTCATCTTCTTGTGGTTTCTTAATGGATCCGTCACACCAACCCAGTAGTCTCATTGTGGACCCTGGACCATCTCCATCAGCATCACTCAGAAACTTGTTAGAAATGCAAGTTCTTGGACCCCCAGCACAGACCTCCTGAATCACAAACTCTGGTGGATGGGTGCCCAGTTACAAGCCTTCCTGGTGGTTCTGATGCATATAGATATTTGGGAAGCCCTGCTTCAGGCCAACCAGGCAACTCACCTTTGCCAAAGCTCCCGTTTCACTGCCCTGCCTTTGTATAGAATTCCTGGAATGCCTTTCCTTTCTTTTGGTAAAATTCTGCCTGTACTCCAAGGCCCAGTTGGAGATGCCGCTTTTTCCATGATGTCATTCCTAATCCTGAATTTCATGGCATTATTTGGCTTTCCTTCCTGGCACTAATCACGTATTAACTTGTCCTAGTCATCCAATGTGCCTGTATTATTTTCCCTCCTAAACTGGAAAGTCACAGACGATGGACTCTGACTCATTTTTGTATCTTGCGACACGAAGTGCTGTGTAGCAACTCTGATGTCTTGCACGCAGTAGGCTCTCCGAAAACAGGCTGTGGCTTATTGATTTTACATAGAAAGTTGAGAAACCTAAGCCGTTGCCCAGGAGGCATATAAAAATCCTGTAAGTCAAAGTGGCTGTTGCTAGCTATTGTTTTGACTTATCGAAGCCAAACTAGACTCAAATGTGATGCGTCTTCAGGGAAGAAGCCAAATGTGATGGTGTAAAAAATTCTAACCTCTACTGTTTAGCTGGAGAAGTTGAATTAGCAGATTTCACCTGGTGCCAGGAAAGCAACTTCCATTATTCTGCCAATAATAGACTTTTATCCTGCATGGTGGAGCTTCTCTTAAATCTTGCTTGTAGCATTGATGGACTTTCTTCCATCCAAGTAGTCATGTAATATTTCATAAGAAGTGACAGGTTCTTCTCATAGAACGTTGCCCAAAAGGTGGCATGAGCAGAGAATGAAATTCTCTAGAGGGGTTGGCTTCAGGGTGGCCTGAGCATGGGAGCAAGGTCAACCTGGGGAGTCCCATTTCACAAACCAGGTTGTTTGCTTCCTCATCCAAAGGTGTCATGGTTCCCATTTATGGTGTATCAACAGTGTTTTGCATCTCTCGTGGTGGTTGTGATGGAACAAGGGGAGAAGAGTGAGAGTCTAAGTGTCTTTGTGTTTTCTTCCCTTTCTTTTCTTTACCTCTCCCTCTACAGGCTCTGAAGGTGTTCCAGCTGAAATTTCAGATCGGTCCGGCTCGCTGCGGCTTCTGCGGCAGTGATTCCAAGCTGCCAGTGTGTGCTGGTGCCGAGCTGCAGGATGGTGCACGTAGCCAGGCCGCTGCTGCTGTTCCTTGCCTTCTTCCTCCACGCGGATGCTGAGAGTAAGCCATTCTCCCATTCTCTAGGGGGCTATAATGAGTGGTTTTGTTTGCAGTTGTCACCACGCTCAGGGCCTCTGAATATGTTTCCTTTGGAAGTAAATCCTGAGACCCTGTGGGATCCTCCTTGGCTACCAGCCAGCCTTTCAAAGAGATTATTGACATGGCTTGCTTACCATTTCCTCTCTGTCTTAATGCCCTTTTTCTTGTGCATCTAACCGCTCCTACTGTTTTGCCTTTCTTTTTTTCTTTCTTTTTTTTGATACTCTTACCAGCCCAGTAGCAAAAGGTATTATGAGATCAATGATACAACGCAAACTGGGATTAACCAGTTGGTGGTGCCAATAAGTAAATATTGCTCAGACTCATTAGAAATTTCTTTAGTTTTGTGGCTATTTGTATGTTTAGAAAAATGTGCAATGTCACATTGAGCCCAATTAATCTTCCAAGCCCTTGTAGCTGTCACAGCAGCTGTTCTAATGTACCGTTTCCGACAGCTGTCGTGGAGTACAGTATTCAAAGAAATCAAGCAGAACTGACAACTTTGTGGCTGGATGAAGGGTGTGGAAGTGTGAGGAGAATTCTGTGGAGTACAGACCCCAAAGTTTGGATTATTGGACTCAATTTGTGAAACTGAGATTGTGGTCAATTAGCTTGCCAATTAATGAGAAGATCCCATCTCCTTTGTAATTAGGAAATCATTAGGCCTACCTTGTTTACATACGTTTCTTTTCCCATCTGTCCTTTGGATTTTTTGGAAGAGGCAGTACTGGAAAAAGGCATGTCTCTGGCTTGTAGTTACCAACACGTCTGGTCCCGAGTAATGGTTTAACTCATATGAGAGTCAGCCATTCTCTTCGGGAGTCCCCTTGGTACTATTAAAATGTGTAACGTCTGCAGTCATTACCTTTTCCCTCCACTGACTATTTCAGTGAGATTAAATTTGATTCATGTTAAAGATGTTTCGAAGACAAGGATCCTGTGTCATGTTGGCCCTTACCTGTTAATTGCATTTCAACAAGAATTTCCTCAATGGCAGCCCATTTCTTTGTTTAAATAGGGCTCTATTTTTTAAAGAGAGCTTTCCAGGAGTGAAAAGAATACTGTTAATAATAGGATACATATGGAACATGCATGTTTTAAGCACAACATTTTCTGGTTAATAATGTATATAGTCTCCTAATTAGCACTTGGGAGTGTGGGTTTAAGGTGAAGCCAAGGAATTTCGAGTACAATGCCAGCAAATAATTAACTGGGAAAAGACCCAAATGAAAGATGCTTGTGTTAAAAGCCGTTTATGTCAAAATGTATTTTAAAGTTGAAATCTAAATTTAGTGTTTTAAAGAAATCAGGCATATGGCTTTATTTTTCAGTTTTGGCTAGAGTGAAAAAGTAAGTTGTTTTACAATTGTTAGCTTTCGGCAAAAGCATATTAAGGCCGTGGGACCTGACTTTAATATCAGATCTCAGTTAGGGATTTTCTTAAAGTTATTAGATCTAATTATCATATATTCATGAAGTTATCCTTCCAGATGAGTAAGCATATTCTCTTACTGAGAAGCTTTGCTTTTGCTTAATTCTCTGGTGGAAAGTGGCAGACAGATATCAAGCATTGAGGAACAAGTACTTTTAAACTTTTAAATTATGTGTATTTTTTTAAAAAAAATTAATTAATTTTATTTTTATTTATTTTTGGCTGCTTTGGGTCTTCATTGCTGCGCGCGGGCTTTCTCTAGTTGCGGCGAGCGGGGGCTACTCTTCGTTGCGGTGCACGGACTTCTTGTTGCGGTGGCTTCTCTTGTTGCAGAGCGTGGGCTCTAGATGTGTGGGCTTCACTAGTTACGGTGCGAAGGCTCAGTAGTTGTGGCGCGTGGGCTTAGTTGCTCTGTGGCATGTGGGATCTTCCCGGATCAGAGCTAGAACCCGTGTCCCCTGCAGTGGCAGGTGGATTCTTAACCACTGTGCCACCAGGGAAGCCCTAAAATTTAAAATTATGGTTTAAAAACAATCTAGACGATAAATGATCATCACCTGCTCCTCCTCCTCTTGCTCGTCCCCTTCTCTGTCTTTCTCTTCTACTCTTTCATCCATTTCTTATCCAATAGAGTCTTAAGCAAGAAATAACAAAGGCCTGAGTGAATTAGCGATTGTTAGTTAAATTAAGATATTTACCATGTTATATATTTACATGATAGCAGTTTTCAACCTCAAGATGTAACCTGGAAAAGAATCCCTTCTCTCTCACTTTTCCCTTAGCAGCTACAAAGAGGGAGAGGCTTCTTCTTTGCCAAATCAATTTTGTTTGGTTTTGCCCTATCTCCTCAACCTTACTCCAGGATATTTTCCCTTTAACAGATTCATTTGGCATTGCTGAATAGCATACGTAACCTGAGCATTCCTGGGGAAAGAGGAAAAATTAGCCATATTTTTTAAGGTACATTTTAAAAGAAGAAAGAACATCCCTTAGTAATGTACTCGAGGATATTCCTGGTACATGAAAGCACATGGTAGGGTCTGAGATATGATTTTAGCCACTAAGAATGTTTAAAGAACAATTGATGAAATAGGATTTAGATTGTAACCCATTAAATTGTGCCATTAACTTCTCTTAAAACCCTAAAAAAATCAAGATACAAGTAGCACTGAAGAAAAATTTGATTTCTTCACCATCATAGAAAGATGATATCTCTCAGGCTTGTATCAACTGGGTCACTGATTTGTTTCCCTACACTTTCATTAGCACATCTAGCCATATATATATATTTTTTCTTTTACCTAACTGTATTTTGTATTCATACAAGGGATCAGGAGTTATGTTTCAGACTTTAATAGTAGCTTAGCCACTCAAGAACTATGGGAATATTTTTTTTTTTTTAATGTTGCTCTCTTTTGAAGAAGAGGATGATATGCAGGTGGGGAGTGGGAAGAAGCCACTCTAGGGTGCCATGTTAACTTAGTGTGTTCAGCTCACTGCCTCTTGAAACGATTAACTCTGCAGAGCTGAGGAGTGAGGCTTACAATCCGCTGTGTGGAACACCATAGAAAAGTGCTGGTGTGAAGTCGCATTAGGTAGAAGAGCTCTCACGAACCTTGGTTCAAACCCAGGTTGAAAAATTGTGATAATATCCCTTTAGCAGAAAATTATAGTCTTTGCCATTGCCCATTTGAAGTGCCCTGCCGATCTCCACTATTATTTCAAAAGGCTAGATGTGTGCATGGATCCTATTTCTTTTTGTTCCTAAGTCTGGAGTGCTCGAAATGATGTCACTCATTGCTTCTTGAATGCACATACACATGGTAGAGCTGTGGTCCCGGGGAGGAGTCAAGTGTGACTTCAGTTTGAACGCTAGGAGTAGCCCTTCCTCGTGCCAGGCTAACCAGTTTTCCATAGTGGTTTGACTGAAGTCAATTCAGTGATGCTGTGCATGCAAATTCTAGATGAATTTAGATTGTATTATATTAATATAATCCTGGGGTAATTTTTTTTTTTTTTTTTTTTTTTTTTTTTTTTTTTTTTTTTGCGGTACGTGGGCCTCTCACTGCTGTGGCCTCTCCCGTTGTGGAGCACAGGCTCCGGACGTGCAGGCTCAGCGTCCCTGGCTCACGGGCCCAGCCGCTCCGCGGCATGTGGGATCTTCCTGGACCGGGGCACGAACTCGTGTCCCCTGCGTCGGCAGGCAGACCCTCAACCACTGCGCCACCAGGGAAGCCCAATATTTTTCTTTTGACTGAGTTTTCGTGATAGTTTCTGGTAATTTTATGTAGCTTTAGTTTGCTATTTACCAGTCCTTTTTCTTTTCTTTTCTTTTTTTTCAACTAAATACAGGCCAAGAATCTGCTGTTAGTACATTCTTTTATCAAACTGGTTTCACTATGATGAAATCACTTACATTCTAGACCTGAGTTTATGCTTTTTGGCCACTGTCATTGGACCTGAGTGTTTACTGGATCTTCATTATAAACACAGCTCTTGACAGTTGAATTCCTAAAATGGTTGAGTTCATCCTTTTTTCTGTTGCTTTTTGCCATTTTTCTGTCTCAGATGGTGAACACACCCTCATTTTCCATCCTTATTGTGAAGGAACCTCGCTGTAGTCCCCATCTACTCACTATATTTCTGCCCTATGTGAAAGCAATTAGGTTTCTTTTATTCCCCCTCTGGTAGTATATCACTCTATCCAATGGAACTTTATTTCTTTGGCATTAGAGAGCAGACTGACATCAATGTTGTAAGTTAACCATTTTTCCCTTACTTGTTTTCTGGTGGGCAGCATAGGGTAATGGTTAATAAAGTAAGCTCTGAAAGCAGAGTCTGGTTTTAAATTCCGGCTGTGTTTTTGTAATCTGGAGCATGATGCCTCATGCTCTTTCTCTGAGTTTTCCTATCTTAAAAATGTGGGTGATGAGTGATGATGGTGATGGTATAGTGTAGGGCCTACTCTTGGGTTTTATGAGGACTAAATGAGTTAATGTAAAACACAGATCAGCAGATAACACATGGTAGATATTTAATAAATGTTATCTATCATTATTCAAAAACATTCAGCCAACATTTTTATTGAGTACTTGAGTTTAGGTACTGTGCTAACATTATTTAATTTGATACAGATCATCAAAATTTGGACAGTTGATAAACCATATTTTCCTGCAGCGTGTTAAAGTCCCCAGCTTGCTTCCCTATAAAAAGTTCTACACATAGGAGATTCTTATAAACTCTTGTCCCAGGAGTTAATCTGAAGACGAAGAGGGAATAATATGAAGCATATCTGCTTTTTCAAGCTTAGGAAATAACCAATTTAAAGTTAATTTTCTTGGGTCTAATGGATAATGGAAAGCGTTTCCATCTTCCTGTTTTGTTGCTTCCTGTAGTGAATTTTCTTGAGCTGCCCTGAGGGAGGAGCTATAGATGTTTATTGTAAGCACATACAGAAACACATGGGACACTGGTCCAGTAGGCTGGAGATGGAGGTAAACAAGGTAAGGAAGAAAGTGAGTGGCTTTTGCTATGGCCAGAAATTATTCTTCAGAAAACAAAATTAAAGAAAAGGAAAATTATTAGATTGAAGGGCAGGGCAAATGATTCCTTTTGCGTTCTGCCGTAATCACTTCCAAGAAGCAGCCTGTCAAGAAGTTAGACCTCCAAAATGAAGTTAGGAATGGAAAGACTATCTTTCTTATGTCATCAAAATGCATTCCTCCCAGTAGACAGGGCCATTTCACAATGAGAACATTCATAGATCATCAAAAATGTCCTTTAGTTTTTCTTTTTTAGATTACGGGTGTTTAGGTATGTGTGATGTATGTATTCACATATGTATGTATGTACTTAGATCACAGACTATTCAATCAACTTTTAAAAGGTAAATTGCTTGGGATGATGAAAACGAAATGTTCTAAAATGAGATTGGGGTGATGGTACTAACTGGGTACAAACATACTAAATACCATTGAATTGGACACTTTAAATGGGTGATCTGTATGTGTGCGAATCATACTCCAATAAAGCTATTTAAAAATGAAAAGGTAAACTGCTGCTTAATCCAGCTGTCTGGTTAGATTCTCTTTGGTATATGTCACCTGAATGAAAAGTGTTCTGGTTCCTTCAGGCCAGTTAGAATAGATGTGCTCATTGAGGAGAGCAGGAAGAAAGCCAGTTCATTTTTCCATGCTTATCAATGCCTTCCTTGTTTTCCTTTTATCTGAATTTACAGAGGTGTGGCAAAATAAAAACCTTACTGCTCCCTCCTCCTTCCTCCCCTCACTTTAAAGTAGCAAAATTAGCAGAATCCAGCTGTCTGCAGCAAGAAAAATATTCCAGCTATTTTACTGATCCTTTGGTCCCATTGCAGAGTTTTCTGTAGCTTTCTGAATTAATTGCTCCCAGCAGAGCTGTACCTATCTAGTAAGGTTAAGAATATGTCACATAATCAACACATGTGTACACTTCAAAGCATTTTATTGTGTGTAGAGGGACTTGCTTTTTCTAAGAAAAACCAAAGTATGATATATTTGTTATCTCTGATCTCTGTTTGCGATGAGGGCCCTAAGCTTGAAGGATAGAACAATATCTGAAATATCGGTGAATTACTTCTTGTTATTGCTAATAGCCTGGTGATATTTGATTATACTGTTCTATGATTTCCTTGTTTCTTTCCTATCATATTCTTAGTTTCTTCAATTTTCCTGACGTAGCTGCTATTTACCTGATTCATTTCGAGTAAGTCTGACTTGGTTGGGAGCCCGCCCTCTTCTGCCTATGTTGTCCTGCTTCAGTAAATTCAGAAAACCCCCAACCAGTGTCCAACTTGAAATAAAGAATCAAAGAGAGAAGTACCTAGTGATCGGGTGGAAACCAATTCTCTTACTTATAATTTTGCTTTTTCTCTTTTCCTCAGTTTGCTTTAGATTTATTTATTCATTCGTGAAACCAGTAACCAGTGTGTGTGTGTGTGTGTGTGTGTGTGTGTGTGTGTGTGTGTGTGTGTGTGTGTATGATCACGTGTCCCTGCTACATGGAAAGCTTTGTGCATAATGGTAGGGATATAAAGATTTAAAAAAGTGTGGTCCCACACCAGCTTGTAATCTACTTTCAGAATTCATAGCTTACTTTTCAGAACTCTCTCAAGCAATATTCTCAGATTTTATCTCCAGGCAGGAAGTAGCGCTTAAGAATATGGACTTGTACCCATGTTCAGATCCTGCCTCTGCAGTATAGGTGTTCTGACCATGTGCAAGTTACAAATCTCTATGTGCCTCTCATCTGTAAAATGAAGATGGAAAATGGCACACACTTGATATGGTTATCATAAGGATTAGAGAACTCGCATTTTGAATAATAGGATTAAATGTTCACTAAAAGTTGTGCTTTTGCTTTTTTCTCATCAGCTTGCATCATTTCCAAATTAGAAGCATCCATGTTTAGATCTCTGTGGACATTGATGATCCCATTAACTTTATGATTTGAGCAGTATCTTTTAAAAATGTAAACATGTATCATTATGTATGCAATTATGCCTCCAAAGGGCATTGACTGATTGACACATTTGTGTATTTAATACTCCCTCTAGTAAGTGTTTATTGGACACATTTCCTGTGTCAAGCATTGAGGTAACTACTGGATATACAATGGTGAGATAAAGAGATATGATCCCTGCCCCTAGAGGGCTTAAACTCGAGCGGGATAGACAAATATTTAACATTAATCTCAAAACGTTCATACTTTCTAACTGTGATAAATGTTTTGAGGGAAGAGAATAGGGAGGTTAGTGTCTCAACTATTCAGAAGAGCAATAAAAAACGTTATGAAGGAGCAATTTATTTCTTGTTTATTGTGAAATAATTTTAGACTTGAAAGAAGTAAAACTTGTACAGGAATTTCCCAAGTACCTTTCACCCGTATTTCCCCAGTAATGATATATTATGTAATAACATTACATTATCAACATCAGGAAATCAATATTAGTATGATACTATTGACTAACTACAGATTTTACTAGCTTTTACATCAATACATTTTTGTAAACGTGTAGTTCTGTTAAGTTAGATCACATGTATCGCTCTGAGGGAATGACTTTTGAGCTAGCACCTGATGGATGAATAGACATTAACTAAACTACCCCTGAAAGAGCCGTTAGGGTTCAAGAAAGAACATGCTCTTATACTGCAAGACAGGATAACCTAGTGTGTTCTGGTGACTGAAAGAATGGTTGTGACTGCATCGCAGGTGCTGAGAAGGAGGAATTAATCAAATAAGGATAGACAAGTAAGCAGGACCATCTAATGCAAGGCTTTAGAACTTGTTCAAGGTCTTGGTTTTTATTCTAAGGACAACTGGGGGAGTGACAGCAGAGATGTAAAAAAACATCTGTGTGGTAGCAGGGTAGAGAAATGCTCTGAAGCCAGGCCAGCCAGAGTGGCCTTGAGATCTTTTAAGGGTCTAGTTGAATGTTAAGGAAAAGAAGGGGAACAGGGGAGAAGAGTGATGGAGGTTAGGAAGGCCAGACTGCCTTGAAACTTAAGAAATTATGTTAGTTGACTTTTATTGAGCTACAGTCTCCTAAAACCTGAACTACCTACAGATTATTATAATTCTGAGTGAAAGAGAAAGCCAAGCTAATGAGGAACATGTAACTTTTTATTTTTAACATGTCATTTTTTTCCAGAAGTATATCACTGCTCATTCTTATGATTTCTCTTTTTGTTTGTTCAGGTAATTTTTTAAAACTTACCTTTATGTTAATATATTTGTAAAAAAAAAAGTACTGTGGAATCCAGAATCAGTTTAAAAATGTGAATGAAGTTTAAAACCTTACTAGAATGGGTATTTCAATTTAGTTTCTGTTCTCCAATGAAAGTTTTAAATTCACTCTACGAGGTGTGATGGATTTTGCATAATCACAACATAGTGTTGTGATAATTGTTTTATACTACATTTATTCAATGAGACATTAAAATACACTAAGCACTTATATCTTCAGATTAAAAATAGCACACAATACATTACTTTTGAGCTATAAGCACAGAAAGTATAACGAGCCAATTAAACTTAATATATTCTAGTAGTTTTTCTTTTCTTTCTTAGTTGTTGTTTTTGCTGTATTCAAGTTGCTTATAAAGGAGTGAGAGAAAAATAAATTGCTGTTGTTTGTCTACCATTAAAAGGGCAGACCTTAAGTGCTGCTTTTTGCCCATTGACCAGATCACTGGAACTATCTGTATTATTTATGCAGCATGGGATTTTTAAATGTTTTTTTACCTAAAGACAGATCTTTTTGGTAATGACAAATGTGTTAAAAAAAATAAAAACCTGCTTTTTCTCAATACACCTTTAAAGATTTTTAAATTGTTTTATATCTGGTCAGGTTTCTTAAGAACCTCATTTTAATGGGTAACAAAAGTTTACAACTTGATTTTTCAAAGAAATTAACAAACTGCAACCACCTGTTAATAAAGGTGTTAATATTCTAAAAAAGAGCAGGGAAGGCATTCATTGCTTTCAGCTGTAGTGATTTCAGGTTGATACAGACACCTCTTTAATGTCCATATGTATCCTTTAAAAGTAAATTTAAATCACAACATTTAATTTAAAAGTAATACTTCATTCAGTAAATGACTACTGTGTGCCCCAAATGAGCCAGATCCTGATTCGTGTTACCACAGAATTTCCATTCTAGTTGGAGTGCGGCTGGGCAGGGAGGGAAGAAACATGCAGCAAGACAAGGTTATGGACAAAAGATAAATGAACAGTGTGGCTTTGATAGTTATGAATACTGCAGAGATAATAAAACAGGGTGATGTTCTGTGAGAGCACGGGGGGGATGTTAGGGGAGGGGACAGGGCATTCCTTCATTTTATATCAAGGAAGGTATTGCTTAGTGAGACCCAACACTTAAGCTGAGCGATGGGACAGCACCAGCCATGAAGAAGTGGAGTTCAGTGCATCCAGGTGGATAGAACAGTGATTCACAAAAGCCTTAAGGAAAGAAGACTAGTGTGTTCAAAGGACAAAATAAGGCCTAGGAGACTGAAGCATAGTGAGTGGGAAGACATAGCTAAGAGAGCAGGAAGGGGCTAAACCATGTGGCCCTGTAGGCCTTGGAAGGAGTTGGATTGCTCAGCCAGTATGTAGGGAAACAGATCTATTCTTGGGATATCTACCTATGAAACTTGAGTTGGGCACCACTCTCCTCTACTGGGACAAAGTTAATATTTCTTTCTCAAATAGTTCTTTGAAGGGTTGGTACAATCTCTGATCAGGTTATAAATTCATTTTCTAAACCGCTTGACTGAAATTTCCTTTGTACCATCCAATATAGACTTTGAACACTAAAGGCTTTGGTTAACAAAAGCAAGAATATCTGCTTTTAGCTCTTTAGCCTGGCCAGATTTCCTTTTCTTTTATAGTAGATGATATTTCTACATTGACAACATAAAATTAAGTCTACACTTCATTTCATCAGTATCCATAGCTGGAGAGGACAAATGAAAAGCAGAGTTGTAACTGGAAGGCGATGGCCAACATACATTTGTAGAGAAGAAGGGAGCTTGAATAGGGCTTTCCTCTGTATGCTTCCATTTAGTCAAGATTATAGAAATAGGATTCCTAAGTGATTCCTATATGGAAAGTATATCCTCTATATAGATGAAATAATTTTAATAAACTTTTTCCTGGTAAACCTCTTTTATTTGGAGGAAAAACTATCGCTTATGTGATTTAACATATTTGGACTTAGTTTTAAGCCCAGTGGGGTTGTAGGGTAATACATAACATAAGGATTATTAAACCATAACTTAAATGTGTTTTCTCTAAAATAGTACATGGGGTTAGCAACCAGATTTGGCTTAAATTCTTCTGACTCTTTGGGGATGCTTATAGCTCTTACAAGTTGCTGTGAGATTTAAGTGAAATCCTATATGTAAAGTGCTGTGAGTGCCTGATGCATGGCAGGTATTCAGTAAAGGTTCATCTTTATCCCACTGTATAAACCATAATGCCTGAGGTATACGTAGAAATCAATTATCTAGCATTTTCACCTATTGAGATGATTTTCGGTTCAAGGAATGAAGCAATATATACCTTTGAGCAGCAATAAACAAAACATAACAAAAAAGCATACATATCATAGATTACTGTTATAACTTACAGGCTGAACTCAGTGAAATCTCTCCTTACTACGTTTATGCCATCAATGTAGCCCAGGGTTTGTCAAGCTTAACACTATTGACATTTTGGGCTGGGTAATTCTTTGTGTTCTATGGGGACCGCCCTGAGTGTTGTAGGACGTGTAGCAACATCCCTGGCTTATACCCAGTAACACTCTAGCACCCAGTTGTGACAACCAAAACGTCTTCAGACATTGCTAAATGTCCCCTGGGGGGCAAAGGTACCCGTGGTTAAGAACACTAACAGTGTGTAAGCTCTGGTACAGAATGCTGGTACAGAGATTAGAAGAGGGAGATTCCGCCCTTCTAACAAAAGGGGGAAATTTTATCAGAAATACAATAGGCCTTTTGTAAGTTCTTAAGATCAGCTATGCAAATTGAAAAAGCTAAATCATATTTCTGTTTAATATCTGTTTAACCAGAAACAGATTTCCTAATTTCTTTGTCTCAGTTTTGTTGTCTGGCATAATAATTGTAGGGTTGCTATAAAGATTAACTATCTTTTTTTTTTTTAATGGAGTATAATTGCTTCACAATGTTGTGTTAGTTTCTGCTGTACAATGAAGTGGGTCAGCTATATGTATACATGTATTCCCTCCATGTCCAATGACAGATGAATGGATAAAGAAGATGTGGTACATATATACAATGGAATATTACTCAGCCATAAAAAGGATAGCTCAAACTGGGTCATTTATAGAGACGTGGATAGACCTAGAGTATGTCATACAGAGTGAAGTAAGTCAGAAAGAGGAAAACAAATATCCTATATTAACTCATATATGTGGAATCTAGAAAAATAGTACAGATGAACCTACTTCCAGGGCAGGGATAGAGACACGGACGTAGAGAACGGACATGTGGACACAGGGGAAGATTAACTATTAACCAATGTAAGGTGCTTAGAAGTATGCCTCACACATAGTAAGCGCTAAATAAATCTTAGCCATTGTTATTATATCAACAGTGTATTTAACAGTATATTAATTTTAAGATATTATTTTTTATTTTATTTTTATTTTAGCAATAAAATCCAATTTTATCTCATAGCAATGATCATGATAATACCTTCCCCTGTATAATTTTTAAACATTTTATATCTTTAATCTAACTTGTTCCTGAATACTCTAGGAGTAGGGAGGATACATTTTATCATCTGCACTTGTCAGATAAAAGAAACCAAGGGTCAGAGCAGATGACCTGCCGGGAGCAAAAAGGTGAGCAGGTGATGGAGAAGACCCTAGAACTCAGCTCTTTTGACTCCTGTCCAGGGAAGAGGCAGAACAGTTGAAAAGAGCAGGCACAAGAGCTCAAAATGCATAGTGGCCGGAAACCTGGACAAAGGGCCAAAACGATGCCACCACCATGGCAGGTGCCAGAGGTCCATTTCCATTGTATTGTGCTGGAACTTCATTAATAGCAGAGTGAGGCTTCAGAATCACAGAAGAAAGATTATACCATATCCACAGTTTATACATTGTGTAAGAATTAGAGAAGCATTGAATGACTTTTAGAAAGTCTTTTGTCGTGTTTCAGTTTAAAAAAAAAGAAGAAAATACTATCAATTTGTAAATGTTTGCATTCTGTGCAACTAGTGTTTTATTATGAAATGATTTTCATATTTCATTAGGCTGCCTTCTTGCTCTTATCCATCAGTTTCATTTGAAATTGTCGGCAGTAAGATTTTATCACCATAATCATGATGTGACCATCAATCCTCTTAGTCATATTCTGGTGGATTGGAAATCACAGCCCAACTATTTTATAGCTCCTCTCAAGGTGGAGTCGGATTCTCCTCCCCTTGAATTTTGGGCTGGTTGCTTGAGGTGCTTTGACCAATGGAATGCTGCTGAAGTGATGCTGAACTTGTCCTGGACCTAATCCTTAGACGTCTGGGAGCTTCTACTTCAACTCTGTGGCACCTGGAGTCATCATAGAAAGGTGCCCAGCTATCTTGCTGGAGGGACCCTGTGGAGAGAAAGAAATGCCCACACATTTTATAGCCTTCCAGGTGAAGTGCCTGATAGGTGAATGAAGCCATCTTGGCTTCCCAGTCAGAGCCCAGCCTCCTGGTAATGGCAAGTCACGGGAGTGACCTGAAGTGGGAAGAGGAGAGCTGCCCAGCTGAAGCCTGCAAGGCAGAATCCTGTGCAGAGAAATGTTTGCCTTAAGCAAGTTTTGAGGTGGTGTGAAACACAGCAATAGATAACTGGAACACATGGTGATTATTGTCATCAAAACAAAGCACCTGCCAGCTTGAGAGCCACCTTGGACCTGTTGTTGCTTTATTCCTTCTTCTCTTCTGGCTCTGTACCACAGATGACATTCTAGATAACAAACATTTAAAGGCAGTCCTCGCTTGGGTAGATGAACAGGTTGATACACAGCAGTTAAAGCCCTGCCTAGTGCTAAAATTCTGAAATCTTTCCACATTTTGCATGCCTTTCAACCAGAGGTTGGCAAATGATTTCTGTAAAGGACCATATAGTAAACATTTTTGACTTTGTGAGCCACAGAGTCTCTGTAACAACTCTCCAACTCTGAGTTATAACAAGAAGACAGCCACAGACAACACATGAATGCTTGGGAGTGGTGATGTTCCAATAAAACTTTATTTACAAACCCTTACAATGAGCCAGCTTTGGGCTGAGGGTCATGGCTTGATGACCCCTACTTTTGACCTTACTCACAAGTTCTCCCCAGATAGTGGGGAATGGCGAATGTTTATAAGCAGAAGACCTTGTTTTAACCTGGTGAGATTAGTTAGGGGAAAGAGCCGCATTTGATTAGCCTCGTTTAGCACGGTGCTCTGTTAGTAATGTTTATTGGGAGCAGATTAATTAGAATAAATAAGTTCAAGGAGCACATCTCTTGATAAACAGAGAAGTTTAATAGCACTTAACCTTTAGCATTTATGTGGAAGAAGCTTTGCATGTTACTGTGCTTTACGTCCTGGGGGGGTCCTTCAGGTACTTGACTGTTAGTGCCACTTCAAATTGCAAACTCCTGACAAATGAATAATTTATTAGCTATGGGATAGTTTTCATTGCACTGTGAGCCTGACATTTGGAGCTATGAACATCTTAAATATGGAGAAAAAAGTGCTGGGAAGTGTTACGTTTGATGGGAATGTTGTAACAGGGTCTGTGAAGAAACAGGTTTGTAATCATGGGTATTGAAGTCTGATATCGGTTTCATAAAGGCAAGCAAAAGCAGAAACATCATGGTGAATTTGATCACATCATGGGTACTTCTGATATAGATGTCCTCTGTACCATCTCAGTGCTCATAAATCAAAAGCAAAATAAAACTCTAACAAGAAAGCACCATTGATCCAGCAGCAATGCTCAGAAATAACGCTTATGGGTCCACGATGTCACCAAATGGAAAGGCCTTCTTTGGGCACAAAGAGGGGACGGTTTGCAATTGATTGCAATTGGAATACCTGACTCACATGGGAAAATTTAAATTATCAACTATTGCCAGTTTGTCCTGGCAGCTAGTAGAAGGCACAAGTTTCCGAAAAAGTAGGAAGGGCATAACTACGTTCTCATAAGGATGGATGTTGTTTAGAGTTGAATGAAGAAGGAGGACTAATTAGATTAAACAAAAATCTTGGCTGAATATGAAGGATGATGAGTAATGGTTACGTCTATTCGACTATGGAGTAAAATCTCAAGGGAAAGGATGAGAGGCCCACCGCATGAATCATTGGGACTGGGTGGCAGAAACCACCGTGGAGAACTACTGTTTCTGAAATAATCAAGACTACATCAGCGAAGAGATATAAAAAGATCATTTAACAATTGCAAAACACGTACTTCTTTTTGCATTTTAATTGTACTGATTTGGAATGAGAGATGGAAACAGGAAGGATATTATGATAATTATAATAAAACAATTGCTTGTATTCTGGGATCTCTTTTCTCTACAGAGTTTGCAGTTTAACAAATGGATCTGACGCCACTGTTGGGCAGGGAATAAATTGGCTCACTTCCCTTTGGTGTATTTACTCAGGCCACCAGGCTCCTCTTTGTGGCCTAAGAGAAGCTTTCATACATTAACGCACAGTCACCAACATTCTGCTTAGCTCAGGAAGTGCTTTCTGTTTTCCCACCTTTGCTAGTATTCTCTCCTTCTCCCTTTCTGACCGCATAGCTTTGCTATTCCACATCTTACCTACTCTTCCAGCTCCATCTTTTCTGCCATCTCCATCCACTCTTATTTAGACCCAACTGTGTCCCAGATACTTATAGGTAACAAGAAGCCTGAGCTAAGTCACTTCTCTCAGAATAGTGGGAGAGGCAATAAAGAGATAATTGCAGCGTAGGGAGGTATGTGCAGTAGTAGACATATGCATAAGGTTACTGTTGAATTTGCAGGGAACGTGAGGAGGGCTGGTGGTGACAGAAACATACTGGAGGGCACTAAGGCAAAGCTAAGGAGCTTGGAGCTTGCCTGGTAGGTCAGTGATTCTCAACCGGATGATACTTTGGAATCACTTGGGGATAAAATATAGCTGTCTCGGCCGCACACTGAGCATTTAAATCAAAACATATGAAAGTAAGGATCAAGCATAGCTGTTTTTAAAACATGTCCCTCAGTTAGTTCTCAAACCCAGCCCAGCATTACCACCTAACAAGGGAAGCAATGAAAAATTTTAAACTGGGAAACAATGTGGTCCAACTTGCATTTTTGATAGATCACTGATAGTTGGGTAGAGGATGAACTTGAGGGTGAGTTGCTCTAAAAGCAAGTAGGGTGAGGGTCATGATGGTCTGAAGTGCGGCTGTGGTTATACGGTAAAGAAAGGCCAGATACAAAAAAATTTTAAGAGGTTTAAAAACTTGCAGGAATTGGTGATGGATTGGACTTGGTAAGTACTGAATGAGTCATACAGGAACAGCTAGAGAGGGGAAGTAGCCAGAAGAGTAGATACTTCTTTGTGTATTTCTCTTCCACCCATCCCTCCTCTGCCAGTACATCTCATGCACTTCATTATGGTTTTTGTGTCTCTACTAACAGTTAGCATAGTTGCCATACATCACTTTGAGACAGACTTAATAGACAAATTCTAATTTTAGTTTGTCTAAAATTCTCACATTCCATGCCCCGGGGGGGCAAGTGTATTTACTCATTTCCGATCCTGCCTCTGTGCCCTTGTCCCAAAACTGGACCTTGAATACAGCCAGGGGTAGCAAATTCAATGCCCATAGTGACCAGTCAAGTGAAATTCATTATTGAAGCAGCAGTTCAGCTCTTTGGAAAGTTTGTGCTGGATTTCATGAGAGAAGCAGCGACCCAGCCTCTTCTTACCATTCGGGAATGCATGTCTAGGATTTTCTGATTTTCCTAGAGAAGCTTGAAGTCCAGACTTTAGGTGAAATATCCCTAATTTTCACATATTTACTTGAATTAAAAATCATTAAGCAACAGTAACACTGAGGCTAAAGGAAAAACACCTTTGGGATGGATCTGGTGTGGGACCACAGGTTTTCAGTCTCTGTGTAGAGTCTCCGTAGAAGTTTGTAAATTTGAAATGAATAAAATTTCTCAATCCCAACGCTTTCCAACCCTTTCTGTGGTTAACAATAGCAGAAAATTTAACAAAGCACCAACAGCAGACATTTGGGCTGATTCTGTTCTTGGAAAGTGAATTAGAGAATGGATTCCATTACCGGTATCTCACACTGAAATATAAAGCAGAAGGGCAAATTTAAAGTACTTTATCTGCAATTGTATAGATACTTCTGGAGAATGTGATTTGGGGATGATGAATTATTTACTTAAATCCTTCTGTCCCCAGTTTTGTACATTCTAAGCAGGCCAGGTTTAATGACCTCAGGTGGCCCCTCATCGCCTGAGTCTGGGGAGAGAGGCTCCCACTCCCTCCTTCTGATTTCATCTGTCCCCTGGTGTCGGGCCAGCGTGGTTGCTGGAGCTCCTTTTTGTCTCAGGGGCTGCTCTGGCTACCTAATGTGAAGCCTCAGAATGTTTAAGGCTAAAGAGCAGTTGAACGGTTGTTCAGCCAATGAATTAGCATTTCAAAGGCCAGTGCTCAGGAGGGCGCTGCCCAAGTGAGCAGCTCGGTGGAAACAGACAAGTTTACTCGTACAGGCCTGTCTGGGTAATAGGATATTTCTGTGAAAATGACTTTCCCTTTGTAGGAAGACTACAGATTTGATACTAAAAGTTTTTGCTTTATCCGTTTTGATGGAATTCTTTCTAGAATGAACCTTGCACCACTTCATTAATAAACAGATCAAATGAAGCATGATTGTGGCTTGATCATTTATTTGGGTGACATTCACCAGGAATATCAGGTTTTTTTTCTATTTCCTTCTGTTATATTGAAATGTCCTGAAGAATTACTGTGGTATATAGTTGGCTGGACTGCTGCATTTTTGTAGGTCTGTATATGTTTTATAATTTTAGTCTGAAGAAATATGGTATAGTGGAAAGGCATTAGCTTCTAAATAAAAATATGTGGGCTTAGATCCTGTCTTTTGCTATTTACTAGATGTGTGGTCTTGGGGAAGTATATTAACCTCTCTGAGCATAATTTTTTTCTTCAGTTAATATGTATTCTACACCTACTACCTGCCAGCACATTGCGGGTTGCTGGGTATTAGATAGTAAGCAAGATGAACCCACGTCCTGCTATAGCTTCTAATCTAACCTTAGATTTTTTTCATCTGTCAAACAGAGATAAGAACCTTATCCCGCACTTGTTTCATGGGGCTTAACTGTGATAATGTGGGCTAGGTACCTGGCAATGATTAGGGGCTCATAATTAGTAGACGTAGCTGCAGGATTTGCTTCTCCCTCCTGTGCTTATTTGCCAGTGCCTTCTAATTCATTACACAAAGCTATTTATACAAAGCTGTTTTCTTCCAGAAATCTTTTTTGCTCTCACATTGTAATTCACAGATGTTGTTCAGGTCTTGAAGTCTGAGCTTCTTCCCTTTCTCCTTTATAAATGTTTTCCCTACATGGTCCATAAGTCATTCATTCATTCCAGAGATATTCCTATACTAGGCTTTCCGGGATACACTGTTCAGTGACCCAAACAACAACAGAATCTTGCACCATGAAGGTCACCTTCTAGGAGGCTGAAAATTATGCAGAGGCCAGAGTAGAGGAATCAGGACTCTGTGTGTGTGTGTGTGTGTGTGTGTGTGTGTGTGTTGAAGTGTAAGCGGGGGATTCGGATACAATTTAAAATTGGGTGGTCAGGTCAAGGTAGGCTTCATTGAGAAGGGGGCAGTTAAGCAGGTTTGAAAGAAGGTGGCAAGTTAGTCATGGTGGGGGTTAGTATTCTAGGCAGGAGCCAGTTCAAAGACCCTGGGGCAGGAGCTTGCCTGGCATGGCCCAGGAAATGCAAGGGGGATAAATGGAACAAGGGGTTAGAAGGAGAGACACCTGGAACGTAGAACCCATAATGAGGAGAATCAACCTAGCCAGGAATTCAGGTTCCCTGGAAGCAATAGTGAGTTAAGATCCTGTTGGCGATGGTAAGAGCCTCCAAACAGAAAAACAGCTTGTGCCAAGGCCCTGAAGCCAGGGGGGCCTGACTAGTGTCTGGAAAGGACCAGAGAAAATGGGACTGTAGCAAAGGAAAATGGTAAGCCATTAAAGTAAGAAGGTGAAGGTGACTGTATTTAGGTCTTATCAGAATTACTCTGGTTACTCTGGAAAATCTGTGATTGCTCTTGATGACAGTGGTGATTCAGGTGCAAAAATCGTCTCCTAAAGCGACAGATTTCCATTCATACAAAGCAAAATAAATTGGAAAGAAAAAGTGGATTATGTAGACCGTCTCTTTAGGTTTGTGGCCCACTTTTTACCTGATCCACTCACATTTCCTTAGGCTGTAGACACAGGGCCAGGCATTCATTGTTATGGCCAATGTAAATTTACCAGCATACTCTTACCTGTAGCATTCTGATAGATTGACCGATACGAAGTCTGCTACTGAGTTACTGTGGACCTCACAGGGAAGGCCTTAGTGATTCTAGCCATAGCCCTTCAGGTCTGAGGCAGTGGATAAAAGTTTTAGCTGGACGAGATGGGCACTCAGTTCCGAAACAAACCAGATATGAGAGTTTAAATCAGATGTTTGTATGAACCTGAAATTCTGGCACTGGACTATTAGTCATGTAGGAGGAGTTGTGAGGATTTTTTTTCCGCCCAAGTCTTTAACTTTTAATTCTCTCAAGTCCTATTTTATAACTAAATAAAAAACACACACTCCCATAGGTTTCTAAGAATGCATTTATTTATTCTGACATTTTTGACATACTTAGGAATCAGTATTGTTTTTGTATATTCAAATTTTATTAACATAAACCCAATACAGTAGAATTAGGTGCATCTTAGCTAGAGGATCAGCTGTCTGATTAAGTTGATTGTTTGCTGCTGGGACTACCCCAGCACTGCTGCACTTTCAGCTCACTTTGCCCTTGGCTTTGTCACTGTCCATTGTTCTGGATCCATGAAGCAATTCAATCTCTGTCCACTTTCAGGGATCGTTTCATTCCTATACTGCCCGGCATCCTTCTAAAAAAAAGATAAAAAGACAAACAGTGCTTAAAATAACACCTGTAAAGATTTTTACAAAACCTTTCAGATTTTAAGACTATCTTATGTTGTTTATTATTAAATACCGCCACACAATCGATAAAGAGCAAATCAAAATATTTGCTATAGAAATGACAAAAATATAAACCTCTTTTGGTAATGACTTTTTTTTCATTCAGAACGAGAAAAATGCTGTTATTATAGGCTATGCTTAGCTTTACAGTATCCAGTCAAAACACTATTTTCCCAAATTACTTAGGACAGCTCTTTCCCCATCTCCTTCAGTCTAGTTACGTGATACATCTGTAAGGCAGTTAGATTGATTTGTCACAGTCTGCATTCCATCTACCCCCTTACTTCCTGGTTGATTTTTTTTTTTTAATTTATGTACAGTAAAATCCATTCTTTGTGGTATACAGTTGCATGAGTTTTGACAGATGCAGAGAGTTGTATATCCACCACTACAGTTACATAGCAGTCGCTTTACCCCAGGAATTCCTTCACACCACCCCACTATGTATGTAGCCTTTTGGCTTCCACCTTTTTTCATTTAGCAAAATGCACTTAAGATTCATCCATGTTTGTTGCATGAATCAATAGATGGTTGCTTGAGTGGTATTGCATTGTATATATACACAGTTTGTTTATCCATTTACCAGTTGAAGGACATCTGGGTTGTTTCAAATATTTAGTGATTATGAATAAAGCTGCTATAAACATTTACGGACTGGTAAAAAATAAATTTTAATCAGTCTCTGGTGCAGTGGTTCTGGGGACTTTCAGAAATAACAAAAAACACAGATGTCTGGGCCCCACTCCCAACCAGTTGAATCAATTTCTGTGGATAGGGCCTGGGTTAATGGTTTTGTCAAAGCTCCCCAGGTGGTCCTCTTCTGCAATCAGGGTTGAGAATTAATGCTTGGAAACATGTGATTATTGTATTTCTGGTAAATCAGCTCTCTAGGGTTTTCTTTATTATTTTTACTTGGCTTGGTTTAGTAATTATATTTAGGTAATATAAGATTATGCTTCAAATTAGTTGTTTCTCTTAAGGGTTTAATTTCATTTCAAGGCGAGACTTACTGTATGCTAATTAAACCTTTTTAAAGGTGCACTTACTGAGGTTTTAAGTAGTCATGATAGAAATATATTTATAATATGCCAATTATATCCCTCAGGAATATTTTAATAATTATATATTTCATTAAAAGGAGTACTTGTTAGTTATATAGTGTAATTATATGTTTGAATAAACCAGCACTAGAACTAAATGAGCTTCCTTAATTACCAAGACAATTATTTTATATTGCTGGTGAAATATATTATTATCTTATATATATTGGTAATGAGTTCTTACAATGTTTGAAAACGGTATTTAACAACAATTTAATCAATTATGTTGAGTTAAAGAGTGAAACAACATTAAAATCATTATGAATTGGGCAACTGAGATATTTTACATTAAAATAAAGACATTTTTACATCAAGTATAAATTACATAAGAACACAGGGGAGTTTAAAAATTTCCCTGAACCAACTAAAAATGTTATTTGAAAGCTATGTGCTTTGATGATCAAAATGCTTACCAAGATGAATTTTCAGTTCTGTCTTAACTCTAAGCCTAGTTTTATACAGTTGATGGAGATCCTAAGAATAATTCTGTGAGCACCACATGTTAGAAGGTCCTTCGCAAGTAAAGTTGTAAGAAATAAAGTATTTTTTTTAACATCTAATTAACTTTATTCAGTAATTCATGAGAGGAGCATCACCCCATCTAATAACTAGAAGGGTACTCCAGAAATAGTCTTTTTAATAAAAGACTTCTCTGCAGTATTTAAGTAGATTCTATTTACGTGAATAATTGTGAATTCTGATTTTAAAACACATTCGTGATAAGAAATGAAACTTAATGTTGATATTCTCTTGATGTAACTCTTACATTCTAATGCTAATGACCATGAGCTATTTACATATTTGCCCAAGGACATTTGGGAGAGCCAGGACTTTCAAAGGTGTGCTTTCCGGCAAAGGGTGGCAAAGAAGCTCATTACTAGGGGCACATAATGCCCACTATTGCCCCACACCTCCCCAAAAGAAACCCAAAGCAACAACTTTCTAGTATTGGTACTAGAAAGAGCTAACGTGTGTTGAGCAGTTCGAATGTGCATGCACTGTGCTGCATGAGGGGGTTATCTCATTTAATCATTCCAACACACCTGTGCTTTAAAAACCGTTATTATCCTTGACTATAAGAGAGGGTAAATCACAGATTTAGAGAGGTTAAGTATCTTGTCCTTAGTAAGTTGCTGTTTATAATACAGTGGTAAAGCCCTGATTCATACCTGGATAGTCTGACTTCAGAGACCACAGACCTGATTGCTATGCCACATTCTGTTAGGCATCATTTGCCCCATTCTACTGAATTTAAAGGAACCCTATTCTGTGCTCCCTTCACACCCCTTACTTACTTTATAATGCTAGACACATTTTTTTTTTTTCTTTTTGATTCCTGTATTCCTGTATGTGTATACACATACCCTCCCATTAGGGTCTAGATGCCTTCTTCCCTGTTCCAGGAGCATTTGAACATTGCCTGACACTCAGTAGGCTCTCAATAACTGCTTGGCTGATTAAAGAACAGATGTAAATTTCATACAGGCATCCATTATGTTGGGTTGAGATCCCCTCTTCATTTCAGAGGTGCCTCAGAAGGCTTTTGGAAACTCAGTCAGTTCCCTTGCTTGGTGCAGAGCTGGCTTAGTCTGTAAGGTATAAAACCCAACCACCTTTCATCCATGGGTAAGTTTGAATTTACTCTGTAAGTATAATGCATTAATAATTACAAAACGCTGTACAAGGAAACCCGCTCTATGACTTGGCTTTGCTCTGAAAGAGAAAAATCACAATTAATGAGGGATGAGGTGAGTGGAACCGATTATGACACTGTGGTCTGCATGGTGAGGTTTTTTTTTTTTTTTTTTTTGCTTTGGGAAAGAGTTACTTAAAATTTTTCATTCTAGATGATAATTACTGATCATGCTATAATAGTGACCATGATTAAACAAGATAGTATGAGGTCTTTTGTCTCTTTGAGGAACACCCATTATAACTAGGGAATCAGACTATAAAACCTTAAATTCCAGAGTAGAATTAGAAGGTGGAAAGGAAGAATGTCTAGAGCTTTGACTACTCTTGGCTTCAGGGTTGTGCCCCCTCCTTCTTACTGCTTGCTTCTTGTTCGTAGTTCTTTCTTATGAAGTCTATAAATTTTATGAAGCTATACTAAGTAATTTAAGGAATAGTTTCCCCAAGAACAGTGTAATCAGGGAACACTGCTATTTTCTCATCGATTTTGAAAAGCTTTCTATTCTTACATGCTTACTTTGAAGTAACTCAAATCACGGAAGCAGGGTGGCCAAAGGGACACATTTTTGTCTTTGGTCCATTGCTTGCTTTAGGGAGACTGAATTCCATTTAAAATCTGCAATGCTGATGCAGTGTTAAATATCCACTGCTTATCCAGGTAACACCTTTTCACAGCCTTCTGTCACCAAAGAATCGTTCAGGTGAGCCTATATTTTTGCTTAAAATAGTGCAGGATTATAGCCCCTTAATTTGTTCTGTAATAGATCCAGGAATTTTACTGCAGCAACTAAGAAAAAGTGTTGTCCTTAAGGCTCTATCCTCAAAATAGAAAGTTTGGATAAAGCGAATTGATTGTAGGTTTGCTGTTGTTCATTATCTTAATTAGTCTAGGTAATTAAATCATTAATTGATTGAAGCTGATCCCTTGCTAACAGTAAAACTCAGTGCTTTTTTGCTTGATCCCATAAGAACTGCCATTTCAGTTCTTCATGCACCTCTTTTTTTGTGGCGTTTTGTGCTGTTGACAGACCCCCAACAGTGGGCACCATGTCACAAGAGGATAACACTAACCTGTGGACAGAGTTGCTGCTTATGAGCTGCATCTCAGTGGAATCAGGCAGCAGTCCCAACCTGGCTGTGGCTAATTAACACTGGACAGTAAACCACTGTGCAGATGCAATCCATTACGGAGACAATCCTGTCTGGCAATTAACTTTCATTGTTAGTTGTGTTTTGCTTGGGTACCTTTCTGAAACTGGATTTCCATCAAAGGGTTCTGACACCCCTTCCTGCCTGGCATATGCCCACGCATCTTTAGTCTTGCGCAGCAGTGTTCCAGAGGTGAGCACTTTTTCCTCATACTCAAATTCAGAGCCTTGGGATGATCACTCTGTTTCCTAAATATATGAAGTTCTTTTAAAACTTCAAAGCTGCCTTAGGGCGGAGGGAAGAGGGAGGGAAGATGCCGAGTTCGAAGGCTTCTAGTGAATTGGCAAAACCAGGAACACTTGTCTTCAGGTGCTGTAATATGAGATGTTTTAACAGAGCTATTTCAAGTCTGAAAAGTTGGCTTTTAAAACGAATCACTAATCCGATAATTACAATAACGCTAGAATCAGACTAAACAAAGGAAAAGGTAAGGCAGTAAGAAGTTGTTTTACCTTGGAATACATTTCAGACCTCCTTGTCAGTCCTATCCTATGTAATTTCAGAGGAACTCCTGTGGTAAGCTTGGTTACCAAGATCCCTTCAATACTATAAGGTTTTTTTTTTTTCTTTTGATGTTCTTTCTTATTATGTTCCTCTTGAGGAAAATTGTGGAAGTAATGAAATTCGTAACTGGCTTCTTTTCTCTTTTCTTGGACCAAGTCTGGCAGTTACTTGGAAGAATTCAAGTTCTGTGATTTTTCTGGTGGATAATATAGCAGTAGTAAGGCAGCAAAAGTAGGTTGAAATGAACGCCTGGCTTGAAATTTACACATATGGATATAACGTTGCCTGCATGCTCCTAATCAGAGTTAGCTGTTTTTTATTATTATTGACACAGCTTCCAGACAGCTCTGCTCTTGGAAAAATATAGCAAACAAATATGAGTCTTTTGTGCTGTTACTGAAAGAAATTCCCAGGAAATTATAGTATTATATCATGCATAGTTTACTGTGGCTACAATTTTATCCAATAAGCATTAACATGGGATGTATAGTTATAAAGACATTTTCTGTCTAGACATAAATATACTTCCTTTAAGACTCTTTTACATGAATATGATAAATTATGATTCTGTATTCTCAGTATAACATGTGTTTAATTGTTTTCTAACCTAGGAAGCAGATATGTCTTATATATCCCTCTTTGCTGTTGCTTATTCTGTGTAATAAAGAGACAAGGAAATGCTGGTGTAGAAATGGAAAATGATGTTCTCTAAATAGTCATAAATAATTTAAAATGCAAAACTCTTATTAGTTGATACTTTAACCTTTGGGAATTTGTTTCTTGTAGGTATTCTTCTGTTTGTATTTGTTTTAAAACAAAAAGATACTTTTGTTTCAAAATAGGTTTTAGAAAAGTGATTATACCTATTAAGAGAATCAATGTGTTTTACTTGCAGGAAGGACATGAATTTAAGTCTTTGGATGGGTGAGATGCCAGAGGATGAACCTTTTTAAAACTTACTGAAAATCAGAGAATTTTATGAGAGACATTGATAGGAGTATGTTGTAACTTGTTTTACATGGACATGATAGATTTTATATAGTTGTGACTTGTGACTAATAGTGAAGAAAGAAAGATTGCTCTGTGAACTCTTTGTTTATCAAAGGGAGTGCAGTTGATCAGGTGAGAGAGGATGACAGCTTATACTCTGGTGGTCGCTGTGGAACTGGAGAGAAGTGCATAGATGCCAGAAATGCTAAGAGAGATGACATAAATGAGAGTAAGTTAATTATTTTATCAGGGGTAAGAGCTAAGAAAATGTCAAGGACGACTCCCAGATCTCTGTTATGAGCACCTAGTTGGGTGATGGTAGTGTTTATTGAGATGGGAAGCCCTAGGGGGAAGGTGGAGTTGTTTGGGTTGAATAGAGAATCATGAGCTTCATTTGGGACATACTGGATTTGACCTGCCTTTAAATAACCTAGTGGAAAAGTTAAATAAGCAACTGGATATGTGGATCCAGATATGAGAAAAGAGCTGTGGTCTGAAGTTAATCTCTTGCAGTTATAAATGAGAAGGGACAATATCACCAAAGGAGAGAATAAACAAAGACTAAGAGTTTAGGAGCCTATCCTTGGGGACCCCCTATTTATAGAGGATGAGTATAGCAGGTGAGGTCAAGGGGGAACGGAGAAAGATAAACTATAGAATAAGGGGAAAATCCAGGTGGGTCATGTTTTAGAGAACAAGTGCATAGGTGTTTGGAGGAAAGATGCTCTCAGATGCTATTGAAGGGTCTGGAAAGTGTTTATTGAAATTTGGTGACACAGGGAACATTCATGACATTAGGGAGACTTTGGAGTGGTAGTAATGAAGGAGTGCAGTGGATTATTTGTTTAAGGGAGAGGCAGAATAAATACAGAGAATTCTGATTCATCCTCAGCTCATAAACTCATAGCAGAGTCTTTCTTTATGTAGTTTCATAAGTACACATTTAACAAAAAGAAATCTTTAAGCTTCTAGGCCTCTAGACTTTATCATTTTTCTTCCCTTTTCTGCTGATCTCTTCAAAGAAGAGTCAGCATATCACCGTACTACATATTTGGTCTGGGGAGGAGGCCTGAATAGTTTTTCGGAATCACAACTGGTATCATCTCCAAAATATTTCTTCATGATCTAGTCTCTGACCAGCTCTTTTGCATTCTGTTTGATGGAACACTTATACTTCCACTCCAATTATGCTGATCTACTTAAAGTTCTCCAAGTAATTGGAGATTACATTTATAAATATTAAACATTTTTCCAGTCAGTAGGGTTGCTTCAGGACTGCTGAATCTGCCTGAAATGTTCTTCTCCCTCTTGTAATTGCCCCGCTTTTATTATGCCTTGCCTTAAAGACCCGAGGAGAGTCTCTTGTGTGCCTCTACTGTACACATTTCTGTAATAAAGCTTCCAACTGTCCTTTTCGTCCTCCCTCCCTTCCTTTCTTTCTGTCCCTCTCTGGGCAGTAATTGAGGCAGTACTGTGGTAAACACATAGAACATTCAGGGAGGTTAAAATACTTTGGAGGGAGGGAATGCACATTATAAGAATTCAGGTAAAAAGGAAGAACAATATGTAGAGGGAAATCATCATGCAGTAACATAGATACAATTATTGTCTCTCATTATAATAATTGAGTTACAATTTTAGAGGTGTTATTTTACCTTTCCAGGGTTGGATACTTTGTTTTACCCCAGGCAACTAAGGATTCTTAGTCCTCCTTTTTCCTAAATTATGGCACAAAGAAAAGTTTTGCCTTCAGTAAAAATCCCCGACTTGTATGTTTCTTCTTCATTTAGATTAAATTGTTGACAGGCAAAAAGGCAATGGTGTTTACAGGTTAGAGACACCTCAAATAAACATAATTAGTGTTCTAGCAGCTCCAACACTGGCTAAAAATTCTTTGAAAGCAATATGTCAGGTTTAACGCACCTTTGGTTTTCTTTTTGGTGTTTGTTCGCAGTTCAGTGATGTTAAAATCAAAGGTTTTTCTCTAATTACTCCCCATGAACAGTCCCCCCTCCCCCCGCCCCGACCCCGTGTACTTCTAGATTCAATTGCCTGTCTGTTTTTAAAAATGAATGAAAACAATGATGATGACTGAACTCTGTAATACAATGCATTATTTTCCCCACTCCTTAGAAATAATAAAATCACATCATAATACATCTTTGCGATTAACAACTGACGTCCAGCGTGCTGTGGAACCGTGTAATTGAATAACACTTTTTGTAGAGGGAGAGCTTCAATAGACGAAATGAATTTAAGTACCTCATGATGATAAAGCAGTCACTTGATGATTGTGAAATTTCTGAAATAGAAAAGCTGCCTCTGATTCCTCTTGGCTGGCTACTTTTCTACATGGAATTCGAGAGTTTACTACAATACAGAAAATAATAATTTAGATGCCTTTTTACTGATGGCAGCAAAGTTTCTTAAATGAAAGTAATATTGTAGTATGAAGATAAAATTACACGGTTTCCATTAAGTATGCATTAGGAAAATGTCACATGCAGTGATAAAAAAAAAGTGAGTGCAATCTGGAAAACAAACTATTTGAAATGGCACATTGGATAATAAGGGATTTAAAAAAAACATTGATTACTGAGACTTATATTGTTACTCAGAAATTGCTGATTTATTATTACATGCCCACATTTAAAGAATTCAGCTCTTATTTTTGGAATTGGTTTCTAACATCTCTGACATTTGAAAAAGATGCACTGTCAGTAACACGAAGAACAGAAAGGACCTCTTTGATAGGCTTGTTTATTTAAATAGTTACAGTAATTAGGATCGACGAAATGACCGTTTTCAGTATACTCTCTCATCATAAGAGGTAACTCTTGCTGCGCTTTCTGTAGAGTTTAACGTAAAATGTACTTCCTAATCGTGCAGAATATTACCACAGAGTGTGAATATTTTGTGGCCATTGCACTAGCCTTCCTTTTCAGTAAGATTGCACTGAAGCGCTGTGATGGGTAACATTTTTGAAAATAGCTCATTTCTTACAACTCGGTTATCTAATACACTAAACGTTCATATCAAAATATGAAATTGTATTCATGAAACTCACTGGCTCAACCAAGTAGAATCACAAATCAGAAACACTTGGTTTGAGTTTCTGTAAGTTTTCTTAAGGTTATTTTCAAATGTCCAATAAAATCAGTTTATTTCCCCTTTTCCTTTGTTAAATAATGCTAATAAATGTACTCTAAATGACCCATTTAGTGATATTTGAATCTGGTTTTTAAGGGAAATGGAAAAAAATGTCCCCAACTGCTTGTAGTGAGAAGGTACTGATTAATTGAGAACATTGACCATCTATCTAGAGTCTTTGAGGAATTAATCTTTTTATTTTTAATTATGTGCAATGTATTGATAATTTCTTGGTCAGGGATATGTCGAAAGTCCCTGCAAAAAAATGAACTTGATTTCATAACTAGCCAAGGAAACTGTTTAGCATCTGTCCTGAAGGCAAAAAGTTGAACTGATAGGTTTCATAAAGAAAATGAGGAATCGTTACACAGTTCATCTGGATTTCATTACTTGTTAGAATTTCACTTAAAGCATCATCAGTTCTGTATCTTTTTTATTATTCAGGAGTTATGTAAAGTTGTTTATTTGTGATAAAAATTTTGCTAGGGTATTAGAAATGCATCCTTTACTCAAATAATAAAGGATTCACAACTTCAAATGGATTCTGTTTCCTCATGAAGGATTTGCTCAGTCGCTGGAATATATGCTCCCAGTATTATGGGTGCTGATGCTGGTTCTGCGATGATGCTTATTAGCTCAATAGTATTTTTGTTAGCATTTTGAGATTGGGATCTCCCATCTAATAATCACTTATAAGTTAAGGAAGGTTTTCCAATTCAACATAATGTCTCCTCACACCAATGCCAAGTTTTACTAAATTGAGCCTTTTTTTGACTCTTAAAGTATGACCAAATGTCATTCATTGTGTCAGATAAAAAAGAAACCAATACTATAATGAAGTCCTATTGGAGAACTGTAAGGATGGGTTAGTGATCTACAAATTAAATAGTAGACTCAGTAGTTTTGAGAAATATGTACCTTTGTAAGTTATCACATGATTTAATCATTTTACCTATGATTCTAGCATAAAGTCCAGATCATGGGATGATTCCTCTCCTACTCTTACTGTTATCATTGTATCCAACCCAAGTGTACATGCCATGATTCTTTAATCTAGAACTAACATCCATGAATTGACTATTACAGAGTCTTATTAATTGGACATTGTGGTGACAATAATGTGTGTGCCGTCCTAGCAATCAACCTCTAAATCTCTACAGCTTGCAATCACAGACATTTATTTAATATTCACATTATATGAGACAGTGGTGGGTTGGTTGTTGTGGACCCATGTTTGTCCTCTCATTTGGGGGCTCACACTGAAGAAGCAGCCCTTATTTGATATCTGCCATTCTTATGATAAGAAGTGGAAGCAAGATACTGGGCTAAACCACTCAATCCCACTTAAAACCAATGCTTAGACCTAGTGTATGTCATGTCATATTCCATTGGCCAAAGCAGGATATGTGGCCAAGTCTATGACCGGGAGGTAGGCTTTGCCTCCATGGAGACGGCGCGAGTCACACGCTCATGAACAGGGGTATATAATCCTCTTATAGGCAAGAGAGTGAAAATATGGAAATAACTTCCCAGAGATGGATAATACATTTGATAGCAGCCCTTGTAACTCTGTATTTGGATAATTGTGAATTATGGTTTCTCATTTTCCATTCTGGGCACTCTGGGACTTCCAGGACCTGCTTCAGTTCCCTTTGGGGATTTAGTAAGTTCCTGCCTTTGGTGACTAGGAAGAAGGTTGCTGTGGTTATTGAGTAGTGACGAGGTATTTACTGAGCACATTAAAAACAGGAAAAAGGAGAGAAAGCAAAGGATAGGATTGCTTGGCACTATCCCAAACTGACCGGATTGGTAGCAAACTATCCAGTTTCTTGCAAAAAGGCTGGTTCTTTTATTCTCCTGAATATTTCTGCATGCTCTCCCTGGGGTCAGTTTTCAGGGTGTTTCAACATGAGGTCACAGGTGTAGAATCCCCTCAGGATGCGATTGAACATAAGCTCACGGCAGCATTTCCATGCTCAATGATAAAAAGAATCCTTTTGTGGTTTTCTGTGGCACAAAATAAAGCTTGATAGAATGCAAGCATAGATAAAACTTTCAACAGAAAATGATTGAGGGATATTGAGATCCAGCTATTCGTTGATAAATATACATCGTGTTTACACTAGAATCATGGATCGTAGGAGATGTACTTACTACCTTTGAGCAGTTTGAGAGATCTTTCTCAAGAACTTGAAGTGTGACTGCAGCTCTGATTTCTAACTGGTCCCCATCATTCATCCTCCCTCTTCTTGGTCCCTGAGTTTTATCTATGTTTCCCAAAATTTATGCATTACTATAAGCTACTCAGAAATTTGTGTGTAGCTCTTACTCAGAAATTTGTGTATAGTTATAGTTATAGTTAAATTTGTGTATAGCTCTGAATAACACAACTGACACACAGTAGGTGTTCAATATATAGTAGCTATTATAAATGTTACTACTATAATTTTTATAATTAAATGATCGGTTTTGATCCTCATTTCTTGTGTGAATTATATTTAAAACTGCTTGCCTGAAATGAAAATCCACATAAGCCTTACATTCATATATAATTTTAGATCATAAAATTTCACAAGTCTGTATTGAGTGCTTCCTGTGGACATGATGATAATTCACTCACAGCAGAAACCGCTGCAGAATGTGAGCGATACTGTCCAGACCTCAGAGGTTTATAGCCACCATGGTCACCTATAATTGAATAGTTCGTGTGCTTGATGGTAATGGATGGAAAATTAAGGAACAATGATAATCCATCTTTACCAGTAAGTTCTGGTAGAAAGTCTTCAGTTGTTCTAGTTATTTACTCTTCCCATCAATAATGTTGTGTCCATAAAGTTGTGTGCCTTCTCTCCTGAACACATGCACACACACGCACAGGGTAACCTTTTAAACGTCCAAAGTCAACAATTGATTTACAATCTGGAAACCTCACCAAGTAAAGAATGCTTTAATTTATATTTAGCGAGCCTCATGATTCCATCTCATTGTGCTGCCAGATTTCTCTTCTTATTAAACTGATAATGGTACATGAAGGATCCTTTAAAAATCCTTTTCTCTCTTTTTCTTTCCAAGGTATAGTCAGTCCTCAGAAATGAGACTCATTCCTTTTTTTTTTTTTCAACCAACCCTTTTATTTAATTTTGACTCTAATTCCATGGTTATGATTTTCTTTGGTACTAACTTTAAATTTTGTCAGAAAGCCAAACAAATATTAGAAAACAGGCCTATGTTTATTGAGTGGGAGTACAATATAATTTTGGTAGGGCAGAAAATGTAATTGTTGTTTTCATGCTTCCAAGAGCATTGTGTAACCGATTTGATTTTAAAAAGAAAGAGAACACAAACTAAAATGAAGAACCCACTATTGGGAAGTCCAAAGGAGCACCTAACTCTTTTGTACACCTCTGGCTGTAGCAGCGCTATTTGATGACAGTTGTGGCAGGGCTATCTTAAAAAAGAGAACAAATTTTGTAGTTCTCAGAACCTGCAGCAGGAACAATTTGTCTGATTCATAGAATCCTTAACCGCTCTCCATTTAACTTAGAAGAAAGTAAAAACGCACCTTGACTTACAAGGCCCCAGGTGATCTAGCTCGTGTGTTTTTCTCTGCCTTCACCTTATATCAGAGTCTCCTTCACTCAGTCTGTTTTGATAGTCTGGACACCTTCCTGCACCGTCTTCCATGTTCTTGTGATTCTCTCTCTGTTCAACCTAACTCAGTCTTTCTCACCTACTCCTCTTCTGTAAGGTATGCCTTGACCATCCTCAATAGGGCTATATCTTCTACCTCATCACCATGTTTATCTAGTTCCGAACACATCACATTTTGATTACTGGGTTAGTACTTGCCCCCGCCTTGCCGCACACACACTCCAGGGCTGTGTCTCTTTTTGTCCACACACCTAGAATCTAATATAGTGCTTGACACAAGTAGTTGTTTAGTATTTGTTAATTAAATGAATGAATCAGTGCATTAGTGGGAAGGGAATGCACTGTATTTAAGATATTATACCCCCATATCTGTAAGATGAGAGTAAGGGACCTTGCCACAGTGAACCTGTTGCAGAGCAAGGACAGTAGAGGCCAGATCTCTTGGTTTTCCATCAGTGTCTCTTTTTCGCTACTGGGTTGTGATGCTACCTCGAAAAACCTACTGTAAGGATGGGCTTTAATCTACCTGCCGACTGAGTTCTGCTGCCCCTGAACATCTTTGCCGATCTACTTGCTGGCATGCCTCTTGGATTACACTTTTACTCTTTAGGTCAGATTTAGTACTTAGGTTTTTAAAGGATCAAAGAGAAAACTCATATATACTAAGGAGCCAATAACATTCGATAGAATCTAGATTTTGGTGTAGCAGGTGATTGAGTAAAAAGTGCAACAGGAGAATGAGAGAATAGAGAGATAATAAATGACTGTTCCTGCATCACTTTCATATATATGTATCGTTATTTCTAATTTAAGAAAGCGGGATATTCAGAAGGCTCTCATGAGTAGCAAGCATTGCTGATAAAGTTAAAATATAGTTTAATTTATCAGCGATCAGTTTATCAATTATCAAGGATCTTCTACCTTAGAATTTTGTGCTTCTATAAGATACAGCTATAATAGGTTTGATTTATAGGTGAGAAGTTTATTAAAATGTGTATCACTTATCCAGAGTTACCTATAATCATTTATTCAACTGAGTTACTAATGAGAATGGCCCTTTATAATGCAAATGACTATTTGATAGTGCAGGTGAATATGAACAGACTATATGACAGACATTGTTGGTTGCCTAACTGGTAGACAATTCATTCTTGCTTGCTAATAACAGAACCCAGATTTTATTTCATTCTAAACGGCTGTGTCTGCCAGGGAAGCCTGAGTCCTATGTGGTGAATCTTACTGGTCCAAAACAGTGTAGTGGTCTTACTTTCCCTTCTAAGTGATGCACTTAAACATAGGCATGCAACTGGATTCTGGCCAATAACAATCGGAAAGTCCGCTGGGAAGTTTTTGAAAAGGGTTTCTTCACTCACAAGAGAAAGATACGAGACAGGGATGTTCCTTTTGTATGTAGTGTTTGGAACTGCTGCACGCATCTGGAGACCGCGAGGGGAGCAAATCCGCACAGTGAGAGGGGCAGAGTGGACAGATGGACAGGAGGACACTAACATTTGAGGCTATCCTTCAGTTGCTGAATAAACCATTCTGCCTCAGGTCTTGTGAGAGAGAATAATATCCTTGTTATTGAAACCACTTTTTGTAGGGGGTTCTGCTACATACAGCCCCCAGTATTGTAACAGATGGAAGTTCTTTAGGTCAGCTAAAGAAGACTTAGCAGAGTTTACAATCCCAAATCAGTAGGCTCCGAGGTGAGAGAGAATTCAGCACAAAAGCTGTATATTTTAAGGTTTAAAGCAGCTCTGAAAGCCACCATAGAAAAAATGAACTAGTATGGAGACTACCAACATCAACAAATAATAAATATTTAGTATACACAGCTGGAAAAGACATCAGGATTTAAATTTGTGATCTTCGCTTTGTTTTCTAAATTTATGTAAAAATGTCTAAGTGAAAGCAAATAGTTTTCCTTGGCGCCTGCAGGAAACAAGTGTTTTTCATCCTGAAGAAAGTGTATCCTTCTTTGTCATTTTTATCTTTTTGCCAGTGGGCATGTTAAGATCCTACCTAAAAATATTTTTCTCGTTAATTCAACTTTTCTAGGAAAAATACGAAATCCCTGAACATTTATATTTCAGTGGGACTGACTGCAAATCAGATTTTCCATCAGACTTTTACTCTGGAAGTTGCTGTTAGTGTGAATGTTATCAGTATGAATTTGCTTTGGGGTTAGAGGCTTCTCTAAATTGGGTACCTCTGTGGATTTTGCTTCCTTTTGCTAAAGATGAAAAAAAAAAAATCACAACTTTTCCATTTCTCTCCCGTGGCTATTTTCTATTTAGGTTTCCCATTTCTTCTTGAGTCAATTTAGGTAATTTATGTCTTTTCCAGAAAATTATTTATTTCATCCAGGTTTAAACATTTATTAGCTATGTGTTGTAAGTATATTCCCTGATTTTAAATCAATTTCATTACTATCTGTCATTAGATCATTTTTTCATGTCTAGGTGAAATATCGATAGATTTGTATAATTATTTAAAATAAGACTTAAAAGTAGCACAAGCACTAGAATATTAATGAAACAAACTTGTCTTTAGAAGAGTATACTGAGAATTGTGCCTAGAAAGATGTGATCTCAAAAGCTTTTGAAAAGCAAAAATTTGCTTTTCAATTATTAAGGCATCTGCTGCAGACATAGAGAATGGACTTGAGAACACGGGGAGGAGGAAGGGTAAGCTGGGATGAAGTGAGAGGGTGATGTCCACATATATACACTACCAAATGTAAAACAGCTAGCTAGTTGAGAAGCAGCCGCATAGCACAGGGAGCTCAGCTCGGTGCTTTGTGACCACCTAGAGGGGTGGGATAGGGAGGGTGGGAGGGAGACGCAAGCGGGAAGGGGTATATGTATACGTAGTATAGCTGATTCACTTTGTTATACAGCAGCAACTAACACAACAATGTAAAGCAATTATACTCCAACAAAGATGTTAAAAAAAAAATTAAGGCATCTGCATCCTTTGTAATCTTCATACCCTGTATGTCCTAGAGCGGGGCTTCTCCACCTGGTGTTTGGGAAAACCTGGGTGCTATTAACAGGTATATGGAGGAAAAATGTCACCCTACACCCCTATAGAAGAAACACACATTGTTTTGTTTGTTTTGTTGTGTGTGGAGATATTGCTTTTTCCGTTTTGTTTTGCTTTTACTATGGGACTTCTCAGAGCTACTAACATACGAATGTATGCAAAGCAGTTTCATAACTCTCTGTAGAAAACAGCTCACTTAACTCAGTTAACATGCTACATTTCCTCATAAGCACAGAGCATTTTCCCAGACTTCTATTCTATCACCTACATCGAATACGGACAGTTGATTGACGTGTGCACCTCATGGAATATGAGCTCCTTGGGGAAGATGAACCACTTTTATTTCCTCAGTCCTGGCAATGTGCCTGTGAAGAGTAAGAATTCAGAGAAATGAAATAACATAGTGAACGTTTAATTTAAGCGCCGTAATGGCTGTATTCTGCCATGTGCTAGCAGGACACAGGTTCTTCCCGTGTTCTCTCTGGTAGCCCAGCCCATTTTGAATGAGGAAGGTGATCATGGAGAAAAGGGATATGCTTGTTATAAGAGGAGAATGAATGGTCCTTTGTGGGAGGGTTTCTGTTAGGTGTACAGGAGACAAGGAGAAGATTGAGATTTTCTGCTATTCAGCTGAGTAAGGCTTCAGGAAATCGATAGGATTTGCAGAGCTGCTTGAAAAGTAGGAGTGGGAGATGTGGTGAACCAAGGGGCAGTGTGACACTTATGTTGAACTGGTAGCTGCAAAAGACAATGAGTAAGTTTCTCAAAAGCTCCAATAGCATAATACTACATAGGCCTAACAGTCATAGACTTGCCCTTTGTAATTTTGATGATTTTTAAGCTACTGCACAGTTCTGTGACATGTAATACAGTTGTCCCTCAGTATCCACAGGGGTTGGTTCCAGGACCCCCATGGATACCAAAATCAGAAGATGCTCAATTCCCTTATATAAAATGGCGTAGGATAGTCAGCCATTTTTGTCCATGTGTTTCACATCTTTTGCTAATCTTTTGAGTCTACATTTAAATCACACTGGTAATTAAATGTGGTATGGGTGAGTGGACAGGACCCAGAGCTGAGTAGTGAACTTAGTTTACCCTCAAACATTTGCATCTTGATTTAACTATTCTTTTGTCTTTTTGACTAAGTTTATAGTAACTCTTGAGACCTATTAAAAACTTTCTTTTTTGAAAACAACTGTCAACAAGGAAGACGACTTTAAGTGGAAGAAGCAAGCTAATTGGAAGTGTGAAACTATGAATAGGAAAGAAATGACTTTTGATGGAAATATGGCTTAGAAGAAGGCCCAAAACCTGTACAAATGTTTACATATTTATAAATTGGGGTATTCTCAGAAATCTGAAAAATAGTCTTTTGTGAATGGCTAGAAGCCGATGTGCCATATATTTACATAACACTTTACAATTTAAAAAGTGCTTCCCATCCCTTATTTACTTGATCCTCACAAAAGCTTCTGGAGACAGACAAATGTCAATACGCCATACTTTTGGAAATCAAAGCTCATGGCTAAAAGTAGTTTTTTATGATAGAGATTACTAGTGCTCACTAATGTGTTCTCTTATTCTTGAGCATACCACTAAACCAAATTTCCCAGCTTCCCTAGCACTTTGATGGGACTATGATTAATGGAATACGATGGGAAATTGTGTGGGAGTGAGTTCTGCCACCTCTAGGCTAAGCTATTTAAGAATGGAGGGTGACTTTTTTTTTTTCCCCGGTACGGGGGCCTCTCACTGTTGTGGCCTCTCCCGTTGCGGAGCACAGGCTCCGGACACGCAGGCTCAGCGGCCATGGCTCACGGGCCCAGCCGCTCCGCGGCATGTGGGATCCCCCCGGACCGGGGCACGAACCTGTGTCTCCTGCATCGGCAGGCGGACTCTCAACCACTACGCCACCAGGGAAGCCCATGGAGGGTGACTTTGACATGCTCTCTCTGTCCCTTCATCTGCTGGCCAAAGGTAAAGGATCCAGTGAAAAATTTGGGGGAGTAGAGGATGATGGAGCCACTAGATGGAAGAAATTGTTTCCTGAATGTCTACATGGGGCAAAGCCTCCCTATAGAACACATTAGACAGTGACATGAATGAAATGTAGCTTTTACTGTGCCAAGATTTTACTGAGATTGTGGGTGGTTTATTATGGCAGTTAATCCGCCTTCTGACTCCTTAGTCTACTGTATTTCCGTTACTCTGCATTACCCATCTGTACTAGTGAAAATCTTGTATTTTATTTATAAATGAATGTAAAGCTGTTTGAGAGTTTGAAGAAGTGTGATGTGATCAAACAGACAAAGGAGAGGACTACTTAGATACCATTAGCTACAGTCTGAGTCTTCCAAAGGGAGAACAATAAAATAATCCAAGAAGTAGATCCCTCAGTTCTGAGCTCAGGGGACATGCAAGAGAATGAAAGAAATAGGAGGTATGAAGGACAAAAACAACATGATTATGAGTTGAATTCAATAAAAGCCTATTTCAAGGCTTTCGTTTTGAAACATAAGCCAATATATGGTTGGCATGAGATAGGACTAATAGGGAAGGGAATGAAAAGTTGCATAAAGTTGCTTTTGGTAGAAAGTTAGTATTCGATTACAGGACTATTTGATCACACCACAATAAGAAATGTGAAAGGAAGTCATGACCAAGTTATTTTAAGTAAGCTGGCAGATCCTGAAGTAAAAATTATTTGGCCTCATGGAATCTGGTTAGTGTTTTACAGCCTCAAAGTTAGTTTAGAATGCGTTTTGTACCAAAAGTATATTGAGGCAAAACACTTTCAAATTCAGTAGAACTCTTACAACATGAAGATGCCAAAAGACTTGTGGAATTCCAGAATTTATAAAAATTCTGACCAGCTAGGAGAAGCTTTTTCATTTCGTTCTCTTTTTCACATTGCTGCTACTATTCTCTCCCTCCCTTGTTCAAGACAGACACTACTAATCGATCATAACACTTTCCTTTTCTTTCTAAAGGAAACTGCATCACAGTCATTCTGATCATGGTGCTCAAGACACTCCCCTCAGGAATTTTATCCCTGGAAGCAGGATAAAGCAGGTGGAGAGGGAGAAACTAGTAATTTTGGATACCCATTGTCCAAACTACTCCTTTAATCCAACTATTACTGGGTTCTTCTCACATCAAATGAGACAGTACATATTTTAGAGTAATAGCCATGGGGAATATTTGAGGTTGAAGCTATGAGGAATAGTTATATCAAAAGTTGTTTACTATGAGGCTTCCCTGGTGGCACAGTGGTTAAGAATCCGTCTGCCAGTGCAGGGGACACAGGTTCGAGCCCTGGTCCGGGAAGATCCCACATGCCGCGGAGCAACTAAGCCCGTGCGCAGCAACAACTGAGCCTGTGCACTAGAACCCGTGAGCCACAACTACTGAGCCTGTGATCTAGAGCCCGCGAGCCACAACTACTGAGCCCTCGTGCCACAACTCCTGAAGCCTGCACGCCTGGGGCCTGTGCTCCACAACAAGAGAAGCCACCGCAATGAGAATTCCGTGCACCACAACGAAGAGTAGCCCCCACTCGCCACAAGTAGAGAAAGCCCGCATGCAGCAACGAAGACCCAATGCAGCCAAAAATAAATAAATAAATTTATTTTGTTAAAAAGTTGTTTAATGTTTTAAAACCTTTTTTCCCACTTAGTTTCTAAATTGTTTTCCACTCTGAACTCTTAATTAATAGAGGATTAGTAATTTCCCTTCAGTTGTTCTTAAACATTTGCCTTTAAAGATTCATTAGTGCCTCTCTTGATGTGGGAAGAGAAAGGAGGAAACATTACACTCAAATTCATTTCTCTACTTATTATCAAGTCTGCTAAAGAGAGCAGATTAAAATTGTCGATTCTAAAAAAAGCTTTGATACTTGAATATTCAGAGTACTTCGTCATATTTTGAATATTGAAATTAAATAACAGATTCTCCATCTTCAAACTTGTGTAAAAAGAAATTTTACCCAAATCAAAATTTTACCAGTTAATTGCTCACACTTTTTTCAGAATTAACTCATGCCCCAGACATTTTTTCAGTACTGTTGTAAAATTGATATTTCTCTGTCTTTTCTGCCCGATTTTTGCTTTTTCCTTCCCTTTCCATCACTTCCTTACTATCTTTTTAAATTTTAACATCACTTTTGAACATTTTGTTCCATTTTATAAGGAATATGCTGTGTGTTCTCTTAAGTAAGTTAGCCCATTGATAAATTGCTGAATTCAATTTTAGGTTTAAAGATTTTAAAGAAGACATCTATGCTAAGTCATGTATGTTTGAAAATAACCCAGTGTTATTACTTTGGGGGGAATTAAAAAAAAACACTTTGTCCAAATAAATATTCCCTTTCAGCTCAATGTGTACAGAAACAGTAACATTCTAAAGCAGAGGAGACCAAATAGGATATCACTCCTTTTGATTCCACAGATTATTCCAGTAAGTCTTCAGGTAGCAAGAAGTGAACTAATCAACACAGAGGGAGAGAAATTCCCTTCTCAGTAGTCACTTATTCATACTCTGTTTCTATCTCTATCTTCCTAGCCACTCGGTTTTTGGTTATCATATGGCTGCCAATTAGAACTAGAATCTTATTGCTGTACTTTAGCAATTTTTTTTTTTTTTGGTAAGGATGACTCTGAGTCACTTTAGCCTGACTTAGACATCTCCATTGTTCAAGAGGAGTGAAATTAAAGCTTTAATGAAACTGTCTTGCTTCTAATCAGTAATTTTAAAAAGCCTCTTTTTTTTTGTTGTTCTAGTTCTGTAAAAAATGCCATTGGTAATTTGATAGGGATAGGGATTATGTTTCAGTTTAATATGCACTGACTTATAAAATTGGGAAGATCCTTCAAATGCATTCATATGCATGTTGATGATATGAATATGGGCATGTATGTTTAGAGTAATAAAGACATAGACCTACATGGGACGTTAGAGATTACTTGGACAAACTCATTCATTTTATGGATGAGAAAATAGAACATAGTTCAACGAATACTTGTGCATTTCTCTTAATCTCATTTAACTGAGGATGAATAGCTTGGTTCTTTTGGAAAGTGCATCAGTTGAAAAAGTCATCATGGCCCATGTGAAATGATTAAGGAACCTGAAAAGTATGAGTTATAGAGTTTTAATAGGAACAGAACCATTCCTACCACTAATAACAACATAGATTTAATCAGGGCTTAAAGTATATTGGATGCTGTTCTTAAAGCTGTAGACATATGTGTAATTGAAATTATATACTGAATTTATGAAGTAGGTTTTAGGATAAGTTGAGGCTGACTCTGGGCTGAGAAAATAAAATTTAGGCTTAGAAACTAAGTGGCAAAGCCAGAATTTGAACTGGGGAATTCAGAGGCTGTGTTCTTTTTGTGTGTGTGTGTACATTTATATTTATATTTTTTTTATGTTGTGTAAACTTTTTATTGACACACAACATACAAGCAAAAGGTGCACAAACTTAAGTGAACAGCTTGAGAGTTTTATACAAGTTGAACTCACTATGTTAATACCAGCACTCTAAAACACCTCCTCTTTCCCACTTTCATTCACAAGTCCTTCATAGGTAACTATGATCCTGAATAGTAACACCAAAGATTGTCTTTGCCTATTTCTTTTTTTTTTTGAATTTTATTTTATTTATTTTTCTATACAGCAGGTTCTTATTAGTCATCAATTTTATACACATTAGTGTATACATGTCAATCCCAATCGCCCAATTCATCACACCACAATCCCCACCCACCCCACGGCTTTCCCCCGTTGGTGTCCATATGTTTGTTCTCTACATCTGTGTCTCAACTTCTGCCCTGCAAACCGGTTCACCTGTACCATTTTTCTAGGTTTCACATCCATGCGTTAATATACGACATTTGTTTTTCTCTTTCTGATTTACTTCACTCTGTATGACAGTCTCTAGATCCATCCACGTCTCAACAAATGACCCAATTTTGTTCCTTTCTATGGTGAGTAATATTCCATTGTATATATGTACCATATCTTCTTTATCCATTCGTCTGTCGATCGGCATTTAGGCTGCTTTCATGACCTGGCTATTGTAAATAGTGCTGCAGTGAGCAACGGGGTGCAGGTGTCTTTTTGAATTATGGTTTTCTCTGGGTATATGCCCAGTAGTGGGATTGCTGGATCATATGGTAATTCTATTTTTAGTTATTCAAGGAACCTCCATACTGTTCTCCATAGTGGCTGTATGAATTTACATTCCCACCAACAGTGCAAGAGGGTTCCCTTTTCTCCACACCCTCTCCAGCATTTGCTGTTTGTAGATTTTCTGATGATGCCCATTCTAACTGGTATGAGGTGATACCTCATTGTAGTTTTGATTTGCATTTCTCTAATAATTAGTGATGTTGAACAGCTTTCCCTGTGCCTCTTGGCCATCTGTATGTCTTCTTTGGAGAGATGTCTCTTTAGGTCTTCTGCCCTTCTTTTTTTTTTTTTTGCCCATTTTTTGATTGGGTTGTTTGTTCCTTTAATATTGAGCTGCATGGGCTGTTTATGTATTTTGGAGATTAATCCTTTGTCCGTTGATTCCTTTGCAAATATTTTCTCCCATTCTGAGGGTTGTCTTTTCATCTTGTTTATGGTTTCCTTTGCTGTGTAAAAGCTTTGAAGTTTCATTAGGTCCCATTTGTTTATTATTGTTTTTATTTCCATTACTCTAGGAGGTGGACCCAAAAAGATCTTGCTGTGATTTATGTCAAAGAGTGTTCTTCCTATGTTTTCCTCTAAGAGTTTTATATTGTCCAGTCTCACATTTAGGTCTGTAATCCATTTTGAGTTTATGTTTGTATATGGTGTTAGGAAGTGTTCTAATTTCATTCTTTTACATGTAGCTGTACAGTTTTCCCAGCACCAGTTATTGAAGAGACTGTCTCTTCTCCATTGTACATCCTTGCCTCCTTTGTCATAGATTAGTTGACCATAGGTGCGTGGGTTTATCTCTGGGGTTTCTATCTTGTTCCATTGATCTGTGTTTCTGTTTTTGTGCCAGTACCATATTGTCTTGATTACTGTAGCTTCATAGTATAGTCTGAACTCAGGGAGTCTGTTTTCATCCAACTCCGTTTTTTTTTCCCTCAAGACTGCTTTGGCTATTCAGGGTCTTCTGTGACTCCATACAAATTTTAAGATTTGTTGTTCTAGTTCTGTAAAAAATGCCATTGGTAATTTGATAGGGATTGCATTGAATCTGTAGATTGCTTTGGGTAGTATAGTCATTTTCACAATATTGATTCTTCCAATCCAAGAACATGATATGTCTTTCCATCTGTTGGTATCATTAATTTCTTTCATCAGTGTCTTATAGTTTTCTGCATACAGGTCTTTGTCTCCCTAGGTAGGTTTATTCCTAGGTATTTTATTCTTTTTGTTGCCGTGGTAACTGGGTATGTTTCCTTAATTTCTCTTTCAGATTTTTCATCATTAGTGTTTAGGAATGCAGGAGATTTCTGTGCATTAATTTTGTATCCTGCAACTTTACCAGATTCATTGATTAGCTCTGGTAGTTTTCTGGTGGCATCTTTAGGATTCTCTATGTATAGTATCATGTCATCTGCAAACAGTGACAGTTTTACTTCTTCTTTTCCAATTTGTATTCCTTTTATTTCTTTTTCTTCTCTGATTGCCATGGCTAGGATTTCCAAAACTGTGTTGAATAATAGTGGTGAGAATGGACATCCTTGTGTTGTTCCTGATCTCAGAGGAAATGCTTTCAGTTTTTCACCATTGAGAACAATGTTCGCCGTGGGTTTGTCATATACGGCCTATATTATGTTGAAGTAGGTTCTCTCTATGCCCACTTCCTGGAGAGTTTTTATCATAAATGGGTGTTGAATTTTGTCAAAAGCCTTTTCTGCATCTATTGAGATGATCATATGGTTTTTATTCTTCAATTTGTTAATATGGTGTATCTCATTGATTGATTAGCATATATTGAAGAATCCTTGCATCCCTGGGATAAATCCCACTTGATCATGGTGTATGATCCTTTTAGTGTGTGGTTGGATTCTGTTTGCTAGTATTTTGTTGAGGATTTTTGCATCTATATTCATCAGTGATATTGGTCTGTAATTTTCTTTTTTTGTAGTATCTTTGTCTGGTTTTGGTATCAGGGTGATGGTGGCCTCATAGAATGGCTTTGGGAGTTGTCCTTCCTCTGCAGTTTTTTGGAAGAGTTTGAGAAGGATGGGTGTAAGCTCTTCTCTAAATGTTCGTTAAAATTCACCTGTGAAGCCATCTTGTCCTGGACTTTTGTTTGCTGGAACTTTTTTTTTTTTTTTTTTTGTGGTATGAACGACTCTCGTTGTGGCTTCTCCCATTGCGGAGCACAGGCTCCGGACGCGCAGGCTCAGCGACTATGGCTCATGGGCCCAGCCGCTCCGCGGCATGTGGAATATTCCCAGACCGGGGCACGAACCTGTGTCCCCTGCATCTGCAGACGGACTCTGCGCCACCAGGGAAGCCCCTGTTGGAAGGTTTTTAATCACAGTTTCAAGTTCATTACTTGTGATTGGTCTGTTCATATTTTCTATTTCTTCCTGGTTCAGTCTTGGAAGGTTATAACTTTCTAAGACTTTGTCCATTTCTTCCAGGTTGTCCATTTTATTGGCATAGAGTTGCTTGTACTAGTCTCTTAGGATGCTTTGTATTTCTGTGGTGTCTGTTGTAACTTCTTTTTCATTTCTAATTTTATTGATTTGAGTCTTCTCCCTCATTTTCTTGATGAGTCTCCCTGATGGTTTATCAATTTTGTTTATCTTCTGAAAGAACCAGCTTTTAGTTTTATTGATCTTTGCTGTTGTTTTCTTTGTTTCTAGTTCATTTATTTCTGCTCTGATGTTTATGATTTCTTTCCTTTTACTAACTTTGGGTTTTGTGTGTTCTTTCTCTGTTTCCTTCAGGTGTAAGGTTAGATGGTTTATTTGAGATTTTTCTTGTTTCTGGAGGTAGGCTTGTATAGCTATAAACTTCCCTCTTAGAACTGCTTTTGCTGCATCCCGTAGATTTTGGATTGTCATGTTTTCATTCTCATTTGTCTCTAGGTATTTTTTAATTTCCTCTTTGATTTCTTCAGTTATCTCTTGGTTCTTTAGTAACGTATTGTTTAGCCTCCATGTGTTTGTGTTTTTTTAATTTTTTTCCCTGTAATTGATTTCTAATCTCATAGCGCTGTGGTCAGACAAGATGCTTGATATGATTTTAATTTTCTTAAATTTACTGTGGTTTGATTTGTGACCCAGGATGTGATCTATCCTGAAGAATGTTCTGTGCGCACTTGAGAAGAAAGTGTAATCTGCTGTTTTTGGATGGAATGTCCTATAAATATCAATTAAATCTATCTGGTCTATTGTGTCATTTAAAGGTTCTGTTTCCTTATTTTCATTTTGGATGATCTGTCCATTGGTGTAAGTGAGGTGTTAAATTCCCCCACTATTATTGTGTTACTGTCGATATCCTCTTTTATAGCTGATAGCAGTTGCCTTATGTATTGAGGTGCTCCTATGTTGGGTGCATATATATTTATAATCGTTATATCTTCTTCTTGGATTGATCCCTTGATCATTATGTAGTGTCCTTCCTGGTCTCTTGTAACATTATTTTAAAGTCTATTTTATCTGATATGAGTAGTGCTACTCCAGTTTTCTTCTGATTTCCATTTGCATGGAATATGTTATCCCACCTCACTTTCAGTCTGTATGTGTCCCTAGGTCTGAAGTGGGTCTCTTGTAGACAGCATACATATGGGTCTTGTTTTTGTATCCATTCAGCGAGCCTGTGTCTTTTGGTTAGATCATTTAATCCATTCACATTTAAGGTAATTGTTGATGTGTATGCTACTATGAGCATTTTCTTAATGGTTTTGCATTTGTTTTTGTAGGTCCTTTTCTTCTCTTGTGTTTCCCACTTAGAGAAGTTCCTTTAGCATTTGTTATAGAGCTCCTTTGGTTGTGCTGAATTCTCTTAGCTTTTGCTTGTCTGTAAAGCTTTTGATTTCTCCATCGACTCTGAATGAGATCCTTGAGGGGTAGAGTAATCTTGGTTGTAGGTTCTTCCTTTTCATCACTTTAAGTATATCATGTCACTCGCTTCTAGCTTATAGAGTTTCTGCTGAGAAATCAGCTGTTCACCTTATGGGAGTTCCCTTGTATGTTATTTGTCGCTTTTCCCTTGTCGCTTTCAGTAATTTTTGTTTGTCTTTAATTTTTGCCAATTTGATTACTGTGTGTCTCGGAGTGTTTCTCCTTGGGTTTATCGTATATGGGGCTCTCTGCACTTCCTGGACTTGGGTGGCTATTTCCTTTCCCATGTTAGGGAAGTTTTTGACTGTAATCTCTTCAAATATTTTCTCTAATCCTTTCTCTCTCTCTTCTCCTTCTGAGAGCCCTATAATGCGAATGTTGTTGCGTTTAATGTTGTCCCAGAGGTCTCTTAGGCTGTCTTCATTTCTTTTCATTCTTTTTTCTTTATTCTGTTTCACAGCAGTGAATTTCACCATTCTGTTTTCCAGGTCACTTATCTGTTCTTCAGACTCAGTTATTCTGCTATTGATTCCTTCTAGTGTAGTTTTCATTTCAGTTATTATATTGCTAATCTCTGTTTGTTTGTTCTTTAATTCTTCTAAGTCTTTGTTAAACATTTCTTGCATCTTCTTGATCTTTGCCTCCTTTCTTTTTCTGAGGTCCTGGATCATCTTTACTATCATTATTCTGAATTCTTTTTCTGGAAGGTTGCCTACCTCCACTTCATTTAGTTGTTTTTCTGGGGTTTTATCTTGTTCCTTCATGTGGTACATAGCCCTCTGCCTTTTCATCTTGTCTGTCTTTCTGTGAATGTGGTTTTTGTTCCACAGGCTTTAGGATTGTAGTTCTTCTTGCTTCTACTGTCTGCCCTCTGGTGGATGAAGGTATCTAAGAGGCTTGATGGAAGGGACTGGTGGTGATTAGAGCTGATTGTTGATCTGTTGGGCAGAGCTCAGTAAAACTTTAATCCACTTGACTGCTGTTGGGTGGGGCTGGGTTCCCTTCTTGTTGGTTGTTTGGCCTGAGGCAGCCCAACACTGTAGCCTGCCTGGGCTCTTTGGTGGGGCTAATGGTAGACTCTGGGAGTTCTTACGCCAAGGAGTACTTTCCAGAACTTCTGCTGCCAGTGTCCTTGTCCCCACAGTGAGCCACAGCCACCCCCTGCCTCTGCAAGAGACCCTTGAATACTAACAAGTAGGTCTGGTTTTGTCTCCTGTGGGGTCACTTCTCCTTCCCCTGGGTCCCAATGCACACACTACTTTGTGTGTGCCCTCCAAGAGTGTTTCCCTGAGTCCTGTCGAAGTCCTGCCATCAAATCCCGCTGGCCTTTAATGTCTGATTCTCTAGGAATTCCTCCTCCCATTGCCAGACGCCCAGGTTGGGAAGCCTGATGTGGGGCTCAGAAACTTCACTCTAGTGGGTGGACTTCTTTTGTATAAGTGTTCTCCAGTCTGTGAGTCACCCACCCAGCAGTTATGGGATTTGATTTTACTGTGATTGCGCCCCTCCTACCATCTCATTGTGGCTTCTCCTTTGTCTTTGGATGTGGGGTATCTTTTTTGGTGAGTTCTGTCTTCCTGTCGATGATTGTCCAGCAGCTAGTTGTGAGGCTTTGTTCTTTATCCCCTTTGCTGTGACTGCATTCTCTTAGGGACCACAGAACTAGTTAGTGCACAGAAGGAATAGAGCCAGACCTGAATCCAGGCTACTTTAACTCCATCTGATAGTATTCACAATGTGTGTGTAGTTGGGTGGCTGGATAATTTACTTTTTGTGCTTTTTTAAGGAGCACTTTCTCATTTAATAGGAAAATAACTATATCCACTTCTAAATATCTCTATTTTTACTAAATATTTTCCTTTTTAAATGAAGTATCTTTTTCAAGATGTATTTCTATCTAGATACCATCTTTTTTACATTTTTTCCCTTTTTAGCACATATCTAAATAACCTAGTGTATTTATCATTTGATCTTACCCATTTACGAAGAGAATAAGGGGTTATGGGGTGTGAGAAGGATAAGAAGGAAATAAAGGATAGTCAAAAATACTTTTATCCCTTGTGTATGTAAACTTGGTACATTATGTGGCATTATCAATTTAATTCTCAGGGACAAGTAAGTGGAGTAAGGTGATTTATTTATGCAGATGGAATCCTAGCTTTTAAACCAGCAAATTCTCGTATTGTTACTATACAGTGAACTTTTTATTATAAAAAGAAATAATTTTTCAGGCAGACAGAATTTCAGAAGACAGTAAAGTGATATACCTCAATTGCTTATTTTTTGATATTCCAAGGTGTCACACATATGGATAATTAAAGAGCAAAGATTTCACCCCAGGCCTCTCAATTCTTAGTTAAACAACTTCACCATGTACAAAATGGAGAATCTGATGTGTATAAAGTTCTCAGGGGATACGTACACTGAGAAAAGCAAGTAGCTGCTCCTGTTATACCCAAGGCCCTCTTATTTTAATTCAGAAGTTAGTGTTTGCCTTTTCCCTATCCCACGTGTTTGCTTTGGATAGCGATCGTGCACCCCAAAATGTCAGTTTTCTTGGTTGACATTAAAAACTTAGACCGAGGCTCACAGAGCCCACGTTTCCGTCACCCTTGACTGTAACTGGAGTCACAGTAAATATTGTTGTCTGTTGATGTTGGCACTTCAGGTGGAGCATATCAAGGGCAAGAAGCCTCAAGGACCATGTGGTTCACATCACATACCTGGAACATATGGTTTGTGTTGTCCTCACTGAACTCTCCTTAAAGGGCATTCATCTTGGTTTTCTTTTGAAAATGCCACAGTTTTATTTGAGTCAATTTGAAGATTTTTTTCCATCCCTCATAAGTTTCTGGCAGAGTTTTTAGAGAGGACATGACAAATTTTAATATAAGAAATTGGGAAAGCTTGAAAGAAAATAGTTTAAAACCTAGTGCAGGATACAATATATTTATATGTATATTTGATACATATATATATATATATATATATACATATATACAGAATGCTTTCTGCCAGGTGTTCCAGATATTCCCTTAAATTTGTAAAAATCTAAGGACTGAATTTGATTTAACAAGCAATACATATGGAATATTTTTGAGTAGAGTCTAGCAACTTGCTGCTTTCAGAAATATTTCCAGGGTGTTTCTTGTTCTTTGGAATGGTATCGAAAGTCTCCCAGGAGAACTTTAATTTACTTTTCTTTCAATCAAAAGAGTGAAAAAACAATCTTACGTAGACCTTTCTCTCAGAAAGGAAATACTATATCTTATACATTAGCTTCATAGAGAAGTTTAAAAGTTTTAATGGTTTGCTCTAGTTGATCTGCTTTTGTTTGGTTCTCTGCCTTGATAAAATATAAAGTCCCGATAGCTAGCTTTCAACATTTAGCCTATGCCTTAGGCAGTTGTTTTTAAATGCATCAAAACTTGCCTTTCTTTGTACTCGGTGGTTTCAGTAAATCACAGATGATGTTTTATCTTTTCCTTCTTTTGGTATTCTTTATTACTTCTATTAGAATGGCTGCTTGGTAGGACTGAGTTCCTGAGCCTCTTACTCAAAGTAACCGTGGTCCAGATCCCAGCTGTGCCATTTTTAACAATATGAACATGGGCATATTTTTAGCTTCTTTGACTCTCCTTTTATTTATCTCGGAAACGAAGCTGCATCCCACCTTACAAAATGTTTGTAAAGATCGAAGAGCATTAGGTGTAGACAATGTATGTGATCGTATCTGAAATACAGTAAGTATTTAGTAACCTATTTGGATCCCTTTCATCAAGAATTAGATTGTGTATTAATTCTTCATGAGATGATTGTGTTGTGGACCTGCACTTGGAGAATTTTCACCCTCCACCTGCATATACAAATCCCATGTGTGGGTTTGTGCATATGTATTGCACACAAACTCAAATTCCAGGTTAGCTGTGTTCGATCTTGAATCTCCTGTGTATAATCTTAGGCTTGACCAAGGTTGCCTCCAAACTAACTGGTCACTGAATACTTAGGTTCTTAACATGAAAGCAGCATGATGTCTTAGAAGGTGTCAGGGAAGCAGGCAATTCTTTTTTTGATGAAGGATGAAACTAGGTCATATTTTGCACTGGATGTTGAACTTGGTGAAGAAGTTCAAGGATTGTAGGTGTTCTGATAGTGTTTGCTTGCTTTCAAAGGACTGTTGTCTCCCTTAGGAGAGTCCCTTAGCATTCAGATGAGGACACTCGTTTCTGAACATCTTCCCAAGAGTCAGACTGGACAGATGTTTCTTAAAATGAGCTGCTGAGAGCAACTGAAACTGGAACTTAAAAGAAAACAGCCTAATCTGGCTTCAGTCTTTTATTTTTAAAGGCAGAGACCAGAATCGTGGCATGATAGAGGGGAACATGGTGTTGATTTGGCAGTGTTTTGTAAACAGAAACTCCCTCCTGTGAAGGTACTGTTAGGGAAAGATTTCAACCTGAAAATGAAGATGTGACTAGACTTGGTTCATTTATATTGGCCTAGTCCTCTTGGGTGGCCATATTTTTGCTTGATATTTTTGAGCACTACCAATTCTGTATACTTCTCTGTCAATTAGCCTTGTACAGTATTTATACAAGTCCACCATTCAGTCAGTTTAAAAATAGGCCATTTATGGCAAAAATCAGCCCCACCAGTTGATAGACATCATATAAAACGAAAATATGGGCTGGTTTCCAACTTATTCCTGATGTGTTTGTTGCCTTGAGATAGACACATCACACTCAGTCTGTTAATACATGCAGAGTTTGCCCACGGGAGTTCTCCTGGAACCCCCGCAAAGTGGAAACATTGTGGCTGTGAGTATTTTAAGCTCCTGGCTGTCAGTTTTGTTCATGGAACCTTCAAAAGTGATTTTCTCCCCCAAAACTTTAAGACTAGTAAAGGAAGACGATTGGTCCATTGGGCCTTCCTTCTTCTCTACTCTCACTCCAAATATAATGCATCTTTTTTCCCCACTTTCTACATTTACGCACTTCTTTGTAGAGGCCTTTTTGTTTCTTTTAAAGGATGATTCCTTTCATCTTTTGCCTTTGTTTTCATTCACTGCCAAAGAAAAGCTTTCTCTTGAAGGCTCCAGAATATAAGGATGACTTCTTAAAAGCTTGATCCATTGGAATAAAAATATAATGCTTTTGCCTTTGAAAATATCAGGACCGAAGGGTATTCTGACATCCAGCTTCGGATGCAAACACGGCCCATTCCCAGAAGAGTTTCTTTACAGGGGCAGAAATTCACTCAGAACAACCTCAGACTGGGGGAAGCTGATCACTTCTTTCTGTCTCTAGGACCATGAAGTTTGTGAATATTGTCTGAGCACATGCATATTAATCATATACCCACAGAGAGCAGTAAAATTCTTTGAATGGAAACATTCATTGTGAAATAAATGAATGTAATTATAATTCATAGGAGCACTTTTGTCAAAGTGCAATTTGTAACCCTTAAAATCAAAACACAGCAGGCACCCTTAATATTTTTCAAAATAAATCTCTTCTTCCTAAATAGTTTCCTGTTAATCAGCTTTAACTCCTTAATTCATCTAATATTTTGCTTCAACATATCTAGGATAGCTATAATTTGGTGTTAATCTGTAAAAGATGTAATTCATGGTCTTTGATTGAGGTTAGTTAAAAAGGGAGAAATGAGTGAAGTTAGTTTTTCTGTGCTCTGTACAGCAGCTGGGACCTTAGTCTCATGATTTCTCCTGCAGCGTGGACTTTCAGGGTGAGGCAAGGAAGCAAAGAAGATTGTGGGCATTACAGTCAGAAGAACCTCGGTTCTAATCTTGGCTCCAACTTTCAACTGTGTGACAGTGAACACGCTATTAGCTTTTCTGTGCCCTGTAGTTCTCATCTGTAAAATAAGAATGATTTGCAAAATGGTTGTGAGGAGAAGTAGTAATATACAAAATACGGTTCTTGGCATGCAAAAAATGTGTTTGTGCAAAGCACTGGGTTTGCTGACAACATAGCAGTGAGGGAGTGTTCTGGTTACTATAACTGTGTGATAAATTACACCAAACTTGGTGGCTTACAAAAAGCCATTTCTTATGTTCACACACTCTGAAGGTCAGGAATTCAGACAGGGCACAGTAGAAATGGCTTTTCTCTCCTCCACGGTGTCATGGGCTGTAGCAGGGAGACTATAGGAGGCAAAGGGAATCATCTGAAGGCTTACTTGTTGATGCATCCTCTGGCTCGTGTTGGGAAGTCTCGACCATTTGGGGAAGTCTGGTACGATTAGGTCTCCTGGAGCATCTCTCTCTTTACCTGTATGTGGCCTTCCCATGAGTGCTCTCCAGCATGGCAACTTCGGAGTGGTCCGAACTCTTACATCTTGTCTAGGGCTCCTAAAGTGCCTGTTGTGAGAGAGCATTGGTGACAGGGGTGAGGGGAGAGGAGGGAGGGGAGACACGGCCTGGAGCTTTGCTGGCAGAGCTGTATCCTTTTGTGACCTAGCCTCGAAAGTCACACAGCATCACTTCTAGCATGCTCTGTGGCCAGTGCAGCCTCACTCCCTCACCCTGATTCAAGAGGAGGGAACAGAGTACCCCAATCCGTGGACAGAAAGCTTACAGGATGGGATATGTGAATCTTCGGAAAATACAGTTGGCCGCGAGAAGACAGTGTTTGGATCAAGAAGGACTTTTATTTATTATTTTATTATTTCTCCTTCTGCTTCTCCGTCTCCCTCTCCTTACTACTCTTCCTCCTCTTTTTTTTCCCTGTGTGATGTATGGAGATATGTTCTGAAAGGCATGCCGCGGCCGGACATGGAGACTCCTTGATGCTAGGTTGCATAACGTGAACTGTTTTGCAGGCGACGGAAGGCTACTGGAATTGTCTTTTCTAGGTATGTGTGTGTGTTTATGCACATACATATATATGTGTGTATCTTTATCAATATAGAGATATAGATATTATGTAATCTTTTTTTTTTTTTGAGAGAGGAGTGATTCCATGAAAGAGTTGTTTATCCAAGTTATGAAGTTCCATTTCTCAAAGAAGCTGACCTTAAAGGGTCTCAGATTTCCCCCGTGTTTCTGAAAATTTGGTGTTCAAACCTGATAGACAAATCAGGAATGCAGGGTCAGATTGGAAGAGAGTTGAAGGGGGTCCCCTTGGACAGACATCACAACATAAGCAGGAAGCACAGATTCATGTGTGGCAGCCAAACGTGGAGGGCCTTCCTGAACTAGGCCCACCTGTTTTTCCAAGCTTGCCGTTCTTTATGGTCCCTTCAGAAAAATCAGAGGTGGAACTTCATGGAGACTTGTTAAAGCAATAACTTGAAATGCTGCTATGGGAATTATGGTGAGAACTCATCTATGCAGAATCTAGGTTTAAATGCCTTAAGGCATTTTCTCTTTTAGAGTTAGGAAGCCATAGTCTTGAATCTTAAAAACAGTCAAATGGTAAAACCCAAAACAGCAACAGCATAAACTCCCCGACGATAAAAAACAAACAACTTTACAAAACCTCAGAATAATCATAATAGGACCATGTGAGAGGAGCTAAATAACGTCTGATCCCTGTACTTACAGAATAGAACAAAAATGTCTCTTGATGTAGAATGTCCAAATCTCTGATATTTAATGAGAACATACTCATGCAGACATATTGTATCCCATTTTACTCTCCTTAATTTTCCTCTAATGAGTTGTTCTGCCCAATATTTTAATAAGGGGAGAGCTTTACACATCAGCTGCTATGGCTGGGGTAACACCTTTGTTTAACTATTGACAGCAAATCTCCATAGGTATAAGTGAAGGGAAGAAAAAAGTGTTAATTATTTAAAGCCCAAGTTCAAGCTTCCTCTGTGGGAGCTCCAGTTGTTAGTTTTTGTTTGTGATGCTAAGGGTGTGTATCCCTGCAGGAGTCAGAGTCCTGTTGAAGGGGCTTAATAAATAAATGTACATTCCTACTGAGGCTTCTCTAGTGTTTGTTGTTTGCCTAATACATAATGCATTTTTATAGTGTTTAGACGAGCCACATGTATTTTGCACATTGTTGTGGTCCAGCTTGTACTAAATGATGAATGTACCCTTACTGCTGTTTTGATACCCTATTGACCATGATACATACATGTTACCATCATAAATGCAGGATATAAAGTGGTGATATTTTAAATTTAAGGGGATATGTATACATATATATATACATATATATATATGTATATGTATTTTCATGTGATTTGTGGGGAAATGTTCTCAGAGCCTTGTGGAGGTAGTTGTGCATTGTCTTGTCCTATAGTCACCACTTATCCAGCACCTTTTAGAGCTGTAGGGGGCCCCAAAAATATAATAACAAAAACAAGAATTTTACGTGGTTTAAGGGGGGGCAGCGTGATCATGAGCAGATATTGCTGCTGTTGGTTTTTGCATTGAATATTTTGCTGCAGACAGCAATGGCATTGGAAAATGAATTTATATGCCAGGATGAGTATTTCAAGGTCATCATTAAAAGAATGTTTACAGTGGGGTCTCTGTTAGAACTAACTTACCTGTGGTTCCCATACCTCCCTGAGCGTTGAGAGCCTTACATCACCATTTCCTTCTGCTGCGAACCTGGTCTTTGTTGGAGAAGCTTCCTCTGTGCATTCAGAATAAGAAATAGGTACGTCTCTGTGTGTTGGGGTGCAGATTGAGGAATAAAGCTTTTAAAGATACAGTCATTTTTTTTTCAGTGGAAAGGTCAAAGCTGGAAATAACAAGATCATCTCAAGTTAGCAACTTTGTGGTCAGGCCGTCGGTCAGACTAACCTGTGCATAACCCACTGAATCTGTGCTCTCTCTCTCCCTCTCTCTTTTTTTTTTTTTGCTCACTAGGTACAGTTCTTTCAAATTATTTCTTATTTGCATTTCCAAGTATGTTTTTTGAGAAATATGCAAATGTGTTTAGTGTGGTTACAGTGTTTTAATGAACTGAAAATTAATTCCTAATGTCTGTGACAGTTCATCTACACTGAGTATCTGGGTCCATGGGTGATGACACAGGGAAACTGAGGAAATGTTGGCATAGGAATGACTGGGAATGATGTGACCTCAGTAGAGGTCTCCAGGCGGACATGGAGGGCACTTGAGGACACTTAACAAAGTCGGGAGACGGGTGGAGGAAGGGAGAGGAGAGATGCCAAAAAGTGACTGTTTCAGAGTTTTGAACCTGGGAAATGGAGGAAGACACATTCTTTCTCCTCGTCCCTTTCAATTCCTCCATGGTCCTAACTCCTTTGGTCATAACATGGCTTCCTCTTCCAGGGCCCTGAAGCTCAAGTTAGTGCTGTGGAGCCTATACTATAACTGCAGGATGGGTTTATAAGACTTTGACGGGGTAGCCTAGGAATGTGTGATATTGTTTCCATAAAAAATTAGTTCTGAATGCCAAATAATGTATTTGCAAGAAGTTGCATATCACAATTTGTTTTGGGAATAGAGAGATATAGATATTGAAATATATATATATGAAATATCCAGGTTTATCTAGATAGTATAAATATATGCATATATAATATCACAGTATATAGTATATAGATATAGATACATGTATATATTTGTATATATGTGTGTATATATATATATATATATGTATTTATATATATATTTAGAGAGAGAGGTATAAATATAAATTTGTCATTGAATTTAATAGCTCTGAAATTATGCCTTTAGTGGATTTTTTTTTTTTTTTTAATTTTGCGGTACGCGGGCCTCTCACTGTTGTGGCCTCTCCCGTTGCGGAGCACAGGCCCCGGACGCGCAGGCCCAGCGGCCATGGCTCACGGGCCCAGCTGCTCCGTGGCATGTGGGATCTTCCCGGACCGGGGCATGAACCTGTATCCCCTGCATCGGCAGGCAGACTCTCAACCACTCTGCGCCACCAGGGAAGCCCTTTAGTGGATTTTGAACCTCATGATTTCACCTATGTAGAAAGACGGGTAGCCACTCATGTTGTCAAGAAGAAAGAATCAATAAGGGAGAAGACACACTGGTAGCTGAGTGAGAAAGTATACCCTGGGAGTTGTAGTCATTTCTCTTTTGAGGAATAAAGGAAGAGATGTAATTAAAGTTGTAGAAGATTATGTTTCCTAAGGTGCATTTTAATTAGCTTTTGAGGAGGAACAGGTGGTATAATTGGAAGCTGTGGATTCTTTTCAACAATAGTTTCCAGTGTTAGCTCTTTATGCTTCTTATAACTTTTGCAGCCGTTTCTTTTATTTCCCTTCTGATTAATTAAGTTGCTTTTATAACATATTAGTTATTATTTTAAATGATATATTTCCAATTATATAGTAGAAATAACAGAGCCATGTTATTTAATATATAAAGTAAGATTTATAAGAAATACTTCAATACATTTAATTTCAATACATTTAATTTCCTTTAATACTTAATAACCTAAGTATTAGGTTACATTAAATACTTGAAAGAGATTAATTTACTTCCTGGCCAATTGATTATCCCCTCTCTAATAGATATGCAGCATAAACTAAAAGATTTTGGTAATTAGAATTAGTAATTTATAAATATGAGAACCTTTTATTAAATTGAATGGTTTAAAATGCACATCTTACGCTATACTTATTCAGTACTGTAGCCTATCCACAGATGAAGGAAGAGTTGGCAGGAAGAATAAATGCAGAACAAAGCCTTCTTTGGCAGTGATCTCAGTCATGGCAAATGTCTCATTGGAGAGAATATCATGCATTATTTGTTCTTTCACTTCTGAATCTCAGTATTGGTCATAAATATTTATTTCCTAAACCACGTGTTTTTTCAGTAACATAGTTGGTGAGTCCTTTGAAAGAGAACATATTTAGCAGTTTTAAAGCAACATTGACTCAGGAGTTGAAGGCATAGTATCAATAAAATTAGAGCCTCATATATACCGAGTAATGGTGGTAGGAAGCCTCTATTGAAACCATGCTTATAGATAGCAAAGTTGATCACAGCACAGGAAAGGGTGCCTTTGTAGCTCACTTATTATCTCATAGTTGTGGAAAGCATAGGAATTTTGAAACGGTTTTAGAAATAGGAATTTGGAGAACAATTTAAATATCTCAATTTCCAGGTCAGAAATCAAGTCAAGAGAATGTGATTTGCTGAAATTGCATGATAGTGAACAAACTGCTTTGAGGTGGTGGGATGCTGCTAGAAGTTGGATGAGAATTCATTACTTTGTGATTCTCAGAATTCAGTAGCAGTCAACTATGGTTTCTTCTACTAAAGATGGAATCCTTTTTGCAGGCTGTTGAGGCTAAGGGTTTCTGTTCCTGTGCTGTCATCTTCTGGTCTTCCACATATCAGTTTCCATCCCTACGCTACATGTACCTCCAGCAAGTTTATCAGTTTAACACACAAATTCCTGAGAGGGTTTTTCTCAGTTATGTCGCGACATATATATTATAGGGATAGAGTGTTCAATGCATATTTCTGTACCTAATTTTATTTTTTATCAAAGCTTCTTATTTTAGGTTGTTTAAATTACTTTTGCTACTAGTAGACTTCACTTTAACCCATACCTTAGAAAACAGGTTCAAAATCATGCCATCAATTTTATTTGTTATTAGAATAGGTATAAATGTGCTGTGTGTTTTTACGCATCTATGCCTATATGTGGAGTTTTACACATACAGGAGCCTGTTCTGGAAAAACCACTGGAAAATAATTAGTGCTTTTCAGAACCATTTGTCCTGGAAAGGGATCTAGGGAATAGGGGTTGTTAATAATACTCCTTCTCTCCTCTGGAATTTTAGCCTGTTGAGAACAAGCATGGATCAAAATATTTTATCAGTTTTATGATAGAAAAATATTTATCGGAGACCTCAGCAAGGCTTACTTTCGCCCTCCTTGAACTTGGGCTCTGGAACCCTCTTAAGAGAGACATGGAGAAAGACATGGTGGGGGCAGGGATGGGGGGAGAGCATGAGAGAGCTACAGCAAGAGAGGAGACATGAGCTGAATTACGAAGAGAAAAGGAAGTTTGGCTTCTTCCATCGCATTTTATGCCAAAAGAGTTTTTTGTTTTTGTTTTTTTAAATTTTTACTTCTGTTTAAAGAACAAAGCAAAAGAAACATAGGCTTCTGGGAAGCTTTGGTTTTGAAAAGGTCAAATAGTTGACATTGAGTTGAGTCAGAACAGTTGATGAAGGACTCCTGGGTCAATAGGACAGTCAGGGTCGTATAGAGCATGGCTGCAAAATGATGACTGAATTTGATTTGTCCTGTTTATTCTTCCGTCCCTATCTGTGAGCCCTACCAAGGAAGCTATTTTCTAGATGTTTAATGCATTCAGATCTTTAAAAAATATGACTACAGTTTGAAATTTCCATTCCAATTGTTCCCTGTGTCTTTTTTTCACACTTCACTGCTGGGATTCCAAGTTGTCACACAGAGAAGCTGTCAGCAGAGGCAGAAAGAGTGAGACATAGGGGCCTGCCGGCCTGCACCCACAAAGAGCACAGAGACCAGCAGAAGCTCAGGTACAAATGGCACCAAGGCCCCCAACCGATCAAAATAACTGCCTCCTCTTTCCTCTCCCTCTGAATCATCAGTCTTTGAACTAAATAAATGTGGTGTTCAGTTCCCAAATGCAGTCCCCACTGCTTCTGGTGTCAGGGTCTGTTAATAATTTAGGGAGTACTACAGTAATGTCACAAGGGAGTCAGACATTTTGGAAGAAAAGTTGTAATTGACAGTTCCACTCTTTTATGTTTCACTGGCTTCTGAGAACAATCTGGCTACCACATTTTGATTGTTGGGACTTCCAGTTTAGAAATGGTGATGTGGAACCTGAAAATCAGTTCTGTGCTATAAATCTTTAATTTTGTATTAAAAGGCAGTATTTTTTTATGGCTGTATTAGGTACATGAGCCATTTAAAAATGACATTTGATTATGTCTTTGTCCATTATGGCCCTTCCGAAACAACATGGAACTTATTAATTTTCCGCACATTGTTTTGCGGAAATATATTTTATTCATTTGTTCCATTCAGTGAAACATTCTTTTACACAAACATATTTTGGGTGCCTACTGTGCACCAAGCACACGATATTTTTTTGTGGGAAATAGGCATGAATCTCCTTTAATGCCATGTTTTATAGTTTAGTTGTGTTGGACACAATTGTTTTTTGAACAAAAATTAGATAAGGGGCTTCCCTGGTGGCAGAGTGGTTGAGAGTCCGCCTGCCGATGCAGGGGACACGGGTCCGTGCCCTGGTCCGGGAAGATCCCACATGCCGCGGAGCGGCTGGGCCCGTGAGCCATGGCCGCTGAGCCTGTGCATCCGGAGCCTATGCTCCGCAACGGGAGAGGCCACAACAGTGAGAGGCCCGCGTACCATCAAAAAAAAAAATTAGATAAACAAAAATTATGTTAAAGTCTAGCAAAAAAATTTAATGCAGGTGATAGATAAGAAAACCACTATGTACAATACCATGGTAAGCTTTTTTTTTCCCACACACACTGTATTTTATTTTTATAAGAGATAAATAAATTGACACCAAGCATTGTAAATGGATGACCACAACAAAAGCAACAATGATTGCAATTACCAAACAAGAAACATACACATATTAGTTTACCATGGTAAGCTTCTTAAAGTAGGTTCAGGGAGTTGTGGGAAGGGAATATGGAGGAAGGACCATCTCTCAGCCCTAGGGACTTCTGAAACTGCTGCAGGGAGGCGGTGATGCTTAAAGTCTTCAAAAATGAGCTAGATGGACAGATACATGGAGCCTGACATGCCAGACAGCAGTCGTAATGCACACAAAGGTATTAGGAAGGGCGACCTGGAGGTGGTCTGCTCTGGTTGGCATATGGGTTTCTGTAAAGAGCACTGTGGGGCAAATGGGATAGAGAGACAGGGCTGGAGTCCTGAAGTCCTGTCTGCCACTCTCTGAGGGTTAGGGTTTCTCCTAAAGGTCACGGACAGGATGGCACCTTACAGTACCTCATGCAGGGAAGTAACGATCAGATCCATGTGTTAGAAGAAAATACTCTGGCTTCACTGTGCAGAATGGATAAAAGTTGGGTACTAGAATGAGATGAATTAGAAGGTTTCTGTAATTCTGTACCTCATAGAAGAGGGGCTGAACCAGGATGGGGACAAAGAGGAGATGATGGCTACAAGGTCTGTCTAAGATGCTGAAGGTGACATGAGTTGATGGAGGTGAAAGCCTAGTGCCTGGAATGTTAGTGATGATGTTGACAGCGTTACGAGGCAGCATTGTTTCTTGGGTGGGAAGTGGAGGGTAGTGAGCATGATGGAGGGATCTAGGATGACCAGGTTTTGGTCGGATAGCTGGAGAAAAGAGATGATAGAAAGAAATGCAGGAAAACACTGATTTGGGAGGGGTAGCACACAGTTTTTATGTGAGAAGATACTGACTTTGAAGCACATTCATTGATCAGTGAATCTGCAATGCTAGTTACCCCCTCACTATGTTCAGGGTACGTGCTAAAGCCTTTATTTTCAAACTTTACAACAGTTCCATGCAATAAGTTCAAATATTATTGCCTTTTACACGTAAGGAAAGTGAGACTTAGAGATGGTAACATGCTCGAGGTCACACAGCTAGTGAGGAATTGGGCACCAGAATTCAAACCCAGGTCAACTGCAGAGCCTAAACATTTAACGCACTACCTCACGAGCACTCAAGCAGTGCCTCTTATGAGACCCAAATGTCTAGGATATTTATTTCATGCTTTCTGCATTAGTGCTTAAAATAAAGAAAGATGATGTTGAAACATGTTTACTGACCGTTGGAGAGAAAACTTAAAAGAAAAATAAAAAGAGAAAAGGTTGTGCCTTGGTTGTTTTGGTTGCAATTTACAAGGCTTTTCAAATGTGTTGGAGATTAAATGCTCCTTGACAGTATCCAGATTTATAGTAAATTTCAGAAGTAGGGGAACCTTGGCTTAGTTTAGTGAAGGAAGCAAAGAAATCTTGGAGAATAGTGAAGTATAGCTCATTTTGAAATGTACTGTGACCTTGTGAAATGAGAAGCGTTTTTTCATCTCTGAATGTACCTTAATCATAATGTAACCCAGGGGAGCCAAACATTTTATATGTTTTAACAAGCTAAGTGATTTTATAAAAGTGCTGTTAGAAGGATTTATTTTAATTGGACGCTAGACATGCGAGTCTTAAATCATAGCCAATGCTTCGCTTAGAGCTCTATTCCAGGTTAGCTTTCATAAGTTAAGTAGAAGAACTCATTTTTTTTCAATAAAATAATCCTAAAATTTTGGAGTTTTACATATTTTTGCTTGTATTAACTTCAGGCTTCTGAAGTGCTTGAGCTGCACATTCAAAGTATTTTTAGGATGTGTGTATATATGTGGGAGGTTTAATATAATTCTCACTTCATATTTATCACATTTTTACTCTGTTTAATTCCAGCAATATGACATACTGAAAAGAACAGCTTTACCTTATCACAATAGGTCTCCTCCTCACAGAGGTTTCCCGGGGAATAGTTGGCAACGTTTGGAGACATTTTTGGTTGTCCTCACTGGTAGTGGAGTGGGGTGGGGTGTGCTCTTGATATCTAGTCGGTAGGGTCCTGAGATGCTACTGAACATCCTGCAATACACAGGACAGCTCTCCTCTATAAAAAAAAAAATGCACCCCCCAGTGTTAATAGTGCTGACGTTGAGAAGCCCTGCTTTAGTGCAGTAGTTAAGCCAGTTACGCATACACAAACGGATATTTTCCTTAGCAACTCAGTGAAAAATAGTGATGCTGCTTGGCCTTCAGGAGGAGATCATAGGTGTGGGTGGGAAAAGAAAGCAGAAGAATCAATTAAAACATAGAGGAAAAATAAGTGAGCTATGTGAAAGAAAATTAAAATTAGAACAGAAGGAGGTGGTCATGTGATCTTAGTAACCCTCCCTCCAGTGTGCATTATCAAGAAGACAAAAGGGAGTGTGGCTAAGTGACAGTTGTGATGTCCCTATTTTCCTTTAAGAAAAATATGTTATTACTACTCTTATTATTAATAGTATATAGAGCATGAAAACTATGTTAAGTGCATTGCAGAATGTAGAGTCATTTACCACCCAGAGGGTTTTGAGCTTCTAATTAAGCAGATGGAACAGATTTAGGCTTAGGATAGGGAAAATAGGTGACAACATGAAAAAGACATTACAGCTCCAAGGCTTATTTCATGTGATTTTTGCCTACATTTCAGTCAACCTTTTTTTTTTTTCTTTTAATGAAGGCGGCCACTGTATACTATAGAGAAAAAGGCTTCGAGAGAAATGATTTGATACCATCAAAGAGCAAAACTCAAAGACAGCAGTTAACATGAATTAGCTTGAAATATCCATCATAAGATGTATGAGGAAATCTTCATAGGAAGTAAATACCAAGTGTTGTTTTTTTTAATACCTAAGTTTCTAGTTTGATACATTCATTTTAATATAGGAGATAGATGGGAGGTTTCTGATTCTTTGCAATATGAATTTTCCAATTATTTTATTTGCTATATCTATTGTTTTAAATTGGCAGATTTAGAACAGAAAGATTAAGGGGATTTAGGCCTGTGAAAATACACACACAAAATACCAAAATTAAAATGTTGGAAAATGAAGGCATGCTATCTTTTCCTTGCTAACCATGGATATTTTATTTGAGTCCTTAACTGAAAGTTCCATAATCAGTTTGCCTTTTAAAGTGTTTATCTAAAAGGGATACTGTTTCAGGGACAGGGTCTAACCTCCTTAGTTACGAAATGGTGCTTTCCTAAGAGTATAATTGAAGCTTTACCCATTAGAAAGTGATTATTCAGTTCCTAAGTGTGCATACTTTCTTTTTAATTTGCAAAATAGCAAATTAATGAGTAATTGCAGGAAGGTAGAGTTAAGTTTGTATCACAAGTTACCCCAGAATGTCACTTAACAGGATGAGAGAGTTCCTGTTATACCCTAATAAAGCATGAAAAAAATCACAACTTGGGCTTCCCTGGTGGCGCAGTGGTTGAGAGTCCGCCTGCCGATGCAGGGGACACGGGTTCGTGCCCCGGTCTGGGAGGATCCCACATGCCGCGGAGCGGCTGGGCCCATGAGCCAGGGCCGCTGAGCCTGCGCGTCCGGAGTCTGTGCTCCACAACGGGAGAGGCCACAACAGTGAGAGGCCCGCGTACCGCAAAATAAATAAATAAATAATTTGAAAAAATCACAGCTGGACAAAGTTGGAGAGCTGAAATGAAAATTTATAGTCACCATGCTTTGCAAATACGTTTAGTGTCAACTTCTTTGGGGGAAAATTAATGTCTAACTCAGGTAAAATTTTTCCGTTTAATTTTGCCTTTGGTGTCAAATGATGAAAACCCCTTTGCATTAACTACGTGAATCTCATTCTGTTTAATCAGAGAGCTTCTGCACTGGTAAAATTATTTCCCAGTCTCAGTGAAGAAGTGGACATAGTGAGAAGACGTAGCAGTAACTTAAACAAAAAAGATGATATCAAAGCTTTCTTTAGTGTTAGATTGACTAAATCGTCATGAACATAAACATTCAACAGGCAAAAAGGTGGTACAACATAAATAGATTATTTAACAAAAATTTGAGGAGAATAGCATTAAATGATAATTTAGTTCAGATGAAATTTGTGACATTTTGTCCTCACGAATATTTATGAACTTGTTAGATGTTTGCCTTCCCTGCATGATTCTTTGCATGTGTTTGAGTAATGCATGTTTGCCAGCGTTACTCCAGCATATCCGAAATTATCCAAGATCACTTTTTTTTTTTCCCTTCACATCTTTATTGGGGTATAATTGCTTTACAATCAAGATCACTTTCAAAAGGTTTGGGACACACAGTGCTAGGACTGTTAAAAGATAAACTGAAGCTCATTAAAATTTTTATTTGAGCAAAAATCAGTTGGACTTGGGCGTTACCAAACTGTAATTGATTAGGGGCACTCTGCAGACAGGAGCTGGGCAAAGACTTACATAAAGAAAGCGAAGAAAGGAAATTATTTGATTGGCTGTAACTTAAAGCCTCCTCAGCTGTTTGCGGTTGGGAGTGTCTTGTAAGCATTGTAAGCTGCCAGCTTTTGCATGAAGCAGTCTCTTCAAGCGGTAGGTATATAGAAAAAGAACTTTTGGAGCTTGTTTTTTAGGTATATGTCCCTTTAAATTAAATACATTTTAGATTACCGGAAATGACTGCATTTCCATATTAAATATAGACTTTTCTCTAATTCCTATAGTTATAATATTTGGCTAGGTGTTTTAAAAAATAGACTTTAGAACATACTGCTATAGTTTTCCTCAGTCCATTTTCCAAACTGTTTTGATGTTTAATAAGTTCTGTATCTTGGGCAAATTACTGTTGCCTTTGTACATTTTAATTTAAATGATGCACATTTGCTACCACTGTTATCCTTCACCTTTTCAAAAAACCTTTTCAAGCCTTGCTTATTTATATGCCTTGCACTTTCATTTTACTTTAGTAGCATTTTAAATTCATTTAGTATATATCATTTCAGGGATGTTACCTTACTTATTTTTTTAAATTAAATTAGAAGTACTGTGTGTTTTTCAACAATATTAAGCAGTTCAGATGTGAGATTATTCATTTAGAATTCATTTATTTTACATTTTGTCCTTATTTTTTGATTATTCTTTGCAATATGACACTCTCCAAATTCTTCTGTATAGGTAGAGTTGAGGTATGTACGAACGGCTGCATTGCCACATTATTAAACAAAGGGGGCCCCTCCCAACACACACAGGCTGTGTTTGTCCTCACACTTCCAAGAAATTTTTGCCTCAGTGCCTCACCACCCACTTCCCTTCAGTCTGTCTTCCTCCAGAGAAAGTCAGCTGAAGTTGCACTCCTGATATCACTGATGAACCTCTAACTACTAAAAGCATGGCCTTTCTCCAGTCCTCAATCTCCGTAATCCCTCTACAGCATTTTGCACCCCGACTGGTTATCTCACCCCTAATTTTAGTTCTGTGGTGCCTTGGCAGATGACCTCTTGCCTTCCCACCATCGTGGCATTGAATCTCTGCCCTGTTTCTTTTTTTTTTAATTAAAATAAAATTATTTATTTATTTGGTTGCACTGGGTCTTAGTTGCAGCAGGCAGCCTCCTTAGTTATGGTATGCGAACTCTTAGTTGTGACATGCATGTGGGATCTAGTCCCCTGACCAGGGATTGAACCCAGGTCCCCTGCATTGGGAGCACGGAGTCTTATCTACTGCGCCACCAGGGAAATCCTGTTGCCCTGTTTCTGATACCTTCTCTTCCTGCCCAAATCAGTGGGTTAGAGAAGAATATCTGAGGTACAATGAGTGTCCCTTCCCTTTGCTAGCTAGCTGAGCGCTTCTAGATAATTTATTCAGAGGTCTTGTTTGTTAAACTGAAAAAAAAAAAAAAAAAAAAAAGAAATCAGAAAACACCTACCCGTGTGGTTTCCCTCTTTAGCAGTCTGAACTTATTTGGCAAAAGTAAGAAAGAGAGGAGAGGGCTTCCCTGGTTGCTCAGTGGTTGGGAATCTGCCTGTCAATGCAGGGACACAGGTTCGAGCCCTGGTCCGGGAAGATCCCACATGCCATGGAACAACTAAGTCCGTGCGCCACAACTACTGAGCCTGCGCTCTGGAGCCCACAAGCCACAACTGCTGAGCTTGCTAGCCACAACTACTGAAGCCCGCGTGCCTAGAGCCGGTGCTCTGCAACGGGAGAAGCCACCGCAGTCAGAGGCCCGCACACCGCAACGAAGAGTGGACCCCGCTCGCTGCAACTAGAGAAAGTCCGTGTGCAGCAACAAAGACCCAACACAGCCAAAAATAAATAAATTAAAAATAAATAAATTTTAAAAAAAGAGAGGAAAGAGAAAGAGGAAATCATTTCATAGAACTTGCAAAGTTCCTATTTGGTATTTGACTGCCTTGCTTCTCTTTCCTACCCTTCAGTAACTGTACATCCACGGCTCTAAGCCTTCATGAGTTATCTGTGGTTCATAACCTTTATGACTTTTTGAACCTGGCATTCCAGATGACCTACATTGTGACTCCACCCTACTTTTCCTGGTTTATCATTCACTTGCCTGTTAAACAAACCTGTTGCTTTAGCCACACTCTTTTAACTTACCATATCCTAAAAGAACCTTTCAGACTTATGTGCTCCCTGAATCGGGTTTCCTGCTACTTGTCCTTGAGATGACTTGAGCAGCCCAACAGTCCATGCCCTTCCACCAACCTTCCTGTCTCTCGATGTGCAAGGACGGAAAGTACCCTGCGCTTCTTCCACACTCTCTGAACAGGGTTTCCCATGCCTGTCTCCCTGGCACACTTCTCTGCAGTCCGCTTCAGTCTTACTGGTTTAGCCAACCCAGTTGGTCTTGCCCCCTGAGACATCTCTGTAGCAGGAGTGAGCGTCAGTCTCCATGCTCAGGTCTGCCCCAACCATCAAGGAATGCATGCTAGGAAACTTCTCTTCCTGATAGCAGAAGGAGGATAAAATGGACAAGGTGACATAATTCTGAAAGTTCTCCCTGAAATTCAGTCCACTGTCTTTTGGTGATAGCACCAGAGTGGGGCCATGGGCATTTAACTAAGGAATGGGAGGCCTTCTCGCTACCTATCGGCACTTGTACTCTTTTGAATGCTGATTTTGAAATCTCATCACTTTGGGGAGGGGAAAGCACCCCCCTCTCCTTTCTATAGAGAGGAGAGGAAATGGACTCTCCCTTCAGCACTGAACTCCCCACAAAGCTGATTCCTTCTCCTCCTGGAGCCTCTTCTGGCAGCTGGAGAAGGGGTTGCCAGGTGGAGGTGGGTACTGGTAGCAAGCCCTGCTCTGGCATTTTTCAGTCCAGGTTGCAGGTGTGTGGTTGTTTCCACATACTGTTGGCTTCCTCACTACTGTCTATCTCTAACATCTGGGATACGTTATGTTTTCTGTTCTCAGTTTCAGATCATAGGTGTAATTCTGAGACAAGGAAAATTCAACTTGGAATTCTACTATGGTAAAGCTGTAAGTTTTAATGGAAAGATAGTTCATATAAATCACTTAACACGATGAAGGCACATTGCAAGTTACTAAATATTTTCCAGTATTGTTATATTATTATTTGTATGTTGCTCGTAATAATTTCACTATCTCTTTATACAACTCTTTAAACATGTAAAGTCTACAGTCTATGTTTTGATGCAGTCTCTAAGTTTTTAGTTTAAGATGTGAAACCAAAAATTATTTTATTCTACATAAAATGATATTTTCGGGAACGCTACACAGAAGTTTGGCTTGATCCTATAATTGCCTAAAAAAGGTAACATGTAGAAAACCATGGTGAACATATGTGTCTCTGACTATTTATCCACATATACTTAGAATGAAACCTGTCTAGTTTGGCCAAGTTTGCAAAATGGATACTCCTGTAATTTGATGTATTTCCAGTAAAGCCCCTTTCAAGTAAGAAAAATTAGGTGTGATCTTAAAGAACAGATTTCACCACAAACTAACACTTGGCTTTCTTCAGACCTAGTTCTTCATTAGTCAGCATGACACTGCTCTTAGTAGTGATTACTCAGAGAGAAATGGTGAAAAGGCCAGTTAGCACCAGCATTTCTTTGCAAGATGTCCTGTTATATTTTTGCATTAGGAACACAGTAGCTAGTGGGCATCTTGTCATTTGCAAAAATTTAAATGAAAGTGAGCAACCCAACCCCAAGACTTATAGGTTGTTTCTAATTAGCAGTCTACATATTTTCTTAATTTGTATCTTGAAACTACATTCATGATACAAGAGGCTGTGTTATATAAAGGATTAGACTTAAACAATATGGAAAAAAGTTGAATTTTCCAGTTTTGGATAAAACCTGTCCTCCCAATACCATGTACTTTTGCATATAATGATGTTAAAATAGACAGCATGTGTACACAAGGCAAAAGGTTTGTGGTTTGAGTGGACAGCAAAAATCAGAAATCTTCACAGCATGGCAGTTTGAGAAGGAGGTCGTGGATGGCTGGGACCGTTTGCTTTGTTGTATCCAGTGGGCAAAGTGTGCATGCCCAGTGAGGACCGTATGGCCTGCTTGATGTGTGCAGAGAACAGTACACAGGATATGCAGTATACTGGAAACTACTGGGATTTAGAAATTATAGAATTTAATGTGTTGTACAGTTTTGTCCTCTTTTTTCCTAAGTGAGTCACCTAAACATTTGCAGATCTGTTGTCTGAAAGGATATGTGTATTTTCCTTTGCACCCCGTCTTAGACCACAGATTTACAGGTATTTTTGCAGGAGGCAGTTTCTGTGAAAGGAGAACATTTGGCTTCAACTTTATTGCTTGAATTTTACGAGGCAGTGACAACTGTAGGGCTTTGTGATAGGAAGCCACATAAACTCCATTAAGATTATGGCCTGGGCTTCCCTGGTGGCGCAGTGGTTGAGAGTCCGCCGGCCGATGCAGGGAACACGGGTTCGTACCCCGGTCTGGGAGGATCCCACATGCCGCGGAGCGGCTGGGCCCGTGAGCCATGGCTGCTGAGCCTGCACATCGGGAGCCTGTGCTCCGCAACGGGAGAGGCCACAACAGTGAGAGGCCCGTGTACCGCAAAAAAAAAAAAAGAAAAAAAAGATTATGGCCTTCATTTTCAACGTTTCTACCCCCTCTCCACATAAGACTTGTATGGTTTATCCCTGGAAAACAACAGAAATGGAAAGAGGAATAAGGACACCTCTTGCTGTTCCTTCTGAACAAACCATTTAATTTCTTCCTGCATTGAATATTTACATAATACTGAAAATATTTGAAGCCTTTGAGTTGTGGGTTCTTGTTCTAGTGTATTTAATGATTTGCTCAAATGTTAACCCTTTTCTTCAATGGGCGGAAAAAACACTTTGATTTAAAACATTGGATTTACAACTAAGGCTTTCAGTGTAAAAATATGCACAAAAATAGCATATTCTATTACAGTAAAACACTGTAAACACTAATAGTTTTAAATATAAAGTGTAATTCATTCAGGAAAAAGTAGAAGCCATTTTAAAATGCCCAAATGATTGTGCGATAATAATTAGCAAATAGTTGTTCAGTTCCTTAGTTAGCGTACTTTATTTTAATGGAACACTTTGAATTAATAAACATGCACATACTTTTTTTTGGTGGTAGTTATAACCACAGTGTATCTTATCAGATAATTGACTGTCACAAACATAATAACAAGTCTACTGAACAGCAATGATACCGTTACAACGAAGTATTTCTTTGGATGTTGCAATCTTAAAAGGAGAACAGCTGCTTAAATTTAAGCCACTTCCTTCTTGCAAAGGGGCTGTCACTTTTGTTACGACGTGTATGTAGATAGACATTTCTGTGAAGAGAAATAAAAGGAGGGGAGGAAGAATACAAAAACAGACAATAGGAAAAGTGTGCAAATAGATTTAGGAGAAGCTCATACAGCCATGTTGGGAGGTAACATCATAACTCCGGGTTAGATTGTAGAAGGACTGTCTCCAGCATCTGGATTGATCTTTAATTAGGATAAGTGACTTAGGCCAGCTTTTCTTTCTAATTCAGGCAAGCTGTCCTCCTCTCAGTAGCTCTCAAAGGGTAAACTCAGCAGCAGCAGAAAGAAGTTGTCAAAACACAGAGGGGAGGTTTATGGCCTGCTGAATTTTGGTGGGGTATTAACAGCTAGCTTAACATTTGTTTCTGTTCTTGATATGAGGTTTTCCAAACAAACAAACAAACAGAAATCTACCTTCAATTTAAAACTGCTTGAAAAATAACTGGCCCTTGCAAAATTAAACAAATAAACAAAGAATCCAAACTTAATTAGTTTTTGAGGATAAGCAAACACAATTTTCTTTCTTTCCCTCCTTCCCTCCCTCCTTCCCTCCCTCCTTCCCTCCCTCCTTCCCTCCCTCCTTCCCTCCCTCCTTCCCTCCCTCCTTCCCTCCCTCCTTTCCTTCCTCCCTCCCTCCCTCCCTCCCTCCCTCCCTTCCATTTTTCTTTTTGCTGCTTTGCTTTAACTGCTGTAGTCTGAAAAAACTTAGATGCATTCTGATAGATTTTACTGTTTTGCTAAGAAAGCATGAAGTATTTCGTATTCCACCTAATCATTCCATTGTGTGCAGTCGGCGAAAATTTCCCAGACTGTGCCTATTGAATTATGCCTTCATTGTTCTATTACTGTTAGAAGTTGTGCAGTTAATTTCCCCCTCATTCAGCTGAAATGCACCTTTTTGTGATATAACCATGGGACACAGAGATTTAAAATTTAGTGAAAACCTGTGAGAAATATAAATATTTAGATTTATATCTGAATATGAGTAGGGAAATATTTCAAAGCAGCTTCTGACTGTACATAGAAATAGTGTAGTGCGGGATCCATACAATGTGAGTCATGATTATATTTCAGTAAACGTGCATTTAAGAGGGCTGTATTCTGTTAACGCCAGGGCTATCCTAATATGACCTGGTGTTTTTTGCCCACCAGGAATGTACAAATTGTCAGGTATGGCTTTCATGCTGCTTGGCTGATTCTGCATATATGAGGGGCAAGTGTTTTCCCTGCTTCTTGGTGAGCTCTTTGAGGTCAGGGACAGTACCTGCCTCATTTTTATACCCATGGTGCTTAAGAAAGTGACTTACCTTCAGTGGAGAAAAGATGGGCCCCACTGACACAATTACATCTCTCAGAAAATCCCCTCCTTCACTACGAACATCTTGCACTTTGACCATCATTGGTAATGTGGTTCAGAAGATGTGATAGATGATACTGTGGCAACTGGAAATGGGAAGGAATGTAATGTGTGGTCAATCTTTGTTAGGATTATCAAGACAGAGCTTCAGATGTAGATGTACCTCTCAAATGGATTTATTTGATAATTGTTGCAAATATTTGAATCTCTCCATTTCTAGAGAAAGTTCGAAATGGTTGAAAGAAGATTGTTTTTTTTTTTTACAGTGTTCTATCAGTCTCCAGCTGATGTTGGTCAGAATAAAAATTATGATCCTTGTCATATAGATGAGACACTGAAAATACTGGAGGAAATATCATTTGGCCATGGCATCTGGAAAGAGTTGTAAGCAGTATGGAGTATCAGAGAGTGACTCTTGATAGCTGCAAGAAGCTTGTGAAATACAGTGATTTTAAAATTCTTACCCCCTAAGGATTTATTATATATATATATTTAATCTGGCTCCTTAATTACTTAATTTATTTATTTTTGGCTGTGTTGGGTCTTCGTTTCTGTGCGAGGGCTTTCTCTAGTTGCCACAAGCGGGGGGCCACTCTTCATCGCGGTGCGCGGGCCTCTCACTATCGCGGCCTCTCTTGTTGCGGAGCACAGCCTCCAGACGCGCAGGCTCAGTAGTTGTGGCTCATGGGCCTAGTTGCTCCACGGCATGTGGGATCTTCCCAGACCAGGGCTTGAACCCATGTTCCCTGCATTAGCAGGCAGATTCTCAACCACTGCGCCACCAGGGAAGCCCCAGGATTTATTAATTTTTATTTTACAGTTTAAGTATGTAATTGGAGATATCCACACTGTTTAGTCAATATTTTGATTTCATTTCATCAAATATACTCTGATCACGTTTCAAATATACTACCAAAGTAAAATCTGCATTATAGCTGTGTTTTTACAATTAAAATTGAATTGAATTTCCTGCACTGACATTCAGTGATAGTATGAGTTTTCTAGTTTGTGGAAGAAATAATTAACTGACTTTAGAATTTTCTTAATCTTAACGGTTGCCCTGTGAGCGTGTCTTTTAATGTTTGGAGCTCAGAACGAACAACAAAGTTAGCCAGGCTGCTGTGGATGAGGGAGTGAGAGGTAGAACCCTAGTGAAGGTGGAGCAGGGAACAGAGGAAACTAAGAGGAGGAAGAATTTCTGTTTCTCCCTAGCTGTCTAGGATTGTAGATAATAACTGTAGAGTGCAGAAAGACCAGAGTTGTATCTTATCTTCTCCCTGTCACACCCAGACCATGCCTTGTGCGCGCTAAGTGGAGACCAGCTGAGTCAAGAAGAATTGGACAGGCTTGTGTTTGGGTGGGATCTAGGAAGCATAGGAAGCGTCTGCGGGCTTTAGTAGAGTTGAGTAGAGCTTTTCCCAGCCTCCCAGGCTGTAGAATCACTTGGAGCCAGCCCTGAGGCTCCACCCCACACTTGTGATCTCTTCTCAGTTTATTTCCTTCTAAACTCGGGCTACAATTGGTCACCTTTGCAGTTCAGTGTCAGGTCTCCTGACCCCAAGATGGTTGTTCTCTGATCTCCTCATTCTTGGAGTCTGACTTTTATTTTTAACCCAGCAGGGGCCCCTCCTCCCCACGCTCCAGTAACACATATAAGGGCTGGTTTTCATTTTCCTCTTGGATTAACAGTTTTCAACCTCTTCAGTGTAGTTGATGTACATTTACATAATTAAAGATCCGGTCATGACTGGTTGTCTACTTTTCTGTATAAAATACATATAATCCTCATAAACTGTTGTTCTACCTTTGTTTTTTGCATAAACCCATACTGTGTACCTCATTCATAATTCATTGTCACATGTTCAGTTTAATATACAGAACACTGTGAAGCTTGAGAATTAACCAGAGGAAACTGTTGGTTGTTCCTTTACTATAACTACATAGGTCATAAGTACTCATTAAGTGCTTGTGGTTGGAGAAACAAAACAAACGAAATAACTGTGAGAGTAGGAATCAGCATTTCCGTAGAGCTTTTCTCAACATATGGCAGAGTAATAATAGGATAGAATAACTGCTGGAATTGCCAGTTTTTGTTCTCTGCCTCTCTCTTATTTTCTTTTTGTCATACCCAAAATATTTAAAAGTTAGGGTCAAAGAATAAGTGGGGTAAAATTACTGCCATTCCTTTTTTTTTTTTTCTTTTAAACACATGATAGTACACTTTCTCTTGCTTTTGGTAAACTTTTCAAGTGAACTTTTTATTTCTTTGTAAACATTTTATGTTCTAGCACTTCTGTTGCTTCTAAACTTTAAAATTTCCCTTAGGAATACAAAGCTATGTTCCAATAACTCAATAGGTTAGAAATAATACAGGCTTCATCCTAGACGTGGAAATGCCTACTTTATAAATAAGACCCTCTGTTGTAGTAAGTAATGAGAAATAAGAGACTGATTTTGAATATTTGAATTTCTTTCGGTGTAACTTAGCACAGTGAATCAAATTCCTGGACCTGAGAACTGACCCAATAATGAAGAAAAGATTTCTCCTTCAGAATTTCCTCTAAAGATTATATTGAGATGTGGTTTTCCTTAGTGTCCTCAAATGTTTTACAGCTAGAGTGATATTGTCATTTATAATAAGAAATACATAGTTGGTCTTCATCCCCATTTAGGCACAGAGCTCTCAAAACCCTTGGAATTTCCTAAGTGATGAGGGCAAAAACGTATCCTTTGTTATGTTAATGGTGACTTTTGGACCCCACCTAAGGATGGGGATAGTTGCCAGTGCAGCTGAATCACTGATTAGAGCCCTGGAACTTTCGACCCCAGCCCTGACTTCCTGGAATGGGAGAGGGGCTGGAGGTAGAATCACTCCCAAATGGCCAATGATTAATCAGTCCTGCCTATCTAGTGAAGCCTCCATAAAAACCCAAAAGATCAGGGTTCGGAGACATTCCGGGTTGGTGAACAGTCAGAGATGATGGGAGACTGGTGCCCTTGGAAAGAGAGCAAGGAAGCACTGCACCCTTTCCACATACTTGCCCTATGCATCTCGTTCATCAGGCTGTTCCTGAGTTATATCCTTTTATAATAAACTGGTGACCTAGTGAGCAAATGGGGTTCCGGAGTTCTGTGAGTCATTCCAGCAAAATCAGTGAAACCCAAGGAAGGAGTCATGGGAACCTCTAACTTACAGCCGGTATGTCAGATGCACAGGTGATAACCTGGACTTGCTGCTGGCATCTCAAGTGTTAGGGTGGGGGGCGGTCTTGTGGGACTGAGCCCTTCACCTGTGGAATCTGGTGTTCTCTCTGGGTAGATAGTGTCAGAATTTAGTTGAATTCTTAGACGCTCTGCTGGTGTCCCGAGAATTGTTTGATTGTACAAGGGGAAAACCCCTGCCTCCGACGCATCGGAATTGGTTCCAGAAACTCAAAATAGATCGGTAGGTCTTTATGTCCACATCATTTTTGTGTCCTCAGCTTGTAAGGGCCTGGTTTACTATAATGGGCAGGGAATTTGTAGACAGACTCTGAACTTGTGACTCTGCTCTACAGCTACAAAATTGTGTGACTTTGAAAACAGCAAGCCTTCGATTCATCATCTGTAAAAAGGAGATAATATCACATCCTTCAGAGCTAGAGTGAGTGCGTGTGTTAGTGTGTGTGTATCACTGAAGTGATAAATAGGATAGGATTCTGTGAACTCAGTGATGCTACATGAAGGTTTTCAGAGTCACATTCCTCACTGTCACTACTGACCGGGTCAGCTGTGAGAGCTGGGGAAGATCTTCTAAGATGATGCAAAGAGTTAGATTTAAGAAGGTAAAGAAAAAGCTGGAAGCCAGGAGTCCTCGCATATAAAACCCGACCCCTTTGTAGGTTTGGTTTTTAATTGATGTTCCTGACACAGTGTAGGGCTTAGCAGGATCAAATATAGGGTGTGTGATGTGACTGCTGAAGAAGGAACAAGGCCAGCTCAGTTTGTGGTCTCAGAGGTGGAATCATGGTAGTCAGCCAGGGTCAAAACCAGAAGTTCCCTGAGAGGCTAGAAGCCAGGAGGGGGGAGAATGCCAGAGAGAGAGCTGAAAGTGGGAGCTAAGGATCAGTAGCCAAGAAAGCAGACATGTAACAGGAGACAGGAATGTGGGAAACAGCCTTGTATGGAGTCCAGCTAATTTAGGTGGAGATTTTCTTTTTTAAAGCATCTGACCCAGCCATTTGCCACCAGTGGGCTTCACCCTCCAAAACACTGCTATGTACTGAGCCACAGATTCTCAAAAGTAGGAAAATAAAACAAAAGAACACATACAAACCTTTTGATATTTGTAGCAGTAAAAATAAACCCCCTTTAGACATATGGTTTTAATAGCTTAGGTTATTGATTCTTCTTTAGCATCCTCTTCTTCATTTTCTTGGCTGGCCACTCCGTTCAGCACAGTTAGACACCACAACTTGAAATCAGGGTACGAAGAGGGTGTGGATCTCTGGGCACACAGAAGTGAAGAGCTGTCATTAAATATGTGATAGAAAATAGAAAAGTGGACATAGACCTTACATAGGGCAAGTTCAAAATGATGACCTTAAACTGTGAAGGTACGTGTGAAGTTCGTTTTGGTACTCCTTGTCTGAAAAAAGAACACGTTTCTGTTACATTCTAGAAAGATTCCAATCAAGTTTTGCCAATCTTTGGAGAAACTGAGACAGCTATGTTGGCTTTTTCAGAATATTATTTCTGAAAAACATATTCTCCACGCATTAGGAAATGATGACTGGGTTAGACATGTACCTGAGGACACAGGATGTCTCCACCAATTTCGATGATATTATTTAGATCATTTTTGTTCTTGTACTACGTACAGTGTTATTAAATTTCCTCCTCACTGATCTCTTGCTAAATTTGTTCTCCTTCGGGGACTTCCTCCTTTACCCCATCATCGGAATACTCTTCCTAAAGCTCAAATATGATAATTGAAGAGGAATAATTTTAATAATCCCAAAGAAGATCGATATTAATTATGACATATAATAGGTAGAAAATTTTAAAGTTTTAAGTCTTCTTTTGTTCTTAGACAAATCCCCTTAAAATGAAATGGCTGTGAGTAACATCATATTTGCTTCATGGAGTTCCCTTCTTTCACTGCTTGTCCCAACCAGTTATTCTCTGGAGTCTTTTTTGGTCCAAGATCCCATGTATAGGAATCTGGGAAGTGTAAAATTTAGGTAACTTTTTTCTTCAGAACATTGTGTACAATAAGTTGGACGTGGTAGAAATCTTGAGAAACATAACCCTGGATACAGAGTATTAGAAACCTTTCCTCTCGACTGGTTTTTATTTAGTATTATTATTTTAAAATGCTGCTTGTCATGGTGATAGCAAAAGAGTGAAATTTGGAAGAGTCCTGATGGGATATTGTAGGATCTTGGCTCATAAAATATATGTGCAAGTTTTCCTGTCTTGAGTCAGTTTTGAGTTGGAACGTTTCATGACTTCTCTGGAATGGTAGCCACCATCTGGCCAGCATAATCTTTCAAGATACTTGCAGCCAAAATGTCTCAGCATTTTCTGAAAGAAATTCATGTTTCAAACCAGTCCATAACCTTCAACCGGCCATGGCTCCCAAAAATGGGGAGATAAGTCCTGTTCCTCCCTGTTCAGAAACATCTGCTTCAAAGGATGGCACAGTTTCCTTCATCTCTGCCTTCCTTTGACCTCCCTCTGTCTCCTCTTTTGAGAGCTTTTCTGCTTGCAGCAGCTCTAAATCCATACAGCCGACCAGGGACTGGCTTTTTGGTAACATATATCTTAAAGTATTGAGAAAGAATATCGGATAGACTACTTTGAATAAGGTGTCTGTTTCCTGGACCAAAAGGCCATTACTTGGAAACGACTGGATCATGTAGTACCTAATTGCATCCGTTACAGACTTTGTGGGCAGGTGCACAATGAGAGCAGATCTCTCAGCCTTTCTTCTCAGCCCATCTTCCATTATCCCTTCATACGTGTATTTCCATCTCACGCTTCAACCACTCAGGTCAACTTTGCCATTCTCCTTAAAAGTCATGCACTTTGATTTCTCATTGCCTTGGTTCAGGTTGAAATTGCCCTTGCATCTTCCTTCTTCATTTTCTCCTCTTTAAATCCATTTTAACTTATAAATTTGACCTCATGTAAGAATTTAGCTTTCAACAAATAAATGGACAAAATATATATAAAGTAGAGGGGATGGCATGAGTAAAAGCATGGAGGCTTGAAACTGAATATTTCTTTCTTTGGACTTTATCAGGCATTAACACGTATTTCTAGAATAATTATTGATTTTCTTATTTGTCACAGTTAATTAGTTTTGAAAGTAAGGAGACTATAATATGATATTTTTTGCTTGTGAGGTTTTTGTTTAAAGAGATACCATTTTAGTTGAAGAAAACATCTTTTCTTTTTTAAAAAATTATCAGTTATTTCTTCAGAGAAGCGGGTCACTGATAGTCCTCAGCTGGGCAGCATTTCTCAAGTGGAGATTTATGGAATAGTGGATGTTAGTAAAGTGAAATTTGATTGATTTGTGTTGATGAAACAGTCTTCATGGAAGGAGAGTAAACTTGGAGCTTACCATCTGTAAGCCACTTATAAAGGTACAATGGAAACTCAGTTGTATGTGCCAGTGCGAACCTTGCATGGTTTCACGTGGCTCAGTCTCGCTGAGCTGGTAGACCTACTACTGGTATTTATTAAAGCGCCTTTGTTTTTCAGGAGGCAGTTGAGAGACTCTAAACCTGGGCATTCCTCTCTTGTTTTTATATGAATCATCTTCCCTTCTTCACTGGATTTAAATGGGTTAAAAAAAAAATGTAACCTTTGCATTATTGGTTAAGAAAAGACAGTCTTGGAGACTGAACAGACTCAACATATTATTTTATAGAATGCACTCCTCTGCTAGAATCACTGAGTATTTCAAGTTTAATTTACTTTGCCATTAGGTCAGTAAAGTCACAGTATCAAAGGTCTCCTTCCTGAAGTTTATCTTTCTACATAGAGTCAGTTCAATCTGTTGTACAGTGGTAAGGTAAACTTAGTTTTTGGATGAAAGCTAACTGTGACAATAACCATCTGGTTGTTTCAAAGGATAAGCTAGGAATTAATGTGATGGGGCATTCATTTATAGTCTCAGCTTCTTCACACTTTGTAGGAATGCAGTGAAGTTTGAATATGCTGAAGTTCGTGAAACCCTACATTATGTTCATGGGACATGGTAGTTGATTAGTAAATATGAACTCTGTTTTCTTTTTTCCCTCCTTCCTTTTATTTTTTGTGATACATTATTACAAGGTTAATGTACATATTGGCCTAGTAATTTTGATAACTCTTTGGTGGAGGCCTTTTTTATGGTGACTCCAAAGACATTCTCAAAATATCTCCAGAACTGAATGCAAATTACAGGGACTGACTATGATTAAAACAGTAAAACTCAAAAGTATGAAAATAATCTGAAAGAAGGAAAATCCTAGCTCTCTCAAATGATTTTAAGTCACCAAAACCATGAGACTCAAGGTTTAAAAATAGTTTGAGGGCTTCCCTGGTGGCGCAGTGGTTGGGAGTCCGCCTGCCGATGCAGGGGACACGGGTTCGTGCCCCGGTCTGGGAGGATCCCACATGCCGCGGAGCAGCTGGGCCCGTGAGCCATGGCTGCTGAGCCTGCGCGTCCGGAGCCTGTGCTCTACAACGGGAGAGGCCACAACAGTGAGAGGCCCACGTACGCAAAAAAAAAAAAAAAAAAGTTTGAAAGCAAAAAATGTGTTATCTGAAGTATGCCTAGGGCAAAAATAATATTTTTAAAAAATCCTTGGACCAGCTAAATTAAGAAAGGGACAATTAGTAAACTAAGAACAGTGGTAAAAACTAGTATGGTTTGGTTATAAGTATAAATGAAAGCTAAGTTAAAATCTACTCAGGATTAAACATGGACCTGGAGTTTTGACAGAAAGCTTCCGAGGTTACAGTCATCTGCATTTGAGAACATCTGGGCAAGTCAGGGTGTCTGATCATGAACTTCATTGACTTTGAGGTTCACTGTGCTGCAGATTTACAAATGGATATGGTTCCTGGAGCCTGCTAGTGGGTTGAGAGCTGAGCAGAAGGCCACTGGGGCCCAGGGCTCAGGCCCAGAGTCTTTGAGCAACAGGCACACCCTGGTCCAGGTAGAGTTCACTTCCAAGACCCATCCTGGTCTAATAGCTGTAATAAAATCCCCAGATATTCCCTGAGAATCACATCAGCAATTGGGTTGACCATGTTTCTTAATCAAGCTTTTGTAAAAGGTGGGTAATAAAAGAATTGTTCTGTCTAGGTTTTTGTCTCTCTTCTTTCACTTGCCTCTTTTGAAATTGCTGAAGCATGAGAATAAATACAAGTCTTCCTAAGGCTGAAGGAGCAAAAGGCCTGCAGAGAAAACAACCAGGTCTTGAATAATTAGAACAGACACTATGTAAAAATCGACAATAAAGCTGAATTTGAGAGAGTAATTTGCATTTTAGTTAATTGTCTGGAGATCTGTTACAATTTTATTTATTTATCTTGTCCATTTTGGATATTAGTTACAGTAGCAAGGAAGCGTGGGAACATTCAAAGCTCCTTGAAGGATGTATTCTCCAGTGGTAGCAATAGAGAACACCTCAACCTTTGTAAGTAGGGCTGGGTTTCCATATAGATACAAAAGAGGTGAATTTCTGACTTGGCATTACCTCTCTTCTTCAAATGTGCTCTTATCCAGATGATAAAGAAAACTGCAAAAGTAATTGCAGTGTGAAGTTCACATCATTTTGTGGAACTTGGAAGATACATATGAGAGTCTAGACCACTCAGAGAAAATACTGAAATCATTTTTTGTAATAGACTTGTATTGGCTACTGATACTAATAGAAAAATATCTTTCTTGATAGTTAACTTACTAAGAACTACTCATGGAGGTTCTCGGTACATAGTTTCTGGGAAAAATAGCCTTAATGGGAAAGGTCAGAGCAATTTAATAGGACATAATGTGAGTGCAACGGAGGGAACCACACCAGTTCTCACATAGTACATGTGGGTTTACCAAATATTGGTCATTTATTGCAGCAATAGTTAGAGTTAAATTTAGATTCTTATATGTATATAAGCTTCCACAATAGTAGACCTAAGAACAACATCAGTCCTTACAGAGATTAAACTCCCATCACCTCTAATACTGTACATATTATTAATGGGTATTCACTTAGGTGGTAATTAGTCAACATGCCAAAGTCCAAACAAAGCTGGAAAAAAATATCAGTACAACTTTTACATTGTCTGCATTGGTCTCTTAATTTAGATATTTGGAAGAGACATAAAGGAACAAAATGTGTCCCCTATACATTAATTAAACAAACAAACAATATTTTTCTGCCAAGAATTTGGTCAAGAGAAAATGAATTCATTATATTTAGAAACTCTGAGAATTGATTTTAAACTATTGTGAAAGAGTATCTAATAGCATAATGAGAAATTATTTGAAGTGGAATCTGTAAATTGATATGACCATAGAAATAAATCAGTTTGCTAGAAATAGATCTTTAATGAGAGACTACTAGGTGCCATTTTTCTAAGCCAGTATGAGATTTCCAGGGGATATAAAATTTAGTAAGAAGCGTGCCCTCCCATTCTGCAGTACATCATTTCGGAGGAGAGTTGAGATAAGAGCCTATAAGTTGACATCATGCAGCTTATTTTCAGGAGGAAGATCAATGTGGCTATAGAGTTTGGAGGCCCTAAGCTTCTACAACTTGCTGGACTTGTTTTCAGAAAAATAATTTAAAATTATGAATACATGAGTAAGGTCAACAATTCAAATCATTTAGAATGAGAAGATAATTTATCAATTTAGAAAGCTGACAAGTATCATATAAAAATCTAGAAAAATATATAATTTTTTTTTAGCTCCCCACCATACCTGTCAAACTAATTTCCTTTTTTTTTTCCAGTTGTACTCCTCCATTGCTTCCTTATTTGGCAGTTTTGTAATATCGTTTTTCATACGGAGAATAGAAAAATTGTTCAGTCCTCCCTATAGCAATGTGGATGAAAATTTGTACTTTTAAAATTAATAGTTTGAAAAGTTTTAGTCAGCTTTATGACTTTATTGGTAATATAATTTCCGTGATATTTCAGCGCATTCTAGTTTTTTTGCACAGTGACAAGTCATAATACTCCTTGAATTTATGACATGAATCGACCATTTTGTCACTGGTGTCCTCATAGAAGGAGCTGGATGAGTTGTTAATATGAGCAGTAGGAATAGACCTAGAAATTGTTTCTATACCCGATGACCAGCAATAGCTGAGCCATGAACCACAATCATATATTCTGATAAATCCAAACTAAATGTATCCCGGTTTACCTTCCCTAACTGGACCCCCCAAAGTTGCCTATAGCCTCTCTAACACTGCTGTGCACGAAGCAGGAAGTATGAGTAGTGTTAAAGTGATTGGGGCTGAAACATCTGATTACTGCAAATTTTACAAAGCGTTTGTTCATGCCAGTGTGACATGCGAGGTCTATGCAAGTGAAGGGCCCTGAAGCTTAAGCTTCCTTAAGCTCAAAGTAAATTTGCGTCTCGCCATGAGAGAGGTCAGTGATAAAGGAGTTCAGAATCCTTAGAAATCAGAGTTGATTAGGGATCAGAGAAGACCTCACCCAGGAGAAGACATTTGGGATAGCCTTGAAGGAGGAATAGGCTTTCAAGAAGCAGATGTTTTGGTGAAATTATTTCAGAAGAATGGAAATCTTAACAAATACACAAGAAGTTCTAAAATTTTAGTATGCTTAAACATCATCTGTTGGAGATATTAGCAACACAAATTCCCAGCCCTTACTCTGACGTTCTGATTCAAATCTGGACTGAAACATACAAGATGTGTCTTTAATAAGCAACAAAAGGTGATTCTGTTGCAGGTGGCTGTGGTCAGTATTTTGAAATAAAATGTAATGAAATTATGATGTTTTGGGCAAAGTCTCTGACACGTTTGTCAGCAGTAAGAATTGTGGTCATGTCAGGCAAATTAGGGACCTAACATATAAGATTATATTTAATTAATTCTTTCAACAAAGCTTCTGGCCAAATATTAAGTAGGCAGTACTAGGGAGCCATTGAAGATTCTTGAGCAGAATCATGGCCTGATTGCAGCTGTGCTTCCACTGAACAGTACTGTCAGTTAAATGGATTGCATGAGTTTGGGACGACCAGCAGTGAGGAGTGTTTCTAAATAAAGCACATCAAGAGATAAGCAAGTCCTGTCAAAGTTGTGACAATATAAAAGAGGGCAGTGGAAGGGATATTAAAAAAAGCAAAAAAAATAATTTCAAAGAGATAGAAAGTGTCAAGAGGGTTCAGGCTCCAGGGAGTAAAAGAAATGTGAAAATTGTGAAAAAGTTCACATATGTGGCATTTCCAGGGCCATTTGTTAGTGACTGAAATATATCTGCTCATTCATCATTGATTGACTTTTTCAAAGCTTTTTAATCCCCTTTATGTTTTGATGTGTATACCTTCATATTCCTATTATTGTTGCTTAAAATTTAAAGTTTAGAAGTTCAGTATCTAAAGTGGGTAAAACAAAGCTCACTATTTCTGGAAAATGCTTTTTATAATTTGGGGGTGAGGGGGTCATTGTGCATTTAAAAGCAAATTGTGTTGCTGAGCGCTTTGCTATTTCAACCCTAAATTATAATAAATTCTGGCCCCAAAAGGCACATTAGCCTTTCTGCCATTAAAGTATGCATTCTACTCATAAATTTTCCCACAGGGACAGGGGAGTAAAGCAGAGATTGTGTTTGTAGATTATCTGGGTGCTTTAGGAAAAAGAGCACATGTGAAATCTCCCTACTTATAAAACCTTCCATGCATTTTTGGATAACCAGAGAATTGAGTACTTCCTCAACTGGGCTGTATTTATCACTTGGTGATAAACATATTCTTATCTTTCCTTAATTGTTTTATTTTTTTAAACTATTGATCATTTATTTTTATTCTCATTGCTTGCTTATCATTAATATAATTCCAGTTACCTTTCCAAATTATGCTTAGGGATCTTGAATAAATTCATATTGTTCTATGTGTGAATATGCAAAATTGTTTTGCTTTAAAAAGAAAAAAAAACTTGCTTTAAAAAGAAAAACCCATTAAGTTACTAGGGGTAAAATATCTAACAGGAAAAAAAAAAAAAAGAGAGAGAGAGAGAGAAGAGAGGGAGAACTAATAATATCACATACCAGGATCAACTTGAGAAGCAGACCTGGCAAGTTAATGATCTTGAATAATAATACCGTCCTCATGGCTAAAATGCAAGGATGTGTTTAAGTATATAGGAAGGGAAACCAATTACCATATTCATGTATTAAGTTTATTTTTTACCAAGAATGATTATGGGTTACTTCAGTAAGGTACTTTTTCTTTATTACAACCCTTAGTACTTATGAAGAAGTGAAAATCTTTTAAAATATCCATCAGTGTTTGAATTTGATAGAAGGAATAAAATCTTTGTGTGTGTGTATATATTCTATCTATCTTATTTATCTATCTATCTATCTGTCTTTCTATCTATCTATATACCCTAGCTTATATTCATAGACTTTAGCCAATAATTTCTTTAAGTATGTACCTAATTCATATATATTTTTCCCTTACATTTTGGCCATAACCAAAATATATTCATATACAAAAGGTATATACTTGAATCCCCTAAAATCACTGGTAATTCAGTAAACTTCATTTGAGGAATAATCCTTGGTTAAAGTTACATATTAGAGGAGTGCTTTACAGGTCATGCCTTTTTTTTTGTCTTACAGACTAGCAGGGGAGAGGGAAGATGAAAAAAATATAAGTAGTGTGAAATGTGCAGCAATGGAAATATTTCAAAGGAACACACAAGTATAGAGTAGGGAGTAATTGACTCTGTTTGGCAAGGTCTGAGCTAGGGTCATCTAGCCTTCCTGTTTCTCCAAGGACTGTGGGGATTCCTGGGATGCAACATATTTTTTGGGGGGTATAGTTGATTTCCAATATTATGTCATTTTCAGGTGTACAATGGAGTGATTCAAAATTTTTGTAGATTGTATTCCATTTAAAGTTATTATACAATATTGGCCATAATACCTGTGCTGTATAATATATCCTTGTAGTTTGTTTTATAGATATTAGTTTGTACCTGTTGATCCTCTACCCGTATCTTGCCCCTCCTGACTTCCCTCTCCCCATGGGAATCTAAAGAAAGAATGATTTGACTCAATATATCAGTTGGAAGAGATCCTGTTCTAAAGGGAGGTAACTATTAGGGAGAGAGTGAAGATGTTGACTGTGTACAGAGCAGGGACAATTGATATAGCAAATTGTTTATGATGGTGAGAGGGGGATTAGCAAAACAAGTGACGCAGTTGGTCTGGAAGAGGATAAACTGAAGGGAAAAATTGTCTCTGTGTTAGAAATTCTTGTACAGTGGATAGGATGTGGCTGCCATCAAGTTCACCCTGGATGGCATTATTTTCTCTCTTGAAGTTGGAGGCAAGAGCATCAATCTCTTGGAGGGGAGAGGCCAGTACAGGGCAGACTTCTGCAGAGCGGTGAAGGGTGGGCAGATAATTGAGAGGTGGCATAGGGTCCCACTGAGGCTGTAGATCATGAATTTGCTATGGCTCTAGCCCTTACAGTGCTGTGATTTTCTCAGGCAAGGCTCAGCCATTTAGCATGGGAAGGAGGAAAGGCATACTACAGAAGGGAATGGGATCCTTAAGGCAGATGCAGCATGTGGGAATGTATGAGAGAGTTCATGGCACTGGTAGAAGCAGTTGGACTGTTAAAACCTTTGGCTGATTAGTAAAGGGGTGCGTAGCCTTCATATGGACTCTTTAAAAAGTAATGTCTGTATTCCCAAATGCTTTCCATTTTTAGTTCAGTCTCTGTAAGTGTTGGGACTGCTTTGCTTTGCAGATTTTAAACACTGGTTTTATCTTTCTCTATAGTTTATTTTGCCTTAAAAAGACACTCTGACAACCCCAAAGGCCATTTATTTAATGAATTAGAGTAACGGATACATATTTGATTATTAATTGCAGCCCATCCCTTTAGACTCCTCTTTCGTTTTGTTTTTTCCCTCCCAGCTTTGAAAGGAGATCTACTTTCATGGCATTTTTAGATCCACCTCAAAAAGCAGGTGGAACTCTCACTAGGTTACCAAAGACTTCAGACGGTAAAATTTGACAAAGGTGCTGCAGAGAACTTGAAAGCAACATTTCCTTTGATTAAATTAGTGACTCTGGCTAGTTATATAATGATTCAGGGAAAGAAGTAGCATGCATCGCTTAACTTTTAGCGTCCCGGAGCCTTTATCTTTTCATTTGGTGTTGGATAAAAGCTTATCCCAGGATAATCTACAGGCCCTTTTTCTAATTCTGGAAAATGAAGTTCATCCAGATTCTCACATGTGGCCTGGCGTTGTATTCACAAATACTCCTGTTACACAGAATACAAAAGAAGCATTTTCTTCTGTTCCTAATAATCTGGGGTCACTAACAAAAACACTTTTGGGCATGTGTCTAAAACTTGAAGTGCTTGGGGTCATACCTTGATAGTTTAGAATGATGCTAAAAGGCCATTGTTATTGCCTTGTTGGAACTGTTAATAATTAAAACAGTATTTTTAGCATCTAAAGCTAGGCCCAACCTTGTAGGAGGTCCTAAAACAGTGTCCTTTTATTGTATTCAGCATAAGCTGGTCAGTGCAGCCCTGTTGGATGGAAAGGGAGGCTACTACATGCCTCAGTCTGGCAAGAGGCCTTGGGTATCTGCAAATGTGTTCTAAGGATAGCAGGGGACTGGGTCCATCAGCTGTCAGCCACAGCTTCTGTTTATGCTCTGAACAAAAGCCATGTGCCAAGGCAGTCATTATTGGTTGATTTTCCTTCTAAAATAAGTGTCCTCATAATTTGTCACAAAACCGACTTAAATTGCTATGACGTTGCCTGCAACAGTTAAATTAGGAAAAAAGAAAACAAGCTGTAGCAAGAAATGTTTCCGTTTATTTCGTCATGCAGTCTATATTGGTAAATAGTGTAATTAAGATCTCGTTTGCAGGTTTTTCATAAAGGTTATTTCTGTGTGGGAAAACCCTTTGTGTTCTTCTTTAACACCCTGAGTCGTAAATTAGAGAATGGGGGAAAAAAGTTAGTTGGCAAATAAAGGTCCTCACTGTCTGTGCTGTTTTGGAATGCCTCCCATCTTCCTGGGGCTCAGATAATGTGTTTCTCTGGAAAAGCATGCATAATCGGCACCAAAATGAGCTGGGACCAGAGGCTGCACTGCCCAGGGATACAAATAAGGGACTTGATACTTGAAAATTAATTCAACTGAAAAGTGTTTGCATAATATTTGAGTAGTGTAACCTTGTGTCTAGATTCAAGCGTTCCCTTTTTTTTTTTTTTTTTTTAACCAGGCGAGGTGAGAGGGATATTTATGTCGATAAATCCTATGCTATTCGGAAAATGGGAACAAAAGGACTTGCCAGAGCATAACAGATTTCAATGAGGATGGGACAAAAAAGGTCCCTCCCCCTCCTTTTGTTGGCTTTCTAAATTTGTAGTGTGTATGTGTTTCAGTTCACAGGCGGCAAGAATGAGACATTTCCTCCTCAGATTTAACATGCTGTCATGGAAATGCTGATAGGGTTATTTGACGGAGATGTAGCTTAAAAAAAAAGAGAGAGCAAGAATTTCATTATTGTATTATACTCTGTCCATCTAGGACTCATTAAAGTTCTTTAAAGGTTTATTTTCATCTACAAACCAAGGAATTGTACCCTATTCTCTCTGTGCCAGGATCCAATTAATGTCAACTTGCGTTTTGTGTGTGGACAGGGCCAGTCCATGGCCCTGGGTGATCATCTATTATTATCATTGCTTGCTGGTACATGACTTCACAGCCCTAGCACAGAACCAGTTGTCATGCTTTCCATCTTTTGTACCCCCAAATAGCTCACTGGGTAGAATTTGAGAATGGGCGAGTGGCAGGCCACTCTTTTTGAGAATGCACAGATCAATCATGGTTAGCAAGATTAAGCTCAGTGAGACATCTTATGGAAGGAACACTTTCCTCATATCCAACTTGCTTGTATGGATATTAATTCTTTCTCTTAACTCTAAAAAATTAATTTTATTTTAGAAAGGATGGATTTAATATGTAAAATAAATGCCGCTCTTTTGCTTGCTACATGTGTTCAGTTGGAGGGATATCAGAAAAGAGTGTTTTTATTATCCTACAAATTGTTATTGGTTCTAAAATAGTTACCTAATATTGAATGAGAGTATTTGGAATCCTGGAAATCATCGCCAAATAATTTTTGGCTCTGAGTCTACAGAGAAGTGAATTTTTAAAAAAAATCTAATTTAGTGGAAAATTAGTGGAAGGACATAGATTCATATCTAAATTATCCATACATCCAAAATAGTAGTACTTTATTTAAAAGGTATCGAATATCTACAATAAGCTAGGCATTACACAGAATGAAGCTATGACATAGGCCTTTTAAACTTAGAATATCATGATCTCTAGCAGAGTATTGGTTCAAATGTGAATAGTGCTGGGTGTTTTTCAAATATATTTTTAAAATCACAATTTCAGTCTAAAGCAATTCTGGTATCTAGGCAAGTCAGTTTTTTCATTGTTTTGCATTTTTATCTTTTATATTTTTATCCACTATGTATCTACTCACCTATTAACAAATGGTAGTGCCCCTTAAAACACTGAGTTTGAAGGAAATATTTTTAAACAATGAAATGTTCACGTGTTTCATCTTTGAAACACTTAAAAATCATAATGTCATTTATTTGGAAGGTAGTATTAATTATGGACTTTCTTTAGGAAATATCATATTTATTATAAAACTCTCTATATTTACAATTAACATTGCCTTTGTTATAAAAACTCTCGCAGCTCATTTTCCACAATATTCTGTTGTAGACAAAACGCTTTTGTAACACTTGAAAACAGTGTATCTGTAGAGATGCTACTTTGTCTGTAAACAAGGTTTTCTTATGATACTGCTTCTAAATTTCTCCAGTAGATATGTTTGAACTTCATTTTGCAATCTGCTTTACCACTCACTGAAAGTATGCACATGTGTTTGCACATATACCCTTTCCATGTTATAGCTACTGGGAATATTTCAGCTACTTGCATTTCCCAAACTACCTTGCTAACTTAACAGTATGAAATTGATAGATGAAAAATTGTGGTCACATTTATTCCTAGAAGATGGATCTATCTTACAAGAAATTTTCCAGGCTTTTGCCGTTGTGGTAACACCTAACCTTGGTTAGAAGACGGGAGTTATAGTGGTTCATGTCAGCTCAAAGCTTTTCAGCTCTTACAGTGACATCAGTAGATCTCTTTGTGGAACTGGTTTGCTACTGGTCTCTAAAGTGAAGCCAGTACAGCATTTCACTCTAGTTTCCTTATAAAACAATAAAACAAAATTCACATAGTTGATATATTGGAAATTTCTTAGAGGGCAGGTAATAGAATCAATATTCTGGAATTTAGTAACATAAACTTTGGAAAGAATTCAATGAAAAAATGCCAAAGATGACATTGTTTTGTCATTTTTTCCCCTTTCTTTGCCACTTAAATTATGTCTGTTTTCATGTTCTTTTTTCAAATAATCCAATTACCTTTCTCCTGTGTGATCCAATTTGCAGGTACACGATAAGCAGCAGATTAGAAGGAGGAATAAATGATTACTTTTAATGATGATCAACACATCTGATGTGATAAATTATGGTTAATGAGTAAATTAGCAGTGAATGATGTAAATGAATCTGCTTTGAAAACTAACTACAGAAGGATGCTAAAGGGTCGGTAGAGTTTCCTTTTTGTCAAATACGGTATCTGTGTTAAATAGCCTTGTGAGTACATTACCATTTAGAGGAAATGTGGAAAAAGGCAATAAATATTGTGCCATTTGCCTACATCTTTATGAATGAGCCAGAGAGATTTCATGACTTTTCATCTGTTTCAGTGTAAGGGCCTTTATCACTCTATTGAATGAAAATGGATGCCTGGTCAAAATGCCTGGTATTTTGAATGCATAAGTAGGCAGTACGTGAACCCAGAGGCTTCAAGTGGAAAATGTTAAGTGAATATATAAATAGTGCTGCTGATAACATGTTTTCATTAAGGATGCATGAGTCTGGCATAAGGAATGGTAAGAATGGCTTCGCTGATTCTATCTTAAGAGTGATTCTGGACCACTGGCACGCCTTTCTAAAATTTGTGTTGCTAAGCCAGTGGTTACAGTGAGTGTCTTACACGAAAACAGATGGTCGGTCTTACTAAGCATGTCGACAGTTCAGAGAAACTTTATGGCCCAGACACAGCGAATATAGAGGATTATTTGTTTTGGTCATAATATCCCATGGCTGTATGTTAAATAAAAAGTTACGGTAGTGGGCTTCCCTGGTGGCGCAGTGGTTGAGAGTCTGCCTGCCGATGCAGGGGACGCGGGTTCGTGCCCCGGTCCGGGAAGATCCCACATGCCACAGAGCGGCTGGGCCCGTGAGCCATGGCCGCTGAGCCTGCGCGTCCGGAGCCTGTGCCCCACAACGGGAGAGGCCACAACAGTGAGAGGCCCACGTACCGCAAAAAAAAAAAAAAATAAATAAGTTATGGTAGTGAGACTGCACAACTTTTACGGCTGTAAAATAAGTGTTTATAACCCGGGTATTAATATATTTTGAAATAGGACAAACAAGAAATTTATTTTACTACTGTGCACTGACTAATTCATAGGAAACCTCATCTTAATTGTTTTTTGAAAAACAATTTGAAAGACTAAGACGGATGTGAATGTCTTGACTTTTTTAAATCGAAAATTATTTTCTATAGCATTTAAGTACTACTTTCAGTAGTTTCATGTTGATAGATAGTTTTTCTTCTTCCTTCTCCTCTTTCTTCATTGGTCTTTAAGTATTCACCACTAAGTATTCCTCTTACATTCTTTCATCCGAAGGGGAAATGGAAAAGGCAGGATTTGAGGAGTATCTGAAGAAGATTCATTTTTAAGGTGTAAATTTTCCAGTTTTTTCCTCTATACTGATCACCGTCTGACCTCTACCTTCTATCCCTCTGTTTAACTAAAAAGGATAAAAAATTTGCCAGTGATTAAGTGCTGATTTTCAGCTTTGGCAGTGGTCTAGGTAATTGGACACTCATATTTATTCCTCCTATGACTATATGAGTTTTTTAGCATAATTTGTTAAAGTGTATAAAAAGCCTTAGAAATGTATGGTTTTTTAATTCTTTAATTTTACATATAGGAATGCATCATACATGTTAGTTTTACATGTAAGAATGAATCACAGGGCTTCCCTGGTGGCGCAGTGGTTGAGAGTCCGCCTGCCGATGCAGGGGACACGGGTTCGTGCCCCGGTCTGGGAAGATCCCACATGCCACGGAGCGGCTGGGCCCGTGAGCCATGGCCGCTGAGCCTGTGCGTCCGGAGCCTGTGCTCCGCAACGGGAGAGGCCACAACAGTGAGAGACCCGCATAACGCAAAAAAAAAAAAAAAAAAGAAAGAAAGAATGAATCACATATAGGAATGACGTATATGTGTAGGGATATAAATACAAGAATAATCACTAAAGCACTTTTATAGCACTAAAAAATTGGAAACAACCTAAATGTTTAACAGTAAATTAAAATATATCTATATGCTTTATAATATAAAAGCCTTTTCCATTTAAATATTTATTGACAGAAAATATATTCACAATATATTTTAAGTGAAGTGCAGGCTATAAAATAATCATACAGTATAATCTACTTTTTTGTAGACATATGTTAAGCGGACATAGAAAAATTCTTAAAAGCCATTCATCAAAACGATAACCATTAGAATGTTTTAAAATGCCTTCCTTTATTTATGTTTTCTAATTTACTTATAATAAAAATGTACAGTCAGAACAATAAAGTCAATTTATTTAAAAAAACTAAAAGTGGCAGAAAATAGGAGAGCTCTGTGGTAACAATGAGGTACAATGATATTCATAAAAGAGGTGAGATCCATTGTATTACATTATACTTCATCTGAATTGAGTCCTACAGTAGGATGCATGAATCTGTGATTTGGATATGCTGTATTTTGCCAACTTTTGACCTGGTATGGCCATTAGTCTCCCACCATGTCACATCAGTATTTTGCAGTGTCAATGTATATTACTTGAAGTTTGTTTCTTCAGCTAATTTATCAAGCTCTAAGCAAATATAATTCAAGTGGAAGCACAGTTATCATGTTTACAACAATATTATGCATTGTAAGTACTGAAAAGTGTATAGTCAAAGATTAGAGGGTATAGTACCTTGGAGAGCCTTTTATCACGTTTAAGTATGTATTGAACACTTACTATGTGCCTGGTGGGATTAGGAGTTACGAGATTTCAGAGATGACCAGGTCACAGATGCTTTTCTCAGGGTTCAGTTAATGAGCAGAGAGAGAAATACATATGTATAAAATATCTGTAATAAATGATAGACTGCTTTAACTCATAGGAGAGATGCAAAAAGTATGATAAGAGAGTTAAAAGAATAGTGGATCTTATCCAGATGGGAGGATCAAAGAAAACTTCAGATATTTAATTTGGGATTGAAAAATGGGTAAATTCTATAAATTTTAAAATGTGGGAGAAGGCATTTTATATAAGGGAACAGCTTATACCAAGGCATCGACGCAGGGAATTATAGGTTCCTGATGGGCGATAGTAGAAACATATTTGGGAAAGTAGGTCCACAGCAGCTCTGAAAGGTCTTAAAACGCAAACGGGATTTCTGGTTTATTTGGCAGCAGTTAGCTATTAAAGCTTGTTTGTTTGTTTATTTATTTATTTTGAGTGGAAAAGAGCTTTAATCGTAGATGCGTTTAACAAAACCTGAAAGAATAAGAATGAAAAGGAAAAGAAGGGTCGGATCAGCAGTAATTTGTAATATCGATTGTAGCAATAAAAACTTGAAGTTAGGGTGACTGGAAGGGAAAGCACAGATATCATGATATTATTCAGTGATTCTCAATCCTGGCTGATCATTGGCATCTTCTGAAATTAATCACCCAGCCTCACCCACTGACTTTCAATTTTAATTGGTCTGGGGAGGGGTCTGAGCACCTATAGCTTTTTACTTTTTTAAGGTTCCCAAGTGATTCTAACGTCCAGCTTAAAGGGAGAATCATGGTCATTGTGAATAGACATTAAAAACAAAGGGGAGTGAGACCTATTAGAAGCAGAATCTATAGGACGTAATAATTGAATGATAGTGAGGCAAAGGCCAGGAAGACAAAGAAGAGGCTGAAACAGCAGGGCTGAGTGTTAGGGAGAGTAGGAGTGCCACAAACACACATGGAAACTTAGGAAGAGAAGTAGGATTGGGAAGGCAGATGGCATGGTGTGTTTTCAGCATAATGATTTTGAGATGTTACTAGGTAGTCTTTCAAACATTAGAAATAAGGACCTGGCATTGAGGAGAAGTTCAAGTGGGAGATACCTTTTCATTAAGTCAAGTCTCTTCCTGTCCTCTTTTCTTCCTTTCCTTTTTCCTTCTCCCCTTCCTTTCTGTTAGTATACATATCAATTGTTAGTCACCTTAAATATTGATAGTTATACAGAGGCACAGACATCTATTTATCCAATGGGAGAATGCTGTCATAATCATTTTAGCAGCCGAGAATTGGGAGTTGAAGCCTTAATAAAATTAATGATCTACAAATAACTCAATTTTGTTTCTGTCATACAGAGTGAAGTAAGTCAGAAAGAGAAAAACAAATACCATATGCTAACACATATATATGGAATCTAAAAAAAAAAAAAAAGGTTCTGAAGAATCTAGGGGCAGGACAGGAATACAGATGCAGACATACAGAATAGACTTGAGGACACGGGGAGTGGGAAGGGTAAGCTGGGACGAAGTGAGAGAGTGGCATGGACATGTATACACTACCAAACGTAAAATAGATAGCTAGTGGGAAGCAGCCACATAGCACAGGGAGATCAGCTCAGTGCTTTGTGACCACCTAGAGGGGTGGGATAGGGAGGGTGGGACGGAGATGCAAGAGGGAGGGGATATGGGAATATATGTGTACATATAGCTGATTCACTTTGTTATACAGCAGAAACTAACACACCATTGTAAAGCAATTATACTCCAATAAAGATGTTAAAAAAAATTAATGGTCTAGACATGCATAGAGTATGTTGTCAAAATGCCTTGAAAAGGAAGAGAGGAAATTGATGTCAAGAACTTTCTTGTCTTTTGCCATCATGAACAAATTGAACTTATATGTAGAAAAATACAAAAGTATTCTACCATACTACACTTGGAACTTATGTGATTTATTTTTGAATTTTGTGGCTTTGATTTTTCTCTCTTGCCCAGGCATCACACTTTATGTATCCCTGATTTCAATCGGCTCCTGGAAGTTAGGAAAATAACTTCCATGCGCATTCTGGGTGAACTTTCTCACTTATCTAGTGAAAAATAATTGCTGTAATACAGCACAAAGTACTTACCAAACCCGTGAGAAAACAGCCAGTATACTTTTTATGGTTAAGTAAAACAGATTTGATTTGAAAATACACTATAAATTGAGTTATACCATATTGTCTGTGCAGCATCTCTGTAACTTTCCATCTTCTAATTTGGCACAGTAAAAATATCAGGACTTCACAATTAGATCAAAAGTCCATGATTCACGCTAAACCTCAGTGAGCCTTCCTTCCTTTCTTTTTCCCGTTTTCTCCCTGACTCTTTCTTCCCTTCTAAATTTATGTAGTACTATAAAGCTTTCTAAAATTCTATAAAATAGGAGTAATGGTATACTCTTACAGGACTATGGAAAACACTGCATATAAGATATATAAAACATTTAGTCCAGTGCATGGAATTCACTGAAGAGTAGTTATTTCTTTATCCCATTTTGAAGTATAATGCTCCTGAAATCAGATTTTAAGGTTAAAAGATTGTGGAGTTGTATTAAAAAGAAAATATCATAGATGGCTCAAAAACAGTCTGACTTTGAAGGTCCATCCTGGCCATGGATGTCAGAGGTGACCCTGTTCAGATTCCATGTGATAGGATAGATGTCCCCACAGGCCCGGGTTTATGTAGAACATCTGCCATGGAAACCAGTCCAGCCTGGTGTCTTGTGCCAGGATCCTGGCCCTCCGTACAGTTAAACATCAACTCTGGGACCCCCCCCCTTCTTCCCTTGTCATGAGCCTGTACAGTTGTACTGCTATCTTGGGCACACTTTGCTACCTACCCCAATGAATCAGAACAGAAAATCCATCATCTACACAAACTTTGGCCGTTTTCTGTGTTTGGGGCAGTGGCAGTAGAGTGTGTTGTAACTGGACGGGAATGTAAACCCTGTGACAATGGCTCTTGTCCCCCTAAACCTTCAGACCTGGCCATGGCCCTTAGCATCACCCCGGCTTCACCTCCTATGCTTTGCATTTCTCACCGACCTCCAGACCCCTGTTCCTGAGCTTCCCTTCAGAGCCCTCACCCTGATTCTTGCAGAAAAAGAAAGAACAGAGATGAGGTCACCTGACAGTCTCATAAATCCTACAGATACCTTTTAGGGAGGAAGTAGATTCCTAAAGACAGGACTACCTATATATTTTTACTGAACATTTCCTCATCCTCTCCCTCAGTATCGTTTAATAACATTATTAACCTGCCCCTTTCAAGATTTTAAGTACATTATTGTGACAAATATCCCTTTAAAATCAAAACTCTCTGTTTAAGGAAATGTTAATCAGCTGAAAGAAACAAAGCCAAGTATTTACATGCTGTTAGTTTTGTTCCCAGTGCCACATATTTCCTTGATGTCTGCAGAAGTGGCTTATTCATTAGAATTAAATTAGGCAAATGGCACCATCATTTCATCTCTTCACTTTTGTAGCATGTGGTCCTTTCCAGGGACCTGTTTTAAGTGATTCTCAGTTGGCCAGTCAAGTTCCCACAAACCTGAGTCGTCTTGTTAACCTTTAAGAATTTCTCGTAAATCCCTTTCTTCCATGGATGCTACTAGTGGACGTCAGTGTTCTCCTCACTTTATGTCTAGCTCTACTTAATGTAGTGTACTAAAGGAAGGTTTTGTCTTTGAGCAGTTTGTTAAGGATGGTCAAAGGCAATTTGCTGGTCTTGGTACGTTCTGTCCCCTGAATTTAATCACCTTATATGCTCTTTGGGCTTATCATCTTGTCTTCAGAAAGCCTAGCAACTTGAGACCTGATATGGCATCAAAATATTACAGTCATTGCATTAAAGGTACCGTGCATTGCTTATACTCGTAAGAAGCAATCTAACCTCTTAGAAGGAAAAATCAATCAGCAGCCTGTGGCTCCTCTCAAGCTGTGTAGGAAATAATAATCTACTTGATTCCTGGAGCTCCTGTCTGCTCTGTGAATGCATCCCGAGAATGCAGTCTTTGAACAGCACGTGAGCACGGCAGACACGTTCTAGAATATCCAGCATGCCTCTTTTCTGACTCATATGCATGTTTAGCTTCTCTATTTTCCATTTAGAAAATAGACTTTCTGGGTCTAACAGTAATCTGACCTCTGCCTGGCATTAGTTTAATAGAAGGTCATACTCCTTACCTGTCAAAACCAGCTTGAACAGAAATGCATTTTGCAGAGCACAATGTTGGCAGCTGTAGGTGGATAGCAATGGCAGTTAGCTACAATAATGGAAGGGTACTTATCTGAATATTGGTGACTGTAAAGTTTTAATGTCTTTTTCTCCGTCTTTATATTCCCGATAGTTCTTTATTTTCTTAAACCAAGCGTAATATTTATGGTTGTATCTCATGGGATAATCATGGGGACTTTGATTATTAAGACCCGAGGCTGTCCTATTGTGTGACCGTGTAGTGGAAGTCTTTGTTTTATTCTTTTACGTGGGTTCTCTTCTCTTTCTTCCCATCTTCAGAGCATGACTTAAATATGGACATACCCTTGACAAAAGAAGGCAGAAGACTCATTTAGTTTCTTCTATTAAACTGAGATACAGACAAGGGGGAGTGGGTGCTGTGTGTTGTTAGACCCCTCTAGGAATGAAGATTCTTACTTGCTCCTAGCGTTTGCTGGAGTTATGTTTAGTCTTCTTTCTTTCTCATCTGTTTCCTTTGGCCATCTGCCTAGCATTGACAGCATCACAGTTAGCATCTGACTAGCCAAGATGATTATTTATGCAAGAAACATGCTCACTGAAAGGATTTTACTATATCATCTAGAGTGTTAACCTTGCATCATAGAGTAATGGCACTTATCCTTTCCATGGTTTGGACTTGGTTGACAAATGTAGAAAAATTGACATCAGATCCCATAAGAAAGTCATGACTTTCTTGTCTGTGAAGGCTATTTTTTTTTAACATATATTTAGAAAAAAAATTAAAAATTAAAAAAAACTGTGTGCAAATAATTGATATGCCTTTAAACAATGTAATGTGATCAATTTCATTTTTTGTGTTTGTTTTTAAAGAATAAATTTAAGGACCCTTTTCGGGCTGCTTTTTTGAAGAATACTGAGTCACTACAGTGGGGTGTAGTGGGATTTAGAAAAACAGTCCCAGATCTGAAACAGATCCTAACTGGTTATTTCAATAAATTTTCCACAGTTCATTAGGTTAATTCTATTACTTGACTTCATCTTCAGAAATAAAATCCTTACAGGACTCTACTCAGTACTCTGTAATGACCTGTATGGGAAAAGAACGGAAAAAGAGTGGATATACATATATGTATAACTGATTCACTTTGCTGTACACCTGAAACTAACACGACATTGCAAATCAACTATACTCCTATAAAAATTTTTGAAAAGTAAAATTATCAATTAAGTTTAAAAAAATGAAAAGATCCTTGCAGTAGCATCCAGTGGTTATATCTTTAAACTTGTCAGTGTTTGCATGAGAACTGTAAGGTATGACCAGAAAATGAAGATAAAAGAAAAACACATCTGAACATTGGAATGATAGTTGCATCCCTTTTTGAGAACATGGGAACTTGCCTCCTATGCTTTCCACTTAGAAATAAGACTTCTAGGTTTTATATTAATTCGACTTCTTACTGTCCCCACTCAGTATTTAGGAAGCACTTTCCCGGGTAACTGTTGCCTATTTGCAGATTGTCAGAATCTCCAAATTTCCTTCATTCTTTAGAATGAGAAATAGGATACTTTCTCTTAAAAAAAAAACCCCATTTTGATGCATCAAAAATGGCATCGTACCTTCTTTGTTTATTTAGTTTCTGATTAGTACATAGTCATCTTATGCAACAGCCCTCCTCCCAGTCCATACATTCTTGTGAGAAATTTCAAAACAGAACTTAAATGGGAAGCTGGGTTGTTAAAATTCATTTTCCTTTAGGGTTGACAGTTTTTAAGCTATGGACTTTAAAAAGGGAAGTACCTAAAAATGACAGTGCTGTACCACTTAAAATAGCAATGCAATACATTTTGTTTTTCCAGGGAAACTCCCTAGGAATTTTAATTTCATAATTATAATTTCCATTTAGATGCTGACAAGCGAGTAGTTATTATCAATTTGCATTGTTTGCAACAGCAGAATGAAAACCATAAAAACTTTTAATATCTTTTTTGTTTGTGACAGAAAAGTGACATCAGTATACTGCGTATTTTATTCCTCTCACTGTTAATCAATTTCAGATCATTTTAAACATTGCTCACAGTTCTGGTAATCATCCAGTTTGTATTGCTACTCTGAGATGCTGTTGGATGTGGTATCTAGCAGCATTTTTAGAGCCCACTTTCATTCCTAGGGTTTCTGAACAAACAGGTACCTGGGTTTTCACCAGTTCTACTAACACCAAGTTGAATTTCCTGAGGAAGTGGAGACTCATTTCCCAGCATCAGCATTACAAAGATACCACTCACCTCTCTTCTCCCTTCTTTCCCTCATCGTGGAAGTTAATACCTTAAAACTGGAAGGGATCTCTGCAAAATAATCTAGTTCACATTTCATATTTTTACAGTTAAGAGATAGGAAAGTTAGGCACCCCCTCAAGATGTTACACATACAAAATGGTGAAGCTGAGAAGGAAATCTGTCTTCCCTGACTCCAGGAAAATCAAGATGAAGGTCAGGACACACACCGTCAGGCCAGCAGGAGCATCACAGGGGAAACATGAAAACAAGGCGGAGAAAATACTGGTGATGAGCAAACAATGATGAACTTTGCTATTTTCTTCTTACTTAGAATCTAAGGATAGTTTTCAAAATAAACTTTAGCTATGGTTACTAAATCCTTGTTTCAATGACGTATCACTGAAAACTGGCCGGAGGCAAGAGAAACTTTGTAATAGGGGTAAGAAAATAGAAAATAAAATGGGAAAGTAAAATGTTTTTGAGTTTAAAAAAATGTCCAACTGTAACTTAATTGTCAAAACTCAAAGAAGCAAGAAAAATGTGAAGAGTAGGAAAAATAATTAAAATACCTTCTCCCAAACCACCATCGTTAATGTTTTGGCATATTTTGTCCTATCCTTTTTGGGGTGCATTTTTCTTTACCTGATATCTCTCATCTGTAATTTTGTGTGATGCTTTCGTGGCTTACCATTGAGTCATAAGTATTTCTTGTGGCATATAATAAAAACTTTATAATTACAACATTTACTATTTGTATGACGTTCCATCATTATGCCAGTTTATCTCACCATCAATTCCTATAATAATTGATGTTTTGAGTACTTATAATCTTTGTAAATAAAATATGTGGTTAATATCTTTGTCCATAAATATTTGTCTACATTTTATATAATTTTCATATGATAGATTTCTAGATCCGGAAATACCAGGTAGATAACAAGCAGGCTTTTAAGAGGGAAAGTGTATGTTAGGAACATTTAAAGGAGACAGAGGACATTTCAAAAACCTCCAACTGTCAGCCTTTCGTCCTTAGGAATCTTGAAGTCTACGTCTTTCTTTACAGAAATTATTTTTATTGCTATGACTTTGGAGGCTTCTTGACTCATCTTTTTATGCAGATTATGGAGTTCAGTTGAAAGTAAGGCAGCACACAATATCTGGGTTAGAGTCACTTTACCATATTATCCTATTTCTATTTCTTGCCAAACCGTCTAACTCAGGGCTGTATTTCTTGTCTCTTTAAAATTTCCTAGAATTTCTCTTAAATGTCACTAATTTTAATAGTGGCACTGCTGCTTTCTGGCAATGTCCTGATAGCGGCATCAAAGCAAAGAGCTAAAATTTTACTCACTTTGATTGATGAGCTCATTTTGTTACAGAGGACAAATTGGATTTTTTTTTAATACTGGTAGTAAAAATTAATGTGTGATGTTGCTTTACAAATGTTATTGCATCTCTGCCATAATACGGATTTCAGCAATAAAAGCACTAGCAGATAACTTCACCAGAAAGTTACCTCCCTCCCCTTTTAACTACCCTCAAATGTAAATGGTGCTTTCCTAATTTTATAATCCTTGTATATGTGTAGGGATGTATGTATTGACCGAAATAGGGTTGAGGGCTCTGGAGAGAGCAGTGGCAGTGGGGTAATAGTCTGTGTTTCCACTTTCCATCTAATTGTGATGTTTATTTCTTTTTATTTCAGCACCTCCAAGGTTTACACGAACTCCCGTTGACCAGACAGGGGTCTCTGGTGGAGTTGCCTCTTTCATTTGCCAAGCGACAGGAGACCCAAGACCTAAAATTGTCTGGAACAAAAAAGGAAAGAAAGTCAGCAATCAGAGATTTGAGGTATTAGGTCCATTGTTCTGTTTCTCTGGGGGAAGAATGTAACTGCTGAATTTTTGGTTTGTATGTTACTTGCTTGTTTTTCTCTGATACAAGATGTTGTAATCACTGAGATATGCCATTCCTTATGTTGTGTGTGATGGAAAACTTCACTCTAGATGGCTTCAGCTTTTTTAAAAAAGGGAATTTGGGGGTTCAGATGACTGACTTTTGTCGTGCTTGTACGAGGGCTCAAACAGTGTTCTTAGCATCCATCTGTAACCTCATCCTCAGACTGCTTCCCCTTAAGATGGCAAGATGCAGTCTCACATCCTCCCACATCCGAGACTAGAGGATGAGTGAGAGCTTTCTGTGCTATTGGCTCTTATTGAGTTTCGTGTTCATCACTGAACCAGTCTGTGTGGACAGCTGGATGGTACAGACTAACTCATTTATGTTAATCAGAATCTACCTCAGTTACTGGGAATGAGATCAGTTTCATCCAACCCCATGGCTTGGAATGAGGGAGTAGTGTTTTCCCAAAGGGAATTCAAGTTCCTGTTATCCGAAAGAAGGGGAACAGATACTGGACAGCAGATTTAGTTGTCCACTATACTTCACACCTGTGTTTTACAGGTAGCATGGACTAGAAAGAGAACTTAGCTCCAGTGTGTTAGTGTGAAGAACTGCTCTGAAGGAAACATACCCAACCAGGTTGATAGTTGATAAACCTACTGATGAAGTCGATTTTGTTTATTCAGGAAAGCTTAGTGCATTGAAGATGATGATACATAATTCAGATCTTATTTTGGGTGTTTTTAAGGAGCCTATGGTTTATAAATTTGCTCCTTCTGGAGGAGAAAAATAGGTGATAAGCTATTTAGAGAAAAATTGGAAGAAGCACACAATACCATGCCTGTAATTTAAGATATGAAGAGGATAGATTGATTTTTAGAGAGCACTTAGACCTCCAAACTGACCCAAAATGTGAAACTCACCTCCTCTTACCTGAGTTTCTGACTACTTTATAGCCTAATTCACAGTTTGGCAAATTAAAACAATTCCCAGTTAAATGAAACAAAGCAACGACAAAATTCAGAGCATTGTGAGTTTATTCATTTTTCACCAGTTCTCAAAGAGCAGGAAATGGACCAAATGCATAAAGAGCATAATTACACTGGTGAAAATTGAAATCTGGCCTGTAGTTTACAAATGGTAAGTTTAAAATTTTGTTTGTTTGAAGATCAGATACCTACAGTGATTTAAACATAAACAAAAAGAATATCTTAATCTTTGAGAAATATTTCCTACATTGTCATAGGAAATGATGTGTGTGTGACTTTTGGTGCACATATACTTTTTAGTTTAAATGAAATTCACTTTTTTGTCAAAGAAGTTTGACATAATGCTTGCTAGTGATGATGGCTTCTTGACAAACTCTTGTAACAAAGTTTAAATTATAACAGTAAACATTTCAAAGCAGGAGGTCTGCTCAGTACATAATTCCTAATGAGAGTCAAATAAACATCCAGAAAAAATTATTTTAACACAAAGCGGCTACATCAAATAGTACTGTGTCTTGGGCTGTGAATCCTTCATATCTGTAAAAGTATATTGTATTTTTTGGTTTCGCTAGTTTCTAAAGCCCATGAGAGTATGAGTGAGACTGATTTTGTTCCCTCTTCTATCTCCAGTGGCAAATATAGCATCTGGCCTAGAGTAGGTACATAATTAATACTGGGTGTTAAATCGGGTTTGCAAATTGGAGATTACAATATTAGCATCTAATGTGTATATTGTTTGTTGAAGAAAATAGGTCTAAACCTAGGAAGTAGTTCAGAAATGTAAGCATGCAATGACATGTAACAATTAATCAAAAGTTAAGAGAGTAGATCCTAAGAGTTCTCATCATAAGTAGAAAAACCTTTCTTCTTTTATTGTATCTATATGAGATGATGGATGTTAGCTAAAACCTACTTTGGTCATCATTTCACAATATATGTAAATCAGACCATCGTGCTATATACCTTAAACCTTATATAGTGATGTATGTCAATTATTTCTCAATAAAACTGAAAAAAATCAAAATTCAAATTAGTATTAAAGATGTTTAAACCTTTCTCTACATTAAGCTATAGGATGCTCAAATATATATATATATATATATATATATAAATTATAGCATATTTGACAAAGATTCCAGTAGCTATGAAACTTTATTCTCCCACGATGCATAGTAGATTCATTCTAAAGTGTGTGATATTTTTAATAGAGTTGAAAATAAATTGTGGTGCATTGAGAAATGGGATGTTTTGACTATCTCTGTGAATTTAGAATGCAAATGGGATGTGGAAAGGACTTGAAGTGGCCATATCTTAAAAACATTCAATCTCTTTTTTCCGTATGTTGACACTTATATACAAAATCTGGGATTGATCATCTAGTAAATATATTTATAAAGCATTCTTAATTTATTCACAATTTAAGCACATGGATATATTATTCATAGGGAAATGCAAAAAAAAAAAAACCCACCATCTCAGTGAACAGCTGGAAAAACACAGCAGAGTTATAGAAAAGACAGGTAGAGGACTCTACAGTTTTGTATGCATATTTATCAATATTATCAACATCATTTTTTAAAAGTATTACTTGAGTAGGTGACAAATACCTAACTGTTTCAAAGTAGAGTCCATAATGATAGTGAATTCAGGCTTACTGTTTAGGACATTAATTTTCTGCCTGGTGAAGCAAGCCTCCATTTTACAGCAAGAATGCCCTAAAAATGCAGAAAATGCTAAGCTAAAACAAATACTGGAATGATTTATGGCAAAATTAATGCATGCCATCAGACTCTGGGGCTATGAAAGCCATTTCATTGGCTGCCTAAGTACTAGATTTATGTAGTTTCTCTTCATGGTTTGCTCATCTATACTGTTCAGGATGAGACATTTTAAACCAGAAGAGCTATGCATACATTATTTCTTCACCTTATCGTCCAATTACTGAATGGATCCACATGTGCATATGTGCTATCAGAGACAAAATAATTTAAGAAGTGTATCCATCATAGCAGCAAGTCTCTTGCAAAATTAATAAAAAGGTCAAATTGCCCTAGATACATATACTAGAATATTTTCATGATTAAACCCTGGATGGTTTTCTGTAGAGACAAGAAATCTACATTTTTGCATATGTAGTTTCATGTCTTTCCATTCTGCCATATAGGATTCAGTACATTAGAGCAATTATTCTGTTTCATCACTGTATCAAAATTCAGTCTCAAAATGCTTCTGAGTTTATTCTGAGCCTAATGGCTGGTTCACCACTGCATTAAGAGATTTAGCTGAGAGGCAGATGATAGTAACAACACCTGTGACAGCTATTGTTTCCTCTAATAGGTAATAGAGTTTGACGATGGATCTGGATCAGTTCTCAGAATACAACCCTTACGGACTCCGCGAGATGAGGCAATTTATGAATGTGTGGCCTCGAATAACGTGGGAGAAATAAGTGTATCCACCAGACTCACAGTTTTACGAGGTAAGTATTCAAGTGCAAGGCTGCTGCTTGTGTAGTTGAAATTCTGTATCACAGGTGTTCTTTTGTAGAATCATTGAAAAGACTACAATTTTCATGACACTTAAATGGGAAATGAATTGAAGTAAAATACTGATTAGGGTCAAACTTTATTTAAATAGACAGAGGGTGCCTTCTCTCCTAGGACTTAAAAAATGCTAGTCGGGGAAAGGAAAGAAAGTCCCAAAGAAGTGCTGATTTCAAATGCCAGATACCATTTTGATTTTTGGTAAAGAGCCTTGATAGGAAGCAGGGTATGCTACTGTTTTGCATGTTAGCTTCACTTGTGTGTGGATTTTTCATATCTAGGCCAGCAACTACTTTTTGGAAATTACCAAAGCTGACATTGGTGTTTGCAAAATTAAAGGAATATCTACTACCTAAAGATGAGTTCTTATTAAGCAGAGGAATCAAGAACAAGAAAGGCACCTTTCTTCTTTATGTCCTAAAAAAGTGTTTTGTTTCAGTCTTTTATATTTCTTGAACTAACATCTGTTGATGCAAAGTGATTGGAAACAGTGTGTCCCCTTCTGTGTTTCCAGCTATGTGGCTTATGCAACGTGCCCAAAGCATGGGCTGACTTGCTAAATCTGTAGTACGGTGTATCTACTTCCAAGACTTCCTTTAGAATGACAGTGCTAGAGAATAATGGCTAGTGATTAATAATGCTCTGTTGTATTATATATGTAATTCAATCTTTTGTATAGAGATAAGAATATTGCCTAATTTGGCTTGCGTCGTAGTTGACATTTCCAGACTAACCCTCTGTGCCTTTGTTTCTTTCTCATACACACTTGCATTTGTCTGTTTGTTTTGTATTGCTTTGAACTTTGCTTTGCTTGATTCCACAACTTAGTAAAATAGCCTTTCTTCAGATGAATGGAATTAGAAAGAAGAGATCATAATTGAATAATCTTAGAGGAACATATATAGAGTGAGAGCATTTCTCCTCCATTCCATCCCCCCCCACCCCCGCTTTGAGGCATGTATGTTTCTCTGTATGTTTTATACAATCAAAAATATTTTCTTTTAGATCTGTTTAGTACCAAAATTAATCAGTCAATCTGAGAAGTCTAGAAAATAATATTTACATATACATCCTACACTATGCTTTAAGTACTATAAAATCTTACTAAGTCTTAGGGGAAATATTGACCAACTGGATATAGATCTTTTAATTGCATGTAACAGAATGCTGCTTAAAAACAAACAAGTCAAATTTGAGCTACATTTCTGGCCATTATGACACACTGTGTTCATATAGGAAATTCTCCATCCCCCTGTAAACATATAGACATGTTGATAAAATATTTGAAAATACAATTAAATGTGTGGTTAGGTTTACAAACGTGAAAGAAATTTCCAGGTGCTCAAGTGCTTCGGATAAGAGATAATTTGTAATCTTATAAACCAAGGTAATAACCAAATGGACTATATGATTTAGGGCTGAAGTTTTAACTCTCCAGCAGGACACAGACCTATATAAAATAAGAGGAGCTAGATCAGCTTTCTGAACAAGGTAAGAATTCTAGCACTATTTCTGCAGTGCGATACTTAGAACCCAGAAGCTAACATAAAAGCTGGTCAGAAACGGTGAATCCCATGGAGTGTGGAACAGACAGCCATGTAAGGACTCACCCCACAGAGACATCACCACAGTTCAGGCCATACAACCCCAGATGAGGTCATTTATTCTCAGATGGGCTCATAGGCACCAGTTCTAAAGCATGAAAGCCAGTTCCAACTCATGAGGGACAGGAAGCCCAATCAGTGAGAGTAGAAATCATAGTCTGTTAACTATAGATAATTGAACTGTATGAATGGGTTTTAAAAGAAATGAATTCTAAATATTTGTAAAGGTAAAGAGAGGAGTAAAATCTGTTAGGTAAGAATAAGACTTTAGGAAAAAAAAGAGCAGTTAGTAGTTAGAAGTCAGATTTCGGAGCTGAAAGGGACCTTGGAGACTATGTTTATACATACTGTAATATGTATATATGTGGATATACATGTATGTGTTCACATAAACTTAGATAAAAGGTCTGAAGGTTGTTGAGTAATTTTGGGGGCCATTCATATAGGAAGCTAAATCAGATTCGCTGGTCTTCTTTAAAACTTCTAATCTTTGCTTATTCATGTAGTTTATAACTAATGCTATTATGTAGAAAACGTATTACAAAGATGCAATCAAGTAAAAGTTATTAGAAACTTTTTAGGTGTTTTCGCCTTCTGAGTTCCCGGAACAAACCCCTTAAAAGGAAACAGTGGCAGTCACTTGGGTTGACTTAATCTTTATGCAGTTGAGGAAGGAATTAACAAGAAGTTGGAGGAAAATATCACTTTACATAGACATTCATATGGATTTATGTTTTCCTGCCTCCCAGTTGACTGAGGTCCTCCCATCTCATCTGCTTTTATCCAACTAGCTCCCACATAAAACGAATACATTTGAAAATTTTAATGTAATCTTGACTTTCTATGTGCATATCTGTCATATATAAGTACATTTGTATGAAAATTTATAATTCTAGTAAAGTACTTAAACCTTATTTTTTTAAGACTATGTTTAGCAATTTTGGAAATGTTTCATGAGAAAAACTCAAAGGTATTTTGGATAATGAAAAAGTAGTCTAAACATTACCTTAAAATAGAATATTTTTATATATCCTTATAGGATGAAATAAGTGGAGTTGGGAATTATCTTGTTTCCTAGAGTTACCTCTTTGTTTAAAATTTCTAAATAACAGTAATCCTATTAGTAATAGTCTTTACAAATATCCCAGTGGTAAACTGACATTTCTAGATTATGAACGTTGTGAACAGTTAACTAGATGAATGTGAAGAGTTTCATTCCATAGTTGATGGGCTTCGTGCTCATTTTAAGTTCACTTTTTCTTGCAAATCACATCGGCAGATACTCAGGCTTTCTGCTCTGCAGTGGATGGAAAATACTTTGCACTTTTCATCCATACCCATCGTTAGATGCCCATTTTGTCCACATGGGTCATTTACTTTTTACCCACTCTGCTGACAATGCCAAAAATGTGCCAGCTGTCACGATGGGTTTTGTCTAAGTGGACTGGATGGAGATCACTAATTTATTTCACACAGGCCACTAGAGGACCTAATTAATTGGAGATTTAATCATCTGACCTGTACAGCTAATGCAGAAGACATTGAAATAATACTCTGACCACCCATGTGCATTGAAGGGAGTACTTCAGGGAAAATCTTCCCTGTGTAGCTCGTTTCAAATTACCCTCGCTCTGAAAAACTGTTTTCATAAGGAAAGATAACTACAAGCTCGGGCTGAACATACCCTGGAATGAGATACTTGAGCAATTACCATTTATATGCTGTAGGCTGCAGTTCATGGAAGAAGTAGTGGGAGAAGTGGGGTTGAATGTGGTACTTATGGCCTCCAGGTCACTTAAAACTTTTTTTGGTTGCCCTGCCTGTGGAAACACAAGAACATACCATCTCCGTAGTTCTATAGCACTTAAAGGGGCTGAGCATAGCTGGCATACACGTTTCCCTTCTACGCAGAACTTTAAGTGAAGGCCTTCACGTCTCACTGAGTGGTTATTAAGGGTTGAGTCTTACCTAATTGTGGGATTCTGCTAAGGACTTTGGATTTGATATTAAGCTTTCAGTGAAGGGCAAAGTATAGGACCAGAGAGGGTGTTTTAAGAAGAGTGATTATCATCCAGATGGAATTGGTTCTTTCTGAATCTTTGGTTCACTGGCCACAGTTTCCTCTTGTCTAAAGGTATTACATTACTTGTAAATGTATGATAACTGGGGATGAAAATGTTCTCTCAGATATATCTTGTCCACCACTGGACAGGGAAAATGAGATATCACCTTCCATAGACTTTTCTTTCCTATAAGAGTCCAGGAGCATCTGCCTGTTTTAGACAAGTAGAAAGACAAGAATCCCCTTTTCTTGGGACTTCCCTGGTGGTCCAGTGGTTAAGACTCTGTGCTTCCACTGCGGGGGGCACAGGTTCGATCCCTGGTCGGGGAACTAAGACTCCATATGCGTGTGCTGTGCTGCATGGCCAAAAAAAAAAAAGAAGAATCCCTTTTTCTTGCTCACATGACTCCCCCTCTCTAAGAGAAAGTTCTAGAAAAATTTAGTCAACTTTGTCTCTGATAGTCTGAGATGTCTAAATGTCATGTTTCTTGAATTTAGGTGTTTTTTTTAGGTAGTAATCAGAAAATACACATTTTGTTGTCATCCAAAACAGCATGTACTATGTCATTTTTCTAAGTTTAGTGGATTATCTGCTGAGACTTGCCCATTCTGAAATAACACTGATCCCCAAACCAGCACGAGCATTACCACAAGAAAACAGAGTATGATATATACCATTGTTGCTGTTATCTTCTAGCTTGTTCCTAGAGCACACACAAAGTAAAATTGTTGTCAACAAAAGATAGCTGGCCAAACAGACAATTGAGTTGCCTAGTTTTACAGGTATACCTTATGAAATGGCACTTGTATTTGAGGATCTACTCCACATACGTGCGTCACAGTTTATGAATAATCACCATCAAGACATAATACACAAAGTCCTCAAGTCCAGGTCTCCAGTAATTTGAGTTCCAGCTCTGGCTCTGTCCCACAGTAGCTGTGACATCTTGAGCAAATCTATTAACTTCCCTGTTCTTTTACTTCTTTATTTATCTTGGTGCCGTGTGCACAGGGAAGGCAGTGAATTGGTGATCACTCAGATCCCTGCTTTCTAGCTTTCTGTGATTTGGTGACATGCTTATTTCAACAAGTCAGTTCTTGCAAGATGGAAAAAAGATGCTCCCTGCTCCCTGAAGGTGACTGTTACTGATATAGTAAAACACACAGTGAGCAGTTGGATGAGACAGAAAAGGCATTTCACTGGGAAATGGAGAGAAATGTTTGCATAATAGGTCTGTTTCAAAAAAAAATGTAAGCCATTATAGCAGTTGTTTAAAAAACAAAAACAAAAACAACTTTTACTATCTTTCAGGGAGAAGGCAGTCAACTCTCTGCCATCGTGCACTACCCTGTGATCAGAATTAGCATGTTCGTTACAGTCTCATTTTATTAATGCCTCTTTTTGAAGATGAACACAGTTGTCCCTGCTGTGAAAATGGTACTTTGCCGTTTATGTTATAAAATGGTCTCGGCTGGGGATCCAAGCTAGGAACATTAAAGAACAAAGCACAGCTGCTTGACTGTCGCACAAAAGGATTTTTAGGAAAGACTGAAACAAAAGGAAGGATGGCCAACACAGAACAAACTTGCTGACGATTACGGTACTGAGTGAAGATTCTTTGAAAAGGCTTATAAAATAGTTGAGTACTTGGAATACATTGATACCAACACGATAAAGCCTCTCTGAGTACTGCATTTCCATGCTGAAAAGAGCTGGTGGTGGGCAGAGCCATATAAGTAAACAGAAACTTCTGACTTTCTGTAGTACTTACAAATAACTACTCTTTACGTATCAGTGTTGACAAAGGCAGGAGCCCATGTGAACAGTTCCGTGGAGACCCTAGTGCGGAGAAACATTAAAACTTATTATATTTCGGAGAATGAGCGTGTGTGAGCTGAGGCTCTGAGTGTTCCCTTGTGATCAGTCTTTTAAGGACCTTCCTGTTGGTGATGCATGTTGTTTTCTTTTAATCATTATCACTTGTTTTTCCATGCTGGGGTTATGTCTTAAAAGGGCTCAGAGAGAATGAGTGCACTTGTGAATTACTGCATTTAAGTGAGAACAGTTTCTACTTTAGGCTTCATATTATATTATTTAAGATAATTTTAAAATGAATATTGAGTCATGTGAGTGTTTACTGTTGATTGATTTGTTAATGGAGCCGTAGAAACGTCTAGCTGGGAGGGAATTTGGTGTACCGAGCCAAATCTCTTACGTGTTTGATGGAAGAAACCAAGGTCCAGAGAGTTTGAAATGATTTTTTTCTTGGTCATACAGCTAAGATTTCCTTTGGGTTTCACCCAGTCAGAAATAATCCCTGCCGTATTATGTTGTGACAATGTATTCTAGCCCTTCAGATACTCACTTATGATGTACAAGACATTGTCCAGGAAGAACTATGTTCTTCCAGCTCACCACCCACAGACAAGCGGAGGTGACCGAAAACAGTGCTGTCGTGCTATGGGTGTGCAAAGTGGAAAAACTCCACCATGATGATGCATCATGGGAGAGAAGAGGTCTCTGTTGAGGCTTGAAGGCTATGTAGGGTTTTATCAGGCAGAGCTAGTGTGAGAGACTGTTAGGGATAGAGAAAGTTTCATGAACCTGATTATATACACAGGTAAGAAATTGCTAAATATTTGATGGTGGGTGTGGGTGGTATATTAGGGCTCTCCAGAGAAATGGAACCCATATAAGTATATGCATATTTATACTTTTTTTGTTTATATATGTAAAGAGATTTATTATGAGGAATTGGCTTATACGATTAAGGAGGCAGACAACACCCGAGATCTGCAGGGTGAGTCAACAAGCTGGAAGCCTAGGAAAGCTGATGGTGTAGTGTGAAGACTGGCAGACCCAGACTTGAGACCCAGGAAGAGCTGATGTTTCAGTTTGAGTCTGAAGGCAGGAATGTGCCAGTATCCTAGTTTGAAGGCGATTGGGCAGGAGGAATTTTTTTATTTGGGAGAGGTTCATTCTTTTTGTTCTATTCAGGCTTTCAACTGATTGGATGAGGCCCCCCTCACATTAGAAAAAACAGTCTGCTTTACTGGGTCTTTTGATTTAAATGTTAATCTCATCCCAAAACACCCTTACAGTGACACCCAAAATAAGGTTTGACCAAATGTCTGGGCACCTTGTGGCCCAGTCAAGTTGAACATGAAATTAACCATCACAGGTAGGTATAAGCAGTAGTTGCTCAGAATAGAGTAGAAGTTAAAAGAGTAGTAGTAGAAGAAAATGAGGTTGGGACATACTTCATTGGCCAAAGAGATTAAACTACACAAGTGAGAAATCATGTGACTAAGTTAATATTGACCATCTCTATATGAGTTGAAATTTGCAGAGGTTTACTAAAAATACTGAAAGTAACATATCAAACAATTCACGGTGCTTTATATGCAATTGATGTTTATATTTTAAAACTGGATATTTGGTTGACTTTCATTGATAAAATTTGAACAATTTTTAAAAATTCAACTTTCTGGCTTTCAAAATTAGTTTTATTTTAAGCTACTAATTAAGATGTAGTTTTCAAAGTTGTACATGCATAATTTGGGGGGGATTTAGGGCATAGATATACCAAATGCCTCATCTAGGGTTTAATTATGAAAATCCTAGTTATATAGCTCCTTAGAAGAGCAAGTAACTTATTTTATCTTACTAAAAAAAAAGACTTGTGAATTAATGCCACATTAAACACAAATATGATGACATACATCCTAGTATTCTTAATATATCTTATTAAAGATAGTGGGACAATTTAAAGACTGTCTTATCTATGATCTTTCTAAATGAGCTTGTGTTTTAATTTACATTTCAGAACTTTCCATGCCCTTATTTTTTGTATCTTTAACATTTACCCTTGATTTTTAAACTTTATCCTTGCATTAAATATGCATATATTATTTTCACACAGTGGATTTTTTTTTAACAAGTAGATTTTGGCCACAAGGTAACCCTATTAATTTTTTTTTTTTCTCACATACGTGATGATATGTGTGTGTTCAGGCAATAAAATTTGATCTCAGTTTGGGTTTTCCTAGAAGAGAGCCTACATTTTTTCAGAATATAACACCAAAAGAGCTGTTTAAAAGAGTGAAACTGTGTATCATGAGTGAGACTAGCAAATTATTATCACAACTTTCAGGTATTTTCTATCCTTCTAAGTTTGTATGAATACTTCTTTTTGTTTGAGTATTTGTTTAATTGCATGGGTAACCACAGATCAGTCAGACAACTAGAAAATTAAAGATAGTGGGAAAGTATTAGCTCATAAGAACTTGATAGCTTTTAGTAAAGTTGATTGTTATTTATCAATACTTACACCTTGTATAGTTAAACCAAAAATTCTGTTTGGGAAATATATTTGCATATATAGGTATGTGTACATATATATATGTTTTATACATGCAATGTATATAGTGTAGTGTGTGTGTGTATGACGTGTTGGCTTCGTAGCACTTTGCAATATGTGAAATTATATTCTTTATTTCTTGAAACTTTTATGTTTCCCTCCCCCCTTTGTCTATAAGCTCCATTATATTTTTCTCTGGCCTAGAAATGTTCCTAGCATTTATTGGGCACCCAACAAATATTTGTGAAATGAATGTATACATATAAAGAGGGGTATATAGATATGGTTATGTAAACACATACAGTGTATTGAGACCATTTGAGCAGGAATTTATCTCACTCTATGTATAATGGACAAAAGTGATCATTATTTCATTAGTCACTGTAGGATGGAGAGTGTGACTGAGACCCAGAAAATCAAGGCAAATGGAATGAACGCTACAAAGAGAGGTAGTGAAACAGAGGGAACCACAATGGAAAGAGAATGCTCTTTGTAGCTAGATAGACATGGGTTCCTATCAGTAGTCCACTGTTTCTGACCTATATGGGTTTAGACACATTACTTATGTCTAAACTTGAAGCTCCTTATCTTTAGATGTGGCACAGTGACTCAGATATAAAAGTTGCTGCCTTCTCCCATTATCCGTTTGAAGCTGAGCTCTTTGGTTTGGCCCTCTTGTCCACTGCTGAATCCTCAGCGTCTGGAATAGTGCCTGTCTATGGTGATGGGAAAAAGGGTAGGACTGACAATTCTGGAAAAGTTTTCTGTGCCTTATAAAACATTGCTTAGTCCAAAGGACTGAAAATCAGCTTTTCACATGGAAATAAGGTAACATGAGAGTCTGAAAATATACATGCATTGCCAAGTTATTGGGGACAACTGAAGATCATTTATTGGTACAATGCTCTCTAATATGCAATATCTAAGAATTTTGACTTCTTTTTTTCCCCTAGTACATTTGCGCTTAATGTTGTGTTAACACACGTTCCCATAGTCTTCAGAATTTCTTGTACATTAGGCCCCGATAGTCAGTTGCTTGGACCGCCTAGGTCAAACTAAGGTCATACCTAAAATGGGATTTCTGTTCTATTATGTCTGGACTGTCCCAGATCACAGAATAGATAAAAACCATTAATTTTTTTAACGTCTTTGAAAATGCAGCATCATTAGTTATGTATTTTAGAAGAAGTGGGAAAATCTCATATATTGTTTCAACCTTTAAAGAGGTAATGGAAAAGGATTTTTGTTTGTTTTCTTCTTCCGGTTATGCTACTGCCTTGGATGTAGGAAGTGAAAAAAGGTGTGGTTACGAGTTCAGGTCCTGCCAACAGATGTCTGAGTTCAAATCGTAACTCCACTGTTTGCTCTGTGGCTTTGCTCACGTTTCTCTTAAGCTTTAGCTTCTTTGTTTGTTAAGTAGAGATACTAAGGCCTATTGCCTGAACTTGAGAGGGTGATTCCAGGAGATGATCCACGTAAAGCTTTTAGCAAAGTGCCAGGCACTCAGTTAAAGTGAGTCATCGTGGAGGATATCGTTAGTCTTACCAATACGATTACTACCAGTAATATTACAATTATCAATAATTCATTTTAAATTATTTTGATTAAAGGGCACTGCCGTATTTGTAAAGCAGAATTTTCTGGCACAGGCAGAGCCATCTCTGTAAGGCCAGGGAAACACATACTTTATAGTCATTAAGTTGTGCTGCCTTGTCCACTAATAATTCTACGGGCCAGATGCGTGAGACACCAATTGGCTACTGTGGGTTCCACAGAGTATTTAAAATTTGAATGTCATCCTGACATAAGTGATTAGGGTGTGTACTTAAGAGAAAATGAGAGGAAGCTTTTCTTTTATCCGCAGCAGAGTTATCTCCCATACTTAGACTAGAAGTGTCATGAAGGCAGGACTTTTCTCTGCTCAAGACTGAGCACCCCGCACAGTGCTCAACATGTTATAAGTTTTCAGTAAATATTTGTTGATTGAGTGAGCAAATGACAAGTTTAACAAAGGCATTTCTAAATATTTTTTCTTCCAGAACTACTTCATGTAAGGTTTTATTTTTAAAAATCAGAAATAACAGAATGTATTGCTTCCACATCAAAGATAAGCACACAGTGCATGAGAAGCAATTTGTATTAAATTCATGAATTTATTCATTTGATAATATGGTTCTCCCTATGCCAGGGATTGCGCCAAGTGTTGGGACTAAAAAGATGGAAAAGACATTACCACCACCTGCCTTCAAGGAAGCTACAATCTCTGTTTGACAGAAACCATAATTTTGGTCAAAACGACAAGGCAGTTATACATATATACTGTCATTGGGGATAATGAGGTCTATTTTTAGAGGTGTGCTCATAGTAATTCAGCTTACGCCTTTCTAAGTTAGTACTTGCATAAGAAGGACTAATGTCTCCTTGAAGATTCCATCAATATGACAGTAAGGTTTGTTGAAATGTAAAATGTGTTTGACGTATGATGCCTCAACTGACAGAAAAATTAAACTTGCCTTTTTTTCCTGATGAGTAAAAATATTCTGAGGGAAAATTATATTTTATCCGTAGAAAGATTTGGGATATACTTTGCTTGGGTTTTGAGAAAATATGATGCAATAAAAAGCTTAAGTAATTACCTTCAAAGTAATATTCCCATTTGTTTCTCTCCCAACTAATAGTAAAAGGAGTTATTATTTCAGCACCATTTTTTATGACTATTTTTTGCTCTGGGTGGAGATGACAAAGCATGCCTAAATAGGAAATGATTTTAATGTGTACTAATAAAATACCTTAAAACATCTTCTTCCTCAGACAACTTCTTTAAACAAAATTAATTTTCATAATGAAATATTTATTTATTAAAAAAAAATGGAAGTTCAGGTGCTTCTACCCTTGAGGAAAATCCATTAGTGTATACTTCAAAACAGGAACATTCTTAGATCTGTTACTTCCTAAGGCCTAACAACTTGGGTTAGAACCCTGTACCCTAAAGAACCTTCTGTTTACACTTGAGTTTTATGCATGTCATAGTATCTTATGATGACAGATCTGAATTTCCAGGTATTGCCAAGCCTGTTATAAACTGACATCAAGTGCTACAGCGGACTTAACTGGGAGTCCCATTAATCTTTGTTGAAGATGCATGAATAAAGTTAGCACTTACCCACTCAACAGCAAATGGAAATCCCTTGTCTCAGCTTATCAACAGCTAAATCATTGCTGAGGAGGAAGAGTTCGCTTGGACTTAAATTGTTCTTTGCAGTAATTTACCGTAAACCAGCTACAAAGAGGTAGGAGGACATTCAGTGTTGCCCAGTGGGACTGGGGTTTAGCTAGTCTTGTCTTAATTTCGTATCAACATGTTTAAAAGATGGCTCTGATAACTCAAAAACAAACAAAATATGTTGATATGATATGTTTTAAAAAGCCTGACCAACTACATGCAAACAGTGTTGATTAAGCCCAGAGGCCATTCTTCTTGTGTCTTCCAGTGATGATTCCTTGGTGAAAGGCCCTCACCAAACCATCTCCGTGTTCTGGTGCCAGAAAATCTAGAGGGGTGTGGTGGAGGGGAAGTAATCTGATGTGGAGTTGAGGTAGAGACAGATTTACCCTGCAGCTAAGGAAACTTCACTGTCAAGGCCCTCACTTACCTGGTGCCTTCCAAAGCCCTGGGAGGGCCTAGTAGTATGTTCAGTTGATTGTATGTTTGTTTGTTTTTTTCCCTAAATTTTGCAAAAGTAGTATTTTTGCATTTGTTTTCATAAAGTAGACCTCTAAAATTTCATGTTTCAAGTGTTATAGAATCTAGATCTACCACTAAGATAAAACTAAGAGATATATGATTGATAAAGAATATTAATTGTGGATGTGAGTCTAACAGATGGTAGGATGAATGTCTTTCCCGACTCACTCTCCTTTGATCAGCAGACTTAAAAGGACTTTGCCAAATGTTTAAAATTCTGAGTCCCTACATTTATGGAGAGGATCTTAGCTGTGTTTGCTTCCTCTTCTGTTTAACATATAAGGTGCTCATGGAGTGAACACATGCTGCCCTCTCCATAAGGATGGTTGTACGCTTCACATAGGATCCCTCCCCCGACCCCCTGTTAACTGAACTTTATCTGGTTATGTTTTATTCCTCCATTCGAAAAGGCCAATTTTTCTATTGCTTCTCTTTCTATCCGAACATCAACACCAACACCAGCACCATCACTGAAGCAAAATAGTCTTGTCTGCAAGACACTAATGGATTCATAATTTTAATTTTAATATAATTTAGTTATAAAGTTTAGTGTTATTATTTACAAAATTCATCAAATGAATTTCTGAGCTTATTCTCTGTGAGTGACATGTTGTCTTGTATGTCAGAAAAGAGACAAGGAGGAAGACAGGCATGGTTGAGGCTGCTTTTCTTAAAGAGTTTTTCTGTAAAATGAATATTTACAAGATCTTCAGATTTCTCTTCTCACTGAGGAGACATCACAGAACCTGTTTACATTTTCATGTTTTACAGATATTGGAAAAGAGAAATAAGTAAATAAATACAAATAATAAAAGAAAAAAAAATTCCTGCACAATTAAGAATCACCAGGGCTTCCCTGGTGGTGCAGTGTTTGAGAGTACGCCTGCCGATGCAGGGGACACGGGTTCGTGTCCCGGTCCGGGAAGATCCCACATGCTGCGGAGCGGCTGGGCCCGTGAGCCATGGCCGCTGAGCCTGCGCGTCCGGAGCCTGTGCTCTGCAATGGGAGAGGCCACAGCAGTGAGAGTCCCACGTACCGCAAAAAAATAAAATAAAATAAAATAAATAAAAAAATAAAATCAAGGGCTTTAAGTGGGACATCGTACCAGTTTCAAAGTTAGTATTAAAAAAAAAAAAGGCAAGGCTCAAAGAAGGCACATCTTTAGTTCTCTGGTTAGTTATTTCCTATTGAGTATGTTCTGTGCTAAAATTGCACCATCAGATGTGGCTTTTAATGGCAACTTTTGCAAAAGAGTCTGAAAATAAAGAAAAGAAACTAAATTTACCCTTTTATGCAGGAGGATAGGTACACATAGAAATACCTGTTTTCATAAAAGTTTATTCACTCAGTTTTATTATTTCAGTGCTTGAATGACTCTTATTTTTCTAATTCAAACAACTTGGATCTTTTTGATCCTTTTAAACAGGAATGAAATTGGTATTGCTTATCCCATGAGAGCAGGTGTTATGTTTGACTTATCCATGCTTGTATGCACCTAGACAGGAGAGGTTACAAAGCATGTACTCAAATATTTGTTGAAATAATATGTCAGTAAATTTTACAATTTGGGACTGTCCAAGTGACGTATCCAAAGTTGACTTCAGCCTAGTCATTAAGACTAGAAATAAATGACTTCCATATATCAGGTTTTGTACTTCCCCTTGATGTGCAGTCATCAGACATTTCTCCAAAATGATACTTCAGTTCCTTCTCCTGAGAAGTATAAACAATTTCACTTGCCTCTCAGCTCATAAGATGGGTGTTCCAGAGACCAGCCCTTATCAGAGGTACTGGGTAGATTTCTTCTTTCTCCTCTTCCTTTTTCCCATCTTTCCTCTCTCTCTTCCTTCTTTCCGCAAGTATTTTAGGTAACTGTTGTTAGTAGCCATCAGTTTATGCTACATCTCGTGACACCTGAGTTTCATGAATTCTCAGATGGAAGTATATTTATTTCTTTTATAAAGAGAGACTGTGTTAAAAAAAAAAGATTCTTCAACTATCTACAAAAAAGAAACAGACTCACAGACATAGAGATAAGACTTGTGGTTGTCAACGGGGAGGAAAGGAGGGAGAAGGATGGACTGGGAATTTGGGATTAGTAGATGCAAACTATTACATTTAGAATGGATAAACAACAAGGTCCTACTGTATATCAGAGGGAACTATGTCCAGTCTCCTGGGATAAACCATAATGGAAAAGAATATTAAAAAAAAGAATGTATATATGTATAAAACTAATGTTTTAGACAAAAGTTATGGAAAGTAGAGTATGGTTGTGTTCATTGGGTGTTTGAATAAACATCATTTTATACACTGATAGCCCCCTGTTAGAGCATTACCAGCTAAATTACTTCTAAATAAGGAAGTGGCTGTGTCTGTGCCAGCCGCAATTCTGGATGTTTCAGATTAGCTGGTGAAGGTAGTCTCAGCAATATAGAAGACATAATCACTCCAGCAAGATTAATAGCACACCAGAATTGTTAGCAGTTTTAGCCAGAGTAATTCAGAGCTCTAAGAATGAAACTGTCTAGACCCTCTGTAATAGTCTTTATCTTGCACGTGAAAGGTGGTTCTGGGTATGAGGTATCCTCTGAAAAGAGGGTATCTCTAGTTGAGTAGTTTTCAAATTTATGATTTAGGTTGTGTGTATGATAGAAACAATCCACAATCTTTTTTGATAAGAAATGGTGAATTGCTTCTCACATTTGCCATCGTTAATAATTCTGTTAACCGTAGTAACTCATCTATGTTTATCACTCTTTTTTCAGACTTCCATAGAATCTGAAGGAAGGTTTCACTGTGTTCTATTTTGAGATGCTCCATTCTTTAACACATTGGTTTTAAAATTCTGTGAAGAGGTGGTTGCTATCCACTTGTAAGATAATATATGAAATATTAAGTACAAAATGATGTTATGAAGACCCTGTATTTGATGAAATTTTAAAAATGGAATTTTCACCCAGTTCATCTGCCTGGTTACAATTTGCAACTCTCCCGACATGTCAGCGCTCCCTTAAGTTTGATGGGGACACTGTTGTCTTTCTGACACATTCCTTGGCCTGTTGCAATTCAGTTGCTTTGTATTTGTATTTATGGCCCAGTAGCTAACATAACCTTAATTTCTGACGTAATTAGAAAGTTCATATATATTTGAAGGTAAAAAGGATTATAATATGTGTCACTACTAGATGAATAATTTATTTCTATATCTTTGAAGTTGCTTGAGTAAATGTTCTTTATAAAATATCAAGGTTATTATTCATGACCTTTTCTTTAAAGTTTGGGGAGAGTGTGCGAACAGCAGAGAATGAATTGTTTTAAAGGGTAATAATTCAGTCAAGATTATTTTCTCCACGGAGGTATGATCAAGACTGTGAATGTAGCACAGACTACCTAACATATACTGATGTTTTATTGAAGCTGTAATGTGTATTGATTCCATGTTGAAAACTATGGGCAAGTCTCTTTCGAATGAGGTCAAGAAAGAAAAATCGTTATTTCCTGATATAAACTAATTTATCATTTGAGACAAGCATTTTCTTCTCAAATTGATTTCTTTTTAAATGCAAAATCAGTTTTTTCCCAACTTTAGGTTACAGTAAAGCAGAAGGCAGGAAAAGGTACTGCATGAGTGTGTAGATTGATGTGTGTGGATCCAGACGCTGTGCTGGATTTTTTTGTGCAGGAAAGTCACTTAAAATGGTCTTGGTCTTATTAGATATTTTTACCTCTGAGGCTAGGCTGTTAAGCGACATGGAATAATGCTTATGAAAACATATAGCCAAACTTTTAAAACAGAGGAGTGGCTCTTTTTCCAAAACACCATGAAAGACCATTGTCTACCCTTAAGGGGATAAATGAAATGAAAATAGACCTAATTTGAACAGCTCATTCTTCATGTTTAAATAGGAGTGATAGCTTACTTTCCCAAAGTGAACCCACTTGATTTTGCTTGAGTACTCAGTGTACTTACTGTGCCTTCCTTGAAAAATTTGGGCCTTAAGGTCTAATTGCAAGCAAACAGAGTTGGAGGTATATTCTCTGAGCTGTGGGCTCCCACAACTCCCATTAATGCTAATGGGAGTTACACGTGTGTATTGAGGAGAGCATAATATAGCCTTTGAAGTTGGAGTTGCTAATTGAGTGTTTTCTTCAGCTGTGCTCAGCTTCAGTGGCTAAACTGAGTTCCAGCGGTCTAAAATGTCATTCTCCGTAAAGCCCGCTGAATATTATTAAAGCAGACTGGCAGTGAAAGAGGAAGCTTAAAAAAAAAAAAAGAGTCTTTTCTTCCCCCAAATGGAGAAAGAATTAGCAGGTCAAACAAAGAAGGAGCAAAGAAGTCTCAAGGATGGACACTCCTTTCCTCTAAAGTGGTTTGAGCTGGGGAACCTGTTCAGAGAGTGAGAAAGAGGCCCTTTCCTTTGGGGGAGGTGCCTGCTCTGTGCAGATTCTTTGTCGTACGAGGACTACTCAGGGCTGAATATAGCGCAGCTCTGCCTTGCACTTTGGCCAACAGACAGGCGGAGGAAGTACTTGTCCCTGTAAGTGATTAGATGAATGTAGCGACGTCCTAGATGTCCATGATCCCAGGTTTCCAGGCCGCTGATTTCTTATTTTTCCTTTTTTGTTTTGCATAAACTCCTTTGCAGCAGTAGTGTTTGTAAAGATAGTCTTTGTAGAATTCTACATTGTAGGCTTCTATAAAAAAAAGAGAGAAATGGAATTGACTCGCACTTATTAAAATACTTAAGTGATTATCTTCTCTAGTAGTTGATCCTCATTATTCATGGATTCCATGTTTATGAATTCACCTACTTGTTAAAATTGACTCATGGCTCCCAAATCAGTACTCATGGCACTTTCACAGAGCGGCCAGAAATTTATGTCACCCAACACGTGAGTTCCCAGCTGAGGTCAAATAAGGCGACTGGTTCCTGCAGTTGTTGTAATGAGACTCATGAGGTCAGAGGTTCGATCAGCTTCTGACCAGGTATAGTTTTGTCCATAGTGAGAAACTTCTCTGCCTGCATTCAGTCTGGTGAGATACCACACAGGTTAATAATGGATACTGTGAGGAAGGCCAAAGCAAAATTGTGGCTAGATCAGTGTGATGCCCTTGCTACTTTTTGGAAACTGAATTAACTTCAATGACATTTACTAATAATGGATTAATTCATATCCTATTTGTGCCTGAAGGGCAGTATGTTAAAGATAATAGTATAGTATTAAAAAAAGAGAAACTCATATTCTCATTAATTGCCTTCCAAATTTACCAAACTACGAGGGCTTCAGTTTTACTATATCTTAGAGCCAAAAAAGGAAATAGTACAGGAATAACTGTATTGTTCATTGAATAGGAAGACAGACTACTTATTAATTTCAGAAAGTTCTTAACAGAGAAGACAGTTGGCCTGAGAATGTAGAAATGTAATTCTTCTGGTCCCTCAGGGGCTTCAGGACAATAACAAAACCAGTTATGAAGTTGGTGGTTGCCTCTGGACTGTCATGTAGAAGAGGGATTAGACTCATTTTGTGTTAGCTCAGACAGCCCAGTGTGGATCAGAAAGTGGCAGGTTTTTGGATTGATCCCAGGAAGAACTCTGGAATGATCTCAGCTTCCTGCAAACTACCAGAGTAATTTTAGGAGGTAGAGGTGAGCAGTCATTTTCTGGGGGTCCTGGAGAGTCAAAGGATTCAAGCTTTGGGCAGAAGACACAGCATGATGATGTCAGAGATGCTGTGATGCTATAATATATTAGTCTGCCTTTATTCTCACTTAAATTTATTTTTAATAAAAAAGTCACTAGAGGAGTAGTCTCTGTTTCTAAGTATGGTTGAAGTGCTCTGTTCCCTAGGATGAAAGCATATAGTGTATAGTAATGTTTACATCCTCAGCATTAGTGTCAGGGATAGGGTCCATCCCTCTCTCTTCCTGCTCTCCTCCCTTCTTCCAGAAATGGATGAGGCCACTGACGCCAAAGAATGCAACTTGTCCTTTAAAATATTTCCTACGTAACTTTGTCTTAACATGTATGTAATTGTTACATTCGTTATTTGGTCTTTTCAAAAGCCATGTGGGTTGAATACCCATTATGTATTGGATGTAATAGAAAACTAAAATTACCCCCCAAAAAGACAAGATATAAGTAAAATATAAGCCCTTTATTAATTGATTAAATCTTAGGTTTATATTATTGAATGATAGAATGGTGACTATAAACATGAAACTTAGCTATTGATGTGATATTAATAATTCTTTTCATGTAAATTTTGACATCTAATACTCTGTAGTAAGTCTTAATGCTATAGCTAATCACAGAACATTTCATAATTCAAAGTCACTTTTTCTAATTTTAAGTAATCACACTTGAGATAATTGTTGAACCATGCGAATGGTCTTTCGTAGAAGAATGCAAAATTTTCTCATTTTTAATATATTCCTTTTTACTTTTGAAACATACATAAATGCATTCTCTTTGAAAATATTTCAAACCACATAGAAGTAAACAATGAAAGATGCTCTTCATCACCTTCCTGCTCAGAGGTAGCAGTTTGTTGTATATCTTTCCAAATCTTTTCCAGTGTACTGTAGTTTAATAGCTGTGGAACACATGCATAGGGCTTTATAGTTGAAGCTTGTTTTGCTTTAACTAGTAGAATCACATTACATGGATTGTTCTGCAATCTGGGTTTATTTTTACAGAACAGTATCTGGCTTCTGTTTCCATGTCAGAACATATAGATCTACCACTGTGAGGCTACACTGTAATCTGTTGTATAATGCACTATAGTTTATTTTACTGTTAATGAGTGTTTTATACAATGCTAATACAGAGCATGCTACAAAAACCCTTAAAAGATGCCTTTTGAATACACATAATAAGATTGTTGTGAGATTGTCACCTAGAAGTACATTTAGTTTCATTTAAACTACTATTATTATGGAGCCATAGGTAGATTGTACGTATAGGTTTATAAAATGAAAACTGCTATTCGTGGACTAATGTCGCATAAAAATCTGAAACATAATATTTTGGAAACACTATTTCAGTCTGAATTGCATATTAATACATTTATATATTCTCGAAAAGTTATTTTATTGAATATTGTCCACATTTACTCAAGATTCACTTTAGACTTTTGCCTGATGCAACTTTTAACCAGAATTTACTTTTTCTTCATATTTGGTGTCTTTCTAAAGAAGTTTTCAGGAGGGTTACTTTTATAGACGTTGTGTAGATACTTCTAGTAAGTGAGAGAAAAGATACATGCAACTAAAATTGACGTCTATAATAAATCCTAATCCAACAGAGACTTTAAAGATGGAGGAAACATTTAGAGTCCTCATTAAATGCAGGGTTTTTTTACAGTACTGGTACCACCTTGTAGAGAGCTGTTTTCCTTTATGTCAGTCACTCCTATGAAAACAACACTGTGTAATGGACATAGAAAGTCACAAAGATACTTAAGAAACTAGAAGGTAATAAAAACAGCAAATGCTAAGCCTTTAGAAATTAATAAATAATTTGGGACCAAGTTTAAATGCCATTGGTTTGTGCACATGAAGATATACAGACAGTGTCAGCTACAGCATTCAGTTCAGACAATGCAAAGACAGGTAGGTACACACTTGATTTGGGATCCAGTCCTACTGTGACTTGTCAGGCTGTTTTGAATGGATGTGCCCACTTGTCCCCTTCAGTAGCACCTCAGATACTAACCCATTGAAGATGAGGCTTTCAGAAGATTAGGCCAACTGATTCTCCGCATACGTATACAAGGCTTTGATTTCCTAACAGAAACACATTTTCTTAGTATCGATTAATTTGGGACCCAGCCATGTTCTTTGGGCCAGGCATGCAGTTGGCACAGGCTGGCTCTGTACCACCTCTCAGTAATTTCCACATTATCCCAGGTTGGTATCGGTTGGAAGAACTGTAGCTTAAGGACCTGATTCTGGTGCATTTGGCAAACAGAAGTAACTGTAGCACGGAGTCTGTAGCTTCCTGCTGGGGCAGATTTGCCTGCATTATCCATTGTCTGTGGTAACCTGCCTAAAGCTGATTAGAGGATTGTATTGTGGACCCAGAACTTACCTTTCTTTCCTTCAAAGGTGAAGCTTCTGGCCTGCTGGCTGGGAAGTGTGTAGCTGTACTTTGTCATGGGGAGAGAGTTTCCAGGGAGAACCATCTCCCTTATGTGTCTTGTGATCTGCAGCATTCAGGAAAGTAGAGAAAGGTCGAGAATAGTACCACTTGTACTTGGAGGTTCCACCAGCCTCAGTGTGCCCCAGCAGAAGTTTTCATCCTCTTCCCATCTCAACGAGCTTCCCTCTCAGATGTCGTGTCCTTGTATCAGTCAACAGCACCACCGTGCTTCCGCTCTGTTGTCCAGGTTGGAAGCTTCTGGATTTCCCTTTACTTATTCCTGTTGTCTTGCCTTTACTTGTCTATGCATTCCCACATCATCACTTACACGGTGACCCTTAATTTTTCCCACGTCTTTCCATTTTGCTACCAACACCTTAACTGAGCAGAGTTTCCTTTTTCCTATTGCAGTAACTTTTCAAATGCTCCATCCACAGTCTCTCTGATGCCCCTCACTTATTCCAGGTCCTGCCACCTTTGGTCCTAGACCCAAATTCATATACTTAACCTTGGCATTAAAAAAAAACAAAACAAAACAACAAAACATATTCTTCAGTGTTGTTTGAATTCATGTGGCAAAACATACAAAAAGGAAACAATAGAACATGAAATACAGATATATTTACTGGGTGAAATTATATAAGAGAAATATGTTTAACAGGTTATTTAGATACAAAGAGGACTAGTTAACATTGTTAAAACCTAGTCTTTTTGAAAGTTATAACTGCTCTATTTCTTTCTTTCTATCCTTCACCCTCTCTGTGTTCTAGTCATCTACCTCACCTGCACCTTTGAGTAATTACTTTATAAAAATGGCATGCGCAAGTGTCAAGTCCTAGCAATATTTGTGATTAAAAAAAAAAAATTCTCAGTCGCTTGGACAGAGGCAGGCTAATTTAGCTTTTGGCTTTTTGTGTTTGAATCGAATAATCACCATTTTTCCCCTCATGCTGTTGGGGTTGTATTATTACAAATAGGAGGTTTTTTTAGTTGATGAACAGTTTAAAAATTAGATTGATTTTACTTATTAGAAGGAACGTAATCTTTGAAGTATTTTACTTGTTCCGTCAGACAGTTGAATGTTCCACTATCTAACAAAAGAATAAACCATGAATTTAGATTGAGAGACTCATATTTCAACTTAAAAATATAAAACCATTGTGGATGTTGACGTGGAAAGTTTTAAATTAATTACCTAGGTTTAGAAAAATTTGCTTTCAGAAAGGTAATGGTTGGCAAATAGAGTTATTTTTCTGGAACTTGTTTTTATTTTTTTTTTCCCCTCTCATCTAAACTAGATCACTTCCTGTTGTATAGTTTAATGAAATGTTATATGGAGATTTTTTTAAAAGGTGGGGAAATTAAAGCTCTTCTAAAAACTAAATAAAATAACACAGTAGAACTAGACTGAATGGAATAATGTCCTGCTAGCTTAAAATACTGAATGAAGCCACAGTGTGTGCCAAAGTAGTGGCTTGTCACTAGGCTGTTAAACTGAAAACTTACGAGTAAATACTTTAAATGTCATTCTGTGGTGTTCCACCCATCCACTTCTTGTATAACACACAATGCTGTTTTACTGTACACATCAAATGATTCAATTTTCATTTTGTCTGACGAAAGTGAAAAGGGGAAAGCACTGTCAATGCTTAGCTTGTATTCAGACATCTGTTAGAGGCCATGCGGTGTGGACGGGACACTGGACTGGGTGTTGGGACCCTATCCTAGAATCAACGGTATATGCCAAAGTGATTTCACAGCAATCCTGTGAAGTATTTCCTCTACTTAATAGATGGGAGACTGAGGTGCAGAAAGTGTTATGTCCATACAACTAATAATAATAGTACTCAACAAAAATAATAGGCTTACAAAAACTGCACTGTATGCCAAAATGCTTAAAACGCGCATTGTTCTTATACTTAACAAGTCACTTTATTCTACATATTAGCGCATTTAATCTCAATACCAGTCCTGAGGTAGAGGATTTTTTTCTCTCATTTTACTAATGAGGAGCCTGAAGTAAAGCGAGTCTTAGTAGCTCAGTTTATAATCAGAGCTAATGCAAAGCTAAGCTTGTCTTATTCAACATTTGTGTTGACAATTTAGATGTTGAAAATACCTTGAAATGTTTTTCTCTGTACAATATTTGTATAAGGAAGGAACAGGTATGGTTAAAAGAGAGAAAATGTCAAATGATTAAGAGGATAATATAAGACATTCAAGGATGCCTTTTATTTCTGTGAATTATTGGCAAACCATTTATTGTAGGGTTATTTAGTTCTCACAACGTTCAAAGTTTCTTAGTTAAATAAAATTAAATAGTGATGATCAAAATTGGATTTTTTGTTGATTTAATGTTTTATTTAATTACTTTTTAAGTGCCCCGTTTTAGGAGGGACGCTGCGTTGCTCACGTTCTGTAGATTCTGGTCTGCATGGTCAGAGACCTTCATACAGTAACGAGAGCTTCCATGCGTGCTTTGAACATCCGCTGTGTTTCAGGCATTATGACACCTGTTTGTCATATATTAGCTCAGTTTATTCCCATGATAAGCCCACCAGATGGGTCATATTTTCCACAATTTACAGATGCAGAAATTAGGGTAAGATGAAATGCGCAAAACCACAAAGTGAGGAGCATTTTGAACAAACCTGACCTTGAAAAAACCCAGACTTCAGAGCCTGTGTCCTTCCCCTGTACTATGCTGCTGACCTTTTTGAAATGACCGACCAACCGTGCAGTCCAGTGCTGCCATATTAATGTGTCTGGACCCAGCCAGGTGTATGTGAAGTTACAAACTTAACATGGCTCATTTCCTGCAACATCAATTTTACTCAAATAGGGGAAACAGCATTATTTGAACATTAAAGTCAATTTGGATTTATTAAGGAGGTGAATTTAAAATTCTCATTCACCTTAAGAGGAGACAAGATCTCATAGAAGCTTTGATGTTGCTTTTATGGTTCCCCTGGGCCTTGGCCCCAGTGACCTTAGTCCTCTGGCTTTAGGGGTGCCATATGGAAAACAGAGAAGCCTGTACTTCACTTGGTTCCTTCACTGAGAAGTCATGTCAGAGTCTCACCAATATGTAAAATGCCACAGCCATATTGACCTGTGCTTGTTCTCCCTCTTTGGGCCACTTATTCTTTACCAGTTGTAGAAATAAAGATCACATGGCCCAACTCATGAAGGCCCCTGAAGAAAAGTGCCCATTAAAGCCTCCAGAATGAAAATAATCAAGAGAGTATTTCTCTTCTTTTTTTTTTTTAATTCTTAGGTACTTTTAAATATTTTATTTACATCATCCATTTTCCGTCACTAATCTAATGGGGGTCATTGATCATTCATTAAACCCAATGGAGATCTTCCTGCATTCTGGCTAGTTTGGTAAGTGTGTCCAGCTAATCAGATCCCCAGATGCCTTGCAGCAGGGGACGGGTGAGCCAGAATATATGGGAGAGACTCTGAGGGTTTCTGAGTGACTCTCTGAGAATATGCCAGTCACTTAAGGGGGAGTGTGTGCTTTTCTGGGTGACCAGGCAGCCCTAAAAGGTACTGCAATGATGCTTTGCTAAGTGGCATACCGGAGTTTGAGACTATATCATGGTCCTCTTACCAGAATTCCTTATTGGGAATACCTTATGCTATTTCTCCTCTAGCACAGGCAGAACCCTTTGCTAAAATTTCATATTACACATGTTCATTTCTGTTTAAGACAGCGGAACTGGGTAATTCAAATCTCTAAATTTTACTTTGGGGCTTGATTCATTTAATTCAACTATTTATATTGCCCACTTTACTTTGTAATTGTGTAGATATATTCTACATAAGAATCCAGAAATCTTGTAAAACTGTCTAGAAATCCTAAGCTTTGTTCTGAGCTTTGTGTTGAATGATAATAAATAACAGAAAAACATTGTCCTGGGACATATGGTTACAATGCAGTGTTAAAGACTGACATCCTATAATCACAGATATTTGCAGCCCAAGTGTGGCAGGAACTCTCCATGTTAACTTGAATTGGAGTATATCGGACACATAAACATGCAACAAAAAATAACAGTTTCTCATAAAGTCAACCACAACATGAAAATATTCATTTTTAGTGCTTCTTTAAAATTACAGATCCTAGATTTGCATCTCACTCTAATGAATGAATATTTGCTCATATTATTGAAATAGCCCTTCCTTGACAACAGAAGTACTCTAGGGTTTGATCATCCTCTGCTGCCGATGGCATTATAAGCACGGACCACTCTGCTTCCCAGTTACTTTACCATTGTTTTTATGAGTGGTTCTGTTGAAATCAAACATTCGGGTAAGGGTTTCCTTACCTGAAGCTACTGTCCTCCCTCTATGGTGAAGGATTCCCAGATCACGTCTAAGGGAAAATTATGACTGTTCAGTGAAGGAGCTTCCCTGTAAAATAGGAGTTTTAATAACCTGGATTCAATCATAGTCTAAGTGATGCACTTTGTGAATATTTTGAATAAAGCTTCTGAAATTTAAATTGTGACCACTAGATAGGTAAGAGAGATAAGGTTACTGTAGAGACATAAAAAAATGATCTTTCTAGAAGGAAATAAAATAAAAATAATATATAGGGCTTCCGTGGTGGCGCAGTGGTTGAGCGTCCGCCTGCCGATGCAGGGGACGTGGGTTCGTGCCCCGGTCCAGGAGGATCCCACATGCTGTGGAGCAGCTCGGACCGTGAGCCATGGCCGCTGAGCCTGCACGTCCGGAGCCTGTGCTCCGCAATGGGAGAGGCCACAACAGTGAGAGGCCCGCGTACCGCAAAAAAAAAAAAAAAAAAAAAAAAATATATATATATATATATATATATATATATATATATATATATATATATAAAATGACTTTGTAGGACAAGGGGTGGGGTGGGGAAGCTTGGGAGGAAGGGAGAAGGGCAGGATGGACTTCAGAATATCAAGCACCAAGTAGTAAAATAATGCTTGGTACACTCAGTGGCATCTGGGGCTGGTTTTCTTCCTCCTAGAATTACTTATTTACTCCCTGGAAGTAAATTGAAAGTGCATTTCATGTCCCTTATATATCTTACGGCCTGGATTCTTGATGCCTTCACATAAGGAACAAATGTCTTTACATGTGCTTCACATCTCTTGTTAGGTTGACAGATCCATGTAAGACGCTATCAGGTAACGATTTTCCTTCTCTTGGTCGCTGTTCCCTCCTTTATAAAATGAGAAGGCTAGCCTGAGGTGATCTGTCTCAGATCCCTGTTGGTATTAGCATTCTCTGCTTACAGACTCAAGCTCATTATCTAGTGTGAGTTGTTTTGTTTCAGTGTGTGTGTGTGTGTGTGTGTGTGTGTGTGTGTAAAACCTCCTATCCAGACCACGTTCCCCCTCCCACTTTTTGTCCCTTCAGTATCTCCTTTCTCCTCCCCAGGGTTCTATCCCAAAAAGCAATTCCTGGAGACATTCCTTCATAGAGATTGTGTCCACATATATGGATCCATTCATTATACTCATTTATAGAGGCATAAAATGGAAGTGGAAAGAAACATCCGTTTAGGTTTTTGAGGATGGTATAGTACACTCTGCACCTCCCCCCTTCCCCGAGAAAGGACTTATCCATGCTGTGGTTCCCCATGTGCTTCTTTTTTTTTTGAATGGGTATGACTGTAAGACTTTATTCAAAAAAACAGACAATGGGCAGGATTTGGCCTGCTGACCATAGTTTACCAATTCCTGTGGGCTTCAGTTCTCAGTATGTAAAATGAAAGAGAGAGAGAGAGAGAGAGAGATTATTAAAATAACTGCCAGGTATAATTTACAGCTTCTTCATGGATACGTGTACTCCATATGCTTCTTAATTGTGGGCCACCAATTGTATCAGAGAGGTAACTGTAATAGCAGATGGATGGTGGACAGCTAGTAAGTAGGATATGGTTATGTTGCTGAGGTTCATGGTGATGAGCAAAAAGGCCTCCAACTGGGTTATGTGTGTTGAAGCAGAAAATAAAGGCATGAGGGCTAACAGCAAACGACATGCATTGATTGCATGTCATGTACAAAGACCTCTGTTCATCCTCACAGCTATCTCAAATGGTTGACATCATTCTTATTTCAAAGAAACTGAGGCTTCTACAGGGTTAGTAACACCACCTCTGTGTTTTCCAGTGATCTTGACTGAAGCTCTTCCCTTTTGTGGAATCAAGGAATCCACATTCTTTGACCCGAAGATTTCAGGTCATCTTCACAGTTGTTTTGGTGAGGTAGAAGGTGGCTCTCCGCATTCTTCCCTAGTTGAGTCGAGTGAGCTCAAAGAGCTGGCAAAATTATGATAATGAAGTTAAATTCACATCCCATTAAACCTAGGCCGATAGTTAAGTCCAATTACGCTTAGCACTTGCAGCTTACATAAATATTAAATTGTCAGCTTTAATAAACTTCAAAATTTGCTCACCCCGCAGTCTTCCAGCTTCACTGTTTTAAGCTCTGCTGAGGCATATTGTGTTGGCGTATTATTTCTTGCTGAAGAGGTTGATAGAAGCAGAGGGTCCTTTGTGGCACTTGAGTTGGGGAATATAAGCACCTACACATTTTGACAGGCCAGAGGTTACCTATGGTGATTCAGATGATAGATTTAAAAGATGAAGGTTTTGTTTTGTTTTGTAAATAGCTTAGGAATCCAGAAACAACTGCTATTGCTCCTCAGTAAGATGCTTACCTAGCCGTGCCTTATGTCCCTCCTCTGACTAGTGTTTAATGGTCTAAACCTCGGGATCCATATTTCCCATATGATGTCACTTGCTTCCATGCTTCAGGGACCAAAATCTCTTTTTCGTTGTCATTGTTGGAAAATACAAACTTTGTTTTACTAAAGGTCGTATTTACTGTGTGCGAGACCTTTTTTCTCAGTGTTATTGAGTAATAATTGACATACATCAGTGTATAAGTTTAAAGCATACAGCATGATGGTTTGATTTACATATGTTATGAAGTGATTACCACAATAGGTTCAGCTAACATTGATTTTCTCATACAGATACAATAAAAAGGAAAGAAAGGAAAAAAGACAAAAAGGGAAAAATATCTTGTGGTGAGAATTTTTAGGATTTACTCTCTTAACTTTCCTACATATCATACAGCAGTGTTTGCACCTAGTACTTATTTATCTTGGAACTGGGAGTTGTATCTTTTGACCAGCTTCCTCCAATCCCCCACCCCCTACACTTCGCCTCTTGGTAACCTTAAGTCTGATCTCTGTTTCTGTGAGTTTGGCATTTTGTTTCATTTAATTCAGTAATTATCTTTCTCTGTATGACTTATTTCACTTAGCATAGTGTTGCCAGGGTCCATCCATGTTGTTGCAGATGATAGGATTTCCTCGTTTTTTGTTTTTTTTAATGTCTGAGTAGTATTCCATTGTATACATATACCACAGCTAATTTATCCTTTTATCCATCAATGGGCATGTAAGTTATTTCCATGTCTTAACTATTGTAAATAATGTTGCTATGAACAGGGTGGTACAGATAGCTTTGTCAAGTAAGTATTTTAATTTTTTTAATATATTCCTGGAAGTGGAATTGCTGTATCATATAGTAGGTCTATTTTTAATTTTTTGAGGATTATCTACAGTTTTCCACAGTGGGTTCAGTTACTTATAATCCCACCAACAGTGCACAAGGGACCAAAATCTTAATTTTTATTTTTTTTCCCTAAGCTCTGGCTAGTATTTCCAGTAGTCCATTGGATTTGGTACCTAAATATATTGCAGTGATCTCTAACTAAAATTACATGTTAAGACTAAACTCATTCTCTCTCCCATTTCCTATACTTTCCATCTCAGTTAATGACACCGTCATTCTCCTGGTTATATGAGCCTGAAATCTTACAGTCTTATTGACTTCTCTTTTATCCCTTATTCTACAAAACTACATAGGCAATAGCTTCTGTCAGTTTTACCTCTTACGTGCAATTTCTTCTTTTCATCCTACCTTTGAATGACTTAGCTTGGGTAGACGTTGCTTTGGGGACTTTTGCAAGAGATCTTATCTGGTTTCTGTTCTTGGCATCTGTTCATCTATTGCCAACATTGGTATCATCCCCCAGTGCCTATAGGATAAAATCGAAACTCCTTAGTATGGGCAGAGGCCCTTACTAGACTCCTCTTGGGATACCCTTATCTCGTGTAATATACTTTATGCTGTTTTCAGACTCAGTTCCTTTCCATTCTCTAATGTCATGCTGTTCTTCCACAATTCTCTGCCTTATCACCTGCCATTCATTCCTCAGCCTACCTTTCATTCATCCAATGAATGTTTATTGATTGAAAATCTGTTATTCCTCTGAAAAATATCCCAACTCGTGTTTCTTCCCCAGCTGTCTCTGAGATCTAATTGTCCCCTCTCGTATGCCACCATGGCACTTTGCTCCATTGTTTCACTTCCTCATACATGTGCCTCCCCTAATCTCCTGGGAGGATCTTCAGATTAGAGACTATATCGTACCTGTTTTTGAGTTTCTTCCTTTACAGCAGTACTTGGCACATAGTACATTATCAGTGAATTTCATTAAAGAATGGGTATTCTGGAAACTGAATGTGAAAGGGCAGGCTCAGCAAAGGATTTAATTTTAGATATTCTTAGTGATGAGGATAGCTGTATTTCATTTCCAGGACAATTAATAGAGACTCTGATGTACAACTGATGGAAAATATCTTCTAGTGCTGGTACGTTTTACCAGCAATGCTATTATTCTAAACAGCCAGCGAACCACAAAAGCATGCTTCATGCGTATCAGTGTTCACCCTTCTAATCTGTTAGGCTTTTCATTAAGGGATTTCAATATGATTTTAGTATAACTACCCTGTATATTTATATAAATGTTTGCATTGGAAAACCATGTATAGTACTTTGCTCCAAACTCCCCAGAGTGTATATAATCCATATGTATGTTTATTGATAGATTTATTATGTCAGTGGATAGGAGAGTTAGGACATGTACTTTATGTCAGTTTCCTTTATAAGTAACAGCTGTCGTTGGATTTATATTCTGAGTGGGATTAATCACCTAATTGCTTTCTGAACTTTGGTGACTGTAATTGAGACCATCTCCTCCTCAAATAAATGAGGTATTTAATTTAGGAAATGGGGTTTGGGGTGCTAAGGCTCTTCTCTCTTTTTATTTAGGCCATGGACAAATGTTCTCAAATTAGTGAGGAAGCAGACACATTAAGAGGTGGCAGCTCTGGGGTTACAAAGTAAATAGTTTTGAAACTAATGACCGGAGAAAGCTGTCTGTAGGGCCATACACCGGCCTTTCTACCCATACCAAGGGTTTAAACTTCTGAATAAGTGCAGTATAATATTTAAGAAAAGGTAGATTTTTTTTCTTTGATTTTTTTTTCTATCACATTGACAATAAAACAACCTTTAAATCTAGTTTAATCTAATAGTTGTCTGTGTAGTTCCCCTGCTGATGTTTGCAAGGAGTAATGAATGATTTTACTAAGACTGAATTAGGCAACTTATAAATGGTGAAACCTCCAAAGTCAATGCAATTTCATTAAAATCATTGTTAGTTTCTGGTAAGGATTGTAATACACTCTCCGTAGAATACAAATCAGCTTGCAAGTAGTAGAAGGCTATTTATGATTAAAAATGCTCTTTGAAAGCAAAAAGTTTACTAAGGCAGGCTCAGTTGCTGAATTTTGTTGCAGTGTCTGGTGGAATCTCTTCATCTTCCAAAGGTAGCAGTGTGAGGAAGACTAAGTAATTCAGTGGTGGGTTTGACTAAGGAGGAATATTTTTGAACAAGTATAGATATATATACAGATGCATAGAGAGAGAGGTGTAAAAGCTATGGTACAGATATAGATAGTTGTGCTTACAGTCATATTTTACATATATCTATATCTGTAAATGTACATGCATTACAGATTTTTCTTAGTCTGGACATGGGGCTGACTCTGGAAAAAATATTAACGCAAATGAGTTCATTTAGGTTGACAGTCTTTTATTTAAGGTTATCTGGAGTGTCTGAACACATGGAGACCTCAGGAGAAGAGGTTGAAGAGAGAAACTTTTTTGTTTTCATGCCAGATAAAGCATGCTGATTCCTACTGTAATTTGAATTACAAAAAAAATACCTTTTAAAAAATGTGTTTTGTACATTATCTCTCATACAACTTCAAGGAATTTATCATCTCATAAAATGATGGCCTTTTGTGTCCTCATTCCTGGTAAACTTCATAGCTGATAAACAAAGACAAGGTGTTGTAAAGTCCCAGGAATCTCGGACAGAGAGGAAGGTTCATGTCAGTGTTGTCTGGGGAACTTTGAGCCACTACAAATAAACGTAACTCAAAACGCTTTGTGAAAACACGTTAACAGTTTCATATTTAGAATTCTTTGCCCAGTTGAAAGGGTAGAACACCAAGATCTTTTTTTTTTTTTTACTGTTAATATTATTCCTTTTTTTTTTAACATCTGTATTGGAGTATAATTGCTTTACATTGTTGTGTTGGTTTCTGCTGTATAACGAAGTCAATCAGCCATATGTATACATATCCCCATATACCCTCCCTCTTGCATCTCCCTCCCACCCTCCCTATCCCACCCCTCTAGGTGGTCACAAAGCACTGAGCTGGTCTCCCTGTGCTATGCGGTTGCTTCCCAATAGCTATTTTACATTTGGTGGTGTATATATGTCCTTGCCACTCTGCGTTTGGCTTCCTGACTTTCCTTTCAACAGGATATTGGATATTGTGCCTTTGGATATGTGGAGAGAGAGTTCCCTTTCTCGCTGCTTTTCCTCTTCTGTTTGTGGCCCATTGTTGAGTGTTAGTGAGTAGGTATGGAGCTGGAGGTCTAATACCTCCTACTGTTTCCTGTCCTTGCAAGTACTGCATTGTATCAACATTGTGGGAACCTCTAATTCTTGTCCTCTCTAGACTGAGAGCCCTTGAAGGCTGGTCCTGTGCTTTTTATCTCTAGATTCCTAAACTTAGCACAATGCTGGCACATAATAGATGCTCGATACGTGTTTCTTGACTGCATGACCTAATTAATAAATGAATGATCTAAGTTTTATTTTTCAACCCTGACAGTATGTGCTTCTGACAGCTTGAATTCTGTGCAGTTAGTTTAAGAATTTACCCTGTTACGACACCAAGAAGCAATTGGGAGAATACCACCACCAATCCAAGTTCTAATGGTCTAATGTTCCCCATTAGTGGGTAAATAGTGCAACTTATGCTGAAATTTACACGGAGCTAAGACGGACCTTTTAATTTGGAGGAATCATTGAATATGAACAGTCAGGAAAATGTAAATAAGGTAGTGCTGTTTCTTTTTTACACATCTCAAGTCTCTGTTTAATTTAGAAATATTAAAATGCATTATGCATATTGTGGTTTGTTCTCAAATGACCACATTTGATATGTTAAGTTTTAGAGCATAGTAGTTTATTCAAACACTAGTTACAGATTCACTTATTGAATTAAATTTAAATGTTATAGCTTTTGTTATAAGTAGAATTCCAAAGCTGAGAAAATATAAACAAGTCAGCATCTTTTGTGTTCTATGAATTTTGTATTTTGTGAATTTGCAAAGTAGGAAGTGAGAAGAAATAATAATTCTAAAGAAATTATTCAGTTTTCCAGTCTTACTACTTGCATCAATTTTATAGGTACAGAAAGTATTTCATAGCTACCTTCTACTTAAATGGTTTTTGGTCTTCACATCTCAGTACCCTTAGCTTTTGCTTTTTAATTAAAGTCTACCCTTTTTCTCTTTTTCCCACAAAGGAACAGAACTCTACACTCAACTATTTTTTTTGCTGTCCTTGCGTCCAGGTCTTTAAATGTCTAGACCTGGGATTAATAATTCCCACCCTGCTCCTAGATTGATAACCCAAGCATCTTAACTCTTTGGAAGGCAGCATTTTTCTGAGAAGGTCAGACAGTTTGGTTTCTTTGACAGTGACTCTTCCAGTGAACGGTTCTCTCCCCGTGGAGGGTATTTTATGGTACTCTGAAAAATGAGCTGGGCTATGTATGTGATTGATTTTAGGACAGAATTGCTGGGGTTAAAATGCATGATCTGATAGAAGAACCATGTTCCTAGCCAGTTTCCTAATGGTTTAAACAGAGTACTCTTCAATGTTGGCTGCTAATATATTCCATTTTATAGTATTTTTTTTTAGTACTTTGATATTTTTCAGACACTCGTTATGTTTTTTAATGACGACCTCATTGCAGAACATTTGGAGAATGTAAGAATGTCTAAAGTGGAAAATTAAAATAATCCTGATCCTATGTCTCTAGGATAAACACTGCAAACAGGCTTCTTACAGGCTTTTTTTTCTATGTATGTTTGCATGTTTAATCCTATTCTCACTACTGAGGAGATAAAAAGGCCTCTCTCTTTCTTAGTCCTAAAAAGAGAGATGCTAAAAGATGTAAAAATTAATACTTTATTTAAATTTTGTTCATTATGATGTGTCCTTTGTATCTTTAAATGTGTAGGCCCAAGAAAAGTGGGTACATTTTTCTTTTAAATAATAAAAAAAAATCTGGGGTAATGGATTATACTTATCACAAGAGCTTAATGAAGAGTGAAAAGAATTATCTGAGTGCTATTACCAACTCAGATTCTGTAGCTATGTCAAGCCACATAAGTCTTTGGGAATATGGGCAACACTATAGCTAGGGTTGACAGTGTCCAGGGCCATATTGGATAAAGCAACAGAGCTGCTTGGGAACATCAGTGAGCATGAAATTGGTATTGATTTAGTGCCCAAGAAAAAGCTTCAGAAATCTGAAATGTAGCTCTAAATGTAAACTTGAATGCATTCTGTATTTATTTCATTTTTCTTTATTTTCTCTTTGTTCTGGTTTCTTCTCCCAATTAATTTCTTTTTGATTATTTTTCTCATATTGTTTGTATAAATGCAAGGTATTCTGAATTCTTTCTGGAATGAGGCAGGAATATTAACAAGTATATAAATAAATAGACAAAATGTATAGTAGTGTAGAGTGGGGATATCGTTAGTTTCCTTGAACTAGTGTAGAGTGGGGATATCGTTCGTTTCCTTGAACTAAAAGGTAATTGGTGAGAGGAAAAAACTTACTTTACAGAAAGAGGAATAGGAGAAGTTGAGATATTTGGACCTTATTTTTGTCTTGATGTTTTGGCTCCTTTCTTTCCAATTTTTGTGACTAAGTAATGGATCCCCGTAAGCCATATTATCGAGTGTTAACACAAAGTCTGTTGTTCCAGGGTTAAATCTAGTAAAACAAACAAAACTTCCCACTTAACCCCTTACTTTGGAAGTAAACGAAAAATAATTGATAATGACAGCCATTTGTAATTTATTATTGTAATTTAAAGAATGCACTTGCTTGTCCCTGTTACAATTGATTTCTTTAAGCAAATCTACCTTTTTTTAGTGTAATTAATAGAAGCCATAAATCTTTGCAAGCTGTTTCTGTTAACAGCACAGTAATATAGGAACATGAGGTTTTAGGATGACATCCTGTTAGAGATTTAGCTAAAAATTGCTCACACCATTTAATAAAAGTGCCAAATGGAGTCCACCCACAACAAACTAAAACTAAAAACTAAAGCTATCAAAAGTTTACTTGGTTTCCCAATACTTTATGTAGTGAAGCTATATTTTCCCATAATAGTTATTATTAATTTATTCACATTTATAGCTTAAATGGGAATTGAGGTATTATAACATTATTTAGGTCTTTTAGTCTAGATTTTATTAAATGTAGCTTATGTGTAGAAATTTCCTGATACTATTTTATGTATATTATACATTTCACACGAGTTCAATTATATATATATATATATATATATAGTAAGTATTTTTTTAGAATTGATTATTATGCCTTAATTAAAGCCCATTTTCTTAAGATGGAAAACTGATGTATCTCAAACAACCTCATTCCTCGAAATGATTTAATTTTTATGTTTCTCACTTTCCACATGGTTTCTGCTCCTCTAGAGGACTCTGTTGTATATTTTCTCTTCTCATGCTTTTCTAAGTTAGTAACTACAATCATGAACTCTCCTGTAGTATATATTTGGATGAATAACATAATATATTATGAATTTTTTTCATATCTCTCCCAGAGTGACTTAAAAGTAATTATTATGTTTGTGTATTTAATTTATTTTTGAGGCAGTATTACTAATATATAATCAGTCCATTTTTTGTAATTGCATGTTATACTCCTTAATTAAGATAATTCATAATATGTGAGATAATATATTATTGTTTTCTTCTTTTTCATAGTGATTAGTGACTCTCACATTATCATAAATTGCTACAACAAATTCCACAGTTTTATCAAATAGGATGGATTCCTTTAAGAAACTAATATGTTTAGAATCTCTGATACTTGTACCTTTTTGTTCATATTGAAGCCTTTAAGAAGAACCTTGAACAGTGTCTTATTTCCTCCCAGGAACTTAACCAGTGGTTATTAGTGATATACAATGATAAGTACAACATGGAATTTCACCTGCTGTAGAGTAACTAAGATAGGTGACTATCCTACTGAGTATGCACTTTAACTTGTGCCTTTATGAAAGAGATGAATAGGGCTGGAACTTTTTTTTATCAATGCACATGGATTAGTTACCTTTATATTTTACTTATAAATTTTACTTATAAATTATATTTTACTTATAAATTACTTATAAATATAATTACTTATATTTTACTTATAAATTACTTATAAATTATAATTAATTACCTATATATTTTACTTATAAATTAGTTACCTTTATATTTTCTTTGACGACAAGAACTCTTTCTGATACATCTTTATGCTCTGAAGTACATTAAACATAGTATGGAATCTAAAAATTTTTTTGTTGAATTAAATTAACATTGAAATACACTTTATATAGTGTGTTAAATGAAATCATGCTTTCTAAGTACAAAGAGTCTGTCTTGATGCTTTCTTAATCTGTTGTCAGTAGCTTTGTCAGACATTGGCCTATGTCATACATAGGAAATATATATATAGCTGTACCTACATGCATATGCATAGGTATACATAGCAATATATGCATTCATACGTATGAAAGATCTGTGTGTGTGCGTATTGTGTTTCTTTATTCCTGACTTATATCCAGGTGGCAATTAGAGTAAAAGTGTTTAAATAATGCATCAGTACTTTTTTTTTTTTTTTTTTTTAACTTCCTCTAAGCACAGAATGCCCTTATGTGACACTTAAAAGACTAAGCTGACTTTCTGGACTATAGATTTGTGGTCTTTGAATCAGTTCTAATTAAATGCATGGTTCTACATTTCAACATTTTCCTGAGCCTTCTATTCTTCTTCTATTTTACATCATATAATGCACATCATATAATCTCTAGTTATACCTGACGTCTGTAATGTTCTCACACATTCTGACTTAAAATTTTTTATATATGATTTGCAATATAAAATAAACAGATTTACACTCTTATGTGGATTTTTAATATACCATGGAGTCATTCGCTAGGACTTGTATATTTGAGTTCTGAGTAGATATTTTTGTCAAACATTTTAATAATTAAGGAAAAGTTATAGAATGCTTAGGCATGATATGTTGGATGAACCTTGCCATTGTAAGAGTGACTGAAATTTCTTTATATGTTTTCTATTTTTAAAAAATTGGTAATATAATTGGTATTTTTATTTTATTTGGTTTTGATTTTTATCTTAGAATATAGACGACTTTGGAGCAGAGGATAAGACAAAGTAATTGATTCAGGCCAGCGAGTGGGGACTGTAGAATAGAAATTAGACTTGCTCTGCATGATACCACATGTCAAAGCAACCCAGAAAAACACTAAAACTAGTGAAAATTACTGGGTAGCATGGTTTATAACAATATAGTGCCTTTCCTACTATATATATATATGCACTACCATATATATATGGTAGGTCACTAGGTCCCAGCACCAGCTACTTAAGAATCAGTGAGTCAATGAAATAGATGGGAAAGATGGAATTTCTCTCTAATCATCTTATACTGTTTCAGCAGCTATGATGTTTCTCTGGAAGCATTTTGTCACAGCTGCAGTGGCCATGATGAGACTCACAGTACAGTTTCTGGAAGTTGTATTTCCTAAAGCGCTAGATCGCTCTTTCATTGAAATCTGCCATTTTTCTTCTTAAAGATATGATCCCCAAACCTTTTAAGATAGAGTGCTTCACACCAATAAGAATCAGTGTAGCAAGGCATTTACACTACTGAAATAACACTGCCTCCTACACAACTTTGTTACGATGTTTCCCCTTCACTTCTTTGAGGAGTTAGGAGTTTATAAGGACAGCTTACTGTCATTCTTAGAAGATACAGTAGTATCATGTACTCCCTTGTCTGGAACTTGCTACTTACTTAAAAGTGAAAATAGCAACAACAAAGATGATTTTTCAATATGCAGAGAGTGAATGTTCAACAGCTCTGAAAATCTTGCATTCCATGCTGGTTCTCTAGCCATTAAAGTCAGTGGCCCAGGGAGACTACAGATACATTATGAATTAATAGTTAACCATCTTCCATGCTAGGTGCTAAAGTTTACCATCTTATTTTTCTTAGCAAAACTGGACCTCCCAAAAGAGAATCATCACTCGTGCAAGGCCCTTCTTGAATCAGATGCTGTCAGTTGAGAATTTAGTTTCTTGTGTAATTTTCCAACACTTGTGTGGGTATGATTTTCTAAAGTCTTCATCAGTGAAAGTAAATAGGCCATTTATTTGGCCTATTTTCTATCATTGTCTTGTGCTATTCTTTTCTATCATTGTCTTGTGCTATTCCTTTGTTTCTTCCTTACATACCAGACACATAAAGGCATCCTCAATTTCCCAAATGTGCTACACTTATTTGTGCCTCTAGGAAATTGCTTTTATATTTGTCTATATTATCCTCTTTTATTGTCTCTGCCAAACTCCTATCCATCGTTCAAACTTCAACTCAACTGTTACAGCCTGTTTTTGACTTTCTTTGGTAGAATTTATTGCCTTCTCCTCCTTGAGTCTATAATAGTGTATAATGACTCCATTAACAATTAGCGTGCAAAGTTATAATTATTTATCATTAGACACTTTTATCATTTATATATCATTAAGCCAAATCTTCAATTACAGCAATGTTTATGTCTATATGATTTATCTCAGTACCCATTGCTCAGTAAGTAGGCAATGCAACCTTTGTTGGGTGAATAAAGTAAAGACTTTAGGAAATCTGCTCATTATAAAGTAGCTGAGATACATTAAAGAACTGTGAACTCAAAAGAGTCAATGTGTCTAGTGTGTATACCATTGGTATTGACTCTAGTCAAGATGAAGGGTGTTCAATCCTTGATTTATCTACTCTACAAATGAACAGCTGAGAACATCCAAAGCTATTCAAGTCCTTGCATGTGAATGACAAGCAGTCACTCACCTAAGTCAATTCTACTTCCTTAGAAGCAATATACATCATTGTTCATTATCACTGACACACAAGGGTTTTAAAGTTCATTCAGCTAAAGGGAGCAGGCCATTATATGTGATCAAGTCAGGTTCAGTGTTAGGGGGTTGTTCTGGGGGGAGTACTTTTACATCTGAGTAATAGTTTGAGGAACTGAACTTCAAGAAGAACCTAGAAAGAGGGTATTGTTTCATTTGAAAGAGTTTAGCATCAGTATAAGTGTGTCTTGCTTAAGGTCTATGTGTTCAGTACTGCTTATTTTAAATTATCACAATGAATTCTTTTGAATTTCCATATTAAACTCACTATATTTTGATACTTTTGACCCTGTGTCATCTCAAAGTTGTTTTGATAAATATATGCTATTACGAGGCTGAACTTCGACTAATTCTGTAAAACCAACAACCAGCTGTCCAAAATTTGTTTCTTCTCTGCCCAGAAATTTGTTCAACTTGAGCCAAATCCAAACTAGAAGAGAATTGAACTTATGCTTATTAATGGCCAACCAGCTCTTTAGACTGCAGTCTATAGGATTAGAATGTTTTTATAGTAAATATAGAGTTCAAACTTAAAGCTTGATTTAGATTTGTATTCTGTGCTTAAACTGAAATTCTGTGATATAAATGAAGTTGTTCTTACAATTTACTTTGCTCACAAGGCTCATGGAATGGCAACTTTGTCGTTCCTCTCAGCCTTGGTGTTTTAGCTAACTAAACTTATGAATTTGATCTTTAGAAATTCTTAAAATAATCTCCAATTAAATCACTTGAAAAAATTCCACCCCCCTCCCACATTCTTTCACCTCTTACTCCCGTTTTCCATAAATTATTCTGTTTGATTTTGATTGCAATCAAGCAGTTATCTTTTGAAAATTAAAGCAGGCCTGCCAATAAACAACCACCTTGGATCAGTGGATAGATGACACTGAAGTCAAAATGAGGCTGAATGAACTCTCCCAGCTGAAGAGGGGCAGCTGTGTCTTCCTTTGAAGAAGCTTTGCCCATCGGCAGAGCAGAAGTAAAATACGACTTGCATTACAAGGGTTGTGGTAGGCTAAATAGTGCCCCTTCCCCCAAAGATGCCTAGGTCTTAATCCTTGGAGCCTGTGAGTATGTTACCTTGCAAGGCAAAGAGAAATTAAGGTTGCAGGTGGAATTAATGTTACTCATCAACTGACCCTAAGGTAGGGAGGTTAGTCTAGATCATCCAGGTGAGTCTAATGTAGTCACAAGGTTTCTTAAATAGGAGGCGGACTCTAGCGTCAGACCAATGAAATCTGAGGAAGGCTTAGTTGGCCTTTGCTGGCTTTGAAGCTAGAAAGGGGCCACAAACCAAGAAATGTGGGCACTCTCTAGAAGCTGGGAAAATCAAGAAAACGGTTTCTCCCCTGGACTCTCTAGAAAGGAGTACAGCCCTGCTGACACCGTGATTTAACCCGGTGAGACACATTTCAGACTTCTGATGTCTAGGACATAAGGTAATACATTTCTATTGTTTTAAGCTCCTGGGTTTATAGCAATTAATTACAGCATCAGAAGGAAACTAATTATGTACTTTAATTTTAATTATCCTATTGTTTAGTCTACAGCTTATTAAGTTCTGATGCAGATCTTTAGTAGTATTTTCTTATTTACCCTCCATGTGCCTTTGTGACCCCTGCTTTTACAGTGAAGAACATTTTCAGGGTTCTTTTGCATCATTCATTTGCTTGAAAACATCCTCTGAGTTCATACCTAATGTCAATAATAGTGAACACAGACTCTTTGGTGGGTTTAGGTTGGGATAGGGGTAGGAAAAAAACAGGTTTAGTCTTTAAATGTAGAAATAAAATCTCTAGGAAGGGAAGGACATGAAAGAAATGGTAACATATCATCCGTAAATGGAAAAGCATGTGAAACTACCTAACTCCCCACCCTCTGATAAGTCTGCTGCATACCCATATTTCAGGATATAGTACACAAGCACGGAAGTGTTCTCCTAATAAAATCCATTGGAAGGCATGATCAGCCTACTCCAAAACAAGGCATTATTCTTAAAAGCCCACACTGTATCAACCCTGCACATCATTCATGTTGTATTAAGAGCTCGATTCCTTTTTTCTTGAGCTATTTTCTAGTATAGCTTAAGGGAAGGCTATATCTGTTTCAGACACTTTGACCATCTGTTTTCTATTATCAGCCTTAATAAAATCAATTCCAGCTCACTATGACTGTACGATACCTATATATACCCTTAAGTATGGCCATATTCGGTTTACAAAACTCAATATCCATAACCCCAGTAATCTTTTGTTATCAATGACCGATCAGTATTAGTTGACCATGTGAAAGCAAGCACTTTCTGTTGTTTCCAACATGATTCCCTTTCAGGAAATTTCTCAATTTAAATTTCCTAAATTGGCAAATGCACACTTGAAATTGCACCTAGCCAGCATGAGACTTTAACAGCGTTCATTGTAATTTACAAAATGTTGTAACAGGTTGTGTGGGCACAGCTCAGGAATCAGAGGAATGTGTCAAATTTCTCATTCAAACGGAAGCATGACTTTATTGATTTATGAGGTGGCAGACACGCCAAGGCATCCAAGTACCAGGATCCTATCCAAGGCAGGTTTCTGGAGAGGAACAACCCATGCTGGGAACTCACTGTCATAGACAGAAATTGGATTGTATTCTGAACTCCATGTTCTAGTTTTCAAGTCACAAATAGCTTATGGTGACAGTAAATTCCTACTCCAAGTACCATCTTATTTTTAATATTGTTAATTCAGTTACTTGGAATTAGGTCAGAGGGTTTTCATATTTTCTTCCATGTTTCTTCTTGTGTTTCCTGAGAGTACATTCATAAAGAATCAAAAGACAAGTCAGAAAATAAGTGTAATTCTGCTTTACTGTTTATTATTGTATCCCAGGATTAATGAGATCTCTATCTAGAGTAGTTTACTGCTTTAAATGTTACTGTACAAGGTGTAGACTTCCAATGTTTGTCAGTTAAAAGCTGTACTTATCCCAAGGCAGAAGAGAGATATTTAGCTTCTTAAAAGCACTTGTTTGGTTGGTGGGTTGGTTGGTTCATTTAGCGTAACTGTTCCTTACAATGTAAAGGTTAACCAAAATTACTTTGCCAGTATGATTTTTTCTCAAAATACTACGTGTTAGTAGAAATTCTCATTCTGAATGTTCATTTCAAACACATATATCACTCAGAATTTTCTACAGAGCTTTCACATTGTTTATATTTTAGTGTATAAAAACTTAATAGGAATCACTTGTATAAAAATACAGATTCCTAAGCTCCTCAATGGAAATTCTGATTCAGTAGGTCTGAAACACAGACCAAGAATCGCTTTAACAATTACCCAGGTGATTCTTATGAACAAGTAAGTTGCCTAAACACTCTTCTTCAAAAGAATGATGGTTGTTATTATTTCTACTGTTTGATGAAGAACCTGAGGCAAAAATCAGTAACTTTCTGTAGTCACAGGCCAAGTGGAATCTGGTTCCGTGTATTCTTTCCATTGGTTGATGTTACCTGCCGTGTGTGTGTGTGTGTGTGTGTGTGTGTGTGTGTGTGTGTGTGTGTGTGTGTGTATTATATTAAGATAATGAAAATGCCTTTCCTCTTAGGTATTTTCTGATACCTGGTTCTTTGAAATGTTATGTGTATAGAATGTAAGTTATAGCATTTGTTGTTGTAGACTGGTATATGAATATACTTTTGCCAAAGAATCATTGTTTCTGGGACAAAGCAAAGAACTTAAGTTCTAGGAAAAATTTGTGGTTAAAAAAAAAGAAACAGTTTATTCCCTTTTCCACTGGTATATCTTTTATGTATCTTTTAGTGTTGGAAAATAGGGCTTTCAAAACACATTTTGGTTATTGCAGTTGCCATGAGCTTAATATGACTGTGACACAAAGAAATGTCAGGTGGTATGATTTCCTTCAAAATGTAAAGAGTACAGCTGACTTCTTATTTTTGTCCATTCTAAAGATACTGCGGCTAGCTTAATTTGTAGGGACCCACTGGATCATGCCTAATTGAGTTAATGAAGCTCTTCTGTAACAAGAACCCTCTAAAGGAAAATAAAACACAATGAAATTTCAGAATGCAAATTAGCCTAGCTTTTCTGGCTTCCACTCTCATGGGCAGAAGACACAGAAAGTCCTTAAATTAAAGCCAATTACACCACATAGTCAAAGATCAGGTTTACCTAAAATTGTCACAGGGGAGCTGCATGCGTTCTGGGGAGAAGAGCCCAGTCAACTGGTAGATTGTTGGCACTTGACCCTGCCTGGGATGCAAAAAGCTATTATTTGCTGCTTAATCCTAGTGGCTTGATTATTTCCAGTGTCTGCTGACATCTTTGAGGATTTATGGTTTTCATCGAATCAATGGAAAGCTGTATTGAAAAAATTATTTGCCATAGTGGAAATTTACATTTATGGATCTTTGTTTAAGTTTTGTCCCTTTCCACTAAGTGGTTTGTTACTTTCTTTTAACACATGTTTCAGATTTCTTGGTGACTTGGCTGCAAAGACCACATACAGCTTTCTAGGGCCATTGAGGTCAAGGTATTTCAAAAGTAGCTATGTCTTTATTTTCCTTTTGGGATATAAGAGAACTTTTAGTCTATTAAATTGAATTTGACTTTTCCCTCTTATTCAATTTTCCATTGAAGTTTATATGACTAGGAAACTTATAAGGAGTATGATAATAGAATGGCTATATTTTACTAGTTTTACTCAAATTATTTTTTAATTACATATTTTCAAATTTCACAAGTATGTTTAACTACAGCAGTGGCAAAAACGATATAAATTTTTTTCTCTTCCTGGAGTATTGGAAAGAGGTCAGTGAAACTGGAAAATTATAGCATTACTATAATTTTTTTTTTATTATTGTTTAAAGGTGAACAGAATTACTAGAAACCTAAGAAATCAAAGCTAAAATCTAAATAATGATAAAAAATGTGCCAATACCTGTAGCTGGTGCCTGTGCTGACATATGATTTGTAAGTGGTTAAGTAACCTGAAATAAAAATGAAGTGTGACCCTGGTCTCATAGTATCTCTTAAGTCTCAGCTCCTCTATGGGTAAAGTGAAGAGTCTGCATCAGATGACCTCTTTGAATTCTATGTCTAAGACTTTAAATTTTAAAATCTTGTATTAATATAAAAACTGAAGTACGTATTGGGTCCAGCACTAGGCAAATATGTGGGAAGCAGTAGAAATTAAAGGGATGGGCAGTGATCTCGGGGGATAGCACCCTGATTGTTGAGGTGAGTAGGGGTCAGATGGGTGGATTCCCTTTCTGATTTACCCACTTAAGGAGCTCTATGAAAAGTCACTGTGTGTCTTGGGAGCTTACCTTTTGAATACTTAAAATGGAAAGGTTTAACCAAGTCAGCCTGTTATTATTTTTATTTTTTTCTTTTTTGGATCAACTATCTTTGATCCCAGTCTAGTAGAGGTGGGTAAAACATGGACACTACGGTGAACAGTGTAAGACTCCAGTGTGATGTTGGTAGTAGAGACTACCTGTTCTGTGGAACATAATTAAGAGAGGAATACACAAGGGCTACTAGATACTTAAATGAAGAAGCAGCAATGTGGTTTAGGTGATGTTTTACTTTATAACCCACAGGACATTATCAATTATTTAAAAAATTAGTGCCTATTAATATTCACAACTTGTTTATAAGTGTGATTGGTTACAATAAAATTTTAATCCCTGATTGATTGATGGAGGAACCATGGTGCAGAGAGGACAAGTGGATTTATGAGATGGTTGGGTCCGTAGCAGCTTTTTGATTTATAAAATGAGGATATGGCCTATCCCATAGGAATTTTGAAAAGTATAATGAAATAATGCAGGCAAAGGACTCAGAAGTGCCTGGTACATTGCAAGCATTTAATCAACAGAATTGCAGTTTTTTATTTATTAAGGTAACTTTTAAAATGACAAAAATACATGATTTTACCAGAATATACGCATTTCATCTGGGTAAGCAAAGACTATCATCAAAATTGACTTATGTACATAAAGTCTATTTTCAAAGTAGTCTGATGGGTGTGGTGCAGAGTAATCATGCACAGGACCATTGATATGACTCAAAATGAAGTTAAATCCCACCAATCCATTACCATCCTAATGGCATCCGACCTCTGTCTTCATGCCTAGAGCATTTATATCTGAGGCTCTTCAGTCACAGGAGACAGTCTTGTCTGAGCAGCTGAAAAGGAGACCAGTAACAGAGTGACTATTGAGTGCAGTGCAGTGATTGAAACTTGCCAGAGCCAGGGTCACAGGAGACTGACTCTGGACAGTGAAGCTCCTTCACCTTGGAGCCCCAGAACTCCCTAGTCATCAAGCAACTTCCTACAGTTTACTTTTCTCTCCTTTTATAACTCTGCAGTTAAACTTTTAAAAAATTCAGTGCTCTAGAATTGGCTAACTCAATTTCATGTTTAAGATCCATCTTGAAAATTTCACACAACAAGCATTATATTCATTTGAGCCCCAAAGCACTGGGTTATTTCCTGCTATTTTAAGAAGTGTGACGTTTGTTATATTTGCACACAACTTACTAGTAAATGCTGAGGGCAGATACCTGAAACAGTCTCTATTTTAAAATATTGGAAAAAATTACAAAATATGTTAAATACGTGAAAAATCCAGGTGCATGAATGAACATCTTTCCTCTTAAGAGGGAATAGTGTGAGGGGGTATTCTTAAGAAAAAACTTCTTCCCTCTTAGCAATAGTATAAGGCAATATTATTTTTACTGAGTTCCAGAATGCTCACATTTAAAAGAATGGTAGAATAAGTGACAACCTAATCATTTAGAGAAATCTGTTGGTTTTTTTAAAATTTTTATTATTTAGTAAATAAACAAAAGAATCAAGGGCTATCAACACCAGTATATATTATATATACATGAGCAATTGAAAGAAAGGATAGAGGACACAGGGAAGGGGAAGGGGAAGCTGGGATGAAGTGAGAGAGTGGTGTGGACATATATATATATATATATATATATATATATATATATATATAAAATACACTACCAAATGTAAAATGGATAGCTAGTGGGAAGCAGCCACATAGCACAGGGAGATCAGCTCAGTGCTTTGTGACCTCCTAGAGGGGTGGGATAGGAAGGGTGGGAGGGAGATGCAAGCGAGAGGAGATATGGGGATATATGTATACATATAGCTGATTCACTGTGTTATACAGTGGAAATTAACACACCATTGTAAAGCAATTATACTGCAATAAAGATGTTAAAAAAAAGAGAGGCTAGGATCTGGGACTCTTTCCTATTCACCATAGTGGTCCAGGGCTTGATTTTAGGATGTAACCAAAAAACATTGTTTATAGGTAAGGATTTCTTTTCTCATTGAAATGACTGCAAAAATAGTTTAGGGGGCTTCCCTGGTGGTGCAGTGGTTAAGAATCTGCCTGCCAATGCAGGGGATACGGGTTCGGTCCCTGGTCCGGGAAGATCCCACATGCCGCGGAGCAACTAAGGCCGTGCGCCACAACTATTGAGCCTGTGCTCTAGAGCCCGCGAGCCACACCTATTGAAGCCCGCACACCTAGAGCCCATGCTCTGCAACAAGAGAAGCCACCACAATGAGAAGACCGCACACCACAATGAATATTAGCCCCTGCTCACCGCAGCTAGAGAAAGCCTGTGCACAGCAACGAAGACCCAATACAGCCAAAAATAAAAACAAACAAATAAATAAATAAATTTATTTTAAAAAATAGTGTAGGTTCCTATGATTGGGTATAGAAAATATATTTGCCTGGGAGGTGCTGGTAAACATGAACTTTGCTTTCTGAATATGAAATTAAAGTACAGAAAATAACATAATGCTTTGCTTTCTGAATATGAAATTAAGAAAGTACAGAAAATAACATAACGGACAAGTATCTATTAAATCCTACTGTTGTGTCACACATCAGATTTAAACAAACAAATAACATTACAGTTTGTCCATTCTCTTTTTTTCTTTCTCCCACCTTCCTCACCAGAGAACGGAAGTGTCCTGATCTTGGTATATATTATCTCCATGGAAGTTTGTATTCCTAAAACATGTACATTTGTCTTGAATAGTGTTTAGCATAGTTTTTCGTGTTTTTAAGCTTTACATGAATTGGTATTATAATTTACATAAATGATATTCTTCAACTTGGTTTATGTGTTCACTATTACATTTTAAAAATCCATAAGATACACAGGATATAAAGAACCACATTATATGGAAATATCAGATCCACTGGAAAAAATTATCCGTATTAAAACCTATAGTCTAGATCATTGATTTTTATTTCCTTAAATATTCCATTGAATTAATAAATCATAGTTTATTAATCCATTTTAAGTTAATTAGCCTCTAGGTGGTTTCTGATTGTTTCTAGTTCTAAATAGTGCTGCAGTTGTTATCCTTATATGTGTCTCTTTATTTACATAAGGGAGAAATTCTCCAGAGATTTGCCTATTTAATCTGTGAAATTGAATAGCCAAAAAAAAAGCAAAAAACCTCTTCAACTTTATTATATATTGCCAAATTTCACTCTAGTGGTTATCTCGATTTATTTCTATTAACAGTAAATAAGATTTGTTTTTTTCTGCATACCCTTGCCAAAGTTTGGCTTTTCAGAATTTTAAATATTGCCAGTCTGATCTCAGTGTTATATTTTTTTCCTGGTTCCTGATGAAGCTGAATATTCTTCATATGCTGATTTTGTATTTCATCTTCTATAAACTGCTAGTTATTATCCTTTTCCATTTTTCCCCTATTATATCATTATTCTTATTAATTTATAAAAGTTCCTTTACTAAATCTGGTTTAGCCACATGCACTGCAAATATAGTCTCTGGGTCTAAGACTTGCCTATTACTTTGTTATGATGTTTGTTTGGTTTTTAACTGAATGAGAGTTTTTAATTTTAGTACAGTCAAATATATCAGTCTTGCTTTATGATTATTGTTTTTTTTTCATTATGTCTAAGAAATTATTTTTTGTCCCAAGTTCACAAATATATTCAACAAGATTGACTTTTTCACATTTACATCCTTAACTCATTCGTAATTGACTTTCCTCTTTGGTGTGAAGTGGTGATCTAATTTTGTTTTTCCACATGGATACATAGTTGTTCCAAGTCTATTTATTGGCTAGTCCATTCTTTCTGCTCTGATTTGAAATGCTGCCTCTGTCCTATAGCAAATTTACACACTTCTAGGAAGCTTTTTCTGGTTTCTTTATCCTGACCATTTTTAAAAACCTTGTCACTTTCAATAATTTACATCTCTGGAAACTTACTTTCATTTAACTTTTGAAATTTATGGACATACTTTTTTTTTAATATTCTCTTTTATTATTTAAAAATCTGTAAATTATCTGTTGCTCTATCCTCCTTTTTATTCTTCATGAGTTTTATATGTGCCTATTCCCTTTTTATTCTATTCCCTTTATTTTAATCAGAGTCATTGGAAGTTTACTTTTTCTAATTACTGTGTTCAAATGAGAATTTGTTTATCCTTTTTAATGTCTCATTGTTTTGTATTTCACTAATTTCTAATCTTCTCTATTAATCTTTTTTTCTTTAGATTTACTAAGTCTTTTTTTCTAGTTTATTGATTTGAAAGATTAACACATTTGTACTCGGTTTAATTTTTTTTTCCAATATATTTCTATGGCATCTACAGCATCATACTTCAAGTCTCTGTAACTTGACTGTCTGTATCCAGCTTCCAGGTAGTCACTGTCCTAGAGCTGATTCTTAGGACTGTTCTCAGTACCAACCAGTTATTGAGCTAAAAATATTCTTTTTTTGCAGAGTATATGCCATGATAAATATGAGTATGTACAGTACAATTTCTAATTTTCAAATTACTGAAAATTAGGGTATTAGCAATACCAACCACAAGCTGCTTTTCATTGTTTGTTCACCAAACCTACTGGGAAACAGGATATCTGTGCATATATGATCAAACATGTTGGCTTCCTACTTCCACAGAATCACTACAAAACTCACTGTTTCTTCTTCCATTGCTAAACAAAATTTCACCCCAATTAACTACTCAGAAAAGCATCTCATATACACACACACACATCCTTGTATATATATATGTAATATATAGATATATAATACACAGCTGCTTTTATCCAGCTGGCTGTGTAATACCCATTTTGTTGTATTTACAAGTGGCTCCATGGTCAGTTAGCTATTTTCTGTAATTAAACAATTTTGTAAATCATAGCTCACTACTTAGAATAGGGCTGAAAATGGTGTCATAACGGACAAGTCACATTTAAGATTACTTTTTAGTAACCCATCAAAGACAACCTTGATTGGTTCATGTGCTATGTTATCTTTATGTTCAGGTGCTATTTTTCATTTGCAAGAATAAGAAGTCCACTAGGGACTGAAAACTGCAGCATAACATTAATTTATTCATTCATTCATTCATTCATTCATTCATTTATTTATTTATTTTCTAACAGTGAAATGATTTTATAAAAATCACATAGCTAGTAAAAGACAGATCCAAAATTACAATTCTGCTTTCCTGATTCTTACACATTTCTCTGTCCACACATACAGATAGAGAAGGGAAAGAACACCAATTTCAACCCATTACACATCTATTACAGGTCAAATTTAGGTCAGACCCGTGTTATATTAGGCATAGGATACAAAAATGAAGCACTAAATAATGTTGATTAAACTCACTGTTGACTCTGTGACATTCGTTGATATGCCACTTAGTATCAGCTCCTAGCAGATGCCACTCTCACTGCCCCTTCCATATTCACCCATTCAAAAGTAAAGATTTAAAAAAAAAAAAAAAAAAAGTGCAGTTAAGTATCTGCATTCCCCCAATCTGAGGGAAGAACTACTGTTCTCAGGAACTCTTGCTATGCATTAAGTTACTCTTCAACTCCAAGACAGCATTATCCAGAAAACACATCTCTGGTAGAGAACCACATCGTTTCTGTCTACAGTCAAGTCCTTGGTGTTCCGGATCAAAGTTGGCCTTTAACCTTTGTCTTCTATGTCTTTGTCAGGCACCAGGCTCGAAAAATTGGAAAAAAGTCCTTGTATCAGCCTCCCAGTCAAGTGTGGAAAGCTGAAGAGGGGGGACTAACAAGGAGACAAGGTGGTTAGCTAGTTCCTAGGTCTATTAATCATACAGGAGAAGAAATAGAGGTCAGTTAGGTCACTTGCTAACTTAAAAAAAATTACTTTTATGCCTGAGATAAACAATCCTGATAATTTATTACCTGTCAGATATCATATCTTTTCTAAAATTATCTTTAAGGTCATTAATAATCCCAGGTACCTTGCATTCATCACCATGGACTCCATATAGGGTCATTAAGGACCTGAAAGGCATGTGAGGAATATGACCACTGGATTGAGGCCAAATGACATGGGGGGTAATTTGCATACTACTGCACAATGAAGAAAGAGAATTTTTTTTTTAATGAAAAAACTGGAGAAATTATATTTGTAGGTGAATATTATCTACACAAACTAAAAGCACATACACCAAATAACACCATTAAAAAAAAGTACATGCATATTAAAAACATACACCAAATACATTAAATGGGCAGCAACAGGAAGAGGGAATGGAGGGGAAAACCAATGATGAAGGGAAAATGATTAAATGGAAATCAAGGGAGATTCCCTGCATAGATGATAATATTATAGCATGAGATGAAACGTACAGGGAACTCAGTTCTTTCCTTACATGACCATAACTCATGTTCACAGGGTGACTATATGTATATACAAGGTGGCATTCATATGTGTGTGTGTGTGTGTGTGAGTGTTTGTACTGTTCAATATTACAGTATGTAAAAAAATTGTTATTTTCTGCATAACTTAGCAATTGGCTTTTTTTTTTCACACACACATACTGTATTTTATTTTTACAAGAGATAAACTGACACCAAGCATTGTAAATGGATGACCACAACATAAGCAACAATGATTGCAATTGCCAAACACGAAACACACTCATACTATGTCATAATACTGAAATTCAGTCCAGTAATCCTCCACTGTAACAGCTCCTTTACGTTGCAGTGAAAATTGATTTGTATATTTTTTGCCTCTGAGTCCTTCTGGGATTTTTTTTTTTTTAATTCAAACAGAAAGTCACAAAAATTATAATCATCCTCATCAGTTCACTTAGTCCCATGTAATTAATTTTTTTTTCATCTTGATCTTCTGTTAGCACTTTTATGAATTCATCAGTTTTCCATTAGAGTTCTGAAAATGCTTATTCATTCGGTTCAGCAGTATAATCAGTTACCAGAAACCTGTACTTGTCAGAGCCTTTTCCATGAATTCCTTGAAGATGAAACCCTTTTATAGGAACATTTTTGCAAAAGCATCAGAGTACACCCAGAACTATCTGTAAATGACAAAAGACTTAAAAATGACCACGGTTAAAGGTTTGATGAAAGTTCATAATAATGCAATTGACAAGGAAATTTAGTTATTTCTGAGATATACATTTTAAAGTAATAACTAGAATAATGACTTATAACATTATACCAGAACATATAAGATTTTTAGAAATTTCATGTAATGTCTGAAACATTTATATTAATATATTTCCATACAAATAACCCAAAGAAAGTTTATATTAGTTGTCTTATTTGTTTGTTTGTTTGTTTATACTGCAGGTTCTTATTAGTCATCAATTTTATACACATCAGTGTATACATGTCAATCCCAATTCCCCAATTCAGCACACCACCATCCCCACCCCACCGTGGTTTTCCCCCCTTGGTATCCATACGTCTCTTCTCTACATCTGTGTCTCAACTTCTGCCTTGCAAACCGGTTCATCTGTACCATTTTTCTAGGTTCCACATACATGCGTTAATATACAATATTTGTTTTTCTCTTTCTGACTTACTTCACTCTGTATGACAGTCTTTAGATCCACCCACGTCTCAACAAATGACTCAATTTTGTTCCTTTTTATGGCTGAGTAATATTCCATTGTATATATGTACCACATCTTCTTTATCCATTCGTCTGTCGATGGGCATTTAGGTTGCTTCCATGACCTGGCTATTGTAAATAGTGCTACAATGAACATTGGGGTGCATGTTTTCTTTTCAATTATGGTTTTCTCTGGGTATATGCCCAGTAGTGGGACTGCTAGATCATATGTTAATTCTATTCTTAGTTTTTTAATGAAACTCCATACTGTTCTCCATAGTGGCTGTATCAATTTACATTCCTACCAAGACTGCAAGAGGGTTCCCTTTTCTCCACACCCTCTCCAGCATTTATTGTTTGTAGATTTTCTGATGATGCCCATTCTAACTGGTGTGAGGTGATACCTCATTGTAGTTTTGATTTGCATTTCTCTAATAATTAGTGATTTTGAGCAGCTTTTCATGTGCTTCTTGGCCATCTGTATGTCTTTTTTGGAGAGATGTCTATTTAGGTCTTCTGCCCATTTTTGGATTGGGTTGTTTGTTTCTTTAATACTGAGCTGCATGAGCTGTTTATATATTTTGGAGATTAATCCCTTGTCCGTTGATTCGTTTGCAAATATTTTCTCCCATTCTGAGGGTTGTCTTTTCATCTTGTCCAGATTTATGATTTCTTTCCTTCTGCTATCTTTGGGGTTTGTTTGTTCTTCTTTCTCTAGTTCCTTTAGGTGTAAGGTTAGATTGTTTACTGAGATTTTTCTTGTTTCTTGAGGTAGGCTTGTATAGCTATAAACTTCCCTCTTAGAACTGCTTTTGCTGCATCCCATAGGTTTTGGATCGTCGTGTTTTCATTGTCATTTGTCTCTAGGTATTTTTTGATTTCCTCTTTGATTTCTTCAGTGATTTCTTGGTTATTTAGTAACGTATTTTTTTAGCCTCCATGCGTTTGTGTTATTTACGTTTTTTCCCTGTAATTCATTTCTAATCTCATAGCGCTGTGGCCAGAAAAGATGCTTGATATGATTTAGATTTTCTTAAATTTACTGAGGCTTGATTTGTGACCCAAGATGTGATCTATCCTAGAGAATGTTCCATGCGTACTGGAGAAGAAAGTGTAATCTGCTGTTTTTGGATGGCATGTCCTATACATATCAATTAAATCTATCTGGTCTATTCTGTCATTTAAAACTTGTGTTTCCTTATTAATTTCTGTTTGGATGATCTGTCCATTGGTGTAAGTGAGTTGTTGAAATCCCCCACTATTATTGTGTTACTGTTGATTTCCTCTTTTTTAGCTGTTAACACTTGCCTTATTATTGAGGTGCTCCTATGTTGGGTGCATATATATTTATAATCGTTATATCTTCTTCTTGGATTGATCCCTTGATCATTATGTAGTGTCCTTCCTTGTTTCTTGTAACCTTCTTTATTTTAAAGTCTATTTTATCTGTTATGAGTAGTGCTACTCCAGCTTTCTTTTGATTTCCATTTGCATGGAATATGTTATCTCATCCCCTCACTTTCAGTCTGTATGTGTCCCTAGGTCTGACGTGGGTCTGTTGTAGACAGCATATATATGGGTCGTGTTTTTGTATCCATTCGGCAAGCCTGTGTCTTTTGGTTGGAGCATTTAATCCATTCACGTTTAAGGTAATTATCGACATGTATGTTCCTGTGACCATTTTCTTAATTGTTTTGGGTTTGTTTTTGTAGGTCCTTTTCTTCTCTTATGTTTCCTACTTAGAGAATTTCCTTTAGCATTTGTTGTAGAGCTGGTTTGGTGGTGCTGAATTCTCTTAGCTTTTGCTTGTCTGTAAAGCTTTTGATATCTCCATCAAATCTGAATGAGATCCTTGCTGGGTAGAGTAAACTTAGTTATAGGTTCTTCCCTTTCATCACTTTAAGTGTATCATGCCACTCCCTTCTCGCTTGTAGAGTTTCTGCTGAGAAACCAGCTGTTAACCTTATAGGAGTTCTTGTATGCTATTTGTCCTTTTCCCCTTGCTGCTTTCAGTAATTTTTCTTTGTCTTTAATTTTTGCCAATTTGATTACTATGTTTCTTGGCATGTTTCTCCTTGGGTTTATCCTGTATGTGACTCGCTTCGCTTCCTGGACTTGGGTGGCTATTTCTTTTCCAATGTTAGGGAAGTTTTCTACTATAATCTCTTCAAATATTTTCTCTGGTCCTTTCTCTCTCTCTTCTTCTTCTGGGACCCCTATAAGGCAAATGTTGTTGTGTTTAACGTTGTCCCAGAGGTCTCTTAGGCTGTCTTCATTTATTTTCATTCTTTTTTCTTTATTCTGTTCTGTAGCAGTGAATTCCACCAGTCTGTCTTCCCGGTCACTTATCCATTCTTCTGTCTCAGTTATTCTGCTATTGATTCCTTCTAGTGTAGTTTTCATTTCAGTTATTGTATTGTTCATCTCTGTTTGTTCTTTAATTCTTCTAGTTCTTTGTTTAACGTTTCTTGCGTCTTCTCGATCTTTGCCTCCATTCTTTTTCCGAGGTCCTGGATCATCTTCACTATCATTATTCTGAATTCTTTTTCTGGAAGGTTGCCTGTCTCCATTTAGTTGTTTTTCTGGGGTTTTGTCTTGTTCCTTCATCTGGTACATAGCTCTCTGCCTTTTCGTCTTGTCTATATTTCCGTGAATGTGTTTTTTTTCCACAGGCTACAGGATTGTAGTTCTTGCTGTCTGCCTTCTGGTGGATGAGGCTATGTAAGAGGCTTGATGGGAGGGACTGGTGGTGGGTAGAGCTGGGTGTTGCTCTGGTGGGCAGAGCTCAGTAAAACTTTAATCAGCTTGACTGCTGATGGGTGGGGCTGGGTTCCCTCCCTGCTGGTTGTTTGGCCTGAGGCAACCCAACACTGGAGCCTACCTGGGCTCTTTGCTGGGGCTAATGGCAGACCCTGGGAGGGCTCACTCCAAGGAGTACTTCCCAGAACTTCTACTGCCCATGTCTTTGTCCCCAGAGTGAGCCACAGCCATCCCCCACCTCTGGAGGAGACCCTCTAACACTAGCAGGTAGGTCTGGTTCAGTCTCCCCTGGGGTCACTGCTCCTTCCCCTGAGTCCTGATGCACACACTACTTTGTGTGTGCCCTCCAAGAGTGGAGTCTGTGTTTTCCCCAGTCCTGTCGAAGTCCCGCAATCAATTCCCAGTAGGCTTCAAAGTGTGATTCTCTAGGAATTCCTCCTCCCGTTGCCGGACCCCCAGGTTGGGAAGCCTGATGTGGGGCTCAGAATCTTCACTCCAGTGGGTGGACTTCTGTGGTATAAGTGTTCTCCAGTCTGTGAGTCACGCACCCACCAGTTATGGGATATGATTTTACTGTGATTGTGCCCCCCTCCTACTGTCTCATTGTGGCTTCTCCTTTGTCTTTGGATGTGGGGTATCTTTTTTGGTGAGTTCCAGTGTCTTCCTGTCGATGATTGTCCAGCAGCTACTTGTGATTCTGGTGTTTTCGCAAGAGGGAGTGAGAGCACGTCCTCTACTCCACAATCTTGGTTCCTCTCTAGCAGCATTTAAAACTAAAGAATATCTTGCGTCAATATTGTACAAGAGAAACAATCTCTATCATTTTTCTTTTCACGTCTATTAATTCAGGTGATTGTGCTGTTCTGTTATAAGCTATTTTCTTATTATTGCTTCAGTGTTTTAAAGTCATGTATTACTTCAAATCTGTTTTCATTTGTCAGTTATCCCAAGTCCAGTGCTTATTGCTTTCTTTGCATATTATCTTATTTGTTTTTTTCCCAAAGGCAAGCCTGTGTTCTCTTTTCTCATATCTATTGCTACCGGTAACACTTTTACCATAAATATTTGGTAAATTTCACATATTCTGTCTTAATACCTGCCATTATCAGGACACATTTGTTTTTAATAGATATGTATTTCCCCCTTTACAGTGACTTTCTTTTTGCACATTTGTGGAATGGCTTAAGAGCACTTTAACTCCCTCAAACAGTGCTAAATGTTCATGACTACCACAAAGGAGTGAAATCTGATCATGTCACTGCCTAGTTTACACACCTCTGATGATTTACCAGTCGGGTGAGGAGTGAAGTGTTCAGCACGGCCTCTGGGCTCCCACCCACCCCACCAACAGTTTTTCCCATCATGAATGCTGTCTAGTCCCACTAAATATCCTCTATTTCTCCCAATGTGTATGTCCACATGGTATTCCTTCCACTTTATTTCCTGGTCTCCCTTTCACCATCTGGTAAATCTTTCCTGTTTATCACCACCCAAGTCTTTGAAGCCTCTTTTTAAAACTGTTCCTGTTGCCTTTAGCAGATATGGTCAATACCCTACTTTGATCTGATAATACCTTTATAAAAATAACTTATATTCCATTAATGTATTTCAGTCTGAAACTGTATATGTTTTCCTCTGTTCCTCCAGAACTTTAGTTCTTTATGGCAGGTATAGTGGGTATCTTGGCCTTTTGTTGCCTAATACTTATTAAAATGGTTGGCATGAACATGTGATCAACAAATGTCAGTACGAATGAATGAATGTGGAGTGAATGAATAATCCCTGTTGCCACTTATTGGTTGGTCATATCTTAACACAAAGAATCTTTGTCTGATATGGGACATATATTTAGCAAAATTCCAGCTTTGAAATTTTGTGCATATTACTTCTATTACCTTTCTTTTTTAAAAAAATATTTTCATATTTTATATTATAAAAATACATTTTAAAGAATATATTCTTGTGATTCATAAGGAATAATCCATGGAAAAGTTAAAACGGGTAATCATTTAGAAGCTTTAGTTAAGCAACACCTCTGCATTTTAAAAGAAATGCTGTTCTGTCTCTCAAATGATTTTATAAGGTATTATAGCAGTATCCCTTTTGCTCTTGTTTCCTTGCCATGGTTTATTATTCAAATTATTGTTAATTGAATTTTGAAATCAGTTTCCTCACAGATTATAAGATATTTAGGACATCTAGACTCTGTGATCTACCCATACAAAGTGACATCTCGGAGGAGAACTTGGGTCCTGTAGAACCAATATTTTTGTAATATTCCTTGTTATGCTGGCACATAATATGCCATCTCATCACGGATTCAGGTTCATTTCTGTTTGTTGAATACTTTAGAACTATTGCAACATAGGACTGTCTTGTATTTTCAGGGGACAAAAAGAGGTAGAAAATTACTCTGTTTTGCAAAGATTTGACTTTATATTTGCTCTTTTTTCTTCCTGGTACAAATAGCATAAGCATATGATATTTCTTAAAATTTATAATAGCATAATACCAATAAAATGCAGTTCCACAATTATGTTGTTTAAGAATTTTAAATAGTGTGGCCACTTTCAGAAGCTCTTGAGAAAGAGCCGAACTGCCCATTTTTAAAGTGAATTAGCTCTTTTTTTTTTTTTTTTTTTTTTTTTTTTTGCGGTACGCGGGCCTCTCACTGTTGTGGCCTCTCCCGTTGCGGAGCACAGGCTCTGGACACGCAGGCTCAGTGGCCATGGCTCACGAGCCCAGCCGCTCCGCGGCATGTGGGATCTTCCCAGACCGGGGCATGAACCCATGTCCCCTGCATCGGCAGGCGGACTCTCAACCACTGCGCCACCAGGGAAGCCCGTGAATTAACTCTTGAATGATACTTGAGTCCTGCTGTGTTGATTGAAACCATATATGAACTGAATTCTGTCAACTGACAAGGAGAGCTCTGCAAAATCTGTTTCTGTAGTTCTAAGCAAAACTTTATTTCAGTAATTAAATTATTTCTCAATTTAAACCTTTAATTTTAAATAGCACCCTAATATTTTAAGAGAAAATTGCATTTTATCTAACAGTGTTGTATATATTTATTTCCTTGTCACTAGAGAATATATACATAAGTCCAAATATATAAATTTCAATTATCAACAAATATATCAAAATAAATATATCAAATTCATTATAGATAGTATTTTGTATGCTGTTGAAAATGTTACTGATTGTTTACATTAATCAATTCACTTAACAATTATTTATTGAGTATTAACTACAATTAGATGCTTTTTAGGCAAATTGACTTCATTTTTTCCTATTATATAGTTCACAGATAAAATTAAAAAGAGAGCACCACCCTGTAATACCTCCCTTTGTTTTAATCCATGTTAAAAGTAAGATCTACATATCACTGAGATCTAAACAACCTAAACAACCTCAAAGTCAGCAAGTGAAGGTTTGGTTCATGTAGCATAACTCTTGGGAAGTCAAACATGTGTTGTATGAAATACTCTCTATAGTTAAGTTCATTGGAAGTTCTTACTGCATTCTTTTTTCCTTCTTTCTTCCCTTCCACAAGCATTTATTGTGCAACTTCTAAAAACTGTGTCGGTGCTGGACATGCAGAGGTGACAAATGTATCATCTTTATTCTAAAGCACTTGCACAATATTTACAAATCCAGTTTAATAAGTTTATAAGTTGAGATCCACAGCAGATAGTACTACAACACAGTACAAGCAGAAGATATTACCTGGGAGAAACTGATTTTATAAAGACTAATACCATATAATTTGAAAGTAATTCTTGCCCTTTTACTCAAAATATTTAGTGGAGAAGAATTACATGGTAATTCTGTTTAGCTCAGTATTTTATTAAATAATTACCATGTGCAAAGACATTGTAAATGGCACTTGGGGATGGAAAATAGAGCACAGGGCTTCCCTGGTGGCATAGTGGTTGAGAGTCCGCCTGCCGATGCAGGGGACACGGGTTCATGCCCCAGTCCGGGAGGATCCCACATGCCGCGGAGCGGCTGCACCCATGAGCCATGGCCGCTGGGCCTGCGCGTCCGGAGCCTGTGCTCTGCAACGTGAGAGGCCACAACAGTGAGAGGCCTGCGTACCGCAAAAAAAAAAGAAAAAAAGTAGTAAGTAGAATGACAAAGATATTTTGAAGGTGCTTCCAGAATGTAGACAGGAGATCCTCAATCTATTTATCAATACGAAGTTGAGGAAGCTTTTAAGAGGAAATAACACTTAAGCTAAGATATGAAGGATCCTTTGAAGTTCTCTATGCAGACAAGAATTAAAGGTACTCCTGGCAGAGAGAATGACATACACTAAAGCAATGTGGTGTATTCACAGAGCTCTAAAGTAGCTGGTATTCTGGAATTCAAGTCATGTTGGGGAAAGTGGAAAAAGGAAAGTAAGAGAGGTTGGGGATTAACCTTTGAAGGAAAATTATTCAAATTGGGAAAACCCTAGTAAACTACTTGCAGTTTTGAAAGATGGCCCTCACTACAGTGTGGAGGGAGAATGGATGGGATGAGTTCAGTACTGAAGTTAAAATAGACAGTAAGTGATGAGGGTTTAGATTACTCTAGTAACAGTGGGGATGAAGAGGAGAGATGGGGTAACTCAAAAGTTAGCATCAACAGCAACTGGGTATGGCCACTAAGGAAAAATAGTCACTGAAGGTACTTTTTAGGTTGGCTTACTGGTTTGATGGAGTGGCATATACTGAGATTGGGCCTTCAAAGAATAGCATATATTTGTGGAGATTTGGTGGTGGGAAATAATTTCTTTTGAGTTTCTCTCTGTCTGTGAAACATGCAATCAGAGATGCTCAGGAAAGCAACATGGATGTGAAAATATGGATCATTTTGTTGCTGTATTAGCCTTGCTATAGATATTTATCTAACACCAAAATATTCCTATACTTGTATCTAGTTACCTAGACACAAAAACAGAATCACACATAACCCTAATTTAATTATTATGGCCTCAATCTATGGAAACTCTCTTTATTTTGACTTTACAATATTAGGAAACATTTAAAATGTGAAATTTTAGAAAACATCAAAAAGAACATCAAGTATAATAGATAATTATTAAAGTTTGAAATCATGACCATAAAGCCACCATCATTTCCCCCTGCAAATATCAGTATGAGTCTATTTCTGAAGACTGCTTGAAATGCAGAATTATTCTAGTAATTTGGAAGTGGCACTGTAACAAAACTTAATATCATGTGTTTATAGTTATTATAGATACTGACATTACATTTTACAAACATGATAGAATCAAGAATTGCTGCAGGTATTATGTGCCAACAATTGGTTGAAAAGTGTGCACATTAATATTTAAGAGGAAATTTAAAAAACCTTCAGTGATCTTCCAACATTCAGGATTGGTATTAGAAGGATAGATAAATAGTTTGTGCAAACATTATTTATTCTCCAAGCTTCATGCATACTAAATACTGTCCATTACAACATTGGGGGATTAAAAGGCTATTGGGGATATCTCATTTGTAAATATAAACTGCCACAAATCATTTCTAAAATCTCTGCAGCACTTTTCCTGTTTAGCAGAACTACACCCAAAGCTCAGCCTTGTGAGGAACCATCCCTAGCTGGTCTTTGCTTCCTTAGTACCTAGCACAGTGCTTAGAGCATGTTAGTACAATAATACAGGATCCAGAGAAGAGTGGTTATGTGCATACAGAGGAATCACATATATAGAGGGGTGACTATAAGTTATTCATGGATTCTCGACTGCACAGAGGATCAGTACCCCTAATCCCCACATTGTTCAAGGGCCACTGTAGTTAATAAATTTTAGTGAAAGTACAACTTAGAATCACTACATTTATTGCAACCATTTTCTATTTGTTTTTGCAACTTAAACGCCTTTTGAATACCTGGGCAGTTACTTTTTCCCTTTCTAAATTATTCTTGAGCAAAAGGTATGCTTACTCACTTTTCTTACATCTTCATGGAAATTTTGTGGGCTTAAACACTTCTTCGCTGCTCACAAAATAAGCACATTGTCTTCTCTGCAGCAACATTTTTAGAGACATCAGTCCAGATTGAAATTATCGTCTGATAAAGGCAGCTAGGGTGTGGAAAAGGACAGAGGCATAAGTGATGCTTATTGACCTGCAATTTATTTTAAAGCATTAAGAGAGAACAGCAGACCAAAGGAGTTCACCAGCATAACATGAATGTGCATGTTGGTTGGTCAATATAGAACTATTTAATGAATTTGCTATGCTCTTAGAATTAAATCACTGCGTTTTCTATGAAACTTTGAGGCAAGGTATTAGGGAGTGAGGAGAAAGTATAGGAGTGTGTCAAAATTGAGTTTGCTGATTCTGTGAACTAAATTTAGTCAGGCCTTGCTTGACATATGCAAATATATAATCATATTCTTTCATTCTTCCTCATGTACACGTGCAATGTGAGTTACTGTCAGGAAAAATCTAGCTCACTCTTGGTAAATGAGACCTATAGTGTAAACACAGACTTTAAAACTTCACCTTATTAAGTTCAGAGTTAGAGATTTTCTACCTGTTTGCGATCTGAACAATGGAACAAGTATTCTCAGAGTACAGTAACCATTGTTATATCTGATGTGTGATCTGACTGCATCACTTTAATAAAATACATGACCAGATTATCCCCATGACTTTATTGCCAATGCTGTATTAATTCTCTTTTACTTTATTTATATAATATTGATTTTCTAATTAATAAAAGTCATTCCTCTCTTGGACATGCACATTCATCTTTTTAAAATTTATTTTTAAAGTTGTAACTACTTATGAAAAGTCAGCATATCCCTTCATTTTATATGAAGTTGTTTGGAGTTCAGCAGTGAGTCATTTAAATGAGATTGGCAATTAATTGAGCAATTGAGTTTTAATAGCTCTGGGGGAAGAATGGAAGTCTGGTGACAATGGATATTCATTTCACTGAGTGGAGAAAAATGAAAAGAACCCACAGGAAACTGTGCCTTGAGCTCTAAGAGTAATAACAAAATATCTGGAAAGTTTAAGAAAGATATTTCTTCTCTCAGATATTAGCCTTCCTTTTGCTTTGTAAAAACACCTAATAAATTGAGTGTTCCCTTGGTGCTTTCAAACTGCCAAGATTATAATGCTTTAATGGACATTTTATTATTTGATGTCCTTTGATATTATTTAATTCATTATTCATTATTGAAACTATTAAGGCAGTTTTTAGGGTCCTCTGAATATTGTCATCATGAATTAATGTGTCCAGATAAATCTATTGGAGGAGGGAGGTCAATATTGTAACAGCTGTAATAGTAGATAATGTCCAAATTGATTACCTTAAAGCGACACTTCTGAGAAATGTATGCTTCTTGATTGACAATGCCAATAGAGCTTTTTTTTATTGTAGGCTACTACCAATTATTAATATTTTGATCAGGATGATTTTGGCGATTATATGAAGTGACTACTCCTTTCTTCTAGTCTTCTCTTGAGATGAGCTGAGACAGGTTTCAATGAGAAAGACTAAAAGGTAGATGGTATAGCTTGTCCTCAGCAGTATCTCTTAGTATTACCATACTTGTCCCTAAATGAAATGTAAAATATTCATTAGAGAGATTATTTTCTGCTAAGTTTATGCACGCATGAATTCTAAAATCATTCTACTAGAATTGAAATGCAAACAAAATGTAAATATTAACCTCATTCATATTGTAGTCATAATATTGAACAGTAGTTACAAAATGTTTTGCATAAGTGAAAAGTGCAGAATTAGTAGCAATGTTTCATAAATACTCCTACTAATGCTTTTTACTTATGTGATACAAATTATGCAGTATTTTTTAGGGAAAGAGAAGAGCTTTTATCGTTTCCATGTTACAGGTAGAGAAAGTAAAACAAAGGAATTTTCATGAGGGTTAGAGATATGGTTAATAGTCAAGAAAGGATGGCTCCATCTATTCTGAATTGAGAAACAATGCATTCAGTCTGGCTTTACGCCATTTTTATTATTAATGGGATTTATCTGGCTGATTGCCATGGACCCAGAATGAACTGACTTTTGTAGAAGGCCTGTAGCTTTGTATGAGATGATTCGGGGTCTCCTCAATCTCCTAAAACCCCAGAAGTTGCACTTTTTCTTCATTCTCTTGATGGTGGGAATGTTGCTATATTGTCCTTTACATATTTTTTTCAAGCCAGGCAGTACACGTGTAATTCAGAAGGGGCTTCTCTAGACTTCCTCCGAGGTTGTTATCTAATCTATTTCTGAATGCCTCTAATGAAGATGACTCAAGCTATCTCTCTGAGCAGTTATTCTATTAACTCCCCTTGCAGAATTTTTTTATGATGTTTCATCATAATTTCTTCTCTTTGTAGCTCTAGACCATTATTCTTCATTTCAGCCTTTTATTACTATTTTAAAATATTTTTATAGTCCTTGCAAATTCCTCATAATTGCTTTTTCCCTAAATGAGGAATTTCCCTGAAGCCATTTCATGTATGTGACTGCCCTGTGGATGCAGGGCAGAAAGTCTTATTTCTACAATGCTATTAACAAGCAAACAATTAACAAGTAAACACCTCTCTCCTCAGATCATAAACCTAGGACTTTTTGTGTTGAGAGAACATCATAGAAGATTTTGGGGAGGGTTTGGTTTTGCTTTTTGTTAGGGTGGAGGCGCTCTTACTTAAAGATTCTCTCCTGACTCTTAATCTTTTTGCTTCAGTTTCTTTATTTGTAAAATTAAATTCTGGGTCAGAGCCACACCTGATTTGTGGCTAACTGAAGAGTTTAATCCAGTTTTATTGACATCCAGAACTTGCCTATTATATTTAGTAAGAGAACTCACAGAATACTACTCGTATCTGTTTATAAATTATGTGAAAAAAAGCATTTTGCATTGCAATGTCAGAGTTGTTGACTTTTGGGTTTAGTTTCTGTATCACCACTGAACACGTTATTTTTGGTTCCACCAACTTTAGTTCTTTCCTAACTTTAGCTTTTTCACATAATTTTCTGCTGCCACATAATCAGCCTGAAAGAGACCATAACCAAGAGCTGTCACCAGAAACTCCTCTCTAGATGCTGGGGATGAGTTTTAGCTTTGTGTTGATAGACTCTTATCAGAGCATGCTCTCGGAGATAATGGGCAATTTCCTCAGCTTCCAGAAGCAGTTTATTTATACAGTTCCACAGACTTTACTGTAGGAGCGAATCACAGCTGTTACTATGAGTTTCCCTTAAAACAAAACAAAGCAAACAAAAGGGGGAAAAATTCACTATCTATTCATCACATCCTGGTTTTCTAAATCTAAAACTGAGATTTAAAAAATAAATTCCACCATGACTTTGCTTAATTGTTATTCCATCAGAAAGGCAATACCCTTCTCCTCAGCAAGGTATGTGAAGAAAACCACTGGTTTTGAGTTGCTTCGCTCTGCAAAATGCTTTTTTTTGGTATGTTTATGTATAGATATTATAAGCTGTAATCGTCCTCATGGATGATTTTTATGATGTCCTTCATGCCAGGTTTTAGAATTCTCAGCTTTTCCCCCCTTAATTCCTGCTTAGTTTGCTGCCATTTAGATGTCTGCAGTGGAATATTCTAGAAAGTAGAGTGTAACTGTTGACTATAAAGCTTTGCTCTTGTTGGAACCAGCTAACACTGCCCCTTCACTGAGACCTACCACTCTTGTGTATTTGCCAGGCAAAGTTGGAGAGGAGCAGTAGAGAGTATTAGTAGGAAAAAGCCTTTAAAAGAGAAGTTTACTAATGACAAGAAAGCGTAACTTGTTCAACTCTAGCGATAAACACAAATGGGCTTATTGCTCAAGGTAAAAATTGATAGATGGAGTATGCCATGGGAACCCAGGAAAGGAGCTCTTTGTGCATTCCTGTGGGCTCTCCGTGGCAGCTCGGTGCTTTTATGAGAGAGCTTGGTGCTTGTATGTGTTAGCCTGTGGAAACGATTCTACTTCTGAAATGCTTCAAGAGTGTTTAAGTGTAATGGGCTTTGTACTGCCTGCCTGGTCTGTACCCTGTAGAGCATACTCAGACCGTTCAGCTTGAACTCCATTTTTATCTAGCTCTTTATCCATTAATTTTCTCCTGACCTTGGGCATAAAATATATGCACTTTTTATGCTGTGGTGCTTTGTGCAGGCAAAGAGGAATAGCATAACCTATCCATCACCATTATGAATGATGCAGCTTAAAACAAACGCAGGTCAGAGACAGATATTTTAAGAGCAGATTTGTATTGATTCTATCACAACACTGAGCTAAAAGGAAAAGAACTCTGAGACTGTAAATGATGAAGCAAGTTTTGACAAATAGCCATAGCCACACAAGTCGACTTAAGAATGTGCCTCACAGGCAGTCATTGGTGAGAAAACAGACTTTGTTATTAATATGAAAATCCACCTCCCTTACATGTATTTATTACCATAGCACATTTGAGCATGACTTTGCTCTTCCTTGGTGTCTCTGATTGACTCTTGAAAGCTTTTTTGTTAAGAGAAACATGAAAGCTTATTAGACTCCTTAATCTTTATTAAGTTGTTGCTTTTGAAATATTCAAACTACCCTTTAACAGTAGGTGGTGGTTTATTTGTTTTGCAAGTTGGTTTTGAGCACATCTGTTGAAGATTTTGCAAGTGTTTGTGTTATGGCAAATAGCATGTTATTGAAGCAATGGTGTATTTATTATCACCGTTACTGTTAATAATCTCAATTCACAAATAAAGAGTCCCACTATTATATATAATATTATATATATAACAGTCACATATATTATGTGACTATTATATCAATATAACAGTCACATATATTATCAAGTTATGCAGTCCTAACCCACCCTCCCAGTCGTTGAGATTCTAATGGACTAGATCTCTGCTATAAGAACAGTCATCCTGGTTCTTAAAAGAGACCATACAACTGAGGATTATATCCATTCATGTTACCGCAGTTGTACTTCAGCTACAACTTCACTGGGCAAAGTGTTTTGCCCCATAACAATTTACTGTATTACATACCCAAATGTTGTTGTTCTGTCAGAAATGACAGTAGATAGCTAGAGAATAGATGCTGAAGGAAAAAGCATATCAGGTAGCATGTGTCTCTCTGACAATCCTGAAAGGACAAAGGAAGAAATCTATTTTCTGAGACGTGGAAAAGTCCAAAGTGTAAAGTGCATCTTCCTGACACAAATGTGGCCTTATGGAATAGTTTGTAATTTAACCAGATGGATTGCTGTTGTTTAAAAACTAACAATATACTTTCAAGATTTCCACCTAAAATTCTTACCTATTCCTGTTGGAATTATGGTGGCAAAAATGTGCGACCACGTTTTGTTTCATTTGTATGTGCGCTGGGATTTCAAGCATGCAATTATATTTTTGTCTGGTCGGCACTGTTGTATGCAGTGCTGAACCCAAGTCTTCTTATGATTATCATCCTCTGGACTCAGTGGTTAGCGTTTTCAGGATCCCACACTGTCTCTCCTATTTCAGTTGTTGGTTCTAAGCAGTAAGTTGCCTTTTAGACTTTTCCAGATTTCTTTTAATAACTCACCGTTAAGATCACTGTTGAAAACTAAAAGAGCACTGGATTGCAAGTCAGAAGGTTTTCTCCCAATACGGAATCTGCCATGACCCACAGAGGAGTCATTCTCTCTGCTTTGTTTTGTCACCGGAAAAACACAGGGTTGAGCCATATCACTTCCTCCTTCATTCCTTTCTTCCTCTTCTCTCTTCCTTTCCTTCTTTTGCTTTCCCTTGTATGTAAGATAACTACCACCCTGGGTTTTCTGAGAATTAAGTATTAATGTATGAAAAGGGCCTAGGACAGTATTTACAATGTAACAACTGCTCAATAAATGGTAGCCACTATTTCTTCTTTCTTCTTTCTCTTTTCCCATCATTTAACTATGTCCTAATCAACCTCACCGTGCTTGCGGGGTATCACGTGCAAAGCACAGGGTCAAGTGTACTGTGAATCATTTGCCGAACCTATCCTGATACCGTTCATATTCTAGTAGCGGGGAGAAAAAACACACTTATTATATACAGATTAACTCTTTAAGGTTAATTTTCTTATAATATTAATTAATTGAGTGCAGTATCGTTGTGGCCCCAAAAGTTAGTAATCTTAAATCATTTTCTTTAATACTGGTTAATTAAATTTTATTCATAGACTTACATTTTATGTAACTATAATGAAGATTAAAAAAAAGAGAATATTTGCTAGTATTTTTCAATTAAGACATACACTAGTAACAAAATTTAAGTATAGTGAGCTTAATTTTAACGTGGGATGGCAAGTGTCTAAGACCAAGTCATGGGATCTCACAAAAGCAAGCTGTCTGTAACTGTTGTCAAGACATGAATAACAGTCTGTAGGACCCAAGATGGTCCAAGCTTCACAATCAGCTAACAACTTAGGATACTGAGAGGGTAGGAAATGAGTTATTTGTTCTGAGGCAAGTTTAAAATTCCTGATCCAAGACCCAGAGGAAGGGGTTCTAGATCCCGGGTGGAAGCACATGGGCCTTCTGTTCTGTTCCTTTGCCCTGGTGTCAACACCTAAACACTGTGGTAAGAACTCCCCTTTCCCGTGGGGCTTCATCCTCACAGAGTTGCTTTTCTGATCGCAAAGGGATCCCTTTTAGAAATAACTATATGCAGACACAGAGATGATATTCCATTGCAGAGCTGCTTGGGTAGGCCATCTTACTGAAGTCATGGCTCTATAATTTGTCAGGAGTATGACAGAAACAAAAGGCAAAAGAGCAAGATGGGAATCATGTTACTGTCTTTGTTATCTTAAATTGTACATGCAAGTGGGAGTTTGTGTATAATATATTGTATATAATATATTGTTGAAAACATTTCCTGTAGTCCAGTGTCCAAAGTTAGACCATGTATATTGAGTTTCTAAAAAATACTATAAAGTCTCTAAAATGCTCTTTATCATATTTTATTATTTTTATTTTTTGCGGTACGCGGGCCTCTCACTGTTGTGGCCTCTCCCGTTGCGGAGCACAGGCTCCGGACGCGCAGGCTCAGCGGCCATGGCTCACGGGCCCAGCTGCTCCGCGGCACGTGGGATCTTCCCGGACCGGGGCACGAACCCATGTCCCCTGCATCGGCAGGTGGACTCTCAACCACTGTGCCACCAGGGAAACCCCATATTTTATATTTTAATTACATTTACAAATCATTTAATTAGAGACAATGATTCGCTCTTAGTGCAGGCCTGATGTTTTTCATCTTTATCTTAATTTTTTAACTGTATTGACCTAAATTTTTATCATTGGTGTCTGTGCTTTGATTTTGCTCGTTTTGCTTATTTTTGTAAAGTAAGGTGAAAGCATAATAAAAGACTCAAGTACATAGAATCTTTAGAGAATATTGTACAAAGGAGAACTGGCCTGCAGGAAGTGTTGCAGTTGGTGTTTATTCCTAGTTTTAAGGAAGCCCTTTGTGGTGCAAGAAAGGTGTGTGTGTAAAAGTTGACATTTTGCCCAGTGACTGGCAAAGCAGGTCAGCTATAAAAGCCTGGTATGTAAAATATGCAAAAATAAGGCTCCTTACTCCAGAGCTCCACAGAGCCACTTCTTGAAAATCTTTGCCTTGTCTGTGCTGCTTTTCTTATTCTGAAGTAGTGTAAGGTTCATAAGGTCTGAACACATGTACAAAGGAATCGTAAGGGATATATACTTGCTTCCTGAGCCTTTATTATCAAACCTATTTTATCCTCTTGTACAGTTGATCCTTGAATTATGTGGGGATTAGGGGCACTGACCCTTCACACAGTCAGAAGTTCACTTATAACTTTTGATTCCCCCAAAACTTAACTACTAAGAGCCTAGTAGTAGGCTATTGACCAGAAGCCTATGGATAAAATAAGTAGTCAATTAACACATTTTGTATGTTATATATATTATATACTATATTCTTACAATAAAGTAAGGTAGAACAAAGAAATGGTATTAAGAAAATCATAAGCAAAAGAAAATACATTTACAGTACATTTATGTATTTATTGAAAAAATCTACCTATAAAGTGGACCCTTGCTGTTCAAACCCATGTTGTTCAAGGATCCACTGTACTTGCTTCTGGGTTGATTTTTACAAAAGGCTTCTGCTTATTTAAAGCAGTCTTTTTAGGTTCAAACACCATTCATTATCAGTGGGGAATTAAAAACTAAAAACTTTTAAAGATGAGACTATTTTTTTATGTAATCATAGGACCACATTTACTGACCTCTACAAATTAATGCAAGGCGTGATATGGAGACAAGAAAACAAGGTGTAGTGTAGTGTGTGTGAGGCACTGAGAGCAAGGCTCTCTTTCTGTTTTTATTCACTAGTTTAACAAAAGCGTGTAACATTTACCATCAAAACTCATTTGCTTGGGATGGCCCTTCATTTGTTTTTTGTTTTTTCTTATAACATTTATTGAGTGCCTAGTTTATATTAATTAATTTATTTATTTTTGCTGTGTTGCGTCTTCGTTTCTGTGCGAGGGCTTTCTCTAGTTGTGTCAAGCGGGGGCCACTCTTCATTGTGGTGCGCGGGCCTCTCACTATCGCGGCCTCTCTTGTTGCAGAGCACAGGCTCCAGACGCGCAGGCTCAGTAGTTGTGGCTCACGGGCCTAGTTGCTCCGCGGCATGCGGGATCTTCCCAGACCAGGGCTCGAACGTGTGTCCCCTGCATTAGCAGGCAGATTCTCAACCACTGCGCCACCAGGGAAGCCCCCTTCATTTGTTTTTGAAACTGATCCATCTCAAGATGTAAGGAGGAAGAAAACTAGCAATTTGGGCAGAGAAAGGAGGGTAAAATTAAGGAAGAAAAAAACTGTAAATTGCTTTTTTTCTTTCTATTTTTTTCCCTGAAAAGCATGTTTGATGGAATACTTTTTTGAAACAATAGAAATGTCTTCCCTATATCTGGAAGTTTCCCAGATCTGGAACTCTGACGTATATAAAAAATATTTGAATATTCTGTTTTGTCAGTTTTCATCTTGAACTGTCATTCAAGTAGGAATTTTACAGTGTCTCTCATTAGTAGCATTTGGTTTCTGTTCATTTGTTTTACAAGCTAATATCATCCTTAAGTAAAAATAATAAGCTTTCTTTGATGGAGAAGATGCGTAAGATCTTTTTTAGAGAATTTCTTTAAGCATTGAGAGCTTTAAAGTCTCTCTTAAGAATATTATGTGACTGCTCAGTTTTAATAAATCAAAAAGAATGAACAAGCCAAATTGCAAGGTGTGATTCTTCTTAATTTTTATCCTTTGGAAATGAATTGCCACCACATGAATGGGATTGTAGATCTACCAGTGGTTGTGGGTAAAGAAGGAGATGTGTGATAATTAGATGGCTCAATTTTTTTTTTCCAGTTTTTACAGGAAGTTATCCCAGAGATGCTCCTTAAAGAGAGAGAGAGCTTTTCAAAAGAAGAGGTTAATAAAGATCTTCTCTTTGCCTGTCTGTAGCGCGAACTATAGGCATTTTGCTTTTACCGTTAATTTCTACAGGTCCATAATTGTAAATAGGTTGAAGGGTAACTGACCACCTGATAGAATTTGGGGAATGTTGGGTAGGGTGGGCTTTGTTCTGCTAAGTACTGGTCCTGTTGCCTGTAATTACACTGTTACAGCTCTTTCTCCTGAAAGTTTTGAGGCTCAAAGAGATAGTAACTCTTGGGGTGCGAGGAGATACCAAGTCCTTGTTAGAGGATACTTGATGAAAATTTCACTTAAGTGGGTTAAAATGAACTCTCTAGATTGATGAGAGGTGCTTTGGTCTGGGAGAAGAGGTCTCTGGAATTAGGAAGGCAAGTTTTTGGTAGAGAAGGTAAAATGTTGCCAACAAATATCACTGTTTTGTCTAGGGTCAGATATGTTTCTGAATTTAAGTTTGGGAAGCATATTTCTATGTAATGAAATGATGTCAGTGTTTGTAGTGCTGCATATGAGGTATTAGATTTGTGCTAATGGCTTTCAAAAGTTCAACAGGAGGCAAATATCACCACATGTACTTTAAGAAGTACCTAGAATTTAGAAGATTAACATTTATAGAAGCTTTCTAAAATATTAACATTTCTTCTGAATTCTGTGGAAAATTAGAGCTCCTTATATGCCTCTAAAAAGTACTTGTGGAAGACTCAGGTGTATACTAGAATTTTTCACTTGGCTCAATTTGATTCAAAAGTCATTAGAATTAGTGATTATTTTTATCAGGTTAAAAATAATCTAGGATGTCTAGTAGTAGTATAGAAAAATCAAATCTACCGAAGACACATATTCCTGACCTTCTCTCCCTCTATTGAAGCTGAGAATCCGTCGACTGTGTTCTCTTATTTGTGTTTTACCAAAGGTTAATAATCAGCCTTTCAAAACCACTTGGTTCAGAATCCCTTTAGCCCAGATGTCTCTAGCAGCCTAATTACCAATTTCTTGATAGGTGATTTAGGAGAGAGAGGAATGAAAGGTTCCAGAGAGATGCAGGCTAAGTCTTTGTTATTGACAGGTAATGCTCAAGTAGCTGTCACACTGCCTAAAGTCGCTGTTAGCAGGGAGGGAGGGACGGAAGGAGGGATCTTCTATCTTATTCATGAAATTTCTGGTACTAGTTTAATACCTTTGAGATTTTCAGACCCAAACACTAACTCCCTGTGATGTTGATAAATGGTATTATTTATAATTTTGCACCTCCACAATGTATAGAACTCTTGTATGTAAAAGATTTTGCTGATTAAGCAAAAGCCTATTGGAACTGAAAATTATTTTTAATGGTTCAGTTGCAGTATTTTGAAAATGACATGCTCCTGTTTCTATTTTAATGGATTACCTATAACTATCAGGCCCTCATACAACCTAGGAGAATTCAAAAAAAAAAAAAAAAGGTTGGCAGCAGCAGGTTTTGTTAAATTTTCATGAAACAGTGGTTTCATTTCTGAATATCTAGTCACAGTGATGACTGCTTAATAGCTTAGTCTTCAAATATGATTAATCATTTATCTGTTCATTTATTCAATCGTTCATTCAAAAATGTCATCGTATACTAGAATCCAAAGACTTATGCCTAAATCTTGACTCCATGAATAAATACATGTAACTTAGCTTGATCTTTATACCTCATCTGTATAAGAGGGAGGTTGGATTTAAAATATCTACAATTACTTCTAGCCTGAAAGTTATATGCTTCATTTATTCATTGATCAGATATTTTGAATACCTACTATGTACAAACATATTGAATTAGGAATTTCTTGACCTCAAAGAGCTCACAGTCCAGTACAGGAGATACATAAATACAAATAAATACATGTATTCATAAAATGTTGAGCAACCACTATGATACCTGGCAAAGTGCTAGAAATATTGTGATGACTGAGGCACCATCCCTTTAGCGACTCTCTAGCTGCGTCTTAGAATATTTGTATGAGGAAGAATGTTTGTATGAGGAGAGGGGACAAGATTGTGGACTAGTAATGATGTTTGAGACAGAATGAATAAAAAGAGCAACATAGAAGGCAAATGAATTCATCGTGAATTCATCATAAAACACGTCTGCATTGTTTTGTCTTTTTTTCCCTAGTTTTTTTTAAATTGAATCAATGTGAAACACTCTTTAAAAACTACTTATGAAATATTTTATCATTCAAAAAATGGAGAAACTACTTACAGCTAGGATAAACGGGAAAGACTTACTGATGAAGGTAGTATTTGAAAGAGGTGGTTGTGTAGAGTTTCTATGAGGAGAGACATAAAAAACATACTTAGAGAGAGAACATTCCAGGTGATAAGAAGACCCCCAAAGCAGGAATGACATTTTTACCAGGAGCAGCACCCAGGACTGAGATGACAGAGCCATCTACCCAAAGAAGTGCTGAGGCTAAAGACTTTGAGCACTAAAACTTTAACATTTGGACCATTGATGTCCTTTCTTTGGAATTGCCAACAGGAAGGGGCTGGACTGTGTTTCATAGTTACTTTTCCTCTTCAAATGTTATAGTTTCTAGGCAGTTCACATTGCATATGAATTTTTTTTGTATTCCCCTTTCACTTCGTAAATGTGTGCTGAGTACTTAACATGTTTCAGGATCTGTGCTAGACACTGAGGATCCAGCCGTGAGTTGGACAGCGCCTGCCCTCAGGAAGCTTCAGCTAGGGAGGGTTACTGATCTACTCGGGTCTTTCTGCTTCAAATCTTGTCTTACTCAGACATGAAAGTATGTCTTTAATAAGCCACCCGTGGGACCAACCTCTGTTCTTCACTGAGCTGTTTTGCAGTGGGGATATTATCAAAATAGTTGGGTTCAATTATCAGCTTTTGATATGCTGTTGTTATTCTCGTAGTCAAAGAGCAAGGTAAGGAATGTGACTCCCATACTTGCCAGTCTTTGTTTTTAGGAACATGATTGAAGAAAACAAGGGAGACTCAGCTATTCTTACAGATTCCTAAACAGTGATTCCTTGTCTGGTTTCTTTCTTGAAGTAGAAATACACCTAAACCCTGGAGCAAGCAGTTCGCCCCCATGTACCCTTTTTCATAGGTTTGTGACAGTAGTTTTAAAAACGACCCCTGTCAAAGAGAGTGTATTGGTCTCTAAGTGAAACTTGCTGTATATACATTTTACATTCACTGCATTTCTTTTCAGAGGAGATATTTTCAATTCCTATTCCATGGTGATTTTGTTCTATATCTAGCTTTCCTGGGAACCCTGGTTTATAACCTTCACATACATGATCTATAATCCTTCAAAACTAGTCCTAAGGAACCCAGAGTCTCATAAAGTTTGTCTTCCAGTTTTCTCTCTGTATGCAAACAGCACTTGAACTGAGACTTTCTATTTCTGCAATATGTGGTTTCAGGAGGTATGTCTTTGCTGTTAATGCTATTAATGACAAAACTGCTGTGATTAACCTGCCCCAATACTTTCTGATATGTATTTCAGAAACCGTGAAGATCAGTTACTAATAAAGTTGAAATATTTTAAGATGGGTTTAGCAGTTAAAAATTATATTAAATGGAGGAAACTAAACATTCTGTATTTTCTTCTTCCTTTTGATAACTAGACAGTTTAATGTACTTTTGTTTATAGAGTTTTTGTTAGATCAAGCATGATGTTCCCAGTGTATTTAGAAAAAAAAAAAAAAAACTACTTGTATTTTCTACATGGTGACAATATAGATTTAAAACACGAAGTGTCAAGGAGAGAAAAATATGAGAGGAAAGTGCTTCCTGGAACACTACCCATGCTTAGGAATTGCATTTCAAATTCAAGTCTAATGCAATGTGCTGCACTTGATATTTGATGAAAAAATAAATCACATCCTTTTTATGGGTAGTGAATTAATAGCTTATTACTTAAGCAACCAAATGTGGTTCTCATACAAAAACAGTGGTGTAGGAAATTACTATTCTAGGAAGTAGTCACGTGTTTAAATAGCAGTCCAGTGATCACAGAAAAGCCCATAACCTCAGGGTGAATATCCACGTGTGAAGAGCTGTCACGTCTGGCCGTGCGAGCCCCCAAGTCCTCCAGCCCCAATCCTTCCCGGACCTCTGCTAGGTTTACATCACCTTGGTATCTTATGCTCCAGGCCACTGTGGTTAGCTCATCTCCACGGGTGGGGAGCAGACCTCACTGCCACATTCTGATCTTTCCCCCTTATATCTTTTTATTTTTGTCTTTGTAACTAGCTGCATAATTACCTTCATTTGAGAGCATTTTTCAGTGATGAATCTGTTGTACTTTTAGAGACAAATTTTGCCAAAGGTTTTCATTTAGCCAGTTGCTAAATGTTGCTAATCTCGTGATTTTCCTGAACCTTGCCACTTACAGTATAACTAAAGGATGGGGAACATAAATGTGATTAATTGGATAATAGCTATTTATATTGCTTAGATTGATCAGCTCTGTTTTTAAACACTTCTTCAGGTTCTTCCCTCAAGAAGCAAGTTTGCAAACCAACCAACCACACTTAACCACACATTTAGATGAACAAAATTTTCCAAAGATTCTTGCCTTTTTGAGAACAATGTGACATGACTCGATTGTGAATGTTAACTATTAAGAAGGATCTGTTGAAACACTTATGTTTTATATATGTGTTTGTGTGAATATATACACATACATACTGCATTGTATATATCTTTATTGACTTTGATATATAATAAGTTGCACATATTTAAGACCTACAATGTGATAAGGTTTAACATATGTATACACCTGTGAAACCTTATCCCATTTGTAATTGCTCCGTCTTGGCCCTCCCTCTGCTAGCGTGGCTCCCAGCTCTCCCCAAACAAACACTGATCCTCTCTGTCACTGTATTTTAGTTTTTATTTTCTAGAATTTTGTATGAATGGAATAATGTAATAGGCACACTTTTTTGCCTGGCTTATATTAAACATAATTACTTCAAGATTAATCCAGGTTAGTGTGTGTATCAGTAGTTATCTCCTTTTTATTGCTGAGTGGTATTTCATTGCATGAGTATATCAGCTTGTTTATCCATGCACCTATCTTTTCAAAACATGGTGCTAGAAAAGGTAAGTATCCATACGCCAAAAAACAAAATTTTGAATCATACTTTACGCCAGAATACAAGAAGTAACTTATAGATCCAAATGTTGTTGATAAAAAGGTATAAAACTTCTAAAAGAAAGCATAGAAGAAAATCTTTGTGATTTAGATTAGGATATTATTTCCCCATAACCACAAACCCATAAAACCGCAAACCCCTACAACCCCACACCACAGTTTCTAAAAGAAAACATTGATAACTTGAATATCATCAAAATTAACTTCTCATCAAAAGACATTATTGAGAGAATAAAAAAAAAAGCCATAGATTTGGGGAAAAGTTTCAAAAATATGTAAATTTTAAAACATACAGAGAAAAATACAAGGAACAATATAAGTAATACTATTATATGAAATTTTTAGAGTACAGATTTAGATTAAAGTTTGGATAAACTAAATAGAGGAATGAGGATTGATAGCCTATCAATAAGCCCTGAGTACTTTTCACTGTGAAACTATTTTATCAAACCTGTAATCAGTTGAAGTCTGTAGGAAATACTCTTATTAGTCAACCAAGATGGGAAAATGGGGAGCTCTCTGCCACTGTCACAGTTATATACCGATATCTTGAATTTCCTCTTGCTTCAAATGTACTTTTGTTTCCATCTAATAGCAGTTCACTTTGATGTGGGTTATTCACAGTTTTTTGGTTCAGTGGTAGATCCTTCAGGAAACTGTGGTTTAAAACCCTATTGGGTACTTCCCTGGTGGCACAGTGGTTGAGAATCTGCCTGCCAGTGCAGGGGACACGGGTTTGAGTCCTGATCCGGGAAGATCCCACATGCCGCAGAGCAGCTAAGTCCGTGTGCCACAACTACTGAGCCTGTGCTCTAGAGCCCACAAGCCACAGCTACTGAAGCCCATGTGCCACAACTACTGAAGCCCGCACGCCTAGAGCCCGTGCTCCGCAACAAGAGAGGCCACCGCAATGAGAAGCCTGCGCACTGCAAAGAAGAGTAGCCCCCGCTCGCCACAACTAGAGAAAGCCCGCGCACAACAAGGAAGACCCAACACAGCCATAAATAAACAAACAAACAAACAAACAAAGAAATAAATAACTCTATTGGGTGTATTAGTAGCCTTCTGGTGCCCTGACACATGCACTGTTTCAAAATGCACAGCTTTTAAAGCAGTTATAGTTTTGCTAAGCTTCTGGCTTGGCCATTGGAAGCGTTTAGATCATTAAAATATATATATTTAGACATTTAAACTATCACCCTTACCATCTACAAGAGAGTCAACACTGCTTGCCAATCCTGGGTTGAAAAAGACGAAGGATTCTTTTCTAAAGACTTTGTAAAAGTAATAAACTCTTGAAATTTGAATCCGTGTATCACCATGACTATTGAAGGAGAGTATCGTCTCCGTGACTATAAAAGGAAGGAGAACTTCTGCATCTTTATTTGCCCTTGGGCAGGGAACCCTGAAGAGTTTATTTATCGTCTGAATCCCAGCAACATTAAATTGAAAAAACACAAAAGAAACAGATCCATTTACCAGTAGAAATCTCCTTCTTAAGCACTGTTTAACTCTGTACTGAAGAATATTTTATGCACTTCTTGATGAGTGTGTAACTTTAAGAAACCACTGCTTATCTTAAAGTCTTTTGAGGGGTATTGTTTGATGGTTTGAGGGAAGGGGTAACTATAAAAGTATATTCATCCTACACCATCTGACTACAGTTGATTGAATGACTATTCAGCTCTTTTCCAGGGTTATATAGACACTCATCTATCCACACATATATTTTGTTCAATTTATAATATGTTGATTACTCTTAATATGAAAGAGCCTCTATGGCACTGAAGCAGTATATGTATATTTAAAATTGTTATTGACCACTATCCATTTAAATGGCTCTGTCTAAATTATTTAGTTTGTTTTCTCCCATACCCCATTTTGCATTTGGCCTTGTTATCAACAAAGTTTTAAACTTTGTTGTATACAAATGCATGATTTACTTAGACTTTAAAAAATCCGTCTCATCTTTTCAGCTTGATTCATTTCCATGAATAGATTATAACTTGCTAATTGAGAGATTACAAAATCAGTTCAATCTGTAATAAATCCTTAAAAAGCAGAATTATGACTCTATTTTTAAAGTGATGCGAACTGAGGCATGCTTAAAACATAGTCCTTCCCTCACTAAAAAGAGAAGTAGCATCAGTTTTGAGTTTACACCTCCCTTGATATGCAGCTCTCTTGCTTACTGCACAAAGACTTTGCCTAAGTATTTCCAGTTGTTGTTATCAGTTGAAGAGAGTAGGAGTGAAATCAATGCCTGTTACCTTGGTTTTTTTTGGGGGGGGGGGTGTTGAAAGTGTACAATTCAGTGGTTTTTAGTATATTCGCAGAATTATACAACCATCATTACTGTCAACTTTACAGCACTTTAATCCCCAAAAAGAAACCATGTATTAGCACTCACTCCTCATTTCCCCCTAGAAATTCCCCCACCTGTTACCTTGTCGAAGAAATAGAAAAGTTGTCAATAAAGACTTCTACAAATTTATGTTAATTGCTCTAGGTAGAAGCAAATAACTTTTGAAGCTTTACATTTACATTAGAAATGTGTTTTGAAAGTCAAAATGGTATTCTTTAAAGCCACCTGCTCCTGGGGCTGTCAGTTATAGCTGTGAGTTTTATCAGTGGGCTCAAGGAGTCAGCTGATGTGTTAGTTTGAAATGTGATGGGTGGATTTCTTTGCAGGGCAACTTCATAGCACATTTCTTAAAGCTGTGAGTGAAACAGGCACTGGAACTATTATTGCCTGCATGGTGTTTTGAGCAGAAATGAAAGAATGAATCTGTTAGGCTTCTTATCCTTGATAACTGGAATTTATTTCATTGCCCTTATCCTGGGGACCTTTACAAAGGATGATAACTTCTGTCTTCTCTATTCAAGTAAAATAAGCATAAATATTATGCCTGAACAAGTTTTAAAGGGAGAAACCGTTGTGTTAAACGATATGTGATTGTATGTGATACAATACAAATATTTGAATCATTGGATGTTTTTCATTTCTTTTTTTAAAGAAAATCAATTAGGGATTAATTATGTCACTTCAATGAGAATAAAAACAATTTGGCTTGAATGTAATGGAAAACAAAACAAAACTTAACTATTAAATTGTACATAACCTCTGGCCTATCATTCTGCTTTTGAAAGCACTTATATCTCTTACGAATATTATTACTAAATCACTAAATGCCTTCTTTTGAACCTTTTTGTATTTAAATTTTTTTCATCCCCAGGCTCTATTCTGTGGCCATCTGCCATTTTATTTCAATTTCATCACTGCACGTAAGCAAATTAGTGATTACTCTAAAGTAAATAAACAGTGACAACAGCAAAAATAAAATGATACGCATTTTTGATTAAGCAAAAGTTTTGTACAATAACCGAAACCGGCTGACTTGGTAGAGCCAAGGTTTCATCTGGCCTGTCATGAAAACTGTTTAAATGTACCTTTCAGAGAAATGAAAATTTGACACAATTTAGAAGGCTGTTTCTGGGCTCTCCATCATAGCAGACCTGACGATGTACAAGTTAGTCAAGCTTTCTGGGAGGTGCTTGAGGGAGAAGCTGAGGTTGGAATATGGCATGGCTCTGTGAGACTTGCATGTGTGGGTACCTTGCCCTGGCAGGGAGGAAAGGAAGAAGTGATTATGTCACTGCTACTTGGAAGTGAATCCGTAGTAGGGGAATAAATAGTACAGGTGATTCAGCTCATGTGTGTTCTCCCTGGTAAGGCTGAATGAAAAACAAAAAGGAGAGAAGATATGGCGGAGGAAGATGAGGCATCTTTAAGTTGTGTGCGTTTGCATGAGGAAATAGCTAAGTACTGATCCTGGGGAAATGATGTGTATTCAACATTTAAAGTTCAAAACAGCCAAACTTCAGTGTGAAGAAGAGGCCTGATTTCTGTCTTATTCATTTTTGGCATTGTCTTCAGCACCTTACCACTTTTTCAAAATTGGGAGAAACAAAGGCTCACTTACTTATTATGGCAGAAATGATAGATTAATTAGTTACATCTAATTTTCCCCAGGAATCACACTTAATAAACTATAAAGGGTTTTCTAAATTTAAAATGGTGGCATAAAAGAAACTAATTATAGTAAATATAAATAAGGCATAGTGGTCTTTACTTTCTTTTTCTAGCTTTTTTGTTCAAATATATATATATATATATATATATATATATCTCCACATAAGTATATTATGAATATATAAAATACATTTATAGTTTTTTTATAAATATATGTCATAAAATGAATTTATGAATTACAAAGCTTATTTTTACAATGTTTATTGGAGTACAGTTGATTTACAGTGTTATGTTACTTTCTGCTGTATAGCAAAGTCAATCAGTTATACATATATCCACTCTTTTTTCGATTATTTTCCCATATAGGTCATTACAGAGTATTGAGTAGAGTTCCCTGTGCTATACAGTAGGTTCTTATATAATACTTATCTATTCCATATATAGTAGTGTGTATATGTCAGTCCCAGTGTCCCTCCCTTCCTTTCCACCCTGGTAACCGTAAGATTGTTTTCTACATCTGTGACTCTATTTCTGTTTTGTAAATAAGTTCATTTGTACCATTTTTTTAGATCCCACATATAAAGCTTAATTTTATAACTAGAGAAACAAAGATAGCTGGCTAGGGTGCTCACCTTTCTATGGTCAATGACAGACATGGGTTCAGATCTGTGACCTGTACTATCTCCTTTAGCCTCCTTACCAATCCAGGTGCTTTAACTTCGGGTTTTTCAACCTTAAGCCCTTATATTTTTTTACCTCTCAAAAATGATGATGACTTCCTACATTCTAAGCCAGAAGGACTTGTGACTATGTGCGTAGTGAAAGTGGCTCCAAATATAGTACAACCTTGTATAAGTGAGAGTGAGATTCATTAGACAGAAAGGAAATGCATGTTTATATTAATTGAATGCTTATTTATTCCAAGAGATGTAATTATAAAATACATGTGTATACATACAAACATATAATTAGCATTTGCCAGATAATCACTGCTTTAACACACTTTATTTTGGAGGCCTTGCAATATCCTTTATATAGTCTAAATCATTTCTAAGGATTAGAAGCCATTGACTGGCCACAGATGATATTTTTGTTGTTGTTGTTAGTATATATCACACATTCAGCCACAGACTGTCAGAAAAACGTTTATGGTTAATTTTATTTTGGGTGTTTGGCAACAGAATTTCAACTATGACCAATGGTGAGTAACCAAACATGGCCCAACTTAGTTGTGACATATGTTCTACACATAGTAAAGTTGAATGTGGCCTAAGAAACTAGACACATATACACAAAATGTCTTCAATTTTGTAGAGCCTTAAAGATAACATTTTTAGCTTCTTCAGCGACAGCAATGTAAGAATAACTGAGGTCTTAAGCAGGATGAGAGAGCTTGGAATTCTTGTCTTCTATCCTGCAAAACAATGTAATAGCCCAGATGTTTTCCCGAAGGATAGCATGCTCTTTCCAGATCAGCCAAGGCACATTCTTTACATCCATCTGTCCCTGTTCCATGTGAGAAATGAAGATATCTTCACAGATCTGCCTCTGCCCTGTCCCATTTCTGTGTTCCCATGCTAACCGGAAGGCTGAGATTAAAAAGTCTAGGATGGACCTTGACCTGTGGCAAGTGGAGTGTTTTTCAGTATTCTTGTTTGTTGCCCACATTTTGTCCATCTGCATTCTATGCTGAAGTGCTTCATCTGCCTGTGTAGACTCTCTCTAGGCAGTGGACGGGGTATTTTTTTCCCCCAACTTCAGATTTGATTGACCACCTCATGGTCCCTTCCTGAGCATTAGGAGCTGTCTTCTAAGTTGTGTCTGGAATAGAAATAAAATCCCAATTTTGGGAAGTGTCCAAAGGAAGATGATGGGAACCCAGATGGCAGCAAACTTATGATACTCCTGCTGTTCACAGCCAGTGTTTCCTCTGAGAAACCTGGATTTAGGATTTTACATCAGATTCTCTGGGGGGAAATCCATGTGGATTAAAATAAAAATATTCCTGAAAAAAAGAATAGTAACATCTTTTGCATTAACTCTCAACTTGCCAAAACTAAAGTATGGGTGATTACCAAGTAGAAGTTTTGTTTGCTCTTGTTCTCTTTGAGCCTTAAGTTTGAGAGGACATCTGGTTTTTTTTTTTTTTTTTTTTTTTCTGGAAGTTTAATCGATCAAAAGTGGGGAAAATCATTTTCTTTTGTTATAGTAAGTTTTAGCAAATTGAAAGCTACGGTCTTGAAGAAATGATGATGATGATGATGTGTGTATATATATTTATACACCAAGCAATTGGATTTGCCAGTAGGTAATTCATGTCCTCATACGTGTAAAGAGACTTCAGTTTCAAGAGGGTGAACTCTGATCCTGAATCAGCTTACTCTTCCCACACCAAAGCCTGCAAAAATGATAGAAAAGGCATAAAGACTCAAATATGTTAGTGTGTCATGAGGTTTGTGGACCTAAATTTGCTTTCTTTGACTCCTCTGCAGTACTTATTCCAACAGGTCAAAATAAACATGTGTTGAACAATGAATGTATTTCTATCCCAGAATTAACTTGACTTATTAGCAGAATCTTTATAAAATTGTATCTCAGTGAATACCTAGTCATCTAAATTCACCTCAGTACATGTTACAGTTGATTAACCTGCCACTCAATGTCCATATTTTACCTGTTAAAGAACAGGTGTCACCATTGCCCTATGCATAGCTTCTTTGTCAATCAAACCAAACTACTTCTTGTTCTTTTTCTAATCTGTTCACATATGTCTCTGAGTACCCTCCACATAGTACACTCCCAAGTTAAGAACTTTGACCAAAGGTTATTCATGGCTGTATTAAGGTGAATATGAAATGTTTCTCTATTTATATTTGTCTGTATTTGAAAATTTTCTATATTGAAATACAGTTCTGTAATATAAAAACACAAGAAAATGATCTTTTTCCCCCATTTCCAATAACATTTGATTTTTTTTCCTGTTCTTCAAAACCTAACTCAAATTGTCCCTGTTAGTAAAGCTTTACTTTTGTAATCCTCCGCTTCTTGACTGTAATCTGTGACTTTTTTTCCTCTGAATTTCTTAGAAGTCCTGCCTCTTCCTTTCTTATATCATAGTGTACATGCCCCATCCCCTGCAATGAGGACAGAATTTTGGGGCTAACCAAAAGGTCATACCTTATTAAAATAGAATCATGCAGCTTCCCCGAGCCTATTAATATACATCTATAAGAATGATGGTTCTTACAGGGTTTGTGGCTATTAAAAGAGATTATACATTTTACAATGCCCAGCCTTGTACCTGTCATAAAGATACACCTCAGTTGCCCTCTCCTACTTCTTTCTGTGTTTAATACATAGTGCACATAGAGCACTTTGGTTTTTTATTTATTTATTTTTATTTATTTGGCTACGTTGGGTTTTCGTTGCGGTGCGGTGCGCAGGCTTCTCCTTGCGGAGGCATCGCTTGCTGTGGAGCACAGGTTCTAGGCGTGCGGGCTTCAGTAGTTGTAGCACGCAGGCTCAGCAGTTGTGGTGCACGGGCTTAGTTGTTCCGCGGCATGTGTGACCTTCCCGGACCAGGGATCCAACCCGTGTCCCCTGCATTGGCAGGCGGATTCTTAACCACTGTGCCACCAGGGAAGCCCTGCTATTTCTTTTCTAATCTGTCTTATTTATCATGATTTCTCCTTGTAGGTGGTATAGTGGTTTGCATGGAACATGTGTCTGGTGAATGACTGATGAATGAAGGATTGAGCTAATTAATTTAGGATGGGGACTAATGCATTCCACTTCTTCAACTCAACAGAAGATAAGTTAAAGCAAATTGCTGCTTGTTTTTGTGCCACACCAGGTGACTTAGGTCCACTGTTTGGGTTGTTGCAAACTGCTCAAGGTCAGAGGGACTCTACATAGACTATTTCCTGCTTCCCTAGAAGGCTTTCTTGTACCAATACTTTTATCTTTTCCTAACATTTCTATAAGGGAACAGTTTAAAAACAAAAAACTTTGTCATAACATTTTTTTTTTTTTTTCGGTACGCGAGTCTCTCACTGTCGTGGCCTCTCCCGTTGCGGAGCACAGGCTCCGGACGCACAGGCTCAGCAGCCATGGCTCACAGGCCCAGCCGCTCCATGGCATGTGGGATCTTCCCGGACCGGGGCACGAACCCGTGTCCCCTACATCGGCAGGTGGACTCTCAACCACTGCGCCACCAGGGAAGCCCTGTCATAACATTTTTAAGTTGATTCAGGATCAGAGTTCAGTTGACATGTGTGAAATGATATGATAAACTTTGTAAAGCAGGGTTTTGCCCAGCTCTAGTTACAAGAAAATTAGCATGGAATCCATTCTAATAGTCCCCCAAATTCTGTGATTCACTTGGGTGGTTATTCTAGTCTGGGCCAGCTTGACAGTTATACCGGCTCTCTCCTGCATCTGCAGTCATGTGGCAGGATAGCTGATGGCTAGATGATGTAGAGTATGAGCATTCACTCATCTGGGGTTTGGTAGGCTATTGGCTCTGCCAACAGAGGCAATTGGGCCACATGTCTCTGGAAGTCTTTTTCACATGGTGGCAGTCATCGGGTTCCAAAGAGCAGCCCCAGTGCACAGTGATATGCCAAGTATCTGTTTGTCACACTAATGTCTCACTGCCTAGAGCCAGTCATATAGCCAACTCAAATTTAAGAGTTGATGGCCACTTTTCAGTCTACCACAGAAAGACAGGGAAGGGGTAAGTATTCGTGTGCTCCTGTTTGGCTTTCTCTTGCCTCTGATATTGTTCATGACCTCCTCAGAGACGTGTAGTCCAATGTATTTGGTCCCTGCCATTGTGCATGCTTCCCAACCCCTCTTCTAGTTAGATTTCCTGTTGCTTGGCCCTCCCTTTATCATCGTGACTCTTGTCATGAAGCTGCAAGAACTTCTTAGGATTTCACCTCCATCTTCTGACAAGTGCAGGGAAGTGGGCTGGTGGGAATGCCTCCATTTGCTTTCTAGGCCCTTCAGTGAGACTTCTTTGCTCAGCACTCTGGGAGAAAAATAAACACCAAACCCAAAGAACATATGTCATGTTCTTTCAAAAACTCTCACCCAAGTCAACTCTGACACAGCAAGAAAAACCAGTTCTCACTCTCCCTTTCTGGAAGGACCCCAAACTAGGCCTCAATTCTCCCCAAAAGAAAGAACCCGGTAATTTCCAAGTGCCTATTGACTTTCCTTCCTCTCCTTTTCATGTGGAGATTAGAGATTGAATTTGGGGTTACTGGGGTTGTAGTTATTGGTAGTAGGTCAGTTCTACCATCTCTTAGAAGCCCTGCAAGTAGATGTCTGTTGCCATCACCTGGCAGTGCCAGTGAATGATAGCTTCCCTTTTTTTTTTTCGATTTTTTTTACAATTTATTTTTTAAACTTACTTTAAATTTTTATTTTATTTTTTTAATGTTTTTATTGGAGTATAATTGCTTTACAGTGGTGTGTTAGTTTCTGCTTTATAACAAAGTGAATCAGTTATACATATACATATATTCCTATCTCTTCCCTCTTGCATCTCCCTGCCTCCCACCTTCCCTATCCCACCCTTCAGGCTGGTCACAAAGCACCAAGCTGATCTCACTGTGCTATGCGACTGCTTCCCACTAGCTGTCTATTTTACATTTGGTAGTGTATATATGTCCATATATACACTACCACTCTCTCACTTTGTCCCAGCTTACCCTTCCCCCTCCCAGTGTCCTCAAGTCCATTCTATAGTAGGTCTGCCTCTTTATTCCTGTCTTGCCCCTAGGTTCTTCATGACCATTTCTTTTTTTTTTTTTTTTTTTTTTATATTCCATATATATGTGTTAGCATACAGTATTTGTTTTTCTCTTTCTGACTTACTTCACTCTGTATGACAGACTCTAGGTCCATCAAAGTCACTACAAATAACTCAATTTCGTTTCTTTTTACGGCTGAGTAGTATCCACTGTATACATCTTCTTTATCCATTCATCTGTCGATGGACACATAGTTGCTTCCATGTCCTGGCTATTGTAAATAGTGCTGCAGTGAACATTGTGGTACATGACTCTTTTTGAATTATGGTTTTCTCAGGGTATATGCCCAGTAGTGGGATCGCTGGGTCGTATGGTAGTTCTATTTTTAGTTTTTTTAAGGAACTTCCATACTGTTCTCCATAGTGGCTGTATCAATTTACATTCCCACCAACAGTGCAAGAGGGTTCCCTTTTCTCCACACCCTCTTCAGCATTTATTGTTTCTGGATTTTTTCATGATGGCCATTCTGACCGGTGTGAGATGAAATCTCATTGTAGTTTTGATTTGTATTTCTCTAATGATTAATCATGTTGAGCACTCTTTCATGTGTTTGTTGGCAATCTGTATATCTTCTTTGGGGAAATGTCTGTTTAGGTCTTCTGCCCATTTTTGGATTAGGTTGTTTGTTTTTCTGATATTGAGCTGCGTGAGCTGCTTGTAAATTTTGGAGATTAATCCTTTGTCAGTTGCTTCACTTGCAAATATTTTCTCCCATTGTGAGGGTTGTCTTTTCGTTTCCTTTATATTTTCCTTTGCTGTGCAAAAGCTTTTAAGTTGCATTAGGTCCCATTTGTTTATTTTTGTTTTTATTTCCATTTCCCTATGAGGTGGGTCCAAAAGGATCTTGCTGTGATTTATGTCATAGAGTGTTCTGCCTATGTTTTCCTCTAAGAGTTTGATAGTGTCTGGCCTTACATTTAGGTCTTTAATTAATTTTGAGTTTATTCGTCTTTAATCAATTTTGAATTTATTTTTGTGTATGGTGTTAGAGAGTGTTCTAATTTCATTCTTTTACATGTAGCTCTCCAGTTTTCTCAGCACCAGTTATTGAAGAAACTGTCTCTTCTGCATTGAATATTCTTGCCTCCTTTATCAAAGATAAGGTGACCATATGTGCGTGGGTTTATCTCTGGGCTTTCTATCCTGTTCCATTGATCTATATTTCTGTTTTTGTGCCAGTACCATACTGTCTTGATTATTGTAGCTTTGTAGTATAGTCTGAAGTCAGGGAGCCTGACTCTTCCAGCTCCATTTTTCTTTCTCAAGATTGCTTTGGCTATTAGGGGTCTTTAGTGTTTCCATACAAATTGTGAAATTTTTTGTTCTAGTTCTGTGAAAAATGCCATTGGCAGTTTGATAGGAATTGCATGGAATCTGTAGATTGCTTTGGGTAGTATAGTCATTTTCACAGTGTTGATTCTTCCAATCCAAGAACATGGTATATCTCTACATCTATTTGTATCATCTTTAATTTCTTTCATCAGTGTCTTATAATTTTCTGCATACAGGTCTTTTGTCTCCTTAGGTAGGTTTATTCCTTGATATTTTATTCTTTTTGTTGCAGTGGTAAATGGGAGTGTTTTCTTAATTTCACTTTCAGATTTTTCATCATTAGTGTACAGGAATGCAAGAGATTTCTGTGCATTAATTTTGTATCCTGCTATTTTACTAAATTCATTGATTAGCTCTAGTAGTTTCCTGGTAGCATCTTTAGGATTCTCTATTTATAGTATCATGTCATCTGCAAACAGTGACATCTTTACTTCTTTTCCGATTTGGATTTATTTTATTTCCTTTTCTTCTCTGATTGCTGTGGCTAAAACTTCCAAAACTATGTTGAATAATAGTGGTGAGAGTGGGCAACCTTGTCTTGTTCCTGATCTTAGTGGGAATGGTTTCAGTTTTTCACCATTGAGGACAATGTTGTTTGTGGGTTTGTCATATATGGCCTTTATTATGTTGAGCTAAGTTCCCTCTATGCCTACTTTCTGGAGGGTTTTTATCATAAATTGGTGTTGAATTTTGTCGAAAACTTTCTCTGTATCTATTGATATGATCATATGTTTTTTTTTTTTTTCCCTTCAATTTGTTGATATGGTGTATCACATTGATTGATTTGCGTATATTGAAGAATCCTTGCATCCCTGGGATAAACCTCAATTGATCATGGTGTATGATCCCTTTAATGTGCTGTCGGATTCTGTTTGCTAGTATTTTGTTGAGGATTTTTGCATCTATGTTAATCAGTGATATTGGTCTGTAGTTTTCTTTTTTTGTGACATCTTTGTCTGGTTTTGGTGTCAGGGTGATGATGGCCTCGTAGAATGAGTTTGGGAGTGTTCCTCCCTCTGCAGTATTTTGGAAGAGTTTAAGAAGGATAGGTGTTAGCTCTTCTCTAAATGGTTGATAGAATTCGCCTGTGAAGCCATCTAGTCCTGGGCTTTTGTTTGTTGGAAAACTTTTTTTTTAACATGTTTATTGGAGTATAACTGCTTTACAATGGTGTGTTAGTTTCTGCTTTATAACAAAGTGAATCAGTTATACATATACATATATCCCCATATCTCCTCCCTCTTGCCTCTCCCTCCCTGCAACCCTCGCTATCCCACCCTGGTGGAAGATTTTTATTCACAGTTTCAATTTCGGTGCTTGTGATTGGTCTGTTTATATTTTCTGTTTCTTCCTGGTTCAGTCTTGGAAGGTTGTGCATTTCTAAGAATTTGTTCATTTCTTCCAGGTTGTCAATTTTATTGGCATATAGTTGCTTGTAGTAAACTATCATGACCCTTAGTATTTCTGAAGTTTCAGTTGTTACTTCCCCTTTTTCATTTCTAATTCTATTGATTTGAGTCTTCTCCCTTTTTTTCTTGATGAGTCTGGCTAATGGTTTATCAATTTTGTTTATCTTCTCAAAGAACCAGCTTTCAGTTTTGTTGATCTTTGCTATCATTTCTTTCATTTCTTTTTCATTTATTTCTGATCTGTTCTTTATGATTTCTTTCCTTTTGCTAAATTTGGGTTTTTTTTGTTCTTCTTTCTCTAATTGCTTTAGGTGTAAGGTTCGGTTGTTTATTTGAGATGTTTCTAGTTTCTTAAGGTAGGATTGTATTGCTATAAAATTCCCTCCTAGAACTACTTTTGCTGCAGCCCATCGGTTTTGGATCATCGTGTGTTCATTGTCATTTGTTTCTAGGTATTTTTTGATTTCCTCTTTGATGTCTTCAGTGATCTCTTGGTTATTATGTAGTGTATTGTTTAGCGTCCATGTGTTTGCATTTTTTACAGATTTATTCCTGTAATTGATATCTAGTCTCATAGTGTTGTGGTCAGAAAACATATTTGATACGATTTCAATTTTTGTAAATTTACCAAGGCTTGACTTTTGACCCAAGATATGATCTATACTGGAGAATGTTCCATGAGCAGTTGAGAAGAAAGTGTATCCTGTTGTTTTTGGATGGAATGTCCCATAAATATCAATTAAGACCATCTTGTTTAAGGTCTCATTTAAAGCTTGTGTTTCCTTATTTATTTTCATTTTGGATGATCTGTCCATTGGTGAAAGTGGGGTGTTAAAGTCACGCCGTACTATGATTGTTTTACTGTTGATTTCCCCTTTTATGGCTGTTAGTATTTGCCTTATGTATTGAGGTGTCCTATGTTGGGTGCATAAATATTTACAATTGTTATATCTTCTTGGATTGATCCCTTGATCATTATGTAGTGTCCTTATTTGTCTCTTGTAATAGTCTTTGTTTTTGTTTTTGTTTTTTTTTTGCGATACGCGTGCCGCAGAGCAAGGCTCCGGACGCGCAGGCCCAGTGGCCATGGCTCATGCACCCAGCCACTCCGCGGCATGTGGGATCTTCCTGGACCAGGGCACGAACCCACGTCCCCCACATCAGCAGGCAGACTCTAAACCACAGTGCCACCAGGGAAGCCCCCTAGTCTTTGTTTTAAAGTCTATTTTGTCAGATATGAGAATTGCTACTCCAGCTTTCTTTTGATTTCCATTTGCATGGAATATCTTTTTCCATCCCCTCACTTTCAGTCTGTATGTGTCCCTAGGTCTGAAGTGGGTCTCTTGTAGACAGCATATATACGGGTCTTGTTTTTGTATCCATTAAGCCAGTCTCTGTCTTTTGGTTGGAGCATTTAATCCATTTACATTTAAGGTAATTATTGATATGTATGTTCCTATTCCCATTTTCTTAATTGTTTTCTGTTTGTTATTGTAGGTCTTTTCCATCTCTTGTGTTTCCTGCCTAGAGAAGTTCCTTTAGCATTTGTTGTAGAGCTGTTTGGTGGTGCTGAATTCTCTTAGCTTTTGCTTGTCTGTAAAGGTTTTAATTTCTCCATCAAGTCTGAATGATATCCTTGCTGGATAGAGTAATCTTGGTTGTAGGTTTTTCCCTTTCATCACTTTAAACATGTCCTGCCACTCCCTTCTGGCTTGCAGAGTTTCTGCCGAAAGATCAGCTGTTAACCTTATGGGGATTTCCTTGTATGTTATTTTTTTTGTTTTTCCATTGCTGCTTTTAGTATTGTTTCTTTGTATTTAATTTTTGATAGTTTGATTAATATGGGTCTTGGTGTGTTTCTCTTTGGATTTATCCTGTATGGGATTCTCTGTGCTTCCTGGACTTGATTAACTATTTCCTTTCCCATATTAGGGAAGTTTTCAACTATAATCTCTTCAAATATTTTCTCAGTCCCTTTTTCTCTTCTGCTTCTGTGACCCCTATAATTCGAATCTTGGTGTGTTTGATATTGTCCCAGAGGTCTCTGAGATGGTCCTCAATTCTTTCCATTCTTTTTTCTTTATTCTGCTCTGCAGTAGTTATTTCCACTATTTTATCTTCCAGGTCACTTATCCGTTCTTCTGCCTCAGTTATTCTTCTGTTGATCCCTTCTAGAGAATTTTTAATTTTATTTATTGTGTTGTTCATGATTGTTTGTTTGCTCCTTGGTTCTTCAAGTTCCTTGTTAAGTGTTTCTCATATTTTCTCCATTCTATTTCCAAGACTTTGGATCATCTTTACTATCATTGTTATGTATTCTTTTTCAAGTAGACTGCCTATTTCCTCTTCATTTGTTATGTCTGGTGGGTTTTTACCTTGCTCCTTCATCTGCTGTGTGTTTCTTTGTCTTCTCATTTTGCTTAAGTTACCGTGTTTGGGGTCTCCTTTTCGCAGGCTGCAGGTTCGCAGTTCCTGTTGTTTTTGGTGTCTGTCCCCAGTGGTTAAAGTTGGTTCAGTGTGTTGTGTAGGCTTTCTGATGGAGGAGACTAGTGCCTCTGTTCTGGTGGATGAGGCTGGATCTTGTCTTTCTGGTGGGCAGGTCCACGTCTGGTGGTGTGTTTTGGGGTGTCTGTGGCCTTATTATGATTTTAGGCAGCCTCTCTGCTAATGGGCGGGGTTGTGTTCCTGTCTTGCTAGTTGTTTGGCATATGGTGTCCAGCACTGGAGCTTGCTGGTTGTTGAGTGCAGCTGGGTCTTGGCATTGAGATGGAGATTGCTGGGAGATTTTTGCTGTCTGATATTACGTGGAGCTGGGAGGTCTCTGTTGGACCAATGTCCTGAACTTGGCTCTTCCACCTCAGAGGCACAGCCCTGATGCCTGGCTGGAGCACCAAGAGCCTGTCATCCACATGGCTCAGAATAAAGGGTAGAAAGAAAGAAAAACAGAAAGATAAAATAAAAAAGTTATTAAAATAAAAAACAAAAAAAATAATTATTAAGAAAAATTTTTTTTTTTTTTTTTTTTTTTTTTTTTTTTTTTTTTTTTTTTGGCTGTACGTGGGCCTCTCACTGTTGTGGCCTCTCCCGTTGTGGAGCACAGGCTCCGGACGCACAGACCCAGCGGCCATGGCTCACGGGCCGAGCCGCTCCGCGGCACGTGGGATCTTCCCGGACCGGGGCACGAACCCGTGTCCCCTGCATCGGCAGGCGGACTCTCAACCACTGCGCCACCAGGGAAGCCCCAAGAAAAAAATTTTTAAGTAATTATAAAAAAAAGAAAAAGAAAGAAAGAACAAGCAAACCAAAAAACAAATCCACCAATGACAACAAGTGCTGAAAACTATACTAAAAAAAGGGGAAAAAAAGGACCAACAGAAGCCTAGGACAAATGGTAAAAGCAAAGCTATGCAGACAAAATCACATGCAGAAGCATACACATACAAACTCACAAAAATAGAAAAAGGGAAAAAATATATATATATATATTGTTGCTCCCAAAGTCCACCTCCTGAATTTGGGATGATTCATTGTCTATTCAGGTATTCCACACATGCAGGGTACTTGAAGTTGATTGTGGAGATTTAATCCGCTGCACCTGAGGCTGCTGGGAGAGATTTCCCTTTCTCTTGTTTGTTCCCACAGCTCCCGGGGCTCAACTTTGGATTTGGCCCCGCCTCTGCATGTAGGTCGCCCTCAGGTGTCCGTTGTTCGCTCAGACAGGACTGGGTTAAAGGTGCAGCTGATTCCGGGGCTCTGGCTCAGTCAGGCCGAGGGGGAGGGAGGGGCATGGAGTTCGGGGCGAGCCTGCCCGGCAGAGGCCGCCATGATGTTGCACCAGTCTGAGGCGCCGTGAGTACTCCCGGGGAAGTTGTCCCTGGATCCCGGGACCCTGGCAGTGGCGGGCTGCACAGGCTCCCAGGAGGGGAGGTGTGGAGAGTGACCTGTGCTCGCACACAGGCTTCTTGGTGGCGGCAGCAGCAGCCTTAGCGTCTCGTGCCCGTCTCTGGGGTTCGCGCTTTTAGCCGCGGCTCGCGCCCGTCTCTGGAGCTCCTTTACGCGGCACTCTTAATCCTCTCTTCTCGCTCACTAGGAAACAAAGAGGGAAGAAAAAGTGTCTTGCCTCTTCGGCAGGTCCAGACCTTTTCCTGGACTCCCTCCCACCTAGCTGTGGGGCACTAGCCCCCTTCAGGCTGTGTTCACCCCACCAACCCCAGTCCTCTCCTTGTGCTCTGACCGAAGCCTGTGCCTCAGCTCCCAGCCCCTTCCACCCCGGCGGGTGAGCAGACAAGCCTCTCAGGCTGGTGAGTGCTGGTAGGCGCAGATCCTCTGTGCGGGAATCTCTCCGCTTTGCCCTCCGCACCCCTGTTGCTGTGCTCTCCTTCGTAGCTCTGAAGCCTTCCCCCTCCGCCACCCGCAGTCTGCGCCCGCGAAGGGGCTTCCTAGTGTGTGGGAACCTTTCCTCCTTCACAGCTCCCTCCCACCGGTGCAGGTCCCGTCCCTATTCTTTGTCTCTGTTTTTTCTTTTTTCTTTTGCCCTACCCAGCTACGTGCGGAGTTTCTTGCCTTTTGGGAGGTCTGAGGTCTTGTGCCAGCGTTCAGTAGGTGTTCTGTAGGAGTTGTTCCACGTGTAGATGTATTTCTGGTATATCTGTGGGGAGGAAGGTGATCTCCACGTCTTACTCTTCCGCCATCTTGAAGCTCCCTAAATTTTTATTTTATATTGGAATATAGTTGATAAACAATATTGTGTTAGTTTCAGTTGTGCAGCAAAGTGATTCAGTTATACATATACAAGTATCTATTCTTTTTCCAATTATTTTCCCATTTAGGTTTTAAATGAGCTTAGTTATAAAACAAACACAGACTTAGAGAACAAACTTATGGTTACTAGGGGAAGGGGTGGGGGCAGAGATGGATAGATTGGGAGTTTGGGATTGACATGTACACACTGCTATATTTAAAATAGATAACCAATGAGGAACTACTGTATAGCACAGGGAACTCTGCTCAATATTCTGTAATGCGCTTCCTTTTAAATAAGTGGTGGTGCAGTCGCGTTGGTATTACCACTGGTTGTTTTCAGCTTAGGTCTTAGCTAAGATTGGAATACAACCAAAAAGTTCTACCCAAATCCCAGTATGCATTATTTTGTCTATACTTCTTTGCCTGGTTCTGCACATTGTCCTCTGTTTAATTGGAGCAAGCTGGCTAGATCCCATTTCTGGTTTGGTCCATTCCAAGGCTTGATTTGACTGACTGTGTAGTCACAAAGTCTGTGGATTTTTTTTTTTTTTTTTTTTTGCGGTACACAGGCCTCTCACCGCTGCGCCTCTCCCGTTGCGGAGCACAGGCTCCGGACACGCAGGCTCAGCGGCCATGGCTCACGGGCCCAGCCGCTCCGCAGCATGTGGGATCCTCCCAGACCGGGGTACGAATCTGCGTCCCCTGCATCGGCAGGCGGACTCTCAACCACTGCGCCACCAGGGAAGCCCTGTGGATGTTTATTACAAGCAAAGAGATGTTGCTTTGAGTGGGACTCAAAGTCAACACTGGGAGGATCTTTAAATTTGGAAATTTGAATTATTATACCTATGAATTCTATAGAAATGTTGTTGGCAATGTCCAGGGAAAACCAATTAATGATTTTCCTTCATAGTGAAGTGATTGAAAATGATCACATCATTTCCCACACAGGTTGGGATTTGAAGCCACTCATAGAGACTGGTTCATCAGGCTGCTAAACCATTCTGGCAGTCTCGCATCCTAGGTGATCTTTCAAAAATCATTATTATTATTTTTTATTTTAAAGAAAGGAATGGAAAAAGATGACCTGCCATATACTCTTACCCATAATAATGAGGGGTTTTATTTTTGAAAATAAAGAACTGATGAGATATGGATAATACAGGGATGGAGTTAAATGAGTTTAGTGTATAAAAACTCCCATTCTGAATGCCACTTGATGGAGAGAAATCATATAGAGCAGAATTTTAAAAAATAATTAATGGCAAAACATATTTATTCTATGAGTCATAAGGTCTAAGGCCTCCAGAAGTTATGACCACTTAAAAAAGAGATTACCAGTTATTGGAAAATATACCTTTGGAAATAACAACGAAAGAAAAAGAGAAACACACTTGAAGGAATAAGATGTCTGTTAAGCAAAAACCACCCCCTAGTTATGGTCTTATTGATTATGCTTTTAAAGGAACTTTGCCATCCAGGTATCATGGACATGCCAGGAATTAAGTTTATTCAACCTTACTTTCAATCCAGAATTGATATTTACTATTGCTGGTGTTGAATAATTGTTACGACAGCTGTAGAGTAAGCTCACTACCAATGGCAGGCCCATGGAAGGAATAGTCTTGTCATGATTGAAAAATATGGTGTCTTCTTAAATGGGGTACAGTTCTTACCACAAATCATGTTGGAGGATGTGTATTCATGTAAGCACATGTATATCTGTGTGTTTGTGTCTAGTGGATACATTGTCAAGTAGGCCATTTAACCAACTGAAATGTTTGTCGGACTTAAAATATTTGAGCCACAGTTACAATACAGAACAAAGAATATAGTTTTGATTTTGCTTTTTACCCGAGACAGTGTTGTGGTATTACTGGTAAATATTAAGTATTTACTATATAACACATTGAATTGTTTAATATTAGCAATACTCCAAATGTGGGAGGTACCATATGCATGTAAATACATGTACTAATATTAGAGGCTTGAAAATGTGTATAGCCTCTTGTTTTAAATACTAGAACAATTTATAAGCCTATATAACATCAAGAACACATACTTGTATATATAGAGAAATGTTATTTTATATTTTTAAACATTATAGGCTGGGCCTTCAATTTTTCAAGTTCCTAGTAACACAATAAAAAGTGGACAGACTGTTTGTTCCCCTCAACTCTGAGTGTTTCCGTATTCTGGTTTTTGCTTTGAGCTTAGTTCTGTCTGAGTTAATCAGTGACGCTTGTATTGGCATCACACTCCTAAATTAACTTAACTGGCTCTTATTAACCTTCAGATGTTTCACACAGTATGTGAATGGCGATCTGAGTATAGACACACTAAGTGAACATGTTTGAAACATTGGCACCTCTTTGGATGATTACATGGCTGGAAACAATTGTTGAGAATAGCATACTTCTTCTTTTGGAATGATTAAAAGAAAAAAAAGTTGACTTGACATCCTAAGTTAACATTAGAGGTTTTTGTTGTTTTCTGGCTAATTTACAACTTGAATAATTTTATGCTGCCTATTTAAATAATTTCCTTTGGAGTTTATTTCTCATTAATTTTGTATTACTTCATCTTCTCTCACAGTTTGCATGGTTTTCTCATATGCTGCTCCTTGCAAAGGCAGATATTCACACATATTTTTATCTATGTCTACATAGATCTAAAGTCTGTAACTCTTGAAAAGTGTAATTACTCATCACATTTTTTGATATTTAATAGGAATAAGCAAAGATGCTATCCTGTGGGAAAATAATACTTGGAGCATTTGTCAACAGATTACTTGATTTACAAGCACAGCATGTAGAAATATTCCACATAATATGATGCATCATACATATGCAACAAATTAGAATTACTAAAGGAAATTATTTCATCATGTAAGACCCTTAAATACGGTTATTTCCCATATTCTTCTCACTATAAATTCTTCCCTGCATCATCTCATCCATCACAGGATTCCAACTATTTTTTTCATGTGAATCATACTCAAAACTGCATTTTAAATCTTGAGCTTTCCCCATGTCTTCCCGAATCTCTTATATTAGGTAAAATCATCCATCCCTGCCGACCCACAGTTGTACGCCACGAAACCAGGAGACTAGAAACTTGAAACTCACTTTTACCTCAGCTTCCCCTTAAATAAAATGAATGTTTGCTAAACCTGTGAAATATTTCTCCAAAATGTATCTAACTGATCTCTTCCATTATCTTCCCAGGAATTGTATTCAAACACAGACTTCATCATCTTACATTAAAACAAATGCAGCAACCTTCTAACTGATCTTATCTTTGCTCCCCCCCCACCCCCACCAACTAAACTCACTTAACAAAGATTATATTTTAGAATGTGAACACTGTACTCTTACTTTCTTGGTTTAAAAATATTTGGCTCCGTACTTCCTACCAAATGGACCCTACAACCCTTCCAGTTTCTCACGGTTAGACAGAGCTGACCATATCTTTGTCATGCTTCCGCATAACTTGCCACTCTGTCTTCCTAATCCTGTCCCCAAACAAATGCACCCAGTCAGGGGCCACACTTCACCCTGAATATCCATCTGTTTAATATCCCTGCACCTTGATCATACTCTTCCCTTTGCCTCAAAAACCCTTAACTACATTCCTGTCTGTCAAAATTCTATTGACACCGTTAGTCTTGGCTTCCCTGATCCTTGACAGAATTCACCCCTCACCCTGTGCGCTCTCTTAGCTATTGATTCTTTCACACAGTTCCTTCTGATCACATGCATGTTTCCACCATTATATAGTAAGATTTTTGAGGGACTGTTCTTGGAGACCTCAAGTGCTAAATAAACATTGTTTCATACAGAGAGTCTGAGAGGTGTTCAACAAATGTTTGTTAAGTTGAACAAATAGTAATATAATTTAATGTTTGTTAAATGTGAATATAATTTTCTGCAAGTAATGTAAGAATATGCTTTATACAAATGCATGTGGGGATAATATAAATCTGTTTTCAGAAAATACACTCATTTAATTTTATCATGGGCTGAATATTTAAAAGTTATTTACCTAAAATAGAAATAAAATATAGTCACTTTGTCCTTTCCATACCTCTCTCCATCTCTTTTTCCTTTATTCCCTCCTTCAAGTTAGTGTTCATCAAGTCAAATTTTTTATGCCCTATTTCTCAGAAGCTTGTTTACTGAGCTCACTGGTTTTGATTCATCATAACTGCGGGTAACTAACGTTTCTCATAGACTGCTGTGGGCAATGTGGATTGATTTCTTTGGATGTCTCTTGATGTCTTGGGGATCATCTCTTGTGTTCATTATCTATTTTTGAAAACAAATGGATTTATAATATGTATACATTTGTGTCTATCATAACCTTGCTTCAAAGGGATATTATTAGTTTACGGAGGAATGGTCACTATGATGAAATAAAATGTTGTAATGACAGAACAGGAAGACGTTGGCATGAGATAAGTTGATGTCAGGAGTGCAGCCCTGCCATGAACTTCTGTGCCTTTGCTAGAAGTAGACCACAGTTTTAGCTCTAAATCTCCTAACCCCTCTGGAAATGAGAAAGAGAGGCCTGTGACACAGATATACAATGTCCATAAAATAAAAACAAATCTGTTCTTCAGAAAAAAACAAACAAACAAACTCATAACTATCCCTGAAACTGAAACCAGGGGAAAAAGATCTCTTACATCGTTCTTCAGAATGAGGACATTGTCAGGTTGTAACGAATATTCTCTGCATCATATGCATGTTTAATTCTCTGTAAGATCACAGGACAGTTGTTTATTAAATTACCTCAGTGTAACCTGGGGAATTATACCCAAAGGTAACTCAGAAGACTTGTTTTCCATCAAACAATAAAAAATTGTCCTGGTATCCTGGGCTCTGACCTTCTAGATAATCAGAGGATCATTTTTATGTGATGTGGAGAAGTAGATGAGATTGGATTATTTTGATTAATTATCCACAGCTATTGCCTCTCTGGCCAAGCTGTAATAGTTTTGTTTTTGTTTTTGTTTTTTGCGGTACTTGGGCCTCTCACTGCTGTGGCCTCTCCTGTTGCGGAGCACCAGCTCCGGACACAGGCTCAGTGGCCACAGCTCACGGGCCCAGCCGCTCCGCGGCATGTGGGATCTTCCCAGACCGGGGCACGAACCCGTGTCCCCTGCATCGGCAGGCGGACTCTCAACCACTGCACCACCAAGGAAGCCCTGTAATAGGTGTTGTCCATCAGTTTGAGGTTCACGTCCTTGACAAGTGTAAACTAAAGGAGGACACTGTGGTTGGTTGTGAAGTTTCAGACTTTAACATTCACCTCTGTTAAGGCCAAGTTTGCACATCATCTTCTTAAGAAAATCCAGGAGGGTGGTTATAGGCCAGCCACCCTCTCTGTTAAAGGGGACAAAGTGAGCATCCATAATTTCAGCTTGACTTTGTATGAAGTAGGTTAGATCTCTTCTAAAATAGGATTCATGGGAAATTAAGGGAACTACCAATCTGTGCCATAAAGTACAGATATAATAACTGGAACCTGAAAAACAAGAAATTATAGCCAGTGTACATTCCACTTTTAAATTTTGTCAAATTTTAAAAAGAAGACCTGCAAAACACCATTTGAACAATTATCTGTGATCAATCAGTTGAAACATACAAACTTTGGTAACTGAATGAGGTAATGTCTATAGACCCAGTTACTGAAAACAGTCAAACCTTCAGAATATCTACCAAAAGGCATGTCTTTGACTTTAGTTGATCTGCTTAGCCGTTTTCTTCTGAAAATCACTCTGATAAGATTTGTTGTAATTGGCTCTGTCGTAGGGGCTAGTATCATATATTTTATCAGCATGGCATAGTTCCCCTCGGAATTATCTCATGTTCTACAATTCATAAATTATTTTAGTGAGAAATTTTCCATTTAATGTCTGCCTTTTGAAGAACAACCCAGAAAAAAATTTTTTTTTTTTTCTCATTAACACTGTAAGGTTCCTGGAGTCCAGATACCTCTGATGAACTCTGCCGTGGGTTAAATAGAATAACTAAAAGTTAAATGATGGGCTTCCCTGGTGGCGCAGTGGTTGAGAGTCCACCTGCCAATGCAGGGGACATGGGTTCATGCCCCGGTCCGGGAGGATCCCACATGCCGCGGAGTGGTTGGGCCCATGAGCCATGGCCGCTGAGCCTGCGCGTCCGGAGCCTGTGCTCTGCAACGGGAGAGGCCACGACAGTGAGAGGCCCGCGTACCGCAAAAAAAAAAAAAGTTAAATTGTTAGAAACATGTCACCATATGTTTGAACAAACAGTAGGCTCTTTGACAGGGGTGGAATATAAGTATTAAGACAAATATTATTGGAAATTCCCTGGTGGTCCAGTGGTTAGGATTTGGTACTTTTACTGCTGGGACCCGAGTTCCATCCCTGGTTGGGGAACTAAGATCCCACAAGCTGCACAGCACAGCCAAATTACGAAAAAAGAAGAAGAAAAAAAGACAAATATTATCTTCCCTGCCAGGAAATGAATTCAAAATATGAAGAAAGAATGTATGTCTGAGAGTGAAGGAGAGGTGAGGATGGGCCAACCTAGTCTTAAATCTTCTGCTGCATTTTTTTCCCTTACAACAGAAGAGGGTAACATTTCAAAACTATGATTGTATGTGCTAGAATGTTCTTAAATCTCTATCATATTAAAGCCCATCAAGGAAATTGATATCCCAGCAAGTTTTTTTCTAGAACCTCACTCACCATGTTTCAGGAAAGTAGCTTAGGCTTACGTGAGAGTCACCAAAGATTGGCTTTATTGTGTGACTTAACCGCTATTGGCAAAGTAGCAGATCTGTCAGGATTTCAACATCAAAGTTCCTATGCTGTGCCCAATTGGTTCTCAGTAAATGGAAATCTATGAACTTTCAAACCCAAGTCACCAGCACCAGTGGCTAAGGCTATAATAGCCATTAGCAAAACCAAAATGGAAAATGTCTTTCACTGGGCAAACACTCTTGATTATATTTTATATGCTTCTGAGTTAATTCCTGGAAAACTATAAAATTTGCCAGTTTGATTATAATTTGCCCATGAAACGTATCATGCACATTTTACAAAGCTGTGTTGTGTATTTTATCTTTATAACAATAAGCACCTAAATTACACTGGGTATTTTAGGGATCAGTGGCTGAAATACAGTTCTCACTTCCTTTAGCAAATGCACACACATTATTTGCTCAGCAGCCTCATAGCCATATCACTAAGCAATTGAAAGAGCATTCATCTTGCAGTAAACGTAAAACCATCCACTTGTGCTGTGGGAAGAACTGCAGGATAGGTTGGCTTTCTATGCCAGTGAATTCAAGGCTGCGATAACTTTTTCACTTGTCAAGTCGCTGTCACTTTGTTAAGGAATTAGAGATTGTATGTTGCCTAAATTTATAACAATATGTCAGTCTCTTGCAACTAAATGAAAATGAACAACTCTGGGTTGTTTTCAGTATGTAAGAAAAAGGTTTATTGTATCACTAGTGAGTATCTTGTCATTGGAAACTTGTATCTATTTAATTGGCGTGTAGCATATTGAAATGCAACAACTATGAGTTATTTTTAAAGCGAGTCTTAATGGCGTGTCTTCATAGGAGTACAACTCAAATTACTTTACCTTTTATTCAAAGGCATTCACTGTCATACTCTGATATTTAGTGAGTTTCTTCTCTGGCTAGAGAGAAACTCCCCTGGCATGCTCAGCTGTCTTCAGTTTGCAGGGATTGAGTTGTTGGTGGGGAAAACTGAGGCAAATCTATGGGTATCTCCATCCCATCCTAGACTGATGCCCAGGGAGCGCCTGCCACATTGATAGTGAGGGTGCTGAGCTCACGTGTGTAGGCAGACACAGTCCTTTCTTGCCTTCACCCTGAGACAAAGCATGTAGGGAAGCAAATGGCTTAATATACCAGCCCCTTCCGTCAGTTCCTGAAGGTAAAGATGGGTCACTACTCATTTGGCAGGTACAGTTACTTTGTGCTCGGTGCTGTGCTCCACCCCGGGGCACCTATATTGGTGAAGAAGAGTCCAACCTCCAGGGACATGTGCTTTACATAGGTGCCTCAGATGTATGTAGCTCATCAGCTTTGCCTGTAACCCTTTTTCTAATTTGCTGAGTTTAACCTCTATTGAAGAAAGTCAAGCCTTCAGAATTTTATATATGGAAGCCTGATAGCTCTTCTAGGAGCAAAGACTATGAGATTTCATTCATGTACTTTTTGGTGGTGATTTTGTCCTTTTTTGATATTTTTTCTTCTATTTGATTAGTTTCCAGATGTCTGAGCTTCCACTGAGTAGCAGTGTATTATTTTTGATATTTCAAAATTATTGAATAATTGTGTATCCTATGTTCGCATTTAGATATAGTATTACTTTATTTGGTAAGTTTATATCAAGAGAGAGAAAAGCTCAAAAATTGAAAAAAAGGAAAACATAGTTATATTTCTTTGGGAAGTTTTCGTATATTGACAGGTTGTGAGTCCAAAGACTTAAGACTGACAAATGTAAGTAGTTCTTTTTGGTAATTCTTTGCTGTTAAATTCAGGCTCACTTTGGACATAGAAATAGAAAATTATTTCTATCTGGGGGGAGACTTCCTCCATAGATATATAATACATTCTTGAAACACAAGTTCTGTTAAAGGTTTATTCACGTGCTCTTGTAGTTTGCATTCTTTACAGTGAAACACCGTATATATATTTTTTCCACAATACCCCCCCCCTCAAGTAAAACTGCCATAACCTCTGTTTTCAGAATCTGTCTTCTCCCTTCAGATAAATAGCAGCCATTCAAAACTATGAGAAATGCTACCGAGTGGAGTTAGATGGTGAAATGTTCTCCTCGGAAAATGTATTTAGACTTATCTGAATCATGTTATTTTTGTGCCTGCTTCTCTTGCCCCCATTCCCATAAATCGTTAAAGACAACAGGATGACAAACATTTGTCGTTACTGTGTTGTAGGTCCAGGGGGAGAACTGTGAAGAGGTGGAGAGAAGGGGGAAGGTAGATTTCTGAAAAATTTCAACAGCGTGGCCTAAGAAACAACTCTTGTATTTCTGAAGCAATTCTGGGGTTTAAGTCAAGTTGACAAGATTTTAGTTGGAAGGAAACTTACCAAAAAGCTCATCTTCTATCTTAAACTTTCTCAGACATTTGGGAAGAAAATTAATAAAGTGTCTGTCCACTTCTCATTTTCACTTCTCTAAACAAAAATCATAACTGAATTTTTTCCTTTAGAGTATTGATTTCTCTACATTTTTTTTTCATGAGCTTGAGCCTTACTCTTGAATTATTACCAAATGTTGTTCATTTGGTTGATAATTAAATATTTCTAAGTCTTAATTTTATAGGAATTTACATATTTTCAGATCTAAAAGTTTTTTGCTATTATTATTGTTATAAATTTGGTAACAGTTGAAATGTCATTTAGTTAATCTGTATTCAAGGGGGCCTCTAATGAAGTACACATTTGGGAATATTTTTCAGAGTTGGGACAAAAATGCCTGCGACATGCAGCTATGCAGAAGCTTTGGGAATAAATCTTGCACAACTAAGATATTAATAAGATAATCTGAAGACTTATAAAATCTCATTTAAGTAACAAAGTAATTATAATAATTTACTTACATGATTTTAAAATTTGAAACCATCTCAATTGTATAAAAAAATGGAAACTAAAAACACAGAGAACTTATTTTTCCTGAATTATTTGTAAATTGCCGACATGATACCTGCGACCCTTAGGTACCTGTATTTCCTCCAGACAAGGACGTTCTGTAGCTTCGACCATCCACATCAGGAAGTAAACATTGATGCATCATAACCATGTAATTCTCAGACCCCATTCACCTCATACTACATTTCAGCATTGTCCCATTTAGGTTTCATCAACTGTGCCTATTCACATTTCTCTAAATGTCTTTGAAGGCTTTAGTTCAAAATTACACTTTGCCTTTGTCAATCTGCAAAAGTTCCTCAGTCTTCCTTTGACATTCCTAGTCTTGATAGTTTCGAAGATAACAAGGCTGTTATTTCATAAAATGTTCTTATCTGGGGTTTTGCTGATGTTTACTCACGATCATATTTAGATTGTGGATCTTTGGCAGTAATATTACCTTAGTTCGTTCAGACTGCTGTAACAAAATACCAGATACTGGGTGACTTATGCACAACAGATATTTATTTCTCATAGTTCTGTGTCTGATGAGAGCCCACTTCCTAGCTCATAGAGCATCTTCTTTACTCTGTGTCCTCACATGGAGGGGGCAGAGATGTCTCTGGGGCCTCTTTTAGAGGGGCATTAATCCCATTCATACAGGCTGTGCCCTATGACCTAATCACGTCCCAAAGGCCCCACCTCTAAATACCATCACATTGGGTGCTAGGATTAAACATACGGATTTTGGAGGAGCACCAACATTTAGTCTATAGCAAATATCATAGAAGTGATGCTATGTTATTTTCAGCACGAGTTTGATTTATCCCATCATTGATATTGTTAATGTTGGTGTCTTGATCAAGAATGTTTCTGTGGGGCTTCTCTGTCATAGAGTTATTCTTTTCCTTTATATTTAATCAATTCATGGCAGGAGTTACTTAGAGACTATGCCAATACACCATTCTTGCTGAAACTTTTCAATTTATTCTTTTATAGCAGTATAGACTCATGTCTTTTTATCTTATTTCATGTTTTATAATGTGGTGATATTGTTTTTTCTTCATTATTTTTTGTTGTTATTGTTCAGATGGTCCCACATTTGGCTAATGAGAACCCCTTCAAGCTCCTTTGACCTTTGAACATGACCCTGTCATTCTTTGAGTACTTCCATGTACTACACATATTCCAGGTACATCTTGTACTTTCCTTGTCCCAGCGCTGGGTAGAATTAGTAGTTTCTCCAAGGAGCTCTGTTTCTTCTCACTAGAGAGTCATATTTAGAAACCAAGCCCTAGATACTAGGCGTGGCCATTTCTACTGGGTATGGCTGCTCCTAGCTTCTCTCGAGTCACACAGCTAGGGAAGATGTGTTTAGTAAGCTTCTATAAGGAGTGTATGTGTGTGTGTATATGCACACTCATTTACAGTTACATTGATTTCTATATCATTATGTCTATTTTTAAAACCATGAGTTCATACCAGTACCTCCAAGTCCAATCCAAAACCACATGGTTCCTTCTAGTTTTCTTATTGATGAAAAATTTGATCACATAAACATTTTATTTATTTTTGTTTACATTCACCACAATACAGGGAGGCAGCCAGGATGAATGTTTTCCTTGGCTTTATTTGTTTTGAGCTCACTAGGATTCCTAACTGTTACAAAGCCAGCAAATAATGGAGGCAGGAGCCAAATCCGGTTCTCTTTCCATGTGTACTATTCTTTGTCCCTTTCTAAAAACAAACAAAGAAGAACGGGAAGTAAATGCTTGAACCTTAGCTCTATTATGCATTTTTCCTTAAAAAACTTCATAGTATGATTTAAATATTAATTTATGTAAAGTGGTTAATATACAAAATAGGGAAAAATTTGGACAGTGTATGGGATAAGTATCATGACACCAGCTTGTTAGTAAAAATAAATTAATAGAAAGCAGTGAGCTTTGTGAAAATGGATGTTATTGGATGTTTAGTGAGTTATTTATTCCCAAGGGTAAATGCATAACCCTGATTTCTAAATATGTACTTAGATATCCAAGTATTAATAGACCTCATCCCCTCCCCCACGCCTCAATGAATTTTAGATCACAAAGAGTATGATCATTTGCTAAGGCCAAACACTAACAACAATGGGGGTTAACATAATGCCATGTGAAATTGCAGCTACCACATTCATACTAATGATAATTTAATCTCAATGAGTTTGTGTTCTGCTACACAGACAGTAGACATTACTTTGCAATTTATAGGATAATTGCATACATTGCTTCTAAATAAATTTGCTTTACTCTGAGCCAAGAATGCCTTACAGCCTCCTCCATATGTGAAGACTATTTCAGAAAATGGAGCTTTTGCTCTGGAATACTCTGTGGGTTGCTGGTTAGTATGCTGAATATTTAGTAGCTGCTAATGAGACTCCTATCAGCTTATCAATGTCTAATTTCCTATTCTTGTATGGCATAATTTTATGAGAAATCTTCGGAGACCCTTATACCCAGTAACTGCCCTTAAGAGATACCTTAATCCAGTCTGAAATAAAAGCTTCTCTGATTGATTTATGGCCATATTAAGACAAGCATACCCATCTGTACATGATAACTTGCAAAGAGGATCTTGGAATAAAAATTCTTCGTACCTTGTTCATAATTATTTGGGGGGACCAGACCTTATATTTATTATTTCATTTGGAATATCATTTATTTACTGGCAGTTTCCTCCTGCTTTCGGTATTTTCTTTTTGACTTAGAGTAGCCTCTGACTTATAATTATAAACCACTTTATATTTTTTTTTCAGTTTCATTCATATACATATCATTTTGATAATGGCCCAGGAACCTAACTTTGCTAGAAAATGTTGATTTGACTTTTCTTTCTTTCCCTTTCACTTTTTCTGTTTTCAGCCCCTTATTCAATTCACCTGCAGGAAGATTGATTTTGAATAATACAGTCATGATGTCAAAACAGTACAAATTATACCCTGCTGCCATATGGAATGGTGAAAATAAAAGCTTTATTTACACTGTGTTCTTTAAGAAAAGAATAATAAATGTTTTCCCCCCTCTTCAGGGATTGTATTCTGGAAAGAAACAGTTCTTGTTTGTAGCCTGATAGCGTGGTTTATTCTGAAAGATAATGACTTGAAAACTCATTTGCTGTTCAACAAAGTAGCAAATACTCCAACTACTAACCCCTCAGCCTTCCAGCCTCTGAGACACGGATCTGTCTCCTTTCCCAGACAAAGCCATTTGGGGTAGTCATTATTGGTCCCATATTACAGAGGAGACCCCTGTGTGGTGTCAGGTTATAGGGTTGATATGCTGAATCTACTTCTGTCTACTTCTCTGGTCTGTGTACTGTCTTTGGGTGTCTGCTCAAAGCAGAAGTCCTGCCACTTATAGCCCTTCCTAGATAATGAATTAGAAATTACAGAAGGGTTAAAGACATAGGCACAGGCTGAACTTGAGCTCCTTAGGGAAATTATTTGATATTTATCATCCTTTTCATAATTCCATTTCTCATCCACATTTTATTGGCTAACATACATGGCAGAATTCTGTCCTACCTGGAAACTGCAAAAAAATGAGAAGTCAGTTGATACATACTAAAGGATGAATCTTTTTTATGTAAAAGTGTTTTAAAATTATTATTACATCCCATGAAACTTTAGTCCTTTCTGCTTAAAAAATAAAAGATGACCAAGTATTTAGAATAATTTTTGTTGTGTCTTCCATTAGGAGTTGACTCTGATTAAGAGTTCTATCACTGTTCATGATGAATATTTATTCAAAGAACAGCAATTGGCATAGAGGAAACATGTTGAAGTAAAAATACACCAAATCTAGAGTTAAAAGATTTACAAGAATTTTCTGCTGTATGTATGACTGAGACCAAGTAACAATTTTGCTGAGTCTTTGTGTCTACAGAAAATGGTAATTATTATACCACCCTTGCCTTACCTCAAGCGACCCTAATAAGTCTCAAATGGTTTCAGTGTTTTCAGTCATTCACAACAAAGCTTTGCTGTCCCAAATATTTAGCGTTATTTTTTGTTTTGGGGAACAAATTGGATGACAATATGATCTGTTTTATTTGTGCTGTTTGTGTTGTTGATTAATCAAAAGCCTAAAATCTTGTTCAGAGTGAGAAATGAGGGCTTTTACTAGCTTTTAAGAGGTTACTTGGCACATACACTACCCTCTAAATTCACTTGCATTTCTATATAATCCCTGTTTCTTTATGATTCCCATAGAATATTTCTCCCATTTACAGTTTATTGCTGCAGCTCTTGTTATATCAAGCCTTAGAGTCACTTGCCTCTGTTCTATTTAAATCTTTTGTGGGAGCTTGGGATAGAGTAAGTACATATATGCTAATATTTTACTAGATGCCAGGCACTAGTGTCAGGCTGCACCAGGCACATTTAATGCATTATCCCATTCAATCCTCCATCTATGGGCTGGGTACTATTTTTACTTCTGAAGAATCTAATTATCCTACAGATACAATTAAATCACAGCAATATAGAGATTCTCTAGATTACTTCATACCCAGGGCCTGGCCCAGTCTTGGCACAAAGAAGGCTTTCAGTAAATATCTGTAGAATGACTGATGATCTATTGACAGTCCATCTATTAACAGTCCAGTAGATTTTTTTTTTTTGGAGTATAATTGCTTTACAATGTCGTGTTGGCTTCTGCTGTACAGCAAAGCAAATCAGCCACATGTATACCCATATCCCCTCCCTCGTGGACCTCCCTCCCGCCCCTGACCCCCATCTCACCCTGTCCAGATTTTTTTTTTTTTTTTTTTTAAATTTTTGGCTGCGTTGGGTCTTTATTGCTGCACGTGGGCTTTCTCTAGTTGCGGAGAGCGGGACTACTCTTCGTTGCTGTGCACGGGCTCTAGGGCACGTGGGCTTCAGTAGTTGTGGCTTGCGGGCTCTAGAGTGCAGGCTCAGTACTTGTGGCACACGGCCTTAGTTGCTTTGCGGCATGTGGGATCCTCCCTGACCGAGGATCCAACCCGTGTCCCCTGCATTGGCAGGCGGATTCTTAACCACTTCGCCACCGGGAAGTCCCCCAGTAGATTTGTTTAAACTAGTAGTTTAAAAGGTCTTTTTCTTTTATTGTAATGCAACTTTCATAAATATGAAGATACTTTCTTATTGACCATCTTAAGACCAATATATTTACATTTTTCAAGAGGATTTTTACTGTCTTAGGTAGTACTGTATCTCTAACAGGTAAGCATGCCTTTCAACATATTTTAAGGGGTATAGTACTTTATTTAAGAAAATATTCTTCACACTATCCATCTAATATTTGACTTACGTTAAGAAAAACTTCCCTTATGCAATTCTTTCATCCTTCAAAACGAAAAAAAAATGTTAGTTGTGCTTCTGTAAGATTACATCATGAATGCCTAAAGCTTCAAGATATGCAGCCACTGAGAAATTTCTGCTCCTGGCAGAAATCTTTGCTCCTGGCAGAAAGAAGACCCAGAATGTCTGCCTCAACATGCAACTGAGTGATTCACTTGGATGTTATCATTAGTTTGAACATCAACAATCCCATCATTCTAAAGATAGAATAGCAGAGTAGAGGTACATATTCCCTTGTGTTCTTTTAAGTTTCGTTGTGTTCACACTTAAGCTTTTGTTATGTGGTTGCCATTTTGACTTGTAGGAACTTACAACCAGTATATGAGGGAAGGCTTCCTGTAAAATTAAGAAAGCAGGATCTGAGTTGTGTGTTTCTAGTATAGCAACTGCACTCAGTTAAAGAAAGAGCCAAGCATAAATTGCACATCCCAAATGATGAAAGTCGTTTGCTAATTAAATAAAACCTGTGACTATAAAAATGAAGAAAGCCATCATTAACAAGTATTTTTGTGAATTTATAAGTTTAATACTACTTAAGACACTGTAAAAGATAGTTTTGCCTCTTAGACTTATATTTAAATTGGGGAGACCCAATCTATAGCCACAGGACAATTAAAGAATGATTAACTGTTTAAAAAGGTGCCGTTAGGACTTCACTTCCCTGGTGGTCACGTGGTTGGGAATCCGCGCTTCCACTGCAGGGGGCACAGGTTCGATCCCTGGTCAGGGAAGTAAGATCCCACAGGCCATGCAATACAGCCAAAAATATGAATAGGATAGGATAGAATAGAATAGAATTAAATTAAGTTTAAAAAGATGCCATTAAATAAGCCCAGTAGGAATTCAGAGATGTCACATGAATAAATGCAGAAATGGTTGCCCAAATTTCCTAACTATGTCTAATTGCAAGTGTTTATTGAATACGGTAATGGTTAAAAAGGAAGTAACATATAGCCCTGACCTCTGTGAGCTTTGAAAGCTTTTAAAGAGGAGCCACTATGAACTGTTTGGTCCTCAGGAAGGTGGTTCAGAGGGATGAGTTCTCCAAGGAAAAAAAATTTTAAAAAAGCTTATCTCTTTCTCCAGATTCACGTCTTTTAATAATTCTTTTGGAAGAGCATACTGTTGATATAATTGACGTGATTTTTCTTCATAAACATATTTGCTATAAATCTAAAAAATTGGACATGTGGCATCATGACAAATGGTCCTTTATTGAAAACTTCTTTAAATCTTTTGGGACTAGAGTCAAAGCACCTGTCTGATTGAACTCACTGAATCTAGCAAGATTAGGCAAGAGGAACTGCTTAGGGCCACCTTGGAAGGCTGTGGACTTAGTAGGCAATTTAGTTTTGTGTTTGCTATGAAATAAGAGAGGTTGCGTTTTGTGGAATTGGAGCAAAAGTAAAGCATCACTAAAATTGTTTATGGTTGAACAATGAAAGTAGTTTGAGCAAATTATGCAAAAGCTATTACTTTATCATTCACAGATATCTAAAGCATAACTCCCTACAAAACAAAGTCGGGCTATTTTCCCTATACATTCCTTTAAGTCTTGGAGAGGTCAGGGGTTATTAACAAAAGTTTTACAGCAATGGGAAGTTGACTTTGAAAAATGCTGAGGTTCATTATTCTCTTTCCTTAATGGAACTGAAAGTTTCATATCAGCATGTTTTATTAAGACCCCAAACAGGTTCAAGGAATGTGCTATATTTCCAGGTCTATTATAGCTGCCATTCCAAACAAAATATGTATGACTTCTACGATTCACTACGCACAAGTATGTAGTAATCTGCCCTTTAATGGCCTCTCAAAATGACGGACCAAATGGCTTTGTGAAGGTCAAGTCTGATTTAAATTGTTGATGAATTAGTAGCTAATCCTGCTTGATTGAATATTAATATGGAACAGTAATAAGTAAGGCATTTTAAAGCTTAATGAACACATTAAAGAACAGGACAAAATGCTTTTCTTTTCACTTGTGTAAAAAGTTTAAAGCTACTAACATTAAGACAATTTGTTAGTTTTTGCTTCTGTATTTTCCTGTAAAAGTTTGTGTGGTTAACATACAAAGGGTATTGATTTTTTTTTTTTCCCTCAAGTTCCTGGTACTATACATTTGATGAGCTGTCAAAATTGATGTTATCAAATGGCCAAGGCAGTTTTATAGAAATCACCAATAAATGTAGAGGTGAAAAAAAGCAATTAACGTCTTCTAAACTACGCCCACTGAGATAAGCATACCAATTAGAAATTTCATTATTTCTACAGTTCATTTTATGTTGAATACTGAGTTTTATTGCCAAATACCTGACAGTCAAATTGGAAACAAGCCACAACTGTCAATGTGTAACAGCACTGGCTATTTGAATCTGTTACATTGTGATGTTTCTCATGAAAATTTAATGAAGAAAGTGCATTAAAAGAGTTTCTGTGCAAAGGGGGGGGGATGGATAGAATTTAATTACCCTTATTAAAAATAAGAAAGGAACTCTCTTTACATCCTTTGTCTGATTAGTATGCGAGAAAGATTATCTTTGTTGTACACTTGTGTATATGGAAATGGGGCTCTGGAGTGTTCTTTATGAGCTAAGGAGGAAAAGAAAGGTCATGCAAATGTATTAGCCTGCTTTCCATAGGGCACAAGTCAATTTTGTCAGCTCTCCCCAAGGTGAGGTCTTCATTTCTTATAAATGGTTATTAATTCTAAATTTCTTTGGTAAGAGCCTTTCGTAAGCGGCTCAACAATCTCAAGTCTCTGACATTTGCCGCTGATAGGTATAGAATATTGGCGTGGTTCTTCAGAGAGATGAACTCGTAGAAGAAAAGTAATGACTAGTAGAGCAGTGTTTACGCATGTGGATGTAACTAGTAGTTAGATGCCACAGGAGTGACTCAATGTCCTGGGAAAGACAGAAACAGCTCAGGAATCCCAAGGTGATTTTTTTATTAACTGAGGTTCATTGCTTTCAATATGGAAATTAACAACAACAGAATATAAGAGCTTTTTTAGAAACTCATTTCTAGGTGTCTGAGGCAGTGCAGTTGATTTTGGGGCACTTGAAATAAATTATTTTTATTCTTTGAAGCATTCTGGGTCAATAGCTGGTGAATGAGATGTTTAATAATATAATGTGTATGGTACAATGGCTATTGAGCTTTTTGCTTTATTTTTTTATTTTCCCAAATAACATTAAAACTAAGCTTTAGATGTAAACACATTGACTAAAGCTTTAAAGCCATTAAAAAAAAAAGTCTGATGAAATTCAAGTGGAATAGAGTATTAAAATTAGCATAGCCTAATTTGCAAAATGCTCTTTATCTGACTTGTAATTTTTAACCTTCCCTTGGAGCCTTGAAAAGTCATCTTGAAATTCCATTCTTAACCACTGTTTCTGACACTTGTCCACTGTAGACCTAGGCTTGGCTGGCAGCCTGTAAGCATTCAAATAAATGGAAAGTATTACTACTGCTTCCTCAAAAGAGCCACATCTTTCAACTTAAGTAAAATGTAGCTCATCAAAGTTAATTATCTTTTTAGTCTCTGGCCGTAATTAGCTGGTGGGACAGGAAAATATCCTCTGGTGAATCCATGTGTCAAACCCAACTGCTTCAGCAACTTCTTTTGGACTTTTCATAAATCTCCCTTGGGAGAACCCGAGTCTACTTTTCCCTATTAGCACCTTGATTTTCTCTTACAGAAACCTGGATTTAATGTTCAGGATATCTTCCCTTTCTTGGGAGCTTTAATCTTTGGTAGTATTTTGACATTCTTTTACTATTCACATTCCAAATCTCTCTCTCTAGTTCTGAACTATTCCTCTGATGAACTCTCTACCATAAGTAGTTTTCTACTATGTGTAGTAGGAAACTTTTTAATCACTGTGATATATTCATATTTAGGCTTAGCAATCACTGGAGCTCTCTCAAAATCTGTCAACCCAGACTAACTTGATGGCAGGGAATTTGGATGCAGGCGAGGCATGGAGAAATTTGTATTACAGAAGGATGAACTGATGAGAATTAAAAAATACAAGGCAGTGGATTTAGGTACTTACTACTGCAGTTGATATGAGGAGCAAAAGATTAAGTCTGTTGGAGAGAGTTTTGAAAAGTTTTATAAAGACGGTGATTTTGGTTGTGTGGCTTTCTAGAGACACACAGACGGTGTACTCATCGGATATGATTTGTCTGGGGAATGGTGAGAATTTCATTGTGGGCAGAAGAAATGTTTCCTATGAGGGAGGTCATCCATGAGAGGCTGAGAAAAATGGGTCCTGATTTTAAAAGACTTCGCTAGCCAGATTTAGGAGATTTGAGTTTACCCTGTAAGTAGAGAGAGAGTGGAGAACACAGATTTGGTCAACAATGCAGTGGAGTCATCAAAATGTGACCTTTTCCCTTGAAATTGTGCATCTTTAGCAAGACTCAGAGAATCATACCAGAAATTGTGGGAGACATCCAAGTAGAAGCCAGGTACCACACCTGATGGTTTCTGTTTTGCTCACTGGTTCTGCTTTAGAGTCATTTTGGAATTGCTGGCTGATGACAATTCATCAGAGGTCATGAGGGAATGTTGGAATGTTGATTACATTAACACCAGGCCCAACTGGACGTCAAAATGTTTCATAATAGTCTTCAGACAAACACCCAAGTTCTAATTTAGATAATTCTCACCCATATAACTAAAATTCCTTCAATCCTTGAATAGAATAATATACCTTTCTAATGCTAACTAGAAGAGCTGGCCATGCAGGGTATCAATGTAGTCATGCTTGAGGGACGTAGGAGGACTTTAATTTCTCAAGATCTAAGATCTGGGGCAATTTTGATGTGGGATAGGGAGAAATGAACTTTGGATGAGTTGAAGATTCAAAATTTAGGAGTTTCAACTTTTTAATGACTGAAAATGGTGTAGGCCTTTGGAATGGAAGAAGTGTTCTCTTACCCTGAGGAATGTATGTATGCTTCTGTGTTGCATTTTTGAGTTGCTTTTGTTCTTTTCTTCTTTTGTAAGGGAGAATTTCAGGTACTTTTCTGACTAATTGAAACTCTCTACAAAGGAATTCATTCAGGTTGAACCTGTGCTTGGGTGAAAAAATATACAGAGTTTTACCTAAAAGTTAAAAGAAAAACAACAGATTCAAATACAGATAGCTTGGTCCAGCTAACCTGCTTGTTCACCATGTCCTCGTAAAGCTAGCTCTTTTGGATCAATGGTTTTCCCTCAAGGAAAAGTTTTCTTCTCAGTGCCTGTACTTCTGACGTTCCTTTCTTTCTGGACAACTCAACTTGTTCCTAAAGGCTCATTTCACAGCTTCCTCTTGGTGCTCACTGACCTCATCAGACACATACTGTAGAGTGACTTCTCCTTCTCTGCTCCCAGAGAACTTGATCCATTCCTTGGTCATGGTTTTTATCATACATGTTTGAGCTCTTTGTTAGGCTGTTGGCCTCTTAGACTGTGCACTCTTCTGGCCAGGAACAACGTTCCTTAATGTAACAGTGCAATGCTACCTAGTTTGTGTTAGCTTCTCAACAAATGATAGGTTAATGGGAGAGGTTAATGGTCAATATCTCTTGAATCTTGGGTATCTGACTTGATAATATGTTTGTATCACCTTTTGTCTTGCAGAGGATCAAATTCCCAGGGGCTTCCCTACCATTGACATGGGCCCACAGTTGAAGGTGGTTGAGCGTACACGCACTGCCACCATGCTTTGTGCAGCCAGTGGGAATCCGGATCCAGAAATCACTTGGTTCAAAGATTTCTTACCTGTCGACACAAGCAACAACAATGGCCGTATTAAGCAGTTACGATCAGGTAGGGTCTTGTTACTGTTTCCACAAGCTCCTAGAGAATTTTAATTTTTCTTTTTAGTTTTCTCTCTCTTTATTTTTATTTTATTTATTTTTAATATTTAGGTATTGATTTTTCTCCCTCTTCTCTTTCTCTGTTATTTAATGTGTTGTCCACGTTTGTGATGTCATAGCCCGTTTCAGAGTCTGTCTTTCTTCTCCTCTCTGTGTTTTGCAGCTTCTGTTTAATCCACATTGCTCAGTGCTGTGACTGCATTTTTGATAATTTTTTAATTTACTGCTCTTCCGCAGTATTTGATGGATCCATTTTCTCCTCTTTCTTTCTTATTTCTCTGTTTTCTTTTGAACGAAATTTATTTCAACATTGGACTTCATTCAGAACTTGCAAGGAGTTCCAATGGTTATATCCATTAAAAACCAAAAATGTTCATATTAAATGCTAAAATGATTCAGTTTTATTAAAGTGTGTTTTCTCTCTCTTTTCTGCATTTGAACTCATCAAACTACCAAAGTTTAGTAAGTTTGGGCACATCTACTTTCTTTTCACTAATACATGAAACACAGAAGTGTTATCTCATGAGTAACCAGATGTATTTTTTTTATAAAGTCCTTCACAAAGTACCAGTGAAAGGAGGGGATTTTTATTAATATTATTATAATATTATTATGAGTGAGTATTTTCTACACATTAGCCACAGTAGTGTGCGTCCACATCAAAGATTTTTGAACCCTCCAGTGACTGGATCTACAGAAGTCTGCTTTTGGTGTAGACTCCAGCTTTTGCCTCTCTCTCTCTCTCTCTCTCTCTCTCTCTCTCTCTTTTTTTCTCTCTCTCTCTCTCTCCCTCCCTCCCTCCCTCCCTCCCCCTCCCCCATCCCTCTCCCCCCTCTCTCCTTCTCGCTACCCATTGCCCTTTCTGCCTCTTCCATCCCCATCCCAAGTTTATTCCTTTGCTCTCTTTAGATTAAAAGTAGAGATAATTCTAAATTTGTTAAGTTTTAGAGCCTGTCCCTAGGTAATTTCTCAGGGATGTGTACTAGTAAGCTGTTTACTTTGGCATTGGTAGTAATATTGATACAGAATTCTAAGTTGTTTAACTGCCTGTCTTCCCAGAATTCTCAGCTTTTGACCTGTCCTGTGATGTTAAAGCGTCTTGTTAACTGCCTCTTTTGCTTGTTGTCAGCAGAATTGTGTAGATTAGCATTCTGTTATTGTAAATAAAGAATTAATTATTCACATGTAACATAGATGATTTAGTATATAAAGCTTTAACTCTGAAAAATTTGTACCAAATTTTAAGGAATATAATAATATTTTTATGCTGTCTTTCTTCTCTCCGTATTTAAATCTCCAGAATCTATTGGTAAGTGCTTAGTTCTGAAGCGCACTTCACCCCCCACTAATTTCCATATTCAGATTATTATTATTATTATTATTAATAAAATGCATGGCATGCATTTTACTAACTGTCAGTGTAGGCACCAGATTTCCTTAGTGGCGCACACACACACACATCCACGGAACTGTTATCGTAAGAACACTGTGTAGAAATAAAATAGAACACAAGTTATATCACACAAATGTAGCATAGTAAGTAGCATAAGATATATCCAGTGAACAGTGTTTGTTTCTAGTTATTCTTTAGTATTTCCTATAACAGTATATATATATGCATATCTATATATATACTTAAATAGATTAGCCAGTATTTCCCTCAACTATGTCTTTAAAAATATTGTTTAGTTCTTTTTTTTTTTAAGACTATGAGGCTTATAAGATATAATTCTAACCCTATATGACCCCAGACCTAAGAACTCAGTTGCTTCTCTGAGAAAGGCAATGCTGCCTGTTGTGGTCTTTGCCCTCTGTGGTATAATGCAACTTGCTTTTATGATCTAATAATACTACCTAATATATTCCTGTTTTACCAGTATAGTAATTCAAGTTTCTTTTAAGACCTTATTTAATTCTGTAAATCTAATTTAATTCTTCTCCCCAGCCCTAGCCTCCTTCTTCTCGTACTAATGCTTCTTCTTTCTAATCTTATTTGCATTCATATTATCCACCCAGGTGGTACACCAATAAGAGGTAAGAGTGCTGAACTAACGTTCACAGAATGATCTTACTCATTCTTTCTGTCCTTTCATCACTCTCATATTTGTCCTGTTTTCAAAATCATTACAATAATGTCCATCAATGTTATATTTTTCCTTTGTACTGTTTGGTTATGATTGGTGACTCTCATCTTGTGAATTTTTCTTTTCTTTTTTTCTTTTTCTCTTTGTTTTGTTCATTTCTTTCTTTATGAAAATGATTCTTTAAGTTGTGATATGCTTCAAAGAAAGCATATCCAGGTCTTTAGACCGCAGACCAGTCACAGCGTACCATCTGTCCCTCTTTTTTTCCTTTTCTTCTTCTTCCTTTTTCCTTTTTTTCCTTTTTTTTTTTTCTTCTTTTTCCTTTTTTTTTTTTTTGGTCCAACTGGAGAAAAAAAAAAATCATTTTTTTTCTTCCTTAGCTGTTCTTGTTCTGGACCAAAGTCAAGATGGTCTGGAGAACAGTGGCAGACATGCAGAAGACAGCCTGGAACACCTGCTTTTTGTCTTTATCTTTCAAAAGGTTTTTGCTTTTGTTCTTCAATTCTTTTTTCTCTTACTGTCCTAAAAGTCAAAGAATGACTCCCCTTTCCACCTGATCACACTCGCCTACAACCTGACAGCAGTGCTTTTTCCCCCCCACTTCTTTTTTTCTTGGATTACTCGCTTCTGGATTTTTCGATCTTCTGTCCTTCAGGCTCTGGAGACAAAAGGTGCTGAGTATTCTTGGTGGTATGTGGATTGCTGGTTTTTTAGACTTTGACTCAGTGTGCATTTCTTTTATAATTCTTGTTTTGTATTTTTCTTGGGGTTTTGTGACACCACACTGCTAATCCCACTGGTGGATTTTGATGGGTGTCTTAGGGGATCCGTCTCGAGGTCCTCAAGCAGTGGTTGGTTGGCCCTCCGGGCTGGCATAGGCCATGCTTTTGAAGTTTTTAAAAAAACCTTCTAATTCAACTACTCTTTGTTTTTCAGCAAACATAATAAATGATTGTAAGTCGTGGCAAACTGGTCTTTCTTTTCTTAAAAATCTGCATGTCTTAAGGGAGTTTTGTTTCTTTAAGTAATATTTTCATGATATATAATAACTAATTTTAATTTTTTTGCTTCATGCAGCCTTTTTTGTGCTTGCTGCGTATTTTTGGCTTTCTTCAGCAGAAGACTTTCTTGAAAACCCGGCCTGGTTTTTTTTGAGTGTACCTCTCTTTTGCGCCACTTTTGTTACCAAAATGAAACAAAACAAAACCAAAAATTAATCTTTTGTTTGATTTAAAAGCCATACTTCCTTGAAGCAGTCTCACCCATCTTCATTTTATTAGTCTAGGAAATAAGCGTGTTAATTATGACTAGAATACTTGCTTGGGAAAAGAGATATTGTTTTTTTTTATGCTAGCATTGGTGATGTAAAAAATTAAAAAAAAATAATCTCTATATGTTTTTCTCATCGCATCATTTTCTGTCTGTGCACCTTAGCAAGAGATTGAATCGACGTTGAGCGGATCTTCCTGTGCAGGGCTTTTCATATTGTTAAGAGGTTTAGCTTGCTGCACCGAGAAAGCCTTCTCTGACCATCTCTTTGGCAATATATTTTATATCCATACAGGAGCCCTTCAGATCGAACAGAGTGAAGAATCTGACCAAGGAAAATATGAGTGTGTTGCC